>NC_086321.1:146630781-147277031 GCF_036172605.1 Pelobates fuscus | reverse complement strand
TGGCCGGAGCTCTCAGGTCACCAATTACTAGGCCCGGTATGGGGTCTGTAGCCTCTGGTATGGGATCCGGAGCATCCAGTGTTTCCTCCTCCTAGGATGAGCTTTGAGGATCTGGGGTCGCCGCCATTTTAGGTTTAGGCCTCGCCAGAAAAAGATCGCCTATTTTCCGGGATCCGTCCTCAGGGTGAGTTTTTAACTTTTTATTTCTTTTCCCCATGGTGTCGTTGAGGTTGGGGGCTGAAAGGTAGTCTTTGTGTGGATCAATTAATCTGCATTTATCGCTGTTATTGCTCGGGAGCTCCGCAGGCATGCGACTGCTCTCGGTGCGATCCAGGCCACGCCCCCCCAAGGCCACCTTATTTTAAATGTAAAAGTGGTACGCACTTATAAATGCGGGTGTGTATGCAGATCTGCCTCTACAATACAATGTTCATCTTTTTTTCTCCTTTACCATGATGCAAATTACACTCGAGTGCCATCTTTTTTTAGTCACTATATCCAGAGCTAGAGCTAAAGCTTTGTTTCACCTGAGTTTTGATTTGCAATTAACTTATCTAATACCTGTTAAAATAACACTCCAGGTACCATAACCAATTTACTAAAACTGGTTTGACTACTTACATTGGGTTGACACCAGGGCACGCTTGGCATTATAACCACTACAGTGGTTATAGTGTTTGGAGCATTCCTTTAGTTAAGTAATTTTGGAACATTTGTGAAAGCACCACAGCTTGATTGTGCCCCTTCATATTGGGCCCCCTGTCACTTCCTCCCAGCTGCACACACGGAGCCATGCAGAAGGGAGGCTTAAAGGCAGAGCCTGAAAGGAGGGGGCCGCGAACAGCAGAAGCAGACTCTGTATATTCCCACAGCCTCATCCAGCAGAAGCCCCCCGCACCCAGCATGTAGTGCCTATGTATCTATCTATGAGTCTGTGTTTGTATCTGGGTATCTGGATGTCATTGCGTGTGTCTTTGTGTAACTGCATGTGTCAGAGTGTGTTTATGTCAATGTGTGTGTGTGGTAATGTATTTTATATGTCATACATCTCGGCATTCAAACTCAAACACTACACACAAATACACTCCTGCATTCAAACGTCAACACTACATACAAGCATGCCTCTCTATTTGCTCACACATACTCCAAAAACATGCAAACACTGCTCAGTGCTACAAACAACCCTGCACGGATGGGCAAATGGTAAGTACCCAACTGGCAAATCAGTTGGAGTTGTATGAGAGATGGGTATCGACCTTGCTATACGAGGCCAAAAAAAATTCTTGCACCAGGACCCTCTCTATATCTATCTCTGCGACGGCCCACGGTTTTTAATTTACCCCCTCCCATTCTTTATTTAATGAATTAGAATTTTCCTTTAATGATATCAACTGAAAATTGGTGCTGCTGCTCCAATCTCGCATCACATTATGTTGTCTACTTGCATTTGTGGTCAACAAGGTCTTTGTGAACATGTTACGCTCTAATACACCTAAACCCTGCAAGGTATGTTCCAGCCCTGTATGTGAATGCTCTCCTCCCCTGAGAGAGTTTAATTGCTAATGTACAGCAAAGCATCATCTGTACTGTGGGAGGGGAGATGGCAGGGGCACACACACTGGGCGCTGTTCTCGCAGTATTGTGCATATCGGCCCCAGAGCACACTGGGTGATGTGATGAAATGTGATAGCAGGCAGGCAGGCAGCAGCGCGCATTCTGCTCTAAAGTTCACGTCACTTGGAGAATTACTGAGGACTTACCAGGGGCTGCAGCCTGACAACAACAAGGTAAGGAAGCAGGGGCTCCCGGGGAGCCGAGTACACAGATAGCTGTAAAGGTAACGTTCTACATTACTCACTGACCTCAGTGTCTCTGAGCTCACACTCATGGCTACTGTCTTTCTTTAGTCTGCGGAGTGTGAGTGTCTGTAATATTGTATTCTCTGCTCGGAGAGAAACCTGTGAGAGAGGCACTCAACATTCCATATATCCATTCAATGCAACAGACTCCATTCTAGAATGCTGTGTGCACGGTGGGAACAGGCAGTGCGAGGCTGTGTGCTAAAGGTCATGGAACAACTAAATACTGGGAAAAATGATCTGTGTTGGTTTTTTTTACTGATCTGTTTAATACATTTAGATTTTGTTTACAGTGTAAGTGAGATATTTTTTCATTCTGCAAGCAGTAGAAAGGAAAAGAGTAATACTAGTAAAATACTAATAGAAATAAATGTAAGTAATAAAGATTAACAAGATATATGTTAGTAGTTCAATGGATGGATTTTCGTTTTGTACAAATAATTACTACATCTGTTTTAGATTTTTTTTTTTTTTTTTTTTTAAAAAGATTTCTTCTTTGATTAACTTATTATAGGGATGGGGAAGGACTTTCCAATTTGGGTTTCCTGGAATTTGAGTATTTACAGTGTTTCTTCTGTGAATATTCAGCTACAAAGTTACTTTTAGCAATTTTTATTCTGTACCCCAAAAAGTTTCCCCCGTGCAAGCATGAAGTATCCACGTCATATTCACTAGAGGTGAATTCTCATTCAACTGGGCTTTTCACTAGTAAGTCACTAGTGGGCGAATTCAATCTGCTGTATGTATTCTAAGCTGCCAAGAAACACATTTCATTTAATGGTTTTGTGCAATTGCTAAATGATGCAGTATTGTTGGACTGTTATAACTGTTACTAACTGAAATGAAATGGAAAAAAGATTAACTTTATACAATAATAATTATAATACTTATTTATTCCTCTATTTTAGATGTTATTTGGAGAATTACAGGTTTACTCACTAAAGTCCACATTTTTTTATTTTTTTTATTTAAAGTAAATTTTAAATGTAAGCAAAAAGTAATCATTGGTGATTGTGAATTCACTTTTTATTCCCAGAATTTCTCATTGTAGTGAATATCCCTTCTAGTGTTAAACATGGGATCCATAACTTAAGATCAACAAAATAATTTTGTATACTTGGAAACAATCTTTAATTTAGCTGAATTAGAGATTTTTTTTCCAGTCTTTGCCAATTTATAAAAAAATAAAATATTGAACTTGTTTATTTATTGATCCCAGAGACAACACATTAAATAAATGATGTCAGATACATATGTATAACAAAAATACATTTATTCTGTTGCTATAGCTACCACTACAAAAATGTGTTTTATGTATTGTCATAAACAAAGAATATGGCTTTTTATAATCTAACATTTTGTAAACTGACGCACATCCATTTTTATTATCACATTTCATTACATACTAATATAATAAATCAGTAGCATCTCTCTATATATGGGTAGAAGATGTTTGATTGGATAACACACATCAAAGTATATGATTAAATTTTTATCCTAGATATGTGTTTCATTAGCTTAGCTTTAAAATAGGAAGTTGCTAGGTGAAAGTTCATGTACATCTATGGTGAACAGAGCACAATATATTCAGTGCAAGTTGTATATGTACATACCCTGCACAGGCTTTTAAACTTAACCCCTTCAGGACGGAGTCAATAGTGCACGTTCTGATCAAAACAAAACGTAAACAAAAACTGGAATTTGCGCTATATGTCTGTTCACCCGTAGTTCCCCTCTTTCATATTATATGCACCCACACTTATTATATATAATTTTGTTCAGGAGAAACAGGGCTTTAATTTATAATTAACTATTCATATATGGAACATAATTCGTTATGAATAAAATGTAAAAAAATGTGAGAAAAGATTTTTTTTTAAATTTGTATTTCCGTCTGACATTTTAGCTCTGAATGTCATAATACTGTTAGGTTTTAGTGCACAAAAATGCACATATTTGTAATCAGCGATGTCTCACGAGTACAACAGTACCCCCCATTAACAGGTTTTATGGTGTTTTGGAACGTTACAGGGTCAAATCTAAAACGTTCCATTTTCAAATAGAAATTTGCCAGATTGGTAATGTTACCTTTGAGACGGTATGGTAGCCCAGGAATGAGAATTACCCCCATAATGGCATACCATTTGAAAAAGTAGACAACCAAAGGTATTGAATGTGGGGTATGTTTAGTCTTTTTTAGTAGCCACTTAGTCACAAACACTGTCCAAAGTTAGCGTTCATATTTGTTTTTGTGTTAAAAAAGCAAAAAACAGATATTTGGCCAGTGTTTGTGACTAAGTGGCTACTAAGAAAGTCTGGACATACCCCACTTGCAATACCTTGGGTTGTCTACTTTTGCAAATGCTATGCCATCTTTGAGAGCGATCACATGGCCCCCGGGGGCCTGATTTGCCATGGGGGGGCTGCCTGGGCTGTCAGGCAGTCCTCCCGAAGCGGAGCGCCGGGTAGGTGAGTATCCCGGGTGCTCCAGGGCTCAAAGCCGTTACGGCGTTCCATGCCGCCGCAACGGCTTTAAAGCCCACTAAATGCGGGACGGCATGGAACGCCGTAACGGCGTTAACGGGTTAAAGGGACACTATAGTCACCTGAACAACTTTAGCTTAATGAAGCAGTTTTGGTGTATAGAACATGCCCCTGCAGCCTCACTGCTCAATCCTCTGCAATTTAGGAGTTAAATCCCTTTGTTTATGAACCCTAGTAACACCTCCCTGCATGTGACTTGCACAACCTTCCATAAACACTTCCTGTAAAGAGAGCCCTATTTAGGCTTTCTTTATTGCAAGTTCTGTTTAATTAAGATTTTCTTATCCCCTGCTATGTTAATAGCTTGCTAGACCCTGCAAGAGCCTCCTGTATGTGATTAAAGTTCAATTTAGAGATTGAGATACACTTATTTAAGGTAAATTACATCTGTTTGAAAGTGAAACCAGTTTTTTTTTTCATGCAGGCTCTGTCAATCATAGCCAGGGGAGGTGTGGCTAGGGCTGCATAAACAGAAACAAAGTGATTTAACTCCTAAATGACAGTGAATTGAGCAGTGAAATTGAAGGGGAATGATCTATACACTAAAACTGCTTTATTTAGCTAAAGTAATTTAGGTGACTATAGTGTTCCTATCTATACAATTACTGTGGATTTATGTAGCATAATGTGTAGTTGTTTTTTAATCTATGTAAATATATGAATGGCAGGTGTGCTTTGACCTTACCCATTCTTAGGAATGCAAAGAAACAATATAATACTTATATGAACTTGTGATTTTTGTAAATATTGTTAAAATGTTAGACATCTAAAGCAGGTATTTGCATTGTAATTTCAAAGCACAGGAATATCTCCATTACGGGAAACGTTTGTTATTTATGTGCATAGTCATTATGTGTGTGAGGTTAGCTGTGTACTGTATGTAGAAGCTCTTGTAGTATTCTGGGTGAGAGGGCTTCTGTTGTGTGGGGCTCCTTGTGGAGAGGCTACATGTGTTTAGGAAGGATGAGTGTGCATGTGCAGACTGTGTGTTAGGTGGCTGTGTGTGTTTATGGGGAATCGGTGCATGTGTTGAATATGTGTGGGAAGCTGTGTGTTGTGTATGTGTGCAGAGGCTGTGTGTTTGGTGAATTTGTGTGTTTGGGGGGTGACTGTGTATGGTGTATTGAGCCTCCCCACACATTAAAATTAGTTGTTTTTTTTTTGTGCATGATTTCTATTTATCATGGGAGTGGATGCGGAGATATATTTCCAAATAGGTGGAATTCTGGTAGGGAAGTGGTCAGGATCCCTAGAGATCTGGTGGATGGAGCTTGTTGTCTGCACATCCCAAAGTTGCAGATCACTTTAAATGCTCCAGGCACAACGCACAATACAACTTTAATGCATTTGATAGAATTTGTGCTCATTAATATGCTGTATAGTTGCATGCTGAAATCATTATAGTTTTTGCACAATAAATGTAAATGTTTAGCAGAATGCTGCACCATAAGCTTGCCTCCTTAGCCACACCCCTTCACACCAGAAAAAGACTTCCTTATAAAAAGGTGTGCACACAGTCTTGGCTCCAACAGCACTGAGTGAGTGGCTTTTAAATCACAACCTGGCTGCAGAAAGATAAACTACATACAGGGCTCGAGTCCTGCAGGAACGCATGGGAACGGCGTTCCTGCACTTTTTCCAAAGCAGGAACGCCGTTCCCGCTAGTAGTCCTGCAGTACCTGCCCTGTTACCTGCACACAGGGGCCATCACACGCTGTGTTCCCTCTCCAGCTCTATCTCTCGCGAGACCCGCGGCTGTCAGAGCGTTTTCACGGGTTACCATGGCAACGCTCCGCACAGGCGAGGTTTGTGAGAGTTAGTGCTGGAAAGGGAACACAGTGTGTGATGGCCCCTGTGTGCAGCGGCTGCTTCCCTCCACCGGACCACCAGGCGATCTCCCCCCTCCCTGACAAGGTAAGAAGCAGGGAGGGGGGAATAAAATAAAAAATATATAAACACAAAGTTAAAATAAAAAGGCTTCTCCCACACACCATCCAGCACACACACACACCATCCAGCACACACACACACCATCCAGCACACACACACCATCCAGCACACACACACACACACCATCCAGCACACACACACACATCATCCAACACACACACACATCATCCAACACACACACACATCATCCAACACACACACATCATCCAGCACACACACATCATCCAGCACACACACACGCATCATCCAGCACACACACACGCATCATCCAGCACACACACGCATCATCCAGCACACACACGCATCATCCAGCACACACACGCATCATCCAGCACACACACACACATCATCCAACACACACACATCATCCAACACACACACACACATCATCCAGCACACACACAACATCCAACACACACACAACATCCAGCACGCACACAACATCCAGCACGCACACACACACATCATCCAACACACACACAACATCCAGCACGCACACACACACACATCATCCAGCACACACACACAATCCAACACACACACACCCACACACACATCACCCCCCCCACACACACACACAGCACACACACACATCATGCAGCACACACACACACTATCCAGCACACACACTTCATCCAGCACACAGTGCATTCATTATACACAATCTGCACTTACTCGAAACACACTGCATTCATTATACACACTCTGCCATCACTACGAACACACTACATTTATTATAAACACTGCACTCACTACAGACACACTACATTCATTAAACACACTCTGCACTCACTAAAAACACACCACATTTATTCTACACAATCTGCACTCACTACAAACACACTGCATTCATTATAACACTCTGCATTCACTACAAACACGCTACATTTATTATACACACTGCGCTCACAACAAACACACTTTATTCACACTTTACTATATGCTGCCCTGGGGAGGGACATATTAGCCGCGAGGCAAACAAGACATTTGCCTTGGGTGGCATTTTCCAGGGGACGGCAAAAAAGGCCGCCCCAAATGCCCAGGGAAAATGTCTTGTTAGCCTTGCGGCTAACTGACAAGCCAGGCGGGCGGCGCTGGTGAGGGAGCACTTTCCCCTAAGCTCTCTGCTCAGCTCCCTCGCGCGCCGCAGAGTGATGCTGGGAGCCGGAATATGATGTCATATTCCGGCTCCCGGCATCACTCTGCGGCGCGCGAGGGAGCTGAGCAGAGAGCTCAAGGGAAAATGCTCCCTCCCAGCGCAGCCCAGCAGCCACTGGACCCTAGCGAGAGGGAGAACCCCCCCCCCCGCATTCCCAAAGGTAAGGAGGCTGGGGGGGGGTTAAATTTTTAAAAGAAAAAGTTAATGTGAGTGTGTCTGTTAGTGAGTGTGTGTGTCTGTTAGTTAGTGAGTGAATGTCTCTGTTAGTGAGTGTATGTCCAGGGGCGTATTAGCCGCGAGGCAAACAAGGCATTTGCCTTGGGCGGCATTTTCCAGGGGGCGGCAAAAAAGCCGCCCCCAAATGCCCAAGGCAAATGTCTTGTTAGCCTTGCGGCTAACAGACATGCTGGGCTGGTTGCTGGTTGCTGGGCGGCCGGCGAGGGAGCTCTTCCCCTGAGCTCTCTGCTCAGCTCCCTCGCGCGCCGCCCGCAGAGTGAGACTGGGAGCCGGAATATGACGTCATATTCCGGCTCCGCCTCCCGTATTAGCCGCGAGGCAAACAAGGCATTTGCCTTGGGCGGCATTTTCCAGGGGGCGGCAAAAAAGCCGCCCCCAAATGCCCAAGGCAAATGTCTTGTTAGCCTTGCGGCTAACAGACATGCTGGGCTGGTTGCTGGTTGCTGGGCGGCCGGCGAGGGAGCTCTTCCCCTGAGCTCTCTGCTCAGCTCCCTCGCGCGCCGCCCGCAGAGTGAGACTGGGAGCCGGAATATGACGTCATATTCCGGCTCCGCCTCCCAGCCTCACTCTGTGGGCGGCGCGCGAGGGAGCTGAGCAGAGAGCTCAGGGGAAGAGCTCCCTCGCCGGCTGCCCAGCCTGCCCGCCAGTGCCGCCCTGCAGCCACTGGACCACCAGGGAATGGGAGAACCCCCCCACCCCCAGCATTCCCAAAGGTAAGGAGGCTGGGGGGGGGGAGTAAAAAAAAAAAGTGTTAATGTGAGTGTGTGTGTGTGTGTCTCTGACTGTGTGTGTCTGATAGTGTGTGTGTGTCTGATAGTGTGTGTGTGTCTGTTAGTGTGTGTGTGTGTCTGTCTGTTAGTGTGTGTGTGTGTCTGTGACTGTGTGTGTTAGTGTGTGGGTCTGTCTGTTAGTGTGTGTGTGTGTGTGTGTGTCTGTTAGTGTGTGTCTGTGACTGTGTGTGTTAGTGTGTGTGTGTGTGTCTGTTAGTGTGTGTGTCTGACTGTGTGTCCGACAGTGTGTGTCTGTTAGTGTGTGTGTCCGACTGTGTGTGTCTGTTAGTGTGTGTGTCCGACTGTGTGTGTTTGTTAGTGTGTGTGTCTCACTGTGTGTGTCTGTTAGTGTGTGTGTGTCCGACTGTGTGTGTTTGTTAGTGTGTGTGTCTCACTGTGTGTGTCTGTTAGTGTGTGTGTGTCCGACTGTGTGTGTTTGTTAATGTGTGTGTGTCCGACTGTGTGTGTTTGTTAGTGTGTGTGTGTCCGACTGTGTGTGTTTGTTAGTGTGTGTGTCCGACTGTGTGTGTTTGTTAGTGTGTGTGTCTCACTGTGTGTGTCTTTTAGTGTGTGTGTGTGTGTGTGTGTGTCCGACTGTGTGTGTTTGTTAGTGTGTGTGTGTGTCCGACTGTGTGTGTCTGACTGTGTGTGTCTGTTAGCTAGTGTATGCGTATCTGTCAGTGAATGTGTGTGTATTTAGAAGGCGGGGCAGGGGGGAAGGGTTGGGTGAGGGTGGCGCGCGGGGCGGGGGGTGTCTGAGTTTTGGCCTGCCTAGGGCAGCACAAAACCAAGATACACCACTGTGTATGTCAGGGAGTGTGTTACTATGTGTGTTTGTTAGTTTGTGTGTGTCTGTTAGTGAGAGCGTATACGTGTCTTGGTGAATGTGTGTGTCTGCTAGTGACTGTATGTGTCTGTTAGTGAATGTGTGTGTTAGTGAGTGTGTATGTGTGTGTATTTAGAAGTCGGGGAAAGGGGTATTGGGGGGGGGTTGCAGGGGGTGGGGCGCCTGAGTTTTGGAATGCCTAGGGCAGCACAAAACCAGGATACACCACTGGCCCTGGGTGTACTCTCCTTCTAATGCAGGTTGTTTTGTTGTTCAGATCATTCAGTGGTTTCAATGGCTGAGCAGTGCATGCCTTCTCATAAGGAATTTTATAATATGACAGGACATGACTATTTCCTGCCCTGTTCGTGCCGTCATTACTGTGTGAACTGAGCTCGTGCATCTAGGCACGAAAGGTCGCAGCACCCTGCGTTCGTCTCTTCCCGCTAGTAATTGCGCGAACAGAGCGGTCGCTCACAGTTTCGTGATTTTTTCTGCTTTTTCGTGGATTTCCCACAACGGGTATTCGGCAATTTGGTTCACTGAACGAACGCCCGTTCGTGAGTTTTCTGCTGAAGTATCACTTATCATTAATCCGCTTTAGCAGGCTTTTTCCTGTCAACCGCCCAGAATCTCTCACGAGACACGCGGCGGCAATTTTGTTGCTGCAGTATAATAGGAGTACAACGTACAACAACTCAAGGCTCTCATTTTGAGGAGGATTCTCAACAAATTGGCAAAGGTGAAACCGGATTTGGATCTACATCGATGGGTGTCATTACCCTGGGGAGTGGGAGGTTTAACCTAGTAGCCTGGCAAGGGGTGAGCCCCCATTTGGGAAATTTCCCTAAGTGCTGCCTAACGGAAGCTGTTCAAGCAGTTCCGACCTACTGGGTGAGCCTCAGTATTACAGAGTCCGTTTTTTTTCAAGCCATTGGACGATAAATATTATACGGCCACCGGCCTGTCTAAGTCCCCCCCACATGGCCCTCCCTCACCTCTCATATATACACTGCTCAAAAAAATAAAGGGAACACTTAAACACAATGTAACTCCAAGTCAATCACACTTCTGTGAAATCAAACTGTCCACTTAGGAAGCAACACTGAGTGACAATCAATTGCACATGCTGTTGTGCAAATGGGATAGACAACAGATGGAAATTATAGGCAATTAGCAAGACACCCCCCAATAAAGGAGTGGTTCTGCAGGTGGTGACCACAGATCACTTCTCAGTTCCTATGCTTCCTGGCTGATGTTTTGGTCACTTTTGAATGCTGGCGGTGCTTTCACTCTAGTGGTAGCTTGAGACGTTGTATACAACCCACACAAGTGGCGCAGGTAGTGCAGCTCATCCAGGATGGCACATCAATGCGAGCTGTGGCAAGAAGGCTTGCTGTGTCTGTCAGCGTAGTGTCCAGAGCATGGAGGCGCTACCAGGAGACAGGCCAGTACATCAGGAGACGTGGAGGAGGCCGTAGGAGGGCAACAACCCAGCAGCAGGACCGCTACCTCCACCTTTGTGCAAGCAGGAACAGGAGGAGCACTGGCAGAACCCTGCAAAATGACCTCCAGCAGGCCACAAATGTGCATGTGTCTGCTCAAACGGTCAGAAACAGACTCCATGAGGGTGGTATGAGGGCCCGATGTCCACAGGTGGGGGTTGTGCTTACAGCCCAACACCGTGCAGGACGTTTGGCATGTGCCAGAGAACACCAAAATTGGCAAGTTCGCCACTGGTGCCCTGTGCTCTTCACAGATGAAAGCAGGTTCAGACAGCCTGCAACATCCTCCAGCATGACCGGTTTGGCAGTGGGTCAGTAATGGTGTGGGGTGGCATTTCTTTGGGGGGCCGCACAGCCCTCCATGTGCTTGCCAGAGGTAGCCTGACTGCCATTAGGTACCGAGATGAGATCCTCAGACCCCTTGTGTGACCATATGCAGGTGCGGTTGGCCATGGGTTCCTCCTAATGCAAGACAATGCTAGACCTCATGTGGCTGGAGTGTGTGTGTCAGCAGTTCCTGCAAGACAAAGGCATTGATGCTATGGACTGGCCCGCCCGTTTCCCAGACCTGAATCCAATTGAACACATCTGGGACATCATGTCTTGCTCCATCAACCAACGTCACGTTGCACCACAGACTGTGCAGGAGTTGGCAGATGCTTTAGTCCAGGTCTGGGAGGAGATCTCTCAGGAGACCATCCGCCACCTCATCAGGAGCATGCACAGGCGTTGTAGGGAGGTCATACAGGCACGTGGAAGCCACACACACTACTGAGCCTCATTTTGACTTGTTTTAAGGACATTACATCAAAGTTGGATCAGCCTGTAGTGTGTTTTTCCACTTTAATTTTGAGTGTGACTCCAAATCCAGACCTCCATGGGTTGAAAAATTTGATTTCCATTTTTTTATTTTTGTGATATTTTGTTGTCGGCACAGTCAACTATGTAAAGAACAAAGTATTTCAGAAGAATATTTAATTCATTCAGATCTTGGATGTGTTATTTTTGTGTTCCCTTTATTTTTTTGAGCAGTGTATATACCTGTGCCTGTAAGTGCCCGAATATGGAGGATACTCAGAATTCAAGTGACCTCCAGGCCATGATTAACGAGGCAGTAGCCGCATCCTTGCAAAAGGCAATGGCTAAGGTACTAACACCAGCCGCTGAAACTAACAAGCTGGTTAGCAATCGACCCCACAATAAGATAGACTCGGATGAGTCGGATGACTCCTCTAAGGAGAAACAACGCCCGGCTAAACGCCACTGGAAGGGCGAGGAATCCAAAAGGGCCAAAAAAAAGGCAAGGCGCCACTGAATCGCAGTAAGCGCCCTATGACACCGGCGCCCACATACACCAAAGCGAGCCTCTGATGAGGAAAAAGACATGCCCCATTCCCTCTCCATCTTAGACGAATGGCAGGCAGAAATCTCCGATTCTGACGAAGGCGATTGGGGCTCCAACGCCTACTTCACAGAGACCTTCCTGGGTAAAGGAGACACGGAAGCCTCTGCCACAGCCATCACGCAGGAACAAGAAATATTCCTGGACAGAGAATGTTTGACCCCCAGAAATATACGACACCCCCGCTCTGGGGAATGGGCTCCTCAGGTTTATGCATTTTTGGATCCGCAAACCCCTGAAAAAACACATACGCAAGCGGATGAGGGCGGAGTGCCCCAGACCATCACTACCTGATAAGGTGGCCTTTACACCGGAATTCGACCAGCTCATGCTGACGTTCATGGAGCAAGGAGGTCGTGATCCCCGCAGAGGGATCGAGAGAAGTTTGAAAGGGGCGCAAGACAAGCTCCTGGACACGATGGGGCCACTGACCCACGTAATGTAGCTGGCGGATGATGCCTACGCCAGAGCGGACTCATTTAATGCGGACATGGTACGAGATTGGGCACATAATATCCGAGAATGGACTCAGAGGGACTTCTGCTTTCTCGGGAACACCAATGCAGCCCTCTCAACAGAGCGGCGCCGCGCAGCACTTTTCCGCATAGACCTCAAACTGGCTGATCTGGGGGTAAAAGAATAAACATGTGAATGTATTCACCTCACTAAACAGAGCCTGCAAATACATGCGCAAAGTCTTCCGAGGCAACCCTTCAAAGGGTGCTTTTCCTAGGGCTGGTCGGTAACGAGGCCGTGCCACCAGCCGATTCTGGCCATCAGGCCCCTGCATGGGACACCCACAACAATTTTACCCCCAAAAGAGTTATCAAGACACCGGTTTTAGACAGCGCTACCCCTACTATCAAAGGGGCACAGACAGAGGACGTGGCGTATGCGGCGGGCCTGCGCAAGATTCCCAGCAGTTAAGAGACCAACCCATAACTATGTCTCAACTAACCATGACTGCAGGCAGTGTTTCTATATTTTTCCCCAGAACTGGGCAAATCTGTCCACAGACGCCTGGGTACTACAGACGGTCAAAGGGTATCGCATCGAATTATGAACACCCCCTGTACAGAAGTACCCTCCACATCCTTTATGTCTCACAGCCTCGGATGCGCACCTCATAGAAATGGAGCTCTGTGAACTACACACAAAGGGCGCTATACAACCCGTACACTAACGAGGAGGCTTCTTCAGCAATATGTTCCTCGTCCGCAAGAAAACCGGGGATTTCAGTCCAGTGATCAATCTAAGAGAACTGAACGCCCATGTGACCAATCGTCACTTCAAAATAAGGGCATACATTTACTGAGGGACCTCCTTCAAGAAAAGGACTGGTTTACGCGCTTAGACCTAAAAGACGAATACCTATCGATCCCAATTCATGAGGACAGCCCCCCCTTCCTCCGGTTCCAATGGAACGGCTTCCCATGGCAATTCACTTGCCACCCTTTCGGACTGAGCTCCGCACCATGGTGCTTCACGAAAATGTTGAAACCAGTGGTCTCACACCTCAGGACTCGTGGGATCAGATGCATCGTTTACCTGGAAGACATACTCTTATTCTGCAGAACAAAAGGAATTGGCCGTACAACCTACCGAGTACACGGTGCAATTGTTGTAGTCAACAGGGCCAAGTCTGCATTGACGCCCGTACAGAAAATCCAATTCCTGGGCTTCGAGATAGACTCCAAGTCTTGCACACTTCATCTCCCGTCTACCAAAGTGACGGCTATCAAGAAGGAGATCCGCAGAGTACTCAAATTCGATTCCATCCCGCTCTGACAACTGGCACGGATCATTGGCCTAAGTTCCTCATCGATACAAGCCATATTTCCAGGACGCCAGCTGACTGGGATGGGGCGCCATGGATGGGGAAGCATCCACCGGAGGAACGTGGACAAGAACTCTTGATGCAGATTGTGACGAAATGCCTTTTGTCACTGGATTTATTGGTGACAAGCTGCCCTTTACCCCTGGCTGTTGGAGGAGCCTGATTGCCAGCCTCTTACCTGTTGACTATGGTCCCTGGGAGATTTGGCCCTTCAGGTGCAACATTTGGGCATATTGGATTTGTATGGTGCTGCTGCTGGCCCTTTAAAAACCATCCGTGGACATATTATGACTTTTAGGAACAATGTCCCTTTAAGACTGTGTAGCAGATTGCATTCAGGCTGTCTTCAATATTATGTATGCTATTATGTGTTCGGTAAATTGTAAATGTGTAGGCTCTATGTGATAAATGTAACAGTATGTATTTTTATGTCTTTTCTTGTCCTTTGTCTGCCATGTGGCTAATGGAGTTTTGCCTCTGTCCTTGGAGATAATTGGATTACTTCCCAATTATCTCCAGGATAGAGACTATGTGGAACTTGTTTTGGGCAGAAAAGCCATGCTTCATTTGGTCACAAAGGACTTTCCCTTAACTTTTGAACCACTGGTCTGATTCGTGGTCTGATTTTTTAATATGTTGTTCCCCTGAATGGATTGATTGTGATTATGTAATTTTTGGATGTATGGCTTTAGAGTTATGAAAGTTGGGTAAAAAGTATGTTTTAACTGTATGTGTAATTGGGTTACCTCCCAGGATAAGGGGAGGGAATCTGTGGGTTGTAACTGAGTTGTTATTGGTTGTTTTATACCTCCCTGTGGGTGGTCCTGTATTGGCAAAGATTGTAATAAAAACCAGACTGGGTGTGCCAGCACCTCAGATCATCTTGTACCTTCATGAAGTTTCGGCTCATGTATGGGGGAATGGAGAACTACACTCTGGGGATTGCTATAATCACTATACTCCCCGGGGTATAATCGCTGAGCTCTGCTAAGAGCTTGTTCCTGTTCCTGCTCTCTGGAATTCGGAGAGGTCCACCTACTGAAAGCTGGACCCTGGTCTTGGGTTCAGAGTGGGTGGAGTCGGCGAGACCCCAACCAAGCTGCGGCGGTTCGTGGGATCTGCAGTGGTTATGGTGTCAGGCAGAGTGCTTGGAGTCCTCGGAAAGCACTAGGAGCATCCGTCAGCGGAGGGTACCCGGTCAGGGTGCTAGCGGTTCCGTTACACAGATCAACTGCCTGGAACTACTAGCGGGGTCATTTGCTTTACGCAGCCCAACGAAAGGACAATCCAATTGTTGTATACTTTTTCGGATGGACAACATATCGTCAGTTTAATACATCAACCACCTTGGAGGTACACGCTTTCAAACACTAGTGGGTCTGATGAAGGAAATCTTTGATTACGGTCTTCCGTGCAACATCACGATACGCGCAGAACATCTACCAGGGGAGTCGAACCTTACGGCAAACTGGTACTCCCGATACCGGAGAGATGCCAGCAATTGGCAACTGAACATGCAGATATTCACCTTCCTGAACGAACAGATAGGTCCTTTAATACTGGATCTGTTTGCCTCATGCAACAACCACCAAGTACCACAATTTTACAGCTGGCTCCCAGACCCGGACCCGGACCCAGACCTTAGCGGTCGACACTTTCACACAACACTAGCCAACACAAGGGGCTTATGCCTTTCCCCCCATTCGCCATGATCGCGAGGGTTCTCCACTACATCCGGAGACCTGTAGTGAGACTAACCCTCCTGACACCCCACTGGCCGAGCCAGACCTTCTCGAACTGTCCTGCCAGGATCCGATTCTACTGCCGAACGACTACAACTTACTCAGAAACCCAGCGGGGAACCCACATCCAATGCTACTGGACGGACGCCTATCCTTGGTAGCCTGGACTCTTTCAGGGGAGCATGGTGTACCGATGACCTATCGACAACGACTATGGATCTCCTATGGGACTCCTGGGCCCCTGGAACACGAAAGAGTTACTTATCTACATGGCAATCTTGGACCAATTGGTGCATGGGACGGGACCTGGATCCCTTTACAGCCTATGTTTCCGATGTCATGAATTTCCTCTCAATGATCTTCGAGGAAGGAAAGTCGAATCGCACCATCAATGTTTTCAGATCCGCCATCTCGGCAGCCCACATACCGTCCCAAGGAAGAGCGGTCGGACAGGACCCTCTGATCTGGCGACTGTTATGGGGTATCAAACTGAGGCGACCCCCAGCAGCAAAATACCAACATCTATGGGATGTGAATGTAGTACTCAGTTTCCTGAGGGGATAGCCGCCCCAACGAACTATTGTCCCTAAAACAACTTACAGCCAAATTCACCTTTCTATTGTGTATGGTCTCACTCCTTAAGAGTATCGTAGGTCCGGGCGTTCGACAAAGACGCTTTTTCCATAGACCCGGAGGGAGTCACATTCCATACCTCACGGAGGACTAAATCTGACTCGTCATCTGTGTTTTATCCATTCTTCATCTCGGACCCTCAACTTTGTGTTGTTAATACCCTGCGGGCATATGTGACGGTAACAGAAACACTAAGCCCACCAACAGCAAGACAACTATTGGTATCATATGTTAACCCGCACAGTCCAGTTTCGGTCACCACACTGGTCAGATGGATCAAATGGCTCCTATCCCTAGCCGGCACAGAATCATCCTTTGGCGCACATTCCGTGCGAGGGGCAGCGGCATTAGCCACTTTTCTGGCAGGCGCATCCCTATCAGACATACTGCAAACGGCGGACTGGTCCCGTGAATCAACGTTTCGGACATTCTATTTCTGTCCGTTGTCCAACGCCACATTCGCCCTTCTACCTAAGTGTTAAAATTGCAAAATATGAAGCCTCCTGTCATGTTATAAAATTGAAGATTATGCTAGCGCAGTGTACTAATAATCTTAATTTTAATAATGACAGGAGGCGAGTATTTTCCCTCCACTTCTTCTTGACGTTCCTACCCATATTGAGGTAAGTAGGTTAACAGGAACAAACTTGATGCCAGTATTTCAACTTATGTAGTGATATGATTCATGGTAGACAGTCCCACTGTTCTCTAACAATGTGGAGTGAATTAGAACGATAACATTTTATGGGTAGTTGAGTTAATCATTTAAAAGTTATAGGTATACGCATAAGCATTTGCTTCATACGGTCCGTTCCGTATCACTGATACTAGTCTCTCTTTCCTTTCAGCTTAACAAGCCTTATGGATAATTGAGAAGACATTTGACAAGTCTTATGTTTGATAAAGAAGACTGAATTCCTTACTGGTTTTCCACGTTGGATTAAGTTGGATAAAGTTGAATCGTCCTACTATGAACTTGTGATGTTGTATTAGTCAAGAGGAAATGATTGGCTATGCTTGGACTTATATACTCTCTGACTCACTCTGGTTCTTTCTTTTGACAGTTTTTTCTTTGCTGCTATGGAGTTAGTAAAGAAAGTTAATGCAACATACTCGCCTCCTGTCATTATTAAAATTACGATTATTAGTACACTGCGCTAGCATAATCTTCAATTATTTTTCTGGAGTGAGGGGGTGTGGATAAGAAGTCTGTCTTATGGTGCAGCATTCTGCAAAATATTTATTTTTTCGTTCTGCAAAAACTATAAAGATTTGAGCATGAAAAAATTAGAGCATATTAATGAGGCCAAAACCTATCAAATGCAGTAAAGTAGTATTGGTGCCCATATGGTCCCTTTAATTATGGCTGCCTTCATAGAGCTAAGAGAGACAATGAAAAGAAAGATTTGCGTTTGTGTATATATCATGAAATAAAATGTAATATATTTTTTTAAATAATTGTAAAGAACTTATGACAAAAATATTAGGTAAACATATTTTTATTATAAATAATAACTGTAATTGTACTTAATACTTGTATATAATGATGTAACCTTGTGTTTTAAAGTATTATGAACTAGATTAGTATTTTTGTTACATCAGTAAAACTTCAACTGTAAAGCTTCTCAAGCTAAAATCTGCTATCGGGACAAATCTTGTTATAATAAATGTATTGTACAGCATCATGCTATATATTTGTTTTAAAAAATAAGGCTTCTTAATCATTGTTTGTAGAAGCCCTGTTTTCACACGATAGTTCCTTGCAGGAGTATATGTAAGAAGGCACAGTCAACAGGCTGAAATTATAATATTATATTATACAGAAGATTAGAAGTTAGCGAATGTTGTGCCCATTCACAAGAAAGGTAGTAGGGAGGAGCCGAGCAATTGTAGGCCAGTAAGCCTTACTTCAGTAGAGGAGAAAGTAATGTAAACCATGTTAAAGGATTTCAAGATCAGAGACAACATGGGTTTACTTCAGGGAGATCATGCCAAACTAATCTTATTGATTTTTGTAATTGGGTAACTAAAATTATAGATCAGGGTGGTGCAGTAGACATTGCTTACCTAGATTACAGTAAGTTTTTTGACACTGTTGCACATAGAAGGCTTATCAATAAACTGCAATCTTTAAGTTTGGATTCCAATATTGTTGAATGGGTAAGGCAGTGGCTGAGTGACAGGCAACAGAGGGTTGTATTCAATGGAGTATATTCAAAGCTTGGGGCATGGGCGTAGGAACCGGGGGGGATGGGGGGGACGCATCCCCCCCAGCAAATCATGCGGGGGGGACAGGTAATGGGGAAATCCCCCCCAGCTCCGCCGGCCCCCCTTCTGCTGCAGCCGCCCGAGCGCTCTGCAGAGAGCCTCAGGCGGCTGCAGCTCTGCCCGGGCTGGTGCGTCCATGAGGGCGCCATAGGCGTGCGCACGGGGTGTGCCTGGGCACACCCTAATCACACCTCCGTGCTGCACTGCCTCTGGGCAGACTGACATGTCGGGTCCTCGAACCGACAGAGGAGGGGGCCCGGCGGCATGCCCACAATGCCGCCGGGTGCGAGGCCCCTCCTGTCAGTCTGCCCTGACAGAGATCCAGCCTCAGTCTGCAGCTCCGCTGGGAGTGAGCTGCAGACTGAGGTGTCTCGCGATCTCCAGCCTGTAAGAGCGTTGCCGTGGCAACGCTCTGCCTGGAGATCGCGAGACTCACCATGTGGTCTGCAGCTCACTCCCAGCGGAGCTGCAGACTGAAGAGAGAGGGCACCCACTAGACCACCAGGGCAGGTATTTATAAACCCCCCTTCTACCCCCTGTCACTCACTGCTCCCCCACCCCCATCTACTCACTGCCCCCCACCCCATTCAGTCACCCCCTTCTACCCACTGCCCCCCACCCCACCCCCTTCTACCCCCTGTCACTCACTGCCCCCATCCAACCCCCTGTCACTGCCCCTACCCCCTTCCCCTCTACCCCTACCCCCTGCCACTGCCCCTCTACCCCCTAACCCCTGTCACTACCCCCTTACCCCCCCTAACCCCTGTCACTGCCCCTCTACCCCCTTAACCCCTGTCACTACCCCCTGCCACTGCCCCTCCACTCCCCCACACCCCCTGTTACTGCCCCTCTACCCCCCTAACCCCTGTCACTACCCCCTGCCACTGCCTCTCAATCCCCCCTAACCCATGTCACTACCCACTACCCCCTGTCACTGCCCCTCCACTCCCCTAACCCCTGTCACTACCCCCCTACCCCCCTAACCCCTGTCACTGCCCCTCTACCCCCTTAACCCTTGTCACTACCCCCTGCCACTACCCCTCCACTCCCCCACACCCCCTGTTACTGCCCCTCTACCCCCCCTAACCCCTGTCACTGCCCCTCTACCCCCCTTACCCCTGTGACTACCCCCCTACCCCCTGCCACTGCCCCTCAACCCCCCCTAACCCATGTCACTACCCGCTACCCCTGTCACTGCCCCTCCACTCCCCTAACCCCTGTCACTGCCCCTCTACCCCCTTAACCCCTGTCACTACCCCCTGCCACTGCCCCTCCACTCCCCCACACCCCCTGTTACTGCCCCTCTACCCCCCCTAACCCCTGTCACTGCCCCTCTACCCCCCTTACCCCTGTCACTACCCCCCACCCCCTGCCACTGCCCCTCAACCCCCCCTAACCCATGTCACTACCCGCTACCCCTGTTACTGCCCCTCCACTCCCCTAACCCCTGTCACTTCCCCCTTACCCCCCCTAACCCCTGTCACTGCCCCTCTACCCCCTTAACCCCTGTCACTACCCCCTGCCACTGCCCCTCCACTCCCCCACACCCCCTGTTACTGCCCCTCTACCCCCCTAACCCCTGTCACTGCCCCTCTACCCCCTTACCCCTGTCACTACCCCCCTACCCCCCTGCCACTGCCCCTCAATCCCCCCTAACCCATGTCACTACCCACTACCCCCTGTCACTGCCCCTCAATCCCCCCTAACCCATGTCACTGCCCCTCCACTCCCCTAACCCCTGTCACTACCCCCCTACCCCCCTAACCCCTGTCACTGCCCCTCTACCCCTTTAACCCCTGTCACTACCCCCTGCCACTGCCCCTCCACTCCCCCACACCCCCTGTTACTGCCCCTCTACCCCCGAACCCCTGTCACTACCCCCCTACCCCCCATAACCCCTGTCACTGCCCCTCTGCCCCCTTAACCCCTGTCACTACCCCCTGCCACTGCCCTTCCACTCCCCCACACCCCCTGTTACTGCCCCTCAACCCCTCTTACCCCTGTCAGTACCCCCCAACCCCTGTCACTGCCCCTCTACCCCCAACCCCTGTTACTACCCCCTTACCCCCTGTCACTGCCCCTCCACTCACCCACACCCCGTTACTGCCCCTCTACCCCCTAACCCCTGTCACTACCCCATAACCCCTTACACTGCCCCTCTACCCCAACCCCTGTCACTAACCATCTACCCCTGCTACCTCCTGTCACTGCCCCTCTACCCCAACCCCTGTCACTAACCATCTACCCCTGCTACCTCCTGTCACTGCCCCTCTACCCCCCTTACCCCCTGTCGCTGCCCCTCCACCCCCCTACCCCCTGTCGCTGCCCCTCCACCCCCTACCCCCTGTCGCCCACACAGTGCACCCCTCACAATCATACACACTGTACCCCACACACATTGCATCCCTCACAATCACACACACTGTACCCCTCACAATTACACACACTGTACCCCTTACAATTACACACACTGTACCCTTCACAATCATACACACTGCACCCTTCACAATTACAACACACTGTACCTTTCACAATTACACACACACACTGTACCCCTCGCAATCACACAGACTGCACCCCTTACACGCTGCACTGCTCACAATCACACACACTGCACCTATGTATATTTGTATTTGTGTGTATGCATGTATGTATATATATATGTGTGTGTATGTGTATATAAAAATACATATACACGCAGCGTGTGTTTGTGCTTTAGGGTGCACACCCTAATGCAACAGGCTGCGCACGCCTATGGAGGGCGCACCGCCCGGGCGCAGCCAGAGGAGAGGGGCTGACAGGAGGGAAGCGCTCAGCGCTCCCTCCTGTCACTCCCTCAATGTAGCGTGGCCGAGCCTTGTATAGTCCGCCGGTACAGGGAGCATCTGTCTCCTGTACCCGGCCGGACTAAAAGGAAGTGAACACTGAGTGTGCACTTCCTGTTAGTCCGCCGGATACAGGAAACAAAAGCTCCCTGTACCCGCGGACAGTACACAGCTCGGCCACGCTACAATACAGGTAGGGGAGGGAGGAAGAAAGAAACAAGGAGGGGGGGATAAAGAAACAGGGAGGGAGGGGGGATAAAGAAACAGGGAGGGAGGGGGGAATAAAGAAACAGGGAGGGAGGGGGGATAAAGAAACAGGGAGGGAGGGGGGGATAAAGAAACAGGGAGGGAGGGGGGGAAATAAAGAAACAGGGAGGGGGGATAAAGAAACAGGGAGGGGGGATAAAGAAACAGGGAGGGAGGGGGGATAAAGAAACAGGGAGGGGGGATAAAGAAACAGGGAGGGGGGGATAAAGAAACAGGGAGGCAGGGGGGATAAAGAAACAGGGAGGGAGGGGGGATAAAGAAACAGGGAGGGAGGGGGGATAAAGAAACAGGGAGGGGGATAAAGAAACAGGGAGGGAGGGAGGGGGGGATAAAGAAACAGGGAGGGGGGGATAATGAAACAGGGAGGGAGGGGGGAAAGAAACAGGGAGGGGGAGAAAGAAACAGGGAGGGAGGGGGGATAAAGAAACAGGGAGGGGGGATAAAGAAACAGGGAGGGAGGGGGGAGAAAGAAACAGGGAGGGGGGATAAAGAAACAGGGAGGGGGGAGAAAGAAACAGGGAGGGAGGGGGGAGAAAGAAACAGGGAGGGAGGGGGAGAGAAACAGGGAGGGGGGAGAAACAGGGAGGGGGGAGAAACAGGGAGGGAGGGGGGACAGGGAGGGAGGGGGGAACAGGGAGGGAGGGGGGGAGAAAGAAAGAAACGGGGGGGAGAAAGTGAGTGACAAGGGGGGGACGGAGGGAGAGAGGGGGAGAGAGAGTGACAAGGGAGGGGGAGAGAGAGTGACAAGGGAGAGGGAGAGAGAGTGACAAGGGAGGGGGAGAGAGAGTGACAAGGGAGGGGGAGAGAGAGAGAGTGACAAGGGAGGGGGAGAGAGAGTGACAAGGGAGGGGGAGAGAGAGAGAGTGACAAGGGAGGGGGAGAGAGAGTGACAAGGGAGGGGGAGAAAGAGTGACAAGGGAGGGGGAGAAAGAGAGTGACAAGGGAGGGAGGGAGGGGAAGAAAGAGAGTGACGAGGGAGAGAGATTGACATCCATCACACACACACACAATCACACAATCATGCCACCCTTACACACACAGAAACACACAATTCATCCTTACACACACTCAATGCACCCCGTGCACACACACACAATCATGCAATCCTTACACACACAGAAACACACAATGCACCCCGTACACACACTCAATGCACCCCTTACAGACGCACACACTGCATCCCGTACATACACAGAATCACACCTTGCAGCCCTTACACATACAAACACAGATTCACACAATGCATTCCTTACACACATATCAGGACATCCCCTACACACTCCACCCCCTGTGAACAAACTCATTGGTGGAACGTGAAGGTGGACCCTGGGACCCAGACCTTGAGCTGTGTAAAGGGCCCCCAAAAATGGAGCTGATTCCCGTTCTCCCAGAACATTGATTTTTGTGACCACAGTTACAAACAGCCTCCAGAGAGCCTGTTCTACACCAGACCAGTGGAGCCAGACTGCAGCTAGAGCCCATCATCATCCTCATCTGGTTGTAAGTAGGCAATCTAGCATATTATTCGTCGCACTAATCTCTAATTTACCTCACATTAAAGAAACACTATAGTCCCCAGAAGCACTGCAGCTTAATGTAGTGGTTCTGGTGTCTATAGCCTGTCCCTGCAGACTTTTTAATGTAAACACGGCGGCACTCCAGCACTGGCGTTAGTTAACATGGCAGAAAAATAATTGGAAAGGGTTAGGGGGGCTACTAATAAGGATAGGGGGAGAGGGGTAGGTAGAAAAATAATTGGAAGGGTTTAGGGGGGGCTACTAATATGGATGGGAGGAGGGGGGAGGTAGAAAAATTATTGGAAGGGGTTAGGGGAGTACTAATATGAATGGAAGGGGTTAGGGGGTTCTAATATGCATGGAAGGGGTTAGAGGGTACTAATATGCATGGAAGGGGTAGGGGGTTAATATGCGTGGAAGGGGTAGGGGTGGTTCTAATATTCATGGGAAGGGTAGGGGTGGTTCTAATCAGGAGGATCCCGGCGCTGTATACGGGTAAGTAAAACCCCTTCCTTGTAGTGACCCTTTAATGTTATTATTTAATCATATATATAGCGACTGCAAATTCCGTAGCGCTGTACAATGGGATAAACAACTCCTAGTTTACGGAATAAGAATATACCCGGCGAGTAAAAATGCTATCCCCGCCAGATTTTTTTGGGTTCCTACGCCCATGGCTTGGGGTTGTCACCAGTGGGGTACCTCAGGGATCTGTACTTGGACCCCTTCTCTTTAATAATTTTTATTAGTGATATTGCAGAAGGTCTTGATGGTAAGGTGTGTCTTTTTGCTGATGATACTAAGATATGTAACAGGGTTGGTCTTCCAGGAGGGATAAGCCAAGTGACAAATAATTTAGGTAAACTAGAAAAATGGTCAGAGTTGTGGCAACTGACATTTAAAGGGGATAAGTGCAAGATAATGCATTTTGGACGTAAAAACCCAAGGGCAGAGTACACAATATTTTATATATATATATATATAGTCCTAACCTCAACATCTGAGGAAGGGATTTAGGGGTAATTATTTCAGATGACTTAAAGGGACACCATAGTCACCAGAACAACTAAAGCTTATTGAATTTGTTCTGGTGAGTAGAATCATTACCTTCAGGCTTTTTGCTGTAAACACTGTCTTTTCAGAGAAAATGCAGTGGTTACATTACAACCTAGTGATAACTTCACTGTCCACTCCTCAGATGGCTGTTAGAGATCCTTCCTGGGTCATGGCTGCATAAAATGCATCCAAACATTCAGTATCTCCTCCCTTTGCATGCCACTACTAATGTATGTGCTGCATGTGTATAGAATGTATGTGATATACATAGTATGCATGTAGAATGTATGTGACATACACAGGAGAGAGCCCTCTCCTAAACAGCTAATAGATCAAAATTAAGAAAATAATTTTTCTTTACATTTTGATCTTTCAGGCAGTTGTTTAGTAGATAGTTCTCTAATGGTACCCTTATGTGAGATTGCATTTTAAGGATACCAAATTAGGTACCAAATTAGGAACTAAACAATGCTAAACAATTGAACGGTGAAATTTAAGAAAGCAAAAGCCCTTTTCTTAATTTTGCTGCCTCAGTTGCTTAGTAGATAAGTCGCTAATTTGGTACCCTTAATTATGGCAATTCCACATACGTCATTAAGGGGCGATCAAACTAAGGGAAAAGATCAAATTAAGGGGAAAAAATAGTCATTTTATAAACTTTGATCTTTCAAGCAGCTTCCTAATTTGGTATCCCCATGTGGCATTACTATTTTAAGGATACCAAATTAGGGAGCTATTTGATACACAACTCCCAAAATTGGTATCCTTTAGAGTAATGGCATTTGTACTTTGCTTCATTTCTGAAATTCTGTTAAATTCTGTTTTGTTCCATTTTGATAAATTCACTAA
Organism: Pelobates fuscus; assembly: GCF_036172605.1. Taxonomy (NCBI): domain Eukaryota; kingdom Metazoa; phylum Chordata; class Amphibia; order Anura; family Pelobatidae; genus Pelobates; species Pelobates fuscus. Next base: position 147,251,785 of record NC_086321.1, on the reverse strand, counting down.
TAGGAATGAAACAAACCAAAATACATGTTTTGGCTGTGCACATGTCTACTATATATGTACAAGATGAGGAGTTGAGGTTTAACTAATTAGCATGTATTTTGTATTTTTCCTTTTACTAATATGCATACTAAATTTTGTAGTAACATTCTCTACAACCTGCATGCTAGTAATTATAATGCTTATGATCTCCCCTTAATGAGAAAACATCATATACATTAACATTGAAACAAAGAAACATAGAATGTGACGGCAGCTAGGAACCATTTGGCCCATGTAATCTGCCCAATTTTCTAAATAATTGAATAAGTCCCTGGTCTTATCTCAGGCCTGGACTGGTCATCGGGCACACCGGGCAAATGCCCGGTGGGCCGCGTTGGCCATGGGCCGAGGCCGGCAGGGAGATCACAGGATCTCCCCTGCCGGTCTTTGCAGGGCCGGCACTATCCGAGCGCCAGCCGTTCTTCCCAATCCGGCCCTGCCTTATCTTAAGTATAGGATAGCCTTATGCCTATCCCACGCATGCTTAAACTCCCTCACTGTGTGAGAAACCACCTTGGACCTCGAGGGATCATAGCCCCATGCATTTAACATGTGGGGCTAGGGAAAACAGAGCACCCTTACACACATACACATTACAAACAGCCTATACCCTCCACATTACACAAAGGCAACAAACTCCCACATATTACACACAGACAGGGCACACCACACACACTACCCACTTCCAGCACACTCTGTAAGTAAGGTCAGAGTGAGACATACTTAAGAAGGGGCCCCGGTATTTCTAAATTAAAATCATTTTGTGGGTAACGACAAGTAGCTTGTAGCAAGGACTTCGCACTATGTACTCACCACCATTGCCACTGTGCTGGTACAGTATATGGTTGATTTTTGGATTACTGTTCCTATCGGACAAGAATATGTTGAATAATGTTTTTTCACTACTAAAAAATAAATAAAAATCTATGCAAGTGCGTAGATAGAAACTTATCAAGAAAAAAGGGACTATATTTCATTTCAATGAGTTTTACAAATTATTTCCAGAAAGGATGAATGCTGTCTGTAAAATTATTTTGACAAAGAGGGAACTGCAAGTTATTTAAAAGACCTATGTTAAAAAAAAAAAAAAAAAGAGATAGGAACTTTAGAAATAACGGACAGGATAGAGAGGAAAAGGTTAAAAATGTTGAAAGCTGTCCTACAGAAAGCATGGGCTTATAACTTGGCCTGTGTGTGCATAATAAAAAGCAAGAGACTGTGAAAAATCATTGAGGTTGACAGTCCTTGAGTGAATTCTATGTGAACTAATCAAGTCATCTGATGGATGGGAAGATGAGATCAGGACATGCTGTGGTATTCTCATATGAAGTCCTCAAAGCATAGTCCCTATCTCCCAATTTATCAGCACATGGAGCAGAGTTGTTTAGCACTAACACAAGAAGAAAGTCTTGGAGACATACAAAGGATAAATATTTGTTTTGCGGTCTTCATCTGGGCATTTGTTGCCTACTATACCAGCAGCTTGATAAACAGGAACAGATCAAGTTGTTCTTTAGAACAGAATGCCATTAGATTACCAGTTAGCAGCATAAGGAGGGCTACGAAAGGGAGTGACCATTACTGTACACACATAACAGATAAAACAGATGCTGAACTACATCTCAAGCTATTGAAGAATTGCTCTTAGATGTGCAAGGTAACAAACGAGCAATATTGCAGAATAAGCCAGCTACAGATTTCCTATTGCTCAAACATGATCATGGTTGTGAAGATTTTGAAGTGATGTTCACAAACACATAAATGACCTAAGAAAAGTGATTGACAACATATAGCAAGATGAAGGACTGTTTGGGCTAAGAGGCTGGTTGGGTAACTATGAAAAGAAAATACTAGTAGGCATCATAGCTGTTGGGATACTACTGCATATGCTATACCTCTACATTACTGTATTAAAAAGCATTTTCTGAGCTATTATGGAAAAAGTTAAAGCCAAAACCCTAGACACTGAAGGACAATATTTGACCCTCCCAAGTTAAATTGTGACAGCTGCTCAACTTGGAGAAGTGGGGCTTACACGGTCGTGGCTCCCGTCCAGGTTTCCAAATAATTCGTTTCCCCCCCCCCCCCCCCTCCCCATCATGCTCAGGTTTCCAAGTTGTTTGTTTTTTCCTGGCCCCAGATCACCGGGTAAGCCAGGTAATTTTGGAAGTGCAGCAATGTACTCAGATATTTTTCTGTCACTGGTGTTCACATTTGTGAACAAAGAGGGGATTCATGGACTTGATTTCTGTATTGTATACGAGGGTCTTCACCACTGAAAATTATTTTCTTACAATTACATTGCACAGTTAAGACTTCCTCTAGTGGCAGTCTGGTAGAAAGTATGTTATAATAATAATAAATAAGAATTTGTAAAAAACACAATATAAAAAAGGTGCTACTATCACCCACATGGGTCACTCCACCACACATACAAAGTGTAATACAAACAGAGAATAAAAATGGTGAGAGGAAACTTAATATATGGTTATATATATATATATATATTGTAACGGATCACCTGGCACCCTGACTTGGTACCTCCGTTAATGGATGCTCCTAGCGCTTCCTGAGGACTCCAAGCACTCTGGCAGACACCACAATCACCGAACCGATGCAGCATATGAATGCTATAGACCGTTGAATAGGAACCATACGAATAGGCTTACTCTCCTAGCAGTCAACTGGAACAGCATGCAATAAATCATTCCCCCAATAATGAGACGACACTTCACTTTGAGGGTTAAACAGGAACTCTGGACTGGCTCATCCAGCCTGGCTTTTATTTCCAACTCACACATACAGGCCACACCCAGGGGGAGGCATAAAAGAACCAATGACATAGATGTTACCTCCCACACATCCCCTCCCCTTAGTGTGACACATAATCCCATTATGCATACAGTTTAAAATATACTTTTACACAACTTTCATAACTTTGAAACCATATATCACATCCACATAAAAACCACATATTCAGACTCAGCATACTTTAAACATAAACACTCTCAAAAATCATACCAATCCCTTCAGTAAATAAAAAGTTACACGGAAGTCCTTTTATGACCGACCGCAAGCACCTTTTCTTGCCCAAAATAGTTCCATGGAGTTGGGCTGTGCGGTCGGTCCCTTCCTGGTATAAAAACGACTAAGTCCCGTTCGAAGTGTGTTCGGTACTCCGACTTTAGTCGAAGTGTCGAAGTGCAGTCGATGGTACGGGTCGGCGGTGTTCGAGTTAAAATGGCCGCCGCCACGTGGTCCTTTGTCCGATGCCGGTCACTTCGACACCTTCGGCACTTCGGCTGCATCCAAAGTGCCCTCTAGTAAGTGCCAATCCTTCTCCCATAGTCATTAAATGGGCGAACACTGTTCTTAAAGGGTCCAATCTCCCAGGGCCATAATCGCTGGGCAGGAGGCTAGCAACCAGGCCTCTCCAGTTCACAGTGGCGAAGCTGGTTTCGCCACATATATATATATATATATATATATATATATATATATATTTCAAACAAATCATAATCCTGAAATATAAAAAAGACAGGAAAACATGCATAGGGTAATATAGTTTGAATAAGATTGTATTAACAGTGGATGATCAGTCTCACTCACATGTTTCTGAGCCACTTAAAATAAGCTGGCTCAGACTAAAAGTGTAGAATACACAGGTAAAGGTGGTCTCTGGATAAGAAGACGGGCAAAATTCCTTATTCCTTTCTTTCAAATAGAATCAAGGATGCAGGATACTAATAAAGAATGTATTGAACAAATGCACAGCAAATAAAATCCAAATAAAAGCCCATCAAGTACCAATAATACACCTAACTCTTTATTTGTATCTCCAACACTGCTCCTGTCCCTTGTGTCTCTCCATCCATCCTCCCTACCCCTTGCTTGTGTTTTAACTCTGCTCCCTACCATTTATGTGTCTCTTTAGCCCCCACCCTGTATCTGTGTCTTCAGCCTCCCTCCCTACCCTTTACATGCCACCCCATTGTCAGTCTCTCAAATCATTTTTATCTGGTCTTATGTTACTCCAATCACACTCATACCCCTAATATGTCTCCCAAGACCCCTCTTCACTCTTTATATGTTTCTCCAGACCACCTATTACCCTTTATATGTATCTTTAGAGTCCCTCCTTACCCTTTACATATCTCTCCAGACCCCATCCTAACTGAGGATTAGACTCTGTTTGTTCCAAGGTGCATGCAATGAGAGGCGAGGATAACAGTGAATGTCCTATCCTTGCCCCCTCTATTCTCTCAACATTGGCATAGATGGCACCACTGTTTACATAGGTTAAGGGGAGCTCACACTGTTTTTAGTTTTTTTTTATGTATATAGTACAGTTACATAATCATGAACACAGAATCAACAAAACAATATAAAATGAATTACACATTTTCTTAAAGGAACACTCCAAGCACCTTAATAACTGCAGCCTTGGTGCCCCTCCAGTGTAAGTAGAAAACTTACTTGGTGTCCACTGGGCATCCACCACTACTTATTCTGGGAGAGCACTAGGGTACTCTAGGCATCATAGCCATCACAACAGGCTGTAGTGGTTCTGGTGCTTGGGATGTTCCTCTAATACTAAATCTTGCAGAATAATTTCATCAGAACCAAATTTGTGGACTTTTCACATGTTTCATGTATGTGCTGCTACAGGATTAAAGGAAACCTAACCCCAATCCTAGTCCCAACTCTATATTTGAAAATCATCTAATGTAAAGGATGAGGTATGTTTGTGTTCTAGAGACATCCCTAAACCATATTATCCAGCGTGTCCTCATAAAGGAACACTATAGTGTCAGGAATACAAGCCTGTATTCCTGACACTATAGTCTTAAAAACACAGTTTAGGTTCTGGCCCCCTGACCTCCCTTTAAAAAGGTAGTTTACTTTTTAGCACAGTGCAGGTCTCGGTGTGGCTGGGCCACATCCTGCTACACCTTCTTGGCTGAGATCATATTTGATAATCTCAGTCAATCCAGTGCTTTCCTATGAGGCTATTGAATCAATGTATCTCTAAGGGGAGTGTTCAGTGCCTCCCTGTGCAGCATTAACCCAAGAAGCACCTCTAGTGGCTGAGTGACTGCCACTAGAGGTGTTACAAGGCACCAATGTAAACACTGCATTTTCTCTAAAAAGGAAGTGTTTATATTAAAATGCCTGCAGGGACTGACTACACCCACCAGAACAACTACAATAAGCTGTAGTTGTTCTGGTGACTATAGTGTCCCTTTAACCCCTTAAGGACACATGTGTGTGACATGTCATGATTCCCTTTTATTTACATGGCCGCTGCAGATCGCGGTCGGGGGGCATGCCTGGCCCCCCAGGCAGCCCCCCTGTGCCTGGGGACCGCGGTCTGCAGCTTCCGATCGCAGTGACAGGCTGTCACTGCGATCGGTATTTACCATGTGTCAGCCGATTTTAAAATCGGCTGACACATGGAGCCGCGGCATTTTCAATCTGCAGATCGCGGTCGGGGGACATGCCTGGCCCCCCAGGCAGTCCCCCTGCGGTCAGTGACTGCGATCTGCAGAGTATGATCGCAGTGACAGCCTGTCACTGCGATCAGAGGTTACTATGTGTCAGCCTATTGGCTGACACATGTAACTACAGGCAGGATCCCCCTGCAGATCACGGTGGGGGGCATGCCTGGCCACCCAGGCACTCCCCCTGTGGCCAATTACCATGATCTGCAGGAGGTGATCACAGTGACAGCCTGTCACTGTGATCACTGATCCTGTGTGTCAGCCAGTGATGTAAAATCACTGGCTGACACTGTCTCTGCCCCTCTGCTCCCCTCTTAACCCCTTAAAGTTAAAAATAAAATAAATTACAGTTACACATCAAATATACTTAGATCATTTATATATATATTATATATATGATCTAAGTATATATATATATATATATATATATATATAGACACACACATTTACACATACACTAAGTGTATTTTAATATTTATATATATATAATTATATATATATTAAGATCAAAATACACGTAGAAGGATATTGATTAAATATATACATAATTATAATTATATATATATATTTTATAATAAAAAATATATAAATACGTTAAAAAAAAAAAAATAATAATAATTAAAAATATATATATGTGTGTAATTTCGTTCTAACTGTATTTTGATATTAATATATATATATTGATATCAAAATACACGTAGAACGAAATAATATATATATGTATATACCTAAGTATATACGTATACATCACTATATGTATACCTATATATAAATAAAAATAATTGTAAAAAATTATATACATATATATATATATACATATATATATATCCACACACGTGTATATATAAAATTTTTACATATATATTTATGTAATAATTTTACATAATTAGGTATCCTAATTAATTACAATTAGCGGGACCTGCCTAACAACCCAGGCCGAAAGTATAGGGAATTTAATTTGCTAGCACTATATTTAACCCTATAACTTTCCAAGACACTATAAAACCTGTACATGGGGGGTACTGTTTTACTCGGGAGACATTGCTGAACACAAATATTTGTGTTTCAAAACCGTAAAATGTATTACAACAATGATATCGTCAGGGAAAGTGAAATTTATTGCATTTTTCGCACACAAACGGCACTTACACTGACGATATTTTTGCTCTAATACTTTTTACTGTTTTGAAACACAAATATTTGTGTTCAGCAAAGTCACCTGAGTATAACAGTACCCCTCATGTACAGGTTTTAGGGTGTTTTCAAAAGTTACAGAGTCAAACATAAGGCTTGCGTTTTAGTTTTTTCACAATGAAATTCGCCAGATTGGTTACGTTGGCTTTGAGACCGTATAGTAGCCCAGAAATAAGAATTACCTCCATAATGGCATACCATTTGCAAAAGTAGACAACCCAAGGTATTGCAAATGGGGTATGTTCAGTCTTTTTTAGTAGCCACTTAGTCACAAACACTGGCCAAAATTGGCTTTCAAATTAGTTTTTTGCATTTTTCACACACAAACAAATATTAACGTTAACTTTGGCTAATGTTTGTGACCAAGTGGCTACTAAAAAGACTGGACATACCCCATTTGCAATACCTTGGGTTGTCTACTTTTGCAAATGGTATGCCATCATGGGGGTAATTCTCATTCCTGGGCTACCATACAGTCTCAAAGGCAACGTAACCAAACTGGCAAATTTCAATGTGAAAAAACTGAAAAGTGTAACATGCTTTATTTGACCCTGTAACTTCCCAAAACACCATGAAACCTGTACATAGGGGGTACTATTTTACACGTGAGACATCGCTGAATACAAATATGTGTATTTTATTGCAGTAAAAGCAAACAGTATTATGACATTCACAGTTAGAATGTCACATAGAACTAAGAAAATGTAAAAAAAATCTTATTTTCTCTAATTTTTTTATATTGTATTCATATTAAGTTATGTTCCATAGCTAAATATTTGATGTTAAATGAAAGCCCTGTTTCCCCTGAATAAAATGATATATAATAAGTGTGGGTGCATTTAATATGAAAGAGGTGAATTACGGTTGGACAGACATATAGCGCAAATGCCAGGTTTTGTTTACTTTTTTTTGGATCACAACTTGCACATTTGGCTGCGGTCTTAAGGGGTTAACTCATGGATGGCATTGTGTCTCAGGGCTCTTTTGATCACTGAAAACAATCTCGGACACCTGTGATAATTACATTGCCAGGTGAGCCCAATTTAAGGAAAAAAATACTAAAGGAGGGTGTTCCACATTATTAAGCAGAGCGCCATTTTCATGCAATATGAGGAAGAAAAAGGATCTCTCTGCTGCCGAAAAGAGTGAAATAGTTCAATGCCTTGGACGAGGTATGAAAACATTCGATATTTCACGAAAACTTAAGCGTGATCATCGCACTATTAAGAGATTTGTGGCTGATTCAGAGCAGAGACGGGTTCATGCAGATAAAGGCACATTGAGGAAGATTTCTGCCAGATCCATGCATCGGATCAAGAGAGCAGCTGCTAAAATACCATTACATAGCAGCAAACAGATATTTGAAGCTGCTGGTGCCATGGACATCAAGGTGTAGAGTCCTTCAGAGTCTTGCAACTGTGCATAAACCTTCTATTCGGCCACCACTAACCAATGCTCACAAGCAGAAACGGCTGCATTGGGCAGAAAAATACATGAAGACTCATTTTCAAACAGTCCTGTTCACTGATGAGTGCCGTGCAACCCTGGATGGTCCAGATGGATGGAGTAGTGGATGGTTGGTGGACGGCCACCCTGTTCCAACAAGGCTGCGACGTCAGCAAGGCGGTGGTGGAATCATGTTTTGGGCCGGAATCATGGGAAGAGAGCTGGTCGGCCCCTTTAGGGTCCCCGAAGGTGTAAAGATGACCTCTGCAAAGTATGTGGCGTTTCTGACTGACCACTTTCTTCCCTGGTACAGAAGGAAGAACTATGTTTTCCGTAATAAAATCATCTTCATGCATGACAATGCACCATCTCATGCTGCAAAGAATACCTTTGCATCAGTGGCTGCTATGGGGATAAAAGGAGAGAAAGTCATGTTGTGGCCTCCATCCTCCCCTGACCTCAATCCTATTGAGAACATTTGGAGCATCCTCAAGCAAAAGATCCATGAGGGTGGGAGGCAGTTTACATCCAAACAGCAGCTCTGGGAGGCTATTCTGACATATTGCAAACAAATTCAAACAGAAACTGTCCAAAAACTCACAAGTTCAATGAATGCTAAAATGTAACGTGACCTGTTAAAATGTTTAAAAAGTTAAAATGTTGTTATAAGGGGCGGGGCCGGACCGCCATGCTGACCGGTCGCATGGTGGAGGGGCTCCGGAGGAACCGGGTCCTTAAGCCAAAACGGGCAACCCATTGCTCTCGCACAAAGACTGGAACACTCACTCAGCGGTGGGGAGGGTAGCGCACTCCGAGATCGGGAGTTTCGGACCCCCCCCAAGGGAAGCAAGAGGCTTTGGAGACCACGGCCTACACTGAGGGAGGCAGGGTGGACGGCCGCTGCCCTGCCAGCCCCCACCCCACGCTGCCACGAGCTTGATGACAGCTTGCCGGTCCCGTTCTCCCCCCTCTGGGCCGGGGGGGATATCCCGGTCCACACTGGGAAAGATCCAGGCAGACTGAGGGGCGCCGAACACCCAAGGCTCACAGGGAAAGATGGCGGCTCCTCAGCACCTCCTTCTCACCACTCTGGCGATTTGGAGCCGCACCGACTGTGCAGAGAACACAGCAACAAGACCACCACTGAACCCAACCGAGGAGGGAGTGGGGCCTCCAGACGGTCTGCCTGCAACGCATGCCCCCCCCCGGACGGTGAGAGGAACCGGAGCGGCATCATGAGCCCACTGATGCATGTCATAACCAGTCGAGTGCCAATATCGGCTGGCTTCCTAACAAGGAGGGGGAAAACAGACCAGACCTGCCACGACCAAAAGGCAACTAAGAGGAGCTCCCCATCATCTGGCACCATGTCGAAAGGCTCTGTAAACCTGCCAGGGACAGTAACCTCCAAACGACATCGTCTGCACAATCTACACAAGACCAGAGGAATCCACATCTAGACACAGATCTGGCTCTATCACAGCTCGACACATGCCAGCTAAGAACGAACACTTTTAGAAGCAACATGCAGCCATACCTCTACCTCCCCTCTAGGTCTAACAAGGACACATGTATCAATACAGACTGCTCACCCAGTGGATCTCAACTTAAGCCTTTTCATCTTAAACAGCAAGTTCACATATTTGCTCTCTCAACGTGTGCTGATGTACAAGGTTCATGACTTATGATGTTTAGTCTATACTGTTACATAGCCAAATCTAGCAATGCAGGTCTACGTTAAAAGGTAAATGATGCCAGTACTCATCACAGAATAGAACCTAAAGGTTTAATTGCAGGGATGATGCCCATCCTGTTTCCAGTCTATTATTCCGCATATTCATGTAATTGTAGCTACTGGTGGATTAAATAGTCTGACAGATAAAAACCATTACCACAATGCACCGTACAGTCTTTGAGTAATAGTAATGCTTTAATGATGCTCTAATGACATATCAGACCAAACTTGTTTATACGATAGTTCTACTATTGAAGTTAAAGTTGCTTATAAGACGGAACCGACCTAGTCTGTATACAATGTGAAACCACTTTAAACGCTGCAGAAGCAGTACTGACATAACTGACCAAACCTACCTACTAAGTTGACCCACAGTTACTGTTGCCGCTCTACCGACTTAACTGGCTAAACTTACTTACCTGTATGTATATGTGCCTTACTTGTGTCATCGATAGACTAAACTATACAGTAACTAAACCTAACTATAATTAAGCGTAACTACAGTTACTACATGTCCTTATTACCTCACAGCACATGTATTGTCTCACTGTGAATAAGCTTGTTTTTCCTTTTTCTTTAAAAAAAAAAAGTGCAGCCCATCTTGAACTTATATGTTAACACATTGTCATTACTATTGTAACTCCTGTTATAAGTCATAGCAAAAGTTTGTACTTAACACTGCACGCCTAAAATAAAGAATAAAAAAAAAAAAAAAAAAAAAAAAAAAATGTTGTTATAAGTTTGATTGAAATAGCTTTTGATTTCAGTAAATATGCTGCAAACACAACAAACGACAATTTTCAGTTCTTTACAACCTATAAAGTGTTTTGAAACTTACTGTGCGTAATAATTTGGAACAGTGCATTGTAAGTTTTTTATGTTTAAAAAAAAAATACATTCATCATTAGGAGGTTTGTTCAATAAAATTTGAATTGTACTCTTAATAGTTGATAACATGAGAATTATGCTGTTATTTACATCAATTATTTAGGTAAATGAGAAGAATATAATTTGCATAATAATTTGGAACAGGGTGTATATATATATATATAAATAAAAATAATTACAAAAATTATATTATATAATCTTACATAATTAGGCCATTATATTAATTAATATTTACGGGACCTGCCTGACAACCCAGGTCAAAAGTCCAGGGAATTTAATTTGCTAGCAGTATATATATTTTTTTAATTCTTTATTTTTATTGTGCATAAGTTAACAAGTCATCCTGCACCGTCACAATAACGAGTGCAAGAACATGCATAAAACACAATGAAACAGATTACATAAGGTATTGATCTTCATGAGTTATCGCTGGCTTCATTTCGCTGCTTCAGCACATTTTTATATTTAAGGGTATTGCTGCTTAGTTGTATAAATCGGCATTTGTGCTAGGCACATTTATGAGAAACAAAACAGAAAGCTTATTTTTGCAGTGAAGACAGAAGCTAAGGTCCTATAGATGCTTAATCACATATTAAAACATATTTTAAACAAGGTTGTAGCGAGTACTTATGTTCGTTGCTAATAGGCTATACATATATATCAGCCTCAGTGGTATGCATTGTTAATGAGTATTTAAATACAGAGTATGAGATTTGCATTTGAAATAAAAACATGCTTGATAGTATAGACTATATGCTTTAAGTGACATGAGAATCACCTAGTCTGATGTGTGGCTAAACAAGATAAACTTGGCTGCTAAACTGACTGTAAAGTTGTTATTTATAGACAGATTATCTTATGTGTAGGTAGGCTAGGTGTCAGTAGGTGAAGTATATACTTTCCAGTCCTATGGAGTACAGAGCTTTTGTCCCTTGTGTGTCAGTCCTGGATGGGATATTCTGCGTTCCGTTTAGAGTACCCTTGGGTGCTGTAATTAGGGCTCCAGGGACACTGATTGGCATTTGTCCCTGTCAACCGATTCCCTTTGGTGGTATGCCGATGGAGCCCGTCTCTGTGTCTCTGGGTACTGCCGCGGTGTAAGTGCGGTGTAAGGGGGGTCCCTCCTGCCCCAGGCTTTTATGATGACCGGCATTTCTGTGCCACAAGTCCGGTTGCTGCAAAAGTCTGGGTTTCGTCCTCTTGTGGAGGTTCCGGAGGGTCTGGTGGTCTGTCGCCGCTTGTGGCGCTTGCACCTCCGTTTGTGTGGGTAATGCCTCTGGGTTTGAACCCTCGTGGCCTTCAGCCTGAGAGGGCCCTTTGGTTTAGCAGGAGCTGAGTAATATGGCGCTGTGCCCGAGGGTGGCCCCTTCGCTCCGCGTCAAGCACTTCTTTTGCCGGGAGCTCTTGACATGCTGTCTGCTCCATCTGCAGCCGCCTCTGCAGCCTGTCCCAGAAGCACCTGAATATTTGTTCCAGCCGATGCTGGGAGTCGGCGGTGGTGGAAGAATGATGCCCTGGACTTGGCTGCAGGCCCGGTGTTTCAGGTGAGCAGGCAGCTGCCATTTTGTGGTCGCCACGAGGGAGAAGATTTCCGGGGTTGTTGCTCTGCATACAGGACTGGAGCTCGGCTGACTGCTCCAGGCGCTTGTTGCGGACCGGGATGACCCCCACCGGTCCAGGGGGGGAGGGTAGGAAGAGCGGCCGTCCCCTCCCGCCTCGAGCCCCATTAGGCCTCAGTAGCTTGATCGTGGCACCCGGTTGTCGATCCGCTAACGTTTGGTAGCAGGTTGGTCGCCTGGGTGTTCCCCTGCTTGTTAATAGCTAACCAGGAGACAGACACGCCAAGTTTTTTTTTTCCCCCAAAACAGTCGTTTTGGATCGGGAGCTGGGACTCCGCATGTCTGCTCAGCTTGCCTGCTTGGCTCTGCCCCCCGCTAGCACTATATTTAACCCTGTAACTTTCCAAGACACCATAAACCCTGTACATGGGGGGTACTGTTTTACTCTGAAGACTTCACTGAACACAAATTTTGAATCCATACGGCTACCATACGGTCTCAAAGGCAACGTAACCAATATGGAGCATTTCAATGTGAAAGAACTGAAAAATTTAACATGCTATATTTGACCCTGTAACTTCCCAAAACACCATAAAACCTGTACATAGGGGGTACTGTTTTAAACATGAGATTTCGGTGAATACAAATATGTGAAAAGCAAACAGTATTATAACATTCACAGTTAAAATGTCACGTAGAACTAAAATAAGTTTTAAAATTCTTAATTTCTCCCATTTTTTATATTTTATTATTTATTAAATTATGTTTCATAGCTAAATATTTGATGTTAAATGAAAGCCCTGTTTCCCCTGAATAAAATGATATATAATAAGTGTAGGTGCACTTAATATGAAAGAGGTGAATTACGCCTGAACAGACATACAGCGCAAATTCAAGTTTTTGTTTACGTTTTGTTCACAACGTGTACACTTGGCTCAGTCCTTAAGGGGTTAATGAAGCAGTTTGGTGTATTGATCATGCCTCGGCAGTCTCACTGCTCAATTATCTGTCATTTAGGAGTTAAATCACTTTGTTTATGCAGCCATGAATTTTGAATGAAATTAGGCAGTGGTGTTGGCCCCAATTAAACATGCTTAAAGTGTACAGTGATTAGAATAAAATTACACTTACAGTGTTATTCAATAATGAATTTTAATAAAAATATGGAATTTTAACTATAGGAAAAAAAACCTGAAATGGAAACAAAGCTGCCTTCAATCAATGTTTTCAGTTGATCTATTTTAAAATAGATCAACCAATAATACGTTTCCTGGCGAATTTATGACAATTCTGGAATTAGTAAATAACCCTGAAAAAAAAAAAGAAATTCACCAGTACTGTGCAAATTGATCCATGCAAACGACAGGACCTGGTGTGATGTAATTTACCGATATACAAGGCTTCAACTCAAATATATTTCTCCACCGAGTGAAGACCAGTGCCGGAGTGGAAGAGAGGGTTAGTGGAGCCACAGTTTAAAACTAAATCAATGTAGAGTAAATGGGTTAATGGAGTTTCACATATTTTTATGAATGCTACTGGTAAATATTTGTCCATTTAGACAGATTGATTAGTATAAAAATGTTATATCACATGTCTATATCTTTCTTTTTCTTCACAGTATTGTAGATAATGGATTCCTGCACAATTCTATTTGGCATAATTGCCTTTCTCACAGCAACGTTGTACATCGCCTATAAAAGAAACCGTGGCATGACAAAGATTTACATGCATGAGATATGGCAAGCAATCAAAAATGTATTACTGTGTCAGTCAAAGGAACAGCGGATTTTGGAGTTTGTGCAGAAGAATGCCGTACGCGGGGACCCTCAGAGCGTTGTTGATAATATTGACAAATATTGCAACCAGAGGGAATGGGCCATGAACGTTGGAGATCAAAAGGGTAAAAACTCAATCCAGTGATATGTTGAAGTTAACAGAACATTTATGAAAAGAGAGCCTACGTTAACTGATTCATACATAAAAAAAACAAAAAAACATCTTAAATGGGCAGAATAAAAAAAAGAATGTAGGCACACAATGTGTGCAATTGACAAAAACATAATTTACAATTGAGTATAAAAACAATGGGAAAAAAAGCATTTTGTCTAACTTTTCATGCACATATATGCGTATGTTTGTGGCCTGTGTGCATATAAATATAAAGGACTGTAATGTTAGTACTAACAGTCTCCATAAACCTGTTCACATCTTTAGTTACATTATAGTCAACTTTCAGCCATCCTCAGAACAGAAATATTATATATATATATATATAGAACATATATAGTAAGGGGAAAGTGACCTTAAAGGGACACTATAGACACCAGAACCTTAATGTGCTTATAGACACCAGAAACCTTATGTGCTGGTTCTGGCGTCTATAGCCTGTCTTTCAGGCTGTGCACTGTAAACACTACTTTGTTAGAGAAGCAGCAGTGCTGCCTATTAATACCTTTAGGTGCAATCACTCAGACGGCCACTAGAGGTGCTTCCTTGTAAAGTACTGCACAGTGTGCAGCACCTATGTTCAGCGTCTCCACGCTCTCCATGGAGGGGCTGAAAGTTCCCCATATGAGGAAATGCTGATTGGTGCTTCACAGTGTTTTCCGCTGCGCATGTGAAATAGCCTCCCACTGCTTTCCTATGGGAAAACATTGGATTTGCTGAGATCATCAGAAGTTTGAGACAAGGCCAACTGCAGCAAGATAGGGGGGCCAAGGAGCTAATCCTGCATGCCAGCACCATAGTTTCAGAAAGAAATACATGTTTGTATTCCTGACTATAGTGTTCCTTTAAATTGATTCAGGATTGCCGCCCTGTGTGTTCTTACAGGCTAACATACTGACTTCAGGAAGGGAAAGGGGACATAGACACAAGGGTGGCAATACGAGGAGATATGGAAAGTGGTACAAGTTTGGGGGGGGGGGGAATATTGGGAGTGGGACACAAGTTCAAAACACTTGTCACTTAATACTTGAGACTGACTTGCCAACTATATTTCATAAAAGTAATGTGATGTGGTTATTTGTCATAGTGTGTACAAAACCAGTTTTTGCCTAGATATCACGCTAAACACAATTAACTTAGTGTTTAAAATGATTTCATTTCAGGCTTGATCCTTGATAAAATAGTGAAGGAGACTAATCCATCTGTCCTGCTGGAGCTAGGCACGTACTGTGGGTATTCAGCTGTCCGGATAGGTCGGTTGTTAAAGCCTGGTGCCCGTTTCTATACTTTGGAAATTAATCCAACCTTTGCTGCAATAGCTAAGCAGATGATTGAATTTGCTGAGCTTAAGGACAAGGTACGTACATGATTTAAGATATGAACTTTTGGGTCATTTATACTTACACTATAAAGAAACGGGACACACCTGCTAATTATTGAATTCAGACGTTTAAATCAGACTCATTGCCACAGGTGTATAAAATCAAACTAACCGTGCAGTCTGCATTTACAAACATTTGTGAATAAAATGGGTTGTTCTAAAGCGCTCGGTGAATGTTAGCGTGGTACTGTGATTGGATGCCATCTTTGTAATAAGCCCGTTTGTGAAACTTTATCCATGTTATTGTCCACCTCTCCCAAATAGTACTATGTCCAGCACGTAATCAGCCCACCCAGGTGAATAGGGTGGGCTGATTACTTGTCCAACACAACTGACTCCACACAAAAAACAAAAAAATGGCCGAAATATAAAATGCATCACAATATAATGAATCCCTCTTCACTCAAGGTGGGCTCAATGCCAACTGATTGCTAAGAGTGGGGCAAGCCTTTATATAGGCTTGCCTATGCTATGTCAGTTATTACATCACGTGGGAAAATTTCAAACCAATCAGAAACTCTGACAGGCACGTCTCAAGCAATAAAAGAAAAATAGAGAATAAGGTGTGCTGGCGCTTCTTTTAATGAATGTGTCCCATATGTGGGTGTAATAAAAGGTGTCTCCTCTATCAACTTTAATCAACATATCAACATATACACAATAAATCATAGTATTACACCCTTTAGTGAGCACATAAAATATATACTTATGTACAGGAACAGGATGAAAATATATCACAGATCTACAAAGAAATAGGAACAAGCAGACATAGTGTTTTCTGTATATAATAATAAAACAAAATAAAATGCAAACAATGCATAATAATCAGGCTCTACAGTGTAGACTCCAAGGTGCCTATTCAAGCTACGATTTCCAACCAGGTCAGGAACACAGGATACATCAGGGTAAAAATAATTTTTATTGACACTATAGTCACCCAGACCACTTCATCTCAATGAAGTTGGCAGGGGAGGAGAGGTCACCAGCGCCGAGGGAGCCCGGCGCTAGATAAAGGTAAGTGGCTGAAGGGGATTTAACCCCTTCAGCGCCAAGGGAGGGGGAGGACCCTGAGGGTGGGGGGGGGGGGGGGGAGCCTGAGCCTGAGGATGATATAAGCGAGTTTGTTTTGCTGACACTATAGTGATCCTTTAAGCAGTGGAAGACAAGCACCAACATTTTTTTTAAAAGTGTAAAATCAACACTGCTAAAAGTACTATGAACATGTCACAAAAGGGACTAGACATGTTTCGACTCCTCAAGGAGCCTTCCTCAGTGCGGATTGGTAAACGTCCTAAAGACCCCTTTTAAAAATTCACCGATCAGGCACACGTGTGTCATTTCCAGGGAGACATGACGCGTCATATTTAGTCACTCGCAGTATGTTCCATGTTGTCACGTTTAAACATTTGTTATGAAGGAACACAACTGCAGATTTCGTATAGTTGAATATTTATTAACGAAAGTAAAAGGTAAAGACTTTAATTCCAATTTACAGGTAGCTTTAAGTAGTAAACGATAACTGAAGTCCACAATTACAGGCACTGTAGCTTTAAGTAGTAAATGATAACTGAAGTCCACAGTTACAGGCACTGTAGCTTTAAGGAGTAAATGATAACTGAAGTCCACAGTTACAGGCACTGTAGCTTTAAGGAGTAAATGATAACTGAAGTCCACAGTTACAGGCACTGTAGCTTTAAGGAGTAAACGGTAGTAAATTGCAGACACTGAATCAATAAAGAGTCTCTTAGTAGAGTAAACGGTTTAGGTGATAAGTAATTACAATAGCTGTTCCATACTTTAACTGAAGCAAGACAGATGCAGATAACTGATATGAAGTATGAGTTGAAGTTAGCTGTAACGGGATTGTTTTTACCGTAGGACTTTTGGAGACAGGTAATAACAGCTTTTAGATGCAACTCTTATCACATTGGTTTTACTTAGCTTCCGGCACATAGAACACTGGTTCCCGAGATCTCCTCAGAGGCGTATGAAGAGTGTTTAATCTTTAGTCGTGGATGAGGAGAGGTGAAGGGAACTTTGCAGAGTCTTTCAGTCCGGTCTGGTAGCAGAGGCTTTCACCATGAAGTTGTAGCTGGGTTGTGAGTAAGGAACGTAGTTCAATAATCCAGCCTTGATCAGCTGGTGCAGTCAGATTAAATAGGCAGACCGTGTCATACAGGGGTGTGGCTAGGCTCCGTGGAACCAGGAAGTAAGAGGATACCATAGTTAAGGCATTACACATGTCCTGCATAATCTCCAAAGTGTCACTTCCTGTTTTGTGCAATACATATGTAATGTAAACAATAACATTCATCTTGGTTGTGGGCAAATAGCCCATAAATCAGAAGAAACCACAATTATCTATACAATACTGCAAACAATATTTGTGTTCTGGGCATTCTCATATGATATAGAATAAGATGGGTTGTAGAGATGTAGCTTTAGGAATAGTCGGTTGAGGTGTGCCGAAACCGACGTATGCTGTAGGCCGGTAAAAAGTGGGCTTACATAGAGGAAATATGAACAATGGGAGTGGAGGGTGGGGCTATTCGTCTGACCAACAAAGGTAAGTAAGGAAAGGGGGGAGTCCCTTTTATAGGTCTATAGCCCCTCCCACAACTTCAGGCCATGCCTTCCAATTTGTGTTCAGGGCATTCTCATATGATATAGAATAAGATGGGTTGTAGAGATGTAGCTTTAGGAATAGTCGGTTGAGATGTGCCGAAACCGACGTATGCTGTAGGCCGGTAAAAAGTGGGCAAAAAGACATATTAATGCAAAACATTATACAGGATCATAGTGCATTTGTTAACCATCAGGTAGACATTTTAATGAAAGCTTCCCAATTCCTGAATCGGCTGTGGTATGTAAGTCGCATAAGCCTATGATTCCCAGCGGCCCCGTGTCTTAACGTGTGCGGGGATGTCTTGGCTATAGGCCGTGGAGGCTGCTCCTATCCAAAAGGACTGCCCTGAGTAGTCGCTAGGGGTTAGTTCGAGCACGGTGAATGAGTAGGTGGACATAATGCATGAACTTACCTGTGGTAAGGACAGTATCGTGCAGTGACAGTAATGGTTCAGTGGTGCATATGGTGGCATGCCCAAGAACGTAACCAGTACCTTAACCGGGCACCCAGAATTGCTTGTAAGATAGTAGGTTATATGCACTGGCTCGCCCATCTGACTCGTGTGGCAAACAATATGTGGGTCGCACTAAACGTATCTTGAAGGTTAGATTTCTTGAACATTTGAATAACATCCGTAAGAGACTTGTCACCCACTCGGTTTTGGCCCATTGTAGTAATTGTCCCCATTTCTCTTTTACGGGGTTTAAATGTATGGGCATCGAACAAGTTCTTCCCTTTTGGCGTGGGGGTGATAGGGTTAAAAAGCTATCCCAGCCCCAGGGCATACCTAATGTTTTTATGTTTGTTTAGGCCTTTTGCCCATGTAAGTTGTTTTAGATGCCTCTATGATATTAATTTGCCAACTGACCCATTTTTAGCAACCATAGTCTACACTGATTAAGCCTATACAACCATAGAAATGTGCTACAGCATAGGCAGACAAGCGAGATATAACACCACCACGTCAATCAGCCTGGCAGGAGCATATCAGAATAATCTTATATGTACATTCTCATGCATAAGCCATGCTCTCCTCCTATGTCTCTACTCTACCTATTTCTCCATGACATGTGCATTATGCTAACGTATTCAAAACCAAACGTGAACCTAAACTACTGTTCTAGAGATCATATAAATATTATAAAAAATTTGCCTGTATATCAAATGCCATGACATGTAATACCAATGTTCACCTATTCTACCGGATGTCGCTGTTGTGGCGCACGCCGGCTGTTTGTTCATCCTGTGCACAACCAAAATAAAGAATAAAAAAAAAAAAAGCTATCCCAGAGGGAGACCTTCTGGATACACAGACTTCAAACCCTTGAAACTAGGGGTCTGATCTGGTGTGCTTCCTGGATTGAGTTCCTGTGGTATTTTTCTTTAGATAGGAGGGGTTTTTCTTGTTAAATTTTATTTTTCTTTCATTATTTATTATTCATTTTATTTTATTCTTATTCAATATTTTCATTTTTTTTATGTATTTATTTTTATTATAAGTATATTATTTCATCTATTTTTATTTTATTTATTTGTCTACCCATTTATTTATTTATTTATTTGGTTTTGTATGATTCTTTTTTTCTTTAGGGAGTCCCACCTGCTACCATCTTGTTGTAGGGTTTCACTTGTATATATATGTGTGGCTTCACAGTAGTGGATTTTATTGTACATTCTTATTTCTTTCGGCCGGTGTTTTATTTTTTTGTTTTATTTTTCATTTGTTCAGTTCAATGGTTAAACATCTAATAGGGATAGGGAGTAAAATTATAATCTGACATCTTTTGTCATGAATCCCTTTATTACCCTGTATAAATATCTATATGTATATAAAAAGAAAAATCAGTTTTTTTTCATATAGATGTGTGTGCTAATTAAATTGTAAATATTGAAAGAAGAAATACTTATCTTTTTTAGGGAACATTTCTATAAATAATTACTTTTCATTTCACAATTGACGTATGAGTCACTTTAAATTAGTTAATTTAGATTACACAGGACCAGCCTGAACGGACGCCACACATGCAAGCTCCTCCAAGCGACAGAGAAAAAACCCTAAATAAACCCAAAACGAACACCCAGACGGAACCCAAAACCCGCCAGTCACGTTCCCCAATATCCCACAAGGCGATAGATGCCTTTTTTTCAGCCAAAGGCCCAACCCGGACGAAAACATAAAACCGGGGCCTACCCCACGTTGTCCCTGCCAAGCCTGGAAGCACTCCTCCGGCAACAGGCGAACGACTACTCTCCCCAGGCACCACCGGAGGCCTCACCCCACACGCCAGCGATGGGTCGCCGCTCGCAAAAGACGGCAGTGGTGGAGCACAGAGACATCGGAACGATGTTCCAGAGGCCCATGCAGCTCCAATCCACACCCGCGGCAGGCCGCTGATACAAGGCCTGAAGCCCACACTAACTCTCACGAACAAGCAGGAGCAGAGGGGCCGATGGACACTCACCTGCAGCCGTCAGAAGCTCCCACAGACACCTCACCAACGACCAGGCAAGATCTAAAGGTACTACTGATGGACTTTCACAAAATACTAGCTGCCGAACTAGCTCCAATTAAAAATAGCATGAAGGCCATCACAGACCGGGTACAGGCCTCGGAGAGGGACATAGCAGAAGTCCAGACACAGATACATGAACTCCAGACCTCGGTCCAACAAATATGGTCTCACCAAAGGGCTGTCACCTCACATATCACAGCAATGGAAGATCGTCACCGCCGCACCAATGTTAAGATAAGGGGTGTCCCAACTGCAGTTACAGCAGATGAGCTCCCTCACTATGCCAGACGGTTGCTGACTTCCCTCTTGTCCCCTGCGGTAGCCAAAAAAATGATTCTTGAAGGAATCTACCGCCTACCAGGGCCCAGGGGGACACCGACAACGGCACCAAGAGATGTGATACTAAGGTGCTCTACAACACAAGATAAAATACTCATAATGTCATCTCTCAAGGGCAAAACTCCCCTGCAATTTGAGGAAGCCTCCCTGTCGTTTTACCAAGATCTCAGTAAAACTACCCTCCTGTGGCGAAAAACGTTCCAACCGGTGACCAGCCAGCTTCAATCAGCTAAAATAAGCTATAGATGGGGAGCAAACGGATCCCTGACGGTATCCAGGAACGATGGCGTACACACGCTCACCTCTATGGAAGACACTGCATCATTCCTAACGGCCCTGGGACTGGCACAGCTACCGGACACTATAAGACAAAGAGCCTGCACCTCAACGTCGACCTGGAACCCGGTGCATGCAACACCCTTCATCCCGAGAATGAGGAATGAGAGGACGGCAGAACCAGGAACAAGCACCAGTGAGGACCCAACATAAGACGACAGCCCGGCTGAAGACCAGCCAGCCACACCAGCCGGTCTCTAAGTTCACCTTGAGACTGTCTCAGGACATTATGTATATCCCATTGTTCTCCCAGTTACCCACCCCCACACACACACCCTATACCAAGGGCCGTGCAACTGTTTATTCACACCAATAATAGGGCACTGCAGATACATAGGCAACCACACCTAAGGTTGGGGACATCACCAGCGCTCTACCCCCCATAACGGGGAATAGCAGCACCCCACCACATTCACACATGTGGCAACCGCCAAACTTCTCCCACACTCACCACCCCCCCGCAGCTCCCATGGTCAGGAGCCACTACATTAGGCGTACTTTATATACCCAACACCCCCACGGGACTCACACAACTTACGCCTTGTACCGAAGAGGCTACAAAACACGCTACACCACAAGCCCATAAGCTGCACGAACAAACCATAGGACCCTCTACGAACAACCACAGCACACCGACTCTCACCCATAGATCAGCTAATACACCACCCACACACAAACACCTCAGAACAGAGTGATGACACAATAGCGATCAAGGCTTACACAAACATGTTAAAAAAAAAAAAATAGTGCGAGAAAGTACTGTGACCCTGCTCAAACGCAAATTGTCTAAGTTCCTCTTACCGAATGCTGTAACGACCATACTTCGCACTGAAAAATAAAGAATTAAAAAAAAAATTTAGATTACACAGTTGTGTGGGTCATTGATCCACACATTGATATGATGTATATGCAATAATGTGTGAGTTTTAATAATTCATTTAGGTTATGGGACATGTCAGGTTACATGCCTTAATCTGGAGTTGATTGATTCATTATAAATACACCACTTGTGGGATTTTATATTAAAAATATTTTATTTTTTTCATATATTGACAGGGTGTTTATATAAGATTTAAATGACTGTGATTTATTATTATTGTTTTCTTTAAGTATTATATACGATATCACAGTCCTCCATTTGGGATATTAATGTTTTTTCTTCATATAGATAAGCACAATGTCACTCTGTTATTCTGCTAATTAATAGCCATTCAAAAGGATTCTATGCACTTCCGTTTTTTTGCCATTATGGATGTGACACGCAAGTGGAACGCATCTGGAACGCATCCGAAACGCGGAAGTAAGAGAATGTACATACTTCCGGTTCCGGTTTCCCTGCATGCGCCCAATTTGATTGAAGAAAAACGCTGAAAGTGCTATCAGCTGAGAGGAGTTGCCCTCGTACCAATGGAGATCCTGATGACTGAAAACACCCACAGTATTGACCAATTGGACATAGGGACTAGCCCTATTTAAAGGGATTGTATTAAGGGGGGAGTAGGATGTGTTATTTTACAATCTGTTATATTGTATTTGATTTTATTACTATTGTGGTCCCCGAAGAAGTTCCTATTGGAACGAAACGCGTTGGGGCTATTGCTGCATTCTTATTTTTTATATTTATGGTGTTTTTCACCTTTTAAACAAATATAATTAGATTTTGACCATCATGTACTTGGAGTCCCGTGTACCATTGACTATCTCGATGACAAGGGGATTACTAGCCCCCCATACCATCAGGGGAGGCACCTTGTGAGCGCTTATTTCTACGCTATCTCGTGAGTGCATTTATTAGCAGCGCAAGATCCATTGTGCATACTGGATTACACTATTGTGTTTTTATATGTTCTCTCTATAGATTATACAGCCGTATCCCGATTCTGTTTGTGGTTTTTTGTACTTTGTAAAGGTCGTTTGTTGTGGATAACGATCTCGGGAGGCTACACATTAATTGAAGCGAAGTAATTTGCACTACTTTTTATTGATATTGTGGTGTTTAAATCTGTTTCTTTAGGAAGGGACCGGACATAGTAGTCTGTGTGTTTTAGAAGATAAGAGGTCAACAGTTTATAGATGTTGGCCGCTGATAGTGAGTTATTTTTTTTGGCCTGAGAAAGCCGTTAAAAGCTAGATAGCTAGCAGTTTTGATAACTACATTGGTGCGTGGCTCGGAAGGTGCATGGTCGAGTGGTTCTGACATGGTTTGAACATTGTATGTCTATGGCCAGTATTTAGTTTTAGCGGGAACGTCCACTTGGCTATGTCTCTAAGTAAGGTATGGATGGGGTAGGAGGATAGGAACCCTTGTTGTTTGGGAAGGAGAAATACATATAGTGTTGAATGCCCGTGAGATAAAGTTTAACTGTGTTGTGCGAGAATTTATAACTTAAGGTGGCAAAAAGAGGTGAAGGCCATACGTGGTGAAACCTCAAACCAGCTAAGTGATGGTCCGACATGAAATGTATTGTATAAGTGGAAAACCCTGTAGCAAGCGTGTTGAGTGCTGGTGGACAAGGCCAGTTTAGTCAGAGCCCGGCTATGTTGGCGAGGTTCATGTAATTCATGACATAGACCATAATTGACCCCCCTGCCATAGCGGCTGTCACGGCAGCTGCCACAATAGTTTACCATTACGTGTGGTTAAGAAAGTCCACCATATGTGTAGCTCTGCTGTGGCTTGGTTGTCTAGGGACCGCCCCTGATCATCATGCGGGAGTGTGGAAAAAGCAACGTGGTCTGAGATGAAAGCACGGCCTGCGGTATGATGCGCATGGCAAAATTTAAGGAACCTGGTAGGGATTGTAGTTCCATGCGGTTGCAAGTACCAAGCAGGAGGTGGTAATTGGTGTTGTTGCGACTGTTCCTATTTCTCTCGTGGTAACTTGTTGGCATGGATGCAGAGTCATGTTGTATGCCCAGGAATGTAACGATAGTGTCTGGGTCTTCTGTGACCATAGGGAATACTGGGACACCCAAGTGTTCAGACACTTCCTTGAAGCTTCTAGAGGGAAAGGCGTTCCCGTTGACCAACAAGAAATCATCTCGGGAGTGTATGACTGTGGGGCATCTGGATATGTTTTTTTATAATACTTTATTTTTGTAGTGCAGATAAACACAGCATTTCAAACACGCGCCACAACAGTGTATTTCAAGTTTCTTTCAAGGTAGACAGTGGCATGATATTTTGCACAAATTTTATATTAAACAGATTAACTAAACAGTTGATTGGTCCAAGCAAGATAAAATTAAGTAATGATGCTGGTCGCTCAGCTAGGTCGCCTATGCTTCAC
This sequence comes from Pelobates fuscus, assembly GCF_036172605.1. NCBI lineage: Eukaryota > Metazoa > Chordata > Amphibia > Anura > Pelobatidae > Pelobates > Pelobates fuscus. Next base: position 147,226,988 of record NC_086321.1, on the reverse strand, counting down.
GTACACCATGTTATGTTTTAACTGTACACTTTTTTAAGTTTTGTTGAGAGAAAGCGTTTCTACCAGTAAGGCATTTGAGTATTGGCACATTTTTTTTTTTTTTTTTTAATTCTTTATTTTTGGTCGTGACATGCAGTGAAATGGTTCTCAGACGTTGCAATGACACGGCTTTCGCAGAAGCCCACAGTAGCAGAGGAAAAGGAAACAGAAAACAGGCATTTAGGCAGTTTACAATGTGGCTTACGCAGAAGCCAGGACATTTACATGGTGGGACAGTCTCATACTAGTATATTTATAAGTGCATAATTGGTTCGCCCCCTGTGTTGAGGAGGAGACCGCTGTGCCGGTCACGACACCCACAGGCATCTCGGTCGGCCGCCCTGCGGGGGCCTTTGTAGAGGCCTCACTGCCAAATCGCACTGTTGCTTATGGGTTCAGTCATGACATCTGCCAAGAGCCTCATTGCATATAGTATTTCTGTGGCTATTTCAGTGGTCACTGCAACATGCTATATGGTCAACGTTGAAATTTTAAAACATTAAATCTGCGAAACTATGTGGTGAAGTTGAAACACCTAGCAAGATTTGAGGAGGGAGGAGAAGAAGCAGAGGAAGGAGGAAAAAGAAACGAAAGGGGGAAAGGGATATAAGGCAGAGGAGGGGGGGGGGATATACCCCCTGTCGGGAGACGGCACAGGCTGGCGGGGGTGGGGAGTACGGGCTTATGGGTCAATGTAGACTTCCCATGGTTCCCAGACCTTGATGAAGTGGGAGTACGTGTCTCTCACCTGAGCCGTGAGCTTATCCATGAGAAACGCTTCCTTGATGTTACCTATGACTCTGTCCAAGGGTGGTGTGTCTGTTTGGAGCCACGTTTGCGCCAGAGCGCGTCTGGCCGCCAAGTTAATCTTGTTCACTAGCTTCTGTTCCCTGGGTGGGAGACTGTCGATGGGTTTGGCTAGTAAACACGTCCAGGGGTCTGGCCTAATCGGTCGGTTAAGTACGTCAGTCAGGAGTGTAGCTACCTGCTCCCAATAGAGGGCAGCTTTCGGGCACGACCACCACATGTGGAGGTAAGTACCTTTGGCACCACATCCTCTCCAGCAGACATCTGAGGGCGTTTTCCCCATCCTGTGTAACTTCACTGGGGTGGTATACCACCTCAGGAGTGTTTTATAGCACTGTTCCTGGTGAGCAACACAGATTGAGGATTTGGCCGCTGCCTCCCATATGTCCTGCCAGTCCCCACTGTCAAGAGTCTGTTGGAGTTCCGCCTCCCATTGTAGTATATAGGAGGGTGTGTGGGAGTCGTTTGTGGGTGCGCTTAATTGCTCGTAAAGGCGGGTAATGAGGCCGGCACGTGGTGCATCAGACAGGCGTAACGCTTCAAAGAAAGTGGGTTTGGCCCTGGCCGCTACCGCTATTTCAGGTTTCCTGGCAAAGTCCCTAAGCTGAAGGTAGCGAAAGTAGTCTTTGTTAGCTAGTGGGGCCCTCATTTTTAGGTTGTCGAAGGTGTGAAAGGAACCGCCCTGGAACAGATGACAGTAGCGCTCAACACCCGTGTTCTCAAGGCCTCGAAAGTCTCGAGGGGTCATACCTGGCGGGAATGCTTTGTTACGGAGATAGGGTGTCAATGGAGAGATCGGGTGCGCGAGGGCATATTTGTGGGCAGTAGCGTTCCAAACCCGAATCGAATTGAGGATGGCGGGGCAGGAGGTGCCAATCTCTGGACGGTCGGGCTTCGGGACCCACAGCCAATACTGGGGGAGATCAGTACCCATAAAGTGCGTTTCTAGGTCAACCCATCTGTGTGTGTCGGGTGGGGAGTGCCATTCAATTATTTGCGCTAGATGGGCAGCTAGGTAGTACAGGTGAAGGTTTGGGAGTCCCAGTCCCCCCTTGCCTCTCGGGGTGTATAGTGTATGCCTCGCTACTCTGTGCCTCTTCCCCGCCCAGATGAAGTTGTCTATTGCGGTTTGTAGGGGTGTAAGATCATTTTTAGTCACAGCGACAGGCAACGCTTGAAAGATGAAAAGGAGGCGTGGGAGGAGATTCATTTTGATGGCATGTAGCCTACCCAACCATGAGATGGGCTTATCATGCCATTTATCTAGGTCCCGCCGTAGCACCGCAATGATTCTCTGGTGGTTTTCCTTATAGAGGTCCTCGTAAGCCGGCGTTAGCCTGACCCCCAAATATTTAATGGGTTGTGTGCTAATCTTTAAGGCTATCACCTGCTGCAGCCATTGGATGTCCGCCTCTGTCATCCCTATTGGCATGCCGACCGACTTGTCAATATTGATTTTGTATCCAGATACCTGGTGATATCCGTCGAGAATCTCAAGTACCCGAGGAATGGTGGTTTTAGGGTTTGTTATTGTGAGTAAAATGTCGTCGGCATACGCCGATATTTTGAATTCTTCGGTGGCCACCCGCACCCCCCGGATCTCCGGGTCCGTGCGAACGAGATGTAGTAGGGGCTCCAGTGCTAAGATAAAGAGGAGGGGGGAGAGGGGGCAGCCCTGGCGGGTACTGTTCCTTATATATCTGTGCTCTCGGGGAGGCATAGAGTGCCTTAGTCGCTTTTATGAATGTGGCAGGGAGGTGCATTGCCTCTAGTAGAGCAAACATATAGGGCCATTGTATCCTGTCGAACGCCTTCTCTGCGTCCAGGGAAAGGACCAGAGAAGGCGCTTGCGTTTTGCCCGCCCACCACACTATGTCTACCGCCCGTCTAGTATTGCCATAAAGTTGTCGGTTGGGGACAAAACCCACTTGGTCCGCATGGACCAGTTTGGGGAGTATGAGGTTAAGTCTAGTGGCCAATATCTTCGCATATACTTTAAGATCAAAATTTATGAGGGAGATGGGGCGATAGTTTGCCACGTTCGTGGCATCTCTGTCAGGCTTGGGGATCAGGACTACATCTGCTGTGGCTAAGTCGGCGTTGGGCAGGTCACTTTCTGTCCAGGTCTTGTACATCGCGGCTAGGCGAGGGACTAATTGCTCTCTAAAGGCTTTGTAGTAGGAGCCGTCGAACCCATCTGGGCCCGGGGCTTTCCCTCCTTTAAGGGCTGTGATTGCCCCGTCTATTTCGTCAGTATCTATAGGTGCGCCTAAGGGTGCGGTGCTATGTGTCGGTAGGAGCGGGAGGTTGGCTTTTTGCCGAAACTCTGCTATCTGAGCTACGTGGGTTGCGTTTTCAAAAGTAAGGGCCGGGGAGTGATTGTACAGTTGGGTATAGAATTTGGTGAATTCTTCACCAATGTCCTTAGGGCTGTTGAGAATACGTCCCTGTGCGTCTTTAATGGCTGAGATATTCGATATCGTACGCTTAGGTCTAAGGGCTCGCGCTAATAATGTGTCCATTTTATTTGATTTTTCGTAGAAAAAACGCTTAGTGCGGACCATCTCTCTGCTAACATCATCTAGCATAAGCTCCCTAAGTTGGCGCCTGATGTCTGTTAATTCCCCAATCGTGAGTGGGGTGGGCCCTTGTTTGTTTCTCATTTCGGCCCTGCGCAGGAGGCTTTGTAGCTCAGCTAGCTTCTCAAGTTTCTTTTTTTTAAAGTGTGTGGCCATCTTAATTAGCAAACCCCGTATTACAGGTTTGTGGGCCGCCCACAGTGTGGTGGGGGAGACGTCAGGGGTATTATTTTCCTGGAAATAACGAGTGATCTCTGTTTGTAGTGTCTCTTTGGTTTGTGGGTGTCTGAGTAACGAGGCATTTAGCCTCCATTTCCATGGGGCGTGCGGGCCTAGTAGTTTGATGTTTATGTCAATGTCAGCATGGTCAGACCATGAGATGAGGTGTATGTTAGAGGTTGTGATCCATGACATGGCTAAGGGGTTGACCAGGAACATGTCTATACGGGAGTATGTTGCATGTACCGCCGAATAGAAGGTATAGTCCCGCACACTCGGGTGTTGGAGCCTCCATGGGTCCAGCAGGCCCGTGTGTTGGAGAAAAGTATGTAAGAGTTTGTCCTGACCTCCCCTATTTTGAGACCTAGGCAAGCGAAGGCCTCCCCCTCTGTCTAGTGCTGGACACGGCGTGGCATTTAGGTCACCCCCCAGTATTAGCAGACCTTTAGGAAGGCCCATGATCAAGGTTTCTAAGTCAGTCCAGAATTCCCTACTGGCAGTATTGGGGGCAAATACATTCACTAGGTGGTAAGTATTGGAGTGAAGCGTGCCCGAAAGGACCACGTACCGGCCCTCGCCGTCCTCATAGGTTTGGGTTACATTGAACGGGCAGTTTTTATGAATCAGTATCTCTACCCCATTCCTCTTACACAGTGCCCTCGAGGCGTATGCCTTGTTGTACACATGGTTAGTGAGTCGTAACCCCGATGTGCGTGACAAGTGGGTTTCTTGGACATATGCGATGTCAGTTTTTTGCCGTCTGAGTTCGCGGAAGAGGAGGAGTATTGGCACATTTTTAAGCATAGAGACAAACCTACAGTGTATCTGTGAGTTATAAACAGGCTTGGGTTGCCACATTAGTAAGTGCTAGCTAGAGAGACAATACATGGTAAGCATGTGCCTAGCAATAGTTAACAGCACGAGTTTTAGCAATATCAGAGTAGGTTCAATATAGTGAAACAATCTTTATAAGGGTGTCGGAAGTGTAAAAATCAGGAATATTTTCTGCTTTTTCGTACATTCTATAACAGGAATATGGCGTGAAAAAAATAAAGAAAAAAAAAACTTGCACAAATATATATATTTTAAAACTCATGCTATATAGCCTTTTAAAACTACTTAACATAGCCAAACGATTAAGCCTATCTACCATTGTATGGGGTGGACATGTGTTAGTTGCCCAATATATAAACATGCCACGGTTTAATAGTAGTCTAAACATTAAGATTACCAGTGCGTTAAGTATACAAGCTTATACAGTATGCGTTATCATCGGAAAAATACTAAACTTAAAACAAAGGTTAACATATGCTGCATTAACTAGCCCTTTTAGTGTGTGGGTGCTTCTCCCCGCTTGCCATCAGGTGAGTGTGAGAGGCCGAAAGCGGAACCAAGTGGGATTGTTGTCATGCTATAGAGTCTGATGTATGAGCATTGGGTGTGAATCATACGGAAAATCATATGGAAACAATAGGCCAGTACCAGTCTCTGATAGGGTAGGGAGGTTATCCCACAATGTCCCGTTCAGCCAACTCCCGCCAGTGGTATATCACAGTCTCGGTTAAGGGGCCGAGTGCGTCTCGGTCTCTGTCGGCGCTGGTGCTCGGGAGGTTCCCTCTGTCTTGTTGGAGTGCCTCCGTTGGTCCAGCTGGACGATGTCGCTATTTTGGGACTCGTGGCTCGCTTTTTCCACTGCCGATCATGTGTTGCTGTGTTCTCGCTGGGTCTGTTGCTGGGTATTGCCTGTTTACGTGCGAAGCTTGAGTAGTCTAACTTGGTCGCTTTCTTTGCCCTGTTGGTCGGTGTCAGGCTGCCTCTGCGTTCATTGGGTCTCCCCAAGCTTTTCTTCAGGGCGACACCCCTGCGGCACCAGCCTTTCAGACGCCTGGGGCTTGTAATAGCCTTTACTTTCCGCTTTGCGGTCACCCGCTGTGGGCTTGGTCGCTTGCCCTTTGCCTGGGTCTCCAGGTGGGGAGGTCGCATAAGTCGCATAAGTGCCTCCAGCTTCTCCCAAAAGGAATTGAAAATCGCGGCCAGTCGGAGCTCTGTGTCCGCTGGGATGTGGGAGGCCTCCCAGTCCGCCGCCATCTTGGAGGCATCATGTGCTGGGTTGCCCCTCTGTGTTGCAGGCTCGGCCTTATGGTAGGACTTCGCTGGGCTGCCCCTGTTGTCCAGGGGGGACCGGGATATCCCCCGCCGGTCCATAGGGGGGGTATGTGTCAAGGGGTCCGTGCGCGTCTTTGCTGTCGCAGCTTCGCGTAGGCCCCAGTGGCTCGTGAGGTTTCCCGGGGAGCGTATGTCTCGTTTTTGGGGTCGTTGGATTCCCCCGGGTTTCCCCTGCCTGCATCGTGCCGTTTTGCGGTATTTGCACCGATTTGTGGGGTGTTTATCCACAAAACAGTCGCTTGGAGTCGGGAGCTCTTTTGTTGTGCGTCTTTCCCGCTCGGCGGTTAGGCTCCGCCCCCCTTGTTGTGTGTTTTGTTACTGTGTCTGACTGTTTTATTTTCACATATACGTTAGCAGTTTGCAGAGGGATTTTTTTGCATCATATAGCACCTTTCTGTATAAGCTCCAGTTCCGAGGTCAGCTTGCATCAGGTCCTATACACGAACTGCTCCCTCATGATGCCCAATATCAGGAAGGTGAGTAATCCCCATCTGGATATGTTTAACCACAACTAGCAAAGAGTTCAACGAATATATTGAAGATTGTGGGCTGCTCTTGATCCAAAGTTAAGCGGGAGAAGAAATATTAACTGCTGCCCATAAATGCCCTGTAAGTGCCAGTGTAGGGTGGATGGTGGCAGTCTGAAATGCGTTTGTGATATCAGTGTAACTTAACCAGGCTTCCCTCCTGCTTGAATGATAGCTGTAATGGTATGAACAATGGTGGCATACTGTAATGAAAACTCCTTGGAGGGTATGAGGGAGTTGAGACTTGGGGTAGCCGAGGCGTGAGGTGCAGATAAATCTATGATCAGTTACAGTGTGAGGGAAGATTCCCTGTGACAATCCCAATGGGATTGCGCCATGCTGTAAATGGTGTAGATCGGAGAGGCCCAGGTAGAAATCTTTCTGCCATTTCTTGGGCCATGAGTGTAATGCCAGCTGTTGGATGCTGCTGTGATGACTGCAAGTTAGGGCTAGATTCACCCAAAAGTATCTGGCAATACCTGTACGGAAGGCCTTTAAAATCGGAGATTAGGAAATCAACTAAATGTCTGGAAGGGTGATGAGTCAGAAACTACTGGAAATGCATAATGTTTACAGACGTGAAGTAAGGTTCAGGGTTCATTTATTGGGACACATGTTTTTTGCATGTGCCCTGACATATTGAGAACATATCTGCAACAGTCTGCATGCACTGAAACTACATGTGCCAACATGGAAATTGTTGCAAATCTTGGATTTGCCAAACAGAATGAGACGACCCAATTTGTCTCTGGTAGTTCTCTACGTACTACCAGAGGTGCTAGAGCCTGGAGCCTGAAGCGTGATCGTCCGCTGTGTTGGGACAAAATTGTCGTGTGGGACTAGCAACATCTTCTCCAAGTGAAAGTGTGTTGACTCTAGCTGGAGTGTTAGGTAGAGAGAAATCCTTACCACCTGCTTGATACATACTAAAAAACATGTAGATAGCCATTATTATATGAACACACAGTGTGCTAGTACTGGCTTGCTAGCTAAAGCCGCATGGCGAAACAATTAATCCTTTGTTTGGTGACAGGTGAGGCCCTGCTAGTTGCCAAGTGGCTTGAGAGGCTCTATCTATGCAATGGCGCGAGGGGATTTTTGTGGCCACCAAACGTAGTGGCAGGATGTTGGCCTCTCGGTGACTGTAACCAGAAAAAGGGGAAGGGAGTGACAGGTGAGGCTCTCTCTATATACCATGCGAGGCGAAGTGCTCCGTCCCAATGTTTATTGTATGGTTGTAATGCCCCTGTTTGAAGGAAATTAACTTGTCGGGAGTGTTATATCATGTGTGATATGGAATACAACTGTACCCCGAAACATGAGTGTAGTGAACCATGACTGGCAGCTGAATAACCTAATATGTGATAATACATAATTGGAAGGACTTATATTTTAAGAGTGCAAACATGCAAATATTCCGTATTAGACTCTGGAATCCTGCATAGTGCTTTAAATAGTATGTGCAGTCTTGGGTAAATGTATGCGTATTGTCAGTAAATGTAACTAAATGCCTATGTAGGCAGGTATGATTATATCATAGCAAGCATGAGTTTTAAGGACGTGTTATTGTGTAATAATTATAGTGGGAATGTTATGAGGGGAATAACCATATGTCTGAAAAGCCTGTAGTATACAGTTTGACAGATAGGAGTCAGTATAAAAGCAAAAATGCTGTAGTTAGTTTGTTTGCTTATGAAGTGAAATAAAGTCTGAGAAGCCTGTAGTATACCGAATGAACGATAGGGGTCAGTGTGTAGGTGAAAAATGCAGTGGTTCGTTGATTTGTACATGAAATGCGATAATGTCTAAGAAGCCTGTAGTACACCAAAAGACCGGTAGGGGTCAGTGTGTAGGCAAAAATGCAGTGGTTCGTTGATTTGTACATGAAATGCGATAATGTCTAAGAAGCCTGTAGTACACCAAAAAGACCGGTGGGGGTCAGTGTGTAGGCGAAAAATTGTATTTCGTTTGTAGTTTTAACCAAACAGATTTTGACATGAACAGCTAGGTGAGTATAAGGTAACGAAATAACCGTGCAAAACGAAAGGAAACCGTAAAGTGAGGACCCGTGCTGTGCTGAACGCCGTGGGAACTAATCCTGGCGTGACAGGTGGGTCAGCTTACGGTTTGAGAGTCCCTGAGACACCAAATGCAATGCTGACCGGAGAGAAAGCCACTGGATTAACGGAAAGCCCTGCTGCAGGATTCCTGGACACAGCTTGGAGCAGGAGACCTCATGGAGCAAAGGTGAAACCAAAATGGCGTCTTGTATGACCTGGAAGTGGAAGTGGATCTCATGCAAATGCTAACCTCAAACAGTCTATTCGTCTGACCAACAAAGATAAGTAGGAAAAGATGGGGAGTCCCTTTTATAGGTCTATAGTCCCTCCCACAACTTCAGGCCATGCCTTCCAATATATGAAAAGACATACAATAGGGAAATAACAAATGTAGCTATAAATGACATTCTCTCTATACACCTTAAAATCAACACATATAGGGATAATTCACAAAGTACTCGTAATATTATATGTTTTAAAAGAAACCCTAAATAAAATGGAGAGATAAAAATAAACAATATACCAATCATGACACACATAAGAAAAGTGAAATTCAAATGACGTGTTGGTGGCTGTATATATATAAATTGTGATTTACATGGTTATTCACTAAAGGATTGTCAGGAATTTAAGGTGAATGTGAAATGTAATGCCAAAGTAGCTAAACAGGAAGCATAGTTGACTTTTTACAGTTCTGCTATTTTGGCCTTAAATTTGAAATTAATTTAGAATTCCCCAAAAGTCTCTCTTTAGTGAATAACACTGTTGTTGTCAAAGGTCCAATTGAGTGCTTTATTGTTGCTGGGAGCATAAATGGGCCTTGTGGACAGCCTTGCTATAAATTTCAACTTACGCTGGCACTTTCTCACTTTTTATAGTTCATCAACTTGAAACAAAACAATATATTTCCATTATTATATTTCCATATATTTCCAGTTTGTTAAAGGGACACTATAGTCACCTAAACAGCTTTAGCCTAATGAAGCAGTTTTGGTGTGTAGATCATGCTTCTCGGGTTTCACTGCTTAATTCACTGCCATTTAGGAGTTAAATCACTTTGTTTCTGTTTATGCAACCCTAGCCACACCTCCCCTGGCCCTGATTGACAGAGCCTGCATGAAAAAAAAACCTGGTTTCACTTTCAATCAGATGTAATTTACCTTAAACAATTGTATCTATTTCTCTGTAAATTGCACTTTAATCACATACAGGAGGCTCTTGCAGGGTCTAGCCAGCTATTAACATAGCAGGGGATTTAACTTTTTTAAACAAAGTGATTTAACTTTTAAATGGCAGATAATTGAGCAGTGAGACTGCAGGGACATGATTTGTACACCAAACTGCTTCATTAAGCTAAAGTTGTATTGGTGACTATAGTGTCCCTTTAACTCTTATTATATTTGCACATATGACATCCGTTAAAAGAAAACATATGAAGACATATAAAGCATACTAACAGTTAACAGGCAATGGTACGCGTGAATACACACATACTTATTTGCTCTAAATAAGCATGAATATACAAGTGGTTAGATCTCTGGCAGACTCAGAAGTGTGGGTGGAATGAATAACTGATACAGTACATTCTCATCCGTACCCGCAGGGTATAGAACATCATTCAGCCGTTGTTACCTTGTTGGGTTCATCAACCTGTCTAACAGTTTTTGTCTATAAAATGCAAAAAAAGCAAGCACTGATCTAACTTAATGGCATTCTGTATTTTGTGTATGTATTTAATATTGATGTAGACCAATTTCTTTAGTTTTGTAGAACATTAGATATGTCATTATCTCCTCCTGGATTTTGCTGTCAGAATATATAATTTTGAATCTTCTCTTTGAGGAACCTTATCAACATGTTTCCACCGAGCAGTCTGTTTCAACCCATGGTTCATACTCTAAAAGAGGACTATGTCCACCTAGAGCTCTGCATTGTTTGTAATTATGTTTTTAATAATATCTAGGTGTGTGAAATGATGTGTCTTGTAATCTGTCTGCTATCAGAGTAGTGGTTTGGTGATACCCAAACAGGTGTAAATTTTCCAAAAACGTTTTTTAAAAAAAAAAAGAAAAATAAATGTAATTGTTATCTTTTCTTTTAGGTGCATATACTGGAAGGTCCTACATATGATATTATTCCTCAACTGAAAAAGAAATATGAAGTGGATACTCTAGATTTTGTGTTTATTGATCACTGGAAGGACAAATACAAACCAGATACCCAGCTTCTGGAAGTAAGTATGGATATATAAGATCGATGGCTATGTATTCATCATATAAATTTATGTTTTGTATCCTGGAATTAAAAAAGAATGGATCAACCTTCTTTTACATTTCGAAAAAAAAATGTTCTAGCACCTTGAGATCTAGTAGGCTAGTGATGGCTTAACTTCGATAGTTAGATTTTAATATAGGCTGAAAAAAAATAACTCAACAGTATAGGCAGCAGAAAGATGAAGCCCATACATGGTGCTTGGTCACTTGACCACATATTTTGCAGGCAACTCTTATCATGTCATTCTTGCTCTCCTTCTAATTAACAATTTATATGCGAATTTGACAGCTAGTTGCGTTAAAAATTACAATTGTAAACGCAGATTTAAAATGCCTTGCCAGCTGCTCTTGTGAGAAGTACAGCAGGTTCCACGTCTGCCAGGTAAGTCTGCTTATGAGACGAAGGAACAAGGATAGTAGAGAAAGACAGGAACCGTACTGGCGACCAAGAGATTATGTAAATATTCTGGCAGCAGGAAGATTGAAAAAGGCACCAATTTTGCATACTGTTATCCTTAATTTGATTCACAACCTCCAGCTGACAGTTTGCCATTGATTGCAAGAAGGAAAAATTGTGGAACTTAGCGAGCCTTCATTGGTGTTACAGCACAGTTGAATATGTTACTACTTTATACACAAATGTATCAGAATTTGCCATTAAAAACAAATGAATAAATGTACCTCGTGCAAAGTATGTTTTCCCATATGTTGTTTTATCCAGATATAGTTCGTTTTGGAGGTATGATGCTCAAATTAATACATGAGGGGAAACGTGTACATTTTTAACATGTTTTTATTTTTTTGTCCCTGCAGAAATGTAACTTACTGAGAAAAGGTTCTGTCATACTGGCTGACAATGTCATTATTCCCGGAGCTCCAGATTTTGTTGAATATGTTAGAAACTGTGGCCGATATGATTGTACCAATTATCCGTCAATGTTAGAGTATATGAATGAAGAGGATGCACTAGAAAAGGCTGTGTTCAGAGGCTAGAAGTCATTTTAATCATGTTAACACACTGTTCTATTACTGACAATTAGATTGCAGCCATGACTATTACAGTGGCTGTTAGTTAATGTGTAAATTGGCCGCTTTCTACTCACACTGTTCATTTCTCAAATTCTCATGTAACAGAGATACAGGAAATGGAAAGTCTGTATAAACAGGAATATAACCCATAGTTAACCCGTATTAAAGGGGTGCTTCAAATAAAACTTACCCTGTTTATTTATTTATTATTTTTTTTTTTTTTATTTTGCATACATTTTTTAAGGCACAAGAAAAGTATAACATTTTTTTAGTATACATACTCTGCCAATATCTCTATAGTAACTGAATTCATAAAGATCTTACCATTGTATGTGAAAAGCTGCATAAAACATTATTAGAGTTTTTAAATAAATTTCCCTATTTTTCCATCTTGTTTATTTCTGCCATTATTTAGAATGGTATTTCTTTTCAAATAGTCATCCTTTAATTCTTGTTTTAAATAAATATGTTAGCTGGACCTTGTGTCACAGGCTATCCAAGGAATTTTAAAATAAATGCGAACATGTTACAACACATTCTTAATCCTGGCCATGGGCTACAGGTTAACTGTGTGACTGTACCTGCAATACCACATAATGGGTTTAGCCTAAAACAGGTACCTGCCATTCTACATTCCTTATGTTAGTTTTATTAAAACGTGTGATTAGTATGGGCTGCAGCAATCGAGTGGCCGACCCAGGGTTTGAAAATGTTTGGTTGTGTGGAAAGTGAAATAGTTAGTAAACATCTGTAGAAAAATATATTAATGTACTGTTTGTAGAAAAAATATTGTTCAACCTAATTTTCCTTGAACTGAGAAAAATGCATTCAATTTCTCCATTTATATTCTGCAACTTGTCCTGTTGTCTGTATTCAAATTATGAACTTGTGAAGACAGAAACCACAATAAAAGTCTTTATATTTAAAATCTTTCTCTTATAATCTTTCATAATTTGTTAGTGTTCCTTCCGCATGTGGGTTTGGAAATGTACTATTATGCTTCATGTACAGTGACGCACAGTGGCAGAACTAACACTGAGATGGTGTTAGTGGAAGAATTTGTTTTGGGTCCCCCTATAGCAGGGATGGCCAATCTGTACAACTTGCACAATGATTTGCCAGCTGGGGATCTACTATTTTCCCATCCTTGCAGGGTTGTACTTCGCACTGAGCACTGTTTGTGGTTTGAATGTAAGCATGTTTTTATATGGAGAATGTGTGAGGGAATTTAGGGGTGAGTTTATATGCAGTGTTGGAGTTTGAATGCAGGCATGAATGTGTGTGTAGTGTTGTTTTTTGAATGCAAGAGTGTGTATATATAAACAGTGATGGTAAACCTGTGGCACGCCGAGCCCTCTCTGTGGGCACGCCGCCAAAGGTCCCCAGAGGGGGGGGGGGGCGCGGGCACCAGTCGGCAGCAATGCAGAGTGCCTGCTCAAAACGCCAGGCGCCTTCTCTGCCCTACACCAACACGCCCTACCCACAACGACACTCACTCTACAAATCTGGGACGGCTACCGTAAAAGACTAGGCCACAGGGACAGGGTCTCACCTGCCTTACGTATACAGGCCTCACCACGACTCATCAACAACTTCAATTACAAAATATGGGAGAGACACAGAGTCCACACACTCCTCCAACTACTTCAGGGATCCCGCCTCAAAACATTTCAAGATCTCCAATCTGAATTCCACATCCCTAACATAGCACACTTTTCCTATCTCCAACTGAAATCTTGGGTCACGCCACAATTGTCACCACACACGATAACCCTGCTAGGGCCACAACTGTCCGAAGCTGAAAGCATTAGCCTTAAACTAAAACACTCCAAGAAACTTAACTCCTTAATTTACACATCAGAACATTCCACAGCATGTCTAGACTCCTTCACCTTCAAAAAAGCATGGGAAAGATGTCCAGATGACCCTGACGGGCCCCTATTGGAAAAAGATACTCAAAGCTCATAAATCACTGACACTATGTTCGACCCCCTAGAACACGAGTAGCCCATACCACCACCACTCGCAACCGGTACGGATACTACCCTAGTTCGAAAGTTTAAGTTGCTCCCCCCCACCTGCCCCTCAACGAAAGCCACTGTTGCCACAATGGCAGCACTAAACCCATCAGAGAACATCCCCATAGCCACAACCTGCACTGAAAAGACAACGAACCACCTCCCACGGACTCAGCACCCGCCATCTGGGGCACCTGAGGCGGTCAAAAACTATGCCTGAGGGCTACCTGCTCTGTAATGGCTGTTGCCCCCCGCAGCCACTCCTCACTGTCGTCCCCCCCCCTTCTCCTGCATGGGTTAGCTCATTGCACCATATACCAGCTAGGATGTGTTTATGTACTGATAACTGCCTGGGGGGAGGAGAGCGGTTCTCACCCCTTCCTCCTCCTCAGACTCGGGTGTGATGTAATCTAAAAAATGTTACAGAGTCTGATTGATATCTACACTGTTGCTTTTGTATTACTCTCTGTATCACCTGCTTCAAATTTACGAAATATGTACTTGATGTATGGATACACTGTGCTAGAAATGTCAATCTTGTAGTCCGATACCCTTTTCTCTTCTGTACCCCCTGTGAAAAATAAAAATTAAAGATTGACTTAAATAGTAGAAGATATGCCTGAGAGTGAACAGTGTAGATTAATTGAGAATTGCCAGAACAAGTAAATCAGCAATAAGCTCATAAAAAACCAACAGAGAAGGATATACAAATATAAAGCTGCATATATGTGTACATATAAATTGCTCAAATATAAGTGAAGTGGGAGTATTGGAAAAGAAATACAAGACATTAAGATGTGTGTTTATATAAAGTTTGGGTAGTGTGTCAGAAAGCCAGAATCTACACCTTATGGTGTACCACGTTTGCAGATGAGCACAAATACGATCCCTTAACCCCTTAACGACGAGTGACGGACGAGGTCCGTCACTCAGGGGAATGCGTTAATGACGAGTGACGGACCTCGTCCGTCACCCGTTAAAATTAACCCCAGATCGCCGCAATCGCGGCGATCGTGGGGTTAATGGTGCTCCGGTCTGCCTCTGCATTAGAGGCAGACCGGGAGCACCGGATCGGGCTGTCAGAGTACATGTGCCCGCTCTGACAGCATGTCTGAGCGGGCAGATGTGCTCTCTATACTCACCTCCGCCTCCCTGCACTTCCTGGTTCTGTGTGAAGTGCAGGGGGACGGATCTTCAGTGATCCTGCCCCCTGGTGGAAAAAAAAAAATAGTAAAATTAAAATCCCACCCCCCTTTACCCATTTTAATAAAAAATTAACCCCTTCCCTGCCAATTGATCACTGACTACAGTGATCAATTTGCAGGGATTACATTTTACTAAGATCTGATTTTTTTTTTAACCCCTGAGGGTTAATTCTTTTTTTTTTAAACCCTCAGGGGTTCAATTTATTTTATTAATTAATTTAAATATTTTAAAATTATAAATTTAGCTAGCTGGGGAGGGTGGAAGTTAGTGGGGAATTGGGGGATTTAGTATTACGCTAACTAGGGGTTAACGTTAAAAAAAGTTTAAAAATAAGCTTTAAAAAGTTAAAAAATTAAGTTAAAAAAAGTTTTAATAACATTTAAGTAAAAAATTAAAAAAAATAAACCCTTTACCCAGTCCAAATAAAAATGAACCCCTTCCCTGCCAGTCGATCACTGCCTACAGTGATCAAAATACAGATCACAGTATTATACTGTTCTAATTTATTTTTTTTAACCCCTGACGATTAACTTGTATTTATTTTTTAACCCTCAGGGGTTAAATGTATTTAATTAACTAATTTAAATATTGTATAATTAAATATTTTGCTAGCTGGGGTGGGTGGGAGTTATGGGAAAATGGGGAATTTACTGTTAGTGCTGCTTACTGCTAGTTAGGGGTTAACGTAAAAAAAAAAGCTTAGAAAAATGTTAAATCTGTAAAAAAAAGTTTTACGAAAGTTTAGGAAACTTTAAAAAAATGAATAATCAAAACAAAAGTTTAAAAAATAGTTTTAAAAAGTAAAAAAAGTTTTAAAAAGTAAAAAAATACATTTAATGACGCTCATTACCACTACACCTGGTACAAGCTAGCGGAAAAATGATCCCACGCTAAGGTTCAAAATATGCCTTTTGAAATACCCTGGGATGTCTTCTTTAAGAAATGGTATGGCTTTATGGGGTATTTGGATTATATAGCCTGGTAAAATACTCTAAAATGGGACATGGGCACAGCGTAAAAATTTAAAGTTTGAAAAAAAATGGAATGGCTGTGTCCCAAATGTGCCCCTCCGATGTCCACATATACCTGGCAAAGGTACATACGGGGGTATTTTTGTACTCAGCAGACATAGCTGAGCAACATATGAAGTATTATACAGTGGTAGTACACATAAGGTTTGCAAAATATACTGTGCAAACTCACTTTGTGTGCCAAAAAGGCAGAAAAAACGCTTATTACCACTACACCTGGTACAAGCTAGCGGAAAAATTATCCCACGCTAAGGTTCAAAATATGCCTTTTGAAATACCCTGGGATGTCTTCTTTAAGAAATGGTATGGCTTTATGGGGTATTTGGATTATATAGCCTGGTAAAATACTCTAAAATGGGACATGGGCACAGCGTAAAAATTCAAAATTTGAAAAAAAAATGGAATGGCTGTGTCCCAAATGTGCCCCTCCGATGTCCACATATACCTGGCAAAGGTACATACGGGGGTATTTTTGTACTCAGCAGACATAGCTGAGCAAAATATGAAGTATTATACAGTGGTAGTACACATATGGTTTGCAAAATATACTGTGCAAACTCACTTTGTGTGTCAAAAAGGCAGAAAAAAACGCTTATAACCGCTACACCTGGTACACGCTAGCGGAAAAATGATCCCACGCTAAGGTTAAAAATATGCCTTTTGAAATACCCTGGGGTGTCTACTTTAAGAAATGGTAGGCCTTTGTGGGGTAGTTTGAATTTAAAACCTGCAAAGATGCTTGGAAATTGCACATAGGCCCGGCGTCAAAATTCAAAGTTCGGTCAAAACTGATATGGCTTGGTCTCCTATATGGCACTGTAGCTTCACAAAATAGTGCCATAGACATACAATGGGGGTGTCCTTTTACTCAGAAGACTTAGCTGAGCATAATTTGGGGGGTTTTAACTTAGTGGCACACATGAAATATACAAAATGCCCAGCAAAAATGCAATCCGTATGTAAAAAATGCACAAAATTATTTTTTACCACATACTTTGGCATGTAATGGTAAAAAAATGGGGGCATGTTAAGGCACAATATGCACCTTATGAGATACCCTGGAGTGTCTTCTTTTACAAATGGTAGGCCTTTGTGGGGTGTTTTGAACAGTCAAACTGTTATAATACCCCAAATGGAAGCATAGGCTCATTAAATCCGTCTCTCAAAATTCTACTGTGAATACTGAAAAGGACAGGTCTCCTGTATGGCACTGTAGCTTCACGAAATAGTGCCATAGACATACAATGGGGGTGTCCTTTTACTCAGAAGACTTAGCTGAGCATAATTTGGGGGGTTTGAACTTAGTGGCACACATGAAATATACAAAATGCCCAGCAAAAATGCAATCCGTATGTAAAATATGCACAAAATTATTTTTTACCACATACTTTGGCATGTAATGGTAAAAAAATGGGGGCATGTTAAGGCACAATATGCACCTTATGAGATACCCTGGAGTGTCTACTTTTACAAATGGTAGGCCTTTGTGGGGTTTTTTTGAACAGTCAAACTACTATAATACCCCAAATGGAAGCATAGGCTCATTAAATCCGTCTCTCAAAATTCTACTGTGAATACTGAAAAGGACAGGTCTCCTATATGGCACTGTAGCTTCACAAAATAGGGCCAAAGACATACAATGGGGGTACCGTTGTACTCAGCAGAAGTAACTGAACACATAATAAAACTTTGTACAGGAATAGCACACACCAACTTTACAAAATACACATGAGAAGTTCTTTGTTATAAGTTTGTGTGCGAAAACCACCAAAAAACACAATTTTACTCCAATATTTAGCAGAGGTTGGCGGTAAAATGGCTACGTAGAAAGTGTCAAAACAACCTTAGGTAAATAGCCTGTGGTGTCTACTTTATATAAATATATACTTTTGTGTGGCAATTTTGTTTTCTTTTATGGCTATTAGGCTTACAAGACAAACATACCAAATTCTAAAATCGCTCCACATAAGTTTATTTTACTCCTTGTGCTTTGTGACCTGTAACTACCAAAAAAAACTTAAAATCCCAGACACATTATATATTCTGTAATTCAGAACAACTAAATGAATTTATTTTTAATTACTTTCCTTAACCTGCACTAATTATGTACACATTATTATTGCAAAAACTGTAAAAAAAACACACAAAAATTTTTTTTTTTGCATATTTCTGTATTTTTTTTATAATAAATAAGCATTTATATATATATGTGTTACATCAAATTAAAGCCCTTTCTGTCCTTTAAAAAACGGTATATAATATGTGTCGGTGCAATAAATTAGTAAAATGCAAATTGCAGTTGAACGCAAACAGCAAAAAATGCAAAAAATGCCGTTGTCATTAAGTGAAAGACAAGCTTCTGAAGCTCTGTCCTTAAGGGGTTAACGTTGTTTGTTTTGTTATTGTGTCTGGCTGTGTTATTGCCACGTATATGTTGGCACAGTTTGCAGAGTGATTTGTTGCATCGTACATTGCCATTCTGTGTGAGCTCTTGTTCTGGAGTCAATTTGCTGCAGACCAATCTTTGCCTCCAGTTAGGTGGTTGTGTGAATGCTAGTATGGGGGGCTGAGGAAATATTTATTTGAGTGTGGGTCCTCTGAGATTAACGGCTTTAAAGCCTTTAATAATGTGACAAACTTCATCTAGAGTTGGGTTGTAGGTAACTACTTTTAAAATCCATCTACATTATCATTATTAGCAAATAGCTCTGTTCATGTTTTCTCTAGAATGGAGCTTATATTAGGCGTGCTTTACATTGCCTTTGCAAGTAAGGATTGGTTCAGGCATGTTTCCCAAAGTGCATGCAAATACGTAATGTGAGATGGTCTTTGGAGTAAGGACAACAAAAGTGCTATAAATCAGTTTTTAAAATAATGCAAAAAATTGATTTTATTTTCATCTAGGCACCCTATGTACGCTTAACTGGAAATTGAATCACTGCTTGAAGATTTGCAAGCGTTGTGTTATGCAGGTACCCATTTTAGAATTGCGTTCACAATTTTCAAACACTCTATGACATTCAGGGCTCGAGTCCTGCAGGAACGCATGGGAACGGCGTTCCTGCACTTTTTCCAAAGCAGGAACGCCGTTCCCAGTCCTGCAGGACCTGCCCTGCTAACTGCACACAGGGGCCATCACACGCGGCGTTCTTCTCCAGCTCTCTCAGCTTCAAATCTCGCGAGACCCGCAGCTGTAAGAGCGTTGCCACGGGTTACCATGGCAACGCTCCGCACAGGCGAGTCTCGCGAGAGTTGAAGCTGAGAGAGCTGGAGAAGAACGCCGCGTGTGATGGCCCCTGTGTGCAGCGGCTGCTACCCTCCACCGGACCACCAGGCGATCTCCCCCCTCCCTGACAAGGTAAGAAGCAGGGAGGGGGGAATAAAGTAAAAAAAACACATAAAAGTTAAAAAGCAAATGCATCCCCCCCATCATCCAGCACACACACACACACACACACATAATCCAGCACACACACTCACACAATCCAGTACACACACACATAATCCAGTACACACACACACACACACACACACACACATAATCCAGTACACACACACACACACATAATCCAGTACACACACACACACACACACACATAATCCAGTACACACACACACACACACACACATAATCCAGTACACACACACACACACATAATCCAGCACACACACACATAATCCAGCACACACACACACATAATCCAGCACACACACACACATAATCCAGCACACACACACACATAATCCAGTACACACACACATAATCCAGTACACACACACACACACAATCATCCAGCACACACACACACATAATCCAGCGCGCACACACATACATAATCCAGCACACACACACACATAATCCAGCACACACACACACATAATCCAGCACACACACACACATAATCCAGCACACACACATATAATCCAGCACACACACATATAATCCAGGACACACACACATAATCCAGGACACACACACATAATCCAGCACACACTCACACATAATCCAGCACACACACACACATAATCCAGCACACACACACACACATAATCCAGTACACACACACACACACACAATCATCCAGCACACACACACATAATCCAGCGCGCACACACACACACATAATCCAGCACACACACACACATAATCCAGCACACACACACACATAATCCAGCACACACACACACATAATCCAGCACACACACACACATAATCCAGCACACACACACATAATCCAGTACACACACACATAATCCAGTACACACACACACACACACACACAATCCAGTACACACACACACACACACACACAATCCAGTACACACACACACACATCATCCAGCACACACACACACATAATCCAGTACACACACACACATAATCCAGTACACACACACACATAATCCAGCACACACACACATAATCCAGCACACACACACATAATCCAGCACACACACACATAATCCAGCACACACATAATCCAGCGCACACATAATCCAGCGCACACACACACATAATCCAGCGCACACACACACATAATCCAGCGCACACACACACATAATCCAGCGCACACATAATCCAGCGCACACACACACATAATCCAGCACACACACACATAATCCAGCACACACACACATAATCCAGCACACACATAATCCAGCGCACACATAATCCAGCGCACACATAATCCAGCGCACACACACACATAATCCAGCGCACACACACACATAATCCAGCACACACACACACATAATCCAGCACACACACACACATAATCCAGCACACACACACACATAATCCAGCACACACACACACATAATCCAGCACACACACACATAATCCAGCACACACACACACACACACCATCCAGTACACACACACACACATCATCCAGCACACACACACATAATCCAGTACACACACACATAATCCAGTACACACACACACATCATCCAGCGCACACACACACATAATCCAGTACACACACACACATCATCCAGCACACACACACACACACACATCATCCAGCGCACACACACACACATCATCCAGCGCACACACACACATAATCCAGCGCACACACATATAATCCAGCGCACACACATATAATCCAGCGCACACACATATAATCCAGCACACACACATATAATCCAGGACACACACACATAATCCAGGACACACACACATAATCCAGCACACACACACATCATCCAGCACACACACACATCATCCAGCACACACACACATCATCCAGCACACACACACATCATCCAGCACACACACACATCATCCAGCACACACACACATCATCCAGCACACACACACACAATCATCCAGCACACACACACACAATCATCCAGCACACACACACACAATCATCCAGCACACACACACACAATCATCCAGCACACACACAATCATCCAGCACACACACACACATCATCCAGCACACACACACACATCATCCAGCACACACACACACAATCATCCAGCACACACACACACAATCATCCAGCACACACACACACATAATCCAGCACACACACTGCATTCATTATACACAATCTGCACTTACTACAAACACACTACATTCATTATACACACTCTGCACTCATTACAAACACACTAAATTCACTGTACACACTGCACTCACTACACACACTACATTCACTATACACACTCTGCATTCATTATACACACTCTGCATTCACTACACACACACTACATACACTGCATTCATTATACACACTGCATTCATTATACACACTGCATTCATTATACACACTCTGCACTCACTACAAACACACTACGCATTCATTATATAGACTCTGCATTCATTATACACACTCTGCACTCACTACACACTACATTCACTATACACACTCTGCATTCACTACAAACACTACATACACTGCATTCACTACAAACACACTACATACACTGCATTCATTATACACAATCTGCACTCACTACAAACACACTACATTCATTATACACACTCTGCACTCACTACAAACACACTACATTCATTATACACACTCTGCACTCACTACAAACACACTACATTCATTATACACACTCTGCACTCACTACAAACGCACTACATTCATTATACACACTGCACTCACTACAAACACACTACATTCACTATACACACTTTGCACTCTCTACACACTACATTCACTATACACACTTTGCACTCTCTACACACTATATTCATTATACACACTGCACTCACTACACACACACTACATTCATTATACACATTCTGCACTCACTACAAACACACTACATTCATTATACACATTCTGCACTCACTACAAACACACTACATTTATTATACACACTGCACTCACTACAAACACTTCATTATACATACTCTGCTCTCACCACAAACACACTACATTTATTATACACAATCCGCACTCACTACAAACACACTGCATTCATTATACACTCTACACTTACTACAAATACACTACATTCATTATACACACTGCACTCACAACAAACACACTACATTCATTATACACACTCTGCACTCACTACAAACACACTACATTCATTATACACACTGCATTCATTATCCATACTCTGCATTCACTACAAACACACTACATTCATTATACACACCCTGCACTGCACTATATGCATAGGAGTGCAATTTTTTTTAAGGCGGGGGGGGGGGGGGGGGGGGAAGGAGGCGGAATCTTGGGTGAGTTCCCACACTTTTTTCCCCAGGACTTGACCCCTGATGACAGTTACTGATAAAAGCACATCTACACACTAGCATCTGTGTGACTATGTTACCATTTCTAAGGTGTGTGTGTGTGTACACACACACATACAAAACAAAGGATTTTTTTTTAAATTTAATTTTCACTGGTTTATCAACTCCAAAAACAGATAATCATAACATACGAAAATTTCAGTCTTAACATGAGACATTTCTTATGAAACTATTAAGCATTAATGTAATTATGGTTAATTCTGATATGGTTCACTTTACCCGTTTAGTAATAGCACATGTACTGTACCGAGGTTGCTACCAATAAATGTTTAGTAACGATGAAAATGCAACATATAATAAGAGATAGTCATTTCTCTCCTTATCACTGGAACATTGTTGAAAGGATTTTAGAAACATGTCCTGATACAAACTGCCATCATATTCTTCCAGTCTGTCACCTCAGCACATTCTTTTTGTAACAGGACAATAGCAGCTGCTAGCATAGATTAGGAGTATTCATTCAGCAATGGGAAAACATACTGACTATAATACCGTTTACCATGTATTTATTTCAAAATTTTACCTCTATGTTTATACGCTTCACTTTTTATTCCTTATTTGTTATATAAATTACCGTATATACTCGAGTATAAGACGAGTTTTTCAGCACATTTTTATATACAAAATTATATTTCATATTCATTTTATATGGTTTTAAAATAAAGCTCAATATTATAGAGTACAGTAGAATTTTGCAATAATCCCACCATTGTGATGCTATAATATTGCTATTAGTTATGGAAGAGGTGGTTTTCTATTAGAACTTCATCGTGGGAATATTGTGCACATGCAAAACAGATGTCTGGGGCAGCTAATTCACTCAAAAAACAATAAATGAGAATTGCTCACACGAGAAAATAGAATTAGGTGACGGTCAACCAGTGATCATTTTTATTTATATATATATATATATATATATATATATATATATATATATATATATATATATATATATATATATATATATATTTAAATTTTAAAGGAACACTTCGAGCAGCATAACAACTACAGTGCACTCTGGTGGTTATAGTGCCAGGAGCCCTTCAAAGTAAGCCTTTGTCGAAGGCTCACAGAAGCTGAAACATTGCACTTTATATCTCAATAACTCTCTGTGGGATTATGTCTAATTCTGCCTGGTCTCTCTCTTTTGTGTATTGCTTTGCAGCGGAGCCACACTTGACACTAGATATTCCTATATTACACACACACACACACACACACACACATACATGCATACACACAGCTACAGGTCCCGGTAAAATTGCAGGTTGTATGGTGAGGGGGGTTCCTGGAGACCCTCAGCCATTACATCTGCCGAGTCTTCCCTCTCTTGACCTGTTACCACAGCAGCACTCCAGTACCAGGCATGTGAGAAAAGCTTGCACATGGTGGAGGTGAAGGCTGACAGTGTTTAAGAAACACTGTACCATCAGGGAATGTTATGTACCCCACCTAGGTCAAACTAGGAAGTATGGAGTCGGAATAACCATTACTAAAACAAAAACATATTAATAAAAATGAAAACTGCTCATTTCTCACTCACACAACACAGTCCCATCCCACCCCAGAAATGAACACAGTATATTAATTCAATACTGTGCATACATTAAACCAACTGCTTCCACTGTACACACACTGCATCCATTAAACAAACTGCGTCCACTGTACACACACTGCATCAACTATATCCTGGATTATTTTATTAATCTGGACTGCAGGCATTCACAATTTGATGAATAAGTCTATATTTAGTTGTTCTGTCAGACTATGGTGGATGAACCTCTGTGTTTCTCTTGTGCACAGTGTAATAAAGAAACGTGGAGCTTTAAAATTGCCCCAGGCCCCAAAAAGTGTAACACTGGTTGCTTCTAATGCAGTTACACCCACTGGGGCGTGCAGTCAGAAACTGTCTGTTATAGGTGATCCTCAAGGTTTTATAACACATTCCTACTTCAGCTACTGTGTGAAGATCCTGCTGTTTCATTGTACAATTCATTCTGCTGGTGAGTAAACACAAATTCTTATTTATTTTAATACTAAATGGTATATTATATAATAAAGAATGTTCATAGTAAAACATTATCTGTTGCCTTAACACACTTGGTTAGTTTACCAGCTGCCTATTCTGTTCAAACCTCAGGACTGCAGGTTCAAATCTCAGCATTGGCTAACTGGGCCTTTGAGTCTTTTGTGATCCATAAAAGAAATGCAGTTGAGTTAGCTAATAATAACGTGTTATCAGGACAAAATACAAAAATAAAAATAAAAAATGTATTACACTCTTTTTGGTTAAACACTTTCACTGTTAAATGTTGTAAATAATTTACACCAGCAGGATATAGCTCTGGGACACATTATTACACTGATTTGGGATCTCAATTTTCATTTATTCAGTTATAACGTATCTTTTTTCAAGCACAAGGTCCATGATCCAAATGAATGAACTATTTCTAAACACTCCAGTTCTACTTTTATATCACGGAAGTTTTCTAGAGTTTGAGACACGTGTGCTGTCACATCAGATTACTCACAAACTTACCAAACGTATGCTTCCAAATGTTACTAGGATTTCCTATAGAATTTTTAAAGCAGCACTCCAGACACATATAACACTGCTCCTGTCTTATTGCTGTCATATATGTAACAATTTATAAAGGTGCAAATTTCGTGAAATCACCAATTTTATTCATGATGACAGAAACACCTCCTTGGTGGTCACTCAGCAGATGCATAACTCCCAAGTGATCCTTTTTAGGAGGGACAGTCCCTATTTTAGATTGAAAAACCTCTTAATCTTTTGTATCCAAATTGTTCTCTTTTTTTTTTTTTTTTTTTTTTTATGAGCTCCATCTTTATGGTGTTTCTGAGTGCATAACAGAGCTCCACAGCAATAATACTTGCCAGGGCCGGTGCGACTGTCTAGGGCTCAGTCTCGAGTGAACGGCAAGAGGGGAGCGCACTGCATAGTGCTCTCCTTCTGCCAGTCACTTCATGTAGCGTAGCGGAGCCGCAGAGGAGCTTCTGTTTCCTTATCTGATCTGATAAAAGAGCATTAAACCGCTTCCTGCCAGACAGGGGAGAAGTTACAGAGGCTCTTTTACTGCGGTCCATGGCTCGGCCACGCTAAATAAAGGAGGGAGGTATGTGGGCACAAGGAAGGGGAGAATCCACAAGGGGAGTGGGAGATGCACACAGAGGGCTGTGCGGGATAAGGGAAGAAGCACAAAGAGGGCTGAGGGAGGGAAGAGAGGCATACAGAGCTAAGGGAGGTGGGGAAGAGGCACACTGAGGTCGTGAAGAGGCACACAGAGGTCTGAGGGGGTGAAGAGGCACACAGAGGACTGAAGGGGGAGAGGCACACAGAGAGTCTGGAAAAGGGGGGAAAGCGACAAACAAAAGGGTTGGAGGACAAAGAGACACACAGAGGGACGGGGGTGCAAAGACACACAGAGGGGCTGGGAAAAAGGAAGAGACAGACAGAGGGGCTGGGGGCAAGAAATAAACCAACTAAGGTGCTGCGGGGTAGAGACACACAGAAGGGCTGTGGAAGGGGAAAAAGAGACACACAAAGGAGTTGGGGGAGAAAAAGACACACAGAGTTGACAATTTTTTTTGGGGGGGGGGGATACAATAAGAAATACAAGATCTTTCTAAATTATATTTTTAGTTGCATAAATTGTTTTTAGTAAGTCCCCTTAAATTTCTCAGAATCGCTCTATACCTGGTCAGCCTACAATAACACTCCTAAAATTAAATTGTCTCTCTATTTCCACTTTAAATGTTGGGAGTTATGTAGACACAATGGGCTAGCGAGCTCCTGTTTTTTCTCAATCTGAATAAGTTGTACTACAGCTCATTGAGAATTGTTGGAAAGCGGTGATGGCTTGTGATTGCTCCTGGCTCCAGCACAGTGCCAGGAAAAGAGAGGAGGGCTTGCAAAGGCAGGTAAACAGCTTTTGGAACCTGAATTTCTTTTTTCATAACCCTCTAAAATACATGCATGTTTTCTATGGGGGCATATCTATGTATGTATTGTTTATATAAAATGGTGGTGATATACCTCATTGTAATGTAGTTCTTGTTGTGTGAGCACCATGTAGTGGTGTAAGTATAGTCCACCCATTCAGCTAGGGGTTCAAATGAAATTTCTATACTGAAGATATATTATTAATATTTTTTATATAGTGCCAACAAATTCCGCAACACTTTACAATGGGTGGACCCAAGTGGGACAATGGCTCCAGGCGGCACTTTGACAGGCACAGCATTATGCCGCCCATGTACTTTTAACAATTGCGCTATGCCGCCCATTTGTATGTATGTATGTATATGTATATATATATATATATATATATATATAAAACCAAGAGGGCTGCACTCACCTGAACACGCACACATCATAGGGTGCTGCTGGGGCCAAAACATACAAAACACAGAATCCAGCGCACCCGCTTATTCACTAAACAATGATTTCAAATCTTAGAGATTGTAACAGTTTTATTCAAAAACACCTCACCTAGGAAAAAAATAATGGGGGTTTAGTTACATTATATGATCATATATTGCATAAGCCTGCCACAACAACAATGTACCCCATACTTGGCAGGTCCTACTCTAGGCGTTGTGGCAGGCTTATGCAACTATTTACTTATTGATTTGTTTTTTATTGTTTAGGTTCTATCCATTTGGACTTTAACTTGTGCAATAGGCATCTAGTTTTTTAGATTCTCTGTCTACCTAGCAATGTCACTACTTAGTAGATCTAAGTTACCTAGGTCTATGTATATTTCTTTGCTATTATTCTCCACATCAAGCTTACTGTTTGAATTCTATTCCTTTATTCATATTTTTCTATTTCCACTTACTCTTGATCACCTTATTGGTTTTTTCAAGTAGCAATTCTGATTTTAATTTTTTCCATTTATAGCTTAAAGTGGTAGCTATTGTATTTCAGTGAGATAGTGGTTATAGTTGCTTAGTTTAGACTTCATTCACATTAACTTTAGTGGGACATCACACCAACATTTTGGGTGTGATTTCCTGTTTTAAAGTTTTCTATCCATTCTACTTCATTAATTACACACTGCATAAATAATGGATGTAAGCATATTTTAGAGAGCGGGTTTTGTTTTGGGGGGGGGGGGGGTGGGCAGCATTTCACCTATGGACCCAGGCAGGCAGCACAATGCCATTGGCCGGCCCTGGGTGGACTAACAAACACGTAATTATAACCAGTCGAGTTAGATGTACAGGAACAGAGGGGTTGGGGGCCCTGCTCAATGAGCTTACACGCTAGAGGGAGTGGGGTAGAGTGACACAAGGTAAGGATAGGAGTAGAGAAGTAGGTTGGTGGATAAGTATTCACTGAAGACTTAGTGTTTTGATAACAGTTGCAGGACAGGAATGGGTGGGGGAGAGCTAATAGTTTAATAAGTGTATTTACATACATCCTATTATGAAGGTGTAGTTTGTGCATGCACTTATAGCTGCTTGGGATGTAATGCTTGCTGTTGGGGTGGCATCTAGTGGGGGTCTCAAATATGTTAGGTGAGGATGGACCTTAGTTAAAGTGATATCACTATAAAGGATAATAGAATTTGTCCTACTTCCCCCTCATGCCCCCCTCCCCACCCTCCATCCCTTAAAACTAAATAAATAATAAAGGGCAGATTCCGTGTAATATGGGGCAAAAAACTGTTAACACGATATTGTACAATTCACAAACATATCACAGACAGTGAGGCTGTTATGTACTTTATTAGCATGGGCTGTAGGTCTGTAGTAGAATTGACACATGAGGCAGTCACATGGTATAAATAAACATAGTAATAACATTGCAAATGTCATTAAATAAATCAATTTAAAATAAACTGTACTTTCAAGAGCAACTGGTGCTAAATTCAGAAACTGACGAGGGCCCAAGTGAAACATATAAAAGACTACCAAGGTCATGATGCAAAATTGCCGGAGCAATGTAGTTCCACTTCCCATTCCCTCCTCCCTCCCGGAACATTTCTTAATCATTGTACTCTTCTTTATGCAACAACACTCTGGGTTAATTCCCAACGTCAGACAAATGAACAGAGAGTTACACATCTTACTCAAGTGTTAGAACAATCTAGCAAGGGCAAAAATGTGCTCTTGCCTGTCAGTCAATATTTAGCACAAATGCTTTAGCAATGGCATAGTCCTCTATGCAAAGAACTGATATCCAGGTGAGGGGAGGGACCACATTTTTATTTAGATATATTTAAAGAAATGTATACAAGTTCTATGAATTCTGCTAGCACAGTAGCACAGTACATAGGTGTAATCGTATGCATTTGTATTAGAACCTATTTTGGAATACCAATGACGGATGTGCACTTAGTGTTAAAAAGATCAGTTCCTGCATAATGAAAATCACTCTCTCTCTTAGAGTTGTAGAGCCTGTCTGACCACAAAGCTATTTCACTGTCTCATTAGTGACTTAACTGAACTGTAGCCTGTGGGTTAGCAGTTGGAGTTACTAGTTTTACCATCAAACTCCCATGGAATTGTGGGTAAAGAGATCTACACTGTAATTAATTACTTAGTAATAACACACATTGTTTCCTATGTACCAACAATTGCAAAAGGCTTGGGAGGTTATTTAACTTTCCAGTTCTCAGGTAAACCAGCTAGTATTAAACTTGAAAATATGATACATTATACAATCAGATCTAACAAATTATATTTCTTGCAGTATTTAATTTAGGTTACAATGAAAAGTGAACTGTGTATGATTTTTGTTTTAATTTGTGCTGAAGACAAAGTTACGTTTATTTAAAAAAAATAATACTCATGAACATATATGGTAATAGGAGTTCTAAATTAAGAGCAGAAACTGCTATTCCACAAATTTACAGATATCACTAAGTATGTACTAGAGGGGCCTTGAGGGTAAAATGACTTATATAAGGATAAGGGAGTTACACAATGAAGCATGATGTAACAGTGGATATATGCTAAAAATGTGTGCAGATTGACATTCTATGCACAAATGAATGAAAAACAGTCACATTACACACAAAGGTATTGCATTGGTTAATTAAAACCTAAATACAGAGCTCTGTAAAAAGGATACCATTAAGATAACCTGTCATCTGTTTCCAATTTCTAATAAAATTCTTTACTTTAATAAATACAAATATTAAAAGGTAGTTAATGTAGCACCACAGTGTCAATGTGTATAGTGAATATTAAGTATAAAATATACTTATCTTTTAAGTTAAATCGAACAGCCTCCCTAGTTAATGTAGGTCTGTGGACGTTCACTTAAAATGATCAATGAAACTGGAGGGAATATAATGGTAACCACATGATAGCTTCTGCTGCCTTGCACAAATAGCTTAATTCATGTTTTTTATTGATGAAATGAAACACGTCTGCCAAAAATCAAAATAAAGCATGAAATTCTACAAGCATTTCACTGCTTTACTTATCTGAGTCAATTAACCTTGTAAAATCTTTAAAATGTCAACATTTTACTTATTTAGACAATGTTTTATTAGGAAGAATACAATTAGGGTCTGTTGGCCGTAGGGGGCAATTGAATGTACCAGAAATTGTCCTTTGCAGCAACCACCATCTTCTTCCTGGAGGTATTCTTTAGCTCCTCAGTGCCACCCTCCCCCCATGCCTCCTTCTAGCCCACATGGCTCTGTGCATGCCTGGGGGGACTAATGATAAAGCTTGGCCCTGTGCGCTATTAAAGGGCCATAGAGCTGACACATTGCCTGATCAGAGATGTCCATTGGATGGCCCTAAATGTGAAGACCACATAAAGGCCCCTGCCACTGCTGGGCTTCCTGAGTCACCCAGGTTCCAGTGTCACTCACGCTGTGTGCAACCCTGGGTGCTCCGCCAATTAATACAGTATGTAATCAGAGAGTAAAAGAAACACTGCATTTGATAATAGAACATATGGTAGTTGTTCTGGACAATTTGAGTGCATTCTCTCTGTTTTAAAACAGTTTGACAGAATTGGTGATTGCTCTCCTGAATCTCAAACCCCAGCCCTAACCTGCCCTCTTTGTTTGCAGCCTGCTATGAAATGACAATGTGGATAGATACTTTGCAGTATCTGGACTATGAGGGGTCGGCTCTGAGGGCTGAAAAAACATGAAATACAGATTAACAAAAAACAGATGTGTGGTACTCAAAAATCCCTCTACCATAATCAGTAATCTGTAATAAGGAACTTAAAGTGTCCCTTAAAAATTAAATAATCAGCATTTCTATTTCTAAGTTTTTACAGGTTAACTTATATCGATATATAAATTATGACCAGTACTGTAATTAATTGTTAATTAATTAGTTAACATATGTCTCCGATAGCACTTTTTGTTTGCAGCACGGTACTGCTCTAATCACTCCAATTCTTTATTTTCCTAGTTATCTTATTACAACTGTGCCTGAACAACTGAAACACTCTAAAAAATCAAATTTTTTCACCATGGATGAGTTAAAGGAGCAGAGAATTTTGGAGTTTGTTCTTCAGAATGCAGTGCGTGGTGACCCACAGAGTGTGGTGGACAATATAGATCAGTACTGTAGGAACAAAGAGTGGGCCATGAATGTAGGCGATGAAAAGGGTAAGAATACTTTTACATCATATTTTTTTAAAGATCATACTCCATAATATTGCAGCCTGACCATTATATTGCAGATGACTAAGGTCCATCAATAATCAGATACACGGATATAATTGCTGAGCCCCAGTGGGTCAAGAGAAAACCAAATGACAATGTTTCTGTCCCACTATGAGACCTTTGTTAAGTCTTGCCAAAGGTCTCATAATGAGACCGAAACATTGTCACTTGTTTTTCTCGTGAGCCAATAAATCTGCTTTAAAATTAAGAAGCTGTTTAGACTTGTGGGATAAACTCAAAATGAAATACAAGTTCACATCGTTACACTCACTACTAACACCAATACTGCGAAACAAATTATTCCCGCCAGGCTAGATAGCTCTCCATTTTCGCAACTACAAAAAAACGAACCATATATAGACTCATGCATCTCTACCGCAACTCACAACCATTAGAATATGCAGACCTCCCAGACAAGGACTGACTGCAAACCACAGACTTTTTCTGCTTTCTCCAATTGCGAGGCTTGGCAAATAACCCAGCAGTCAAACAGGCAGGCACGGCACCGCCCACAACATTCAGACAACAAAGCATGGACTCACCCATAAGTAAAGGACAAATTTCCAAAATGTACATATCCCTAACACATACCTCACAACTCAAATTGCTGTACATTCTAGCCTGGGAACAAGACCTTGGCCCTCCAGAGGACCCAACTGACTGGGGGGATATGTGAAAAGTGACTAGCACCCTAAAAATCTTTGTGACACATAAAGAATAGGCCTACAAGACACTCTTCTACTGGTACCTCACACCCCACAGACTATACAAAATGGGACAACTCCCAACGGCAGACTGTTGGAAACTCTGGCGACCAGGGCACATATCTCCATTGCTGGTGGTCCTGTCCCAAACTGCAACTATTTTGGTTAGAGATTCAAAAACTAATTGAACTAGTACTCGAGAAGCCATTCCGGCTGGACCCCTGGGCCCTACTACTGTCCAGGACATCTGACACTATCACTATGACTAGACACAAAAGCAAATTAGCAGATGGCCTTGGCAGCGCGATTGGTGAATTATGGGCCGACAAATGCTCTCCGACGCTCACCACAGTGAAGCGTAAAATCAATGAAGGATTAGAAATGGACAGACTGACTGCAGAACTCCATGACACATCTAAGGTGTTCCATAGAATATGGGTCAACAGTGGGATGTGATACATCCAATTGTAAGAACAAACCATCCACTCTCTGACACATATCCACGCCCTCTAAGCCATATTGTAGAAACCGAAAACTAAATACCTGCTCCCCACCCCGTACCCTGCACCCTACAACTCCACTGGGGACAACTGGGGGGCTCCCTAGGATCGCCTATCTTCTTGCAAACTGCTATACTCTTTTCTTCTCACACCTCTCCATGCTCCACACAAGCCACACTAACGAATTTACAACCAAACATCACACACTCCATACCAGCTAACTGTAATTCGTTCTGTACCCTTACCCACGTCCCCTAAGAGACCAACATGGGGCCTAAAATCTTAGCAGCCATGTAATGGCTATGAGACAATTGGAATCACAAGAGGCCTGAACACCAAACACCCTCATCCCCCATCCCAGTTCTGTTGTAAATAATACCCTTTGGCACTAGCAATGCTTTCCCTGACCAGGGTCCAACCATAAAACCATGAAAAAGTGGACTTGACATTGCCCAAAGAATTATAACTCCCTAAAAGGAACACTCACAACTGAGTGCAAGGCCTGACCTCCATGAGGCAACACCCTAAAAAAACAAAACAAAAAAAACCTATACACTGGTTTGTAACCATCAGTTAAACTCCCTTGTTCTATGAAAGGTTAATGTCGTAGCTATAATTGCTGTTTGCTTGACATATTGTAATGGTGCCGTACCCCACCCATTCTATTCTGTATCCCATCTACTTTGGAAAAACATCAATAAATAAAGAATGTTAAAAAAAACAAAAAAAAAAACATCAAGAAGCTGTGTGTGTCCATGCCGATTGGATTATTACCATGATGTTGTTCTTTGGTATGGGAAGAGGATGGAACTTGATTGAATGATCAGTAAAAAGGATATAAATATGGTAAAGGAAAGAGACATCTAAGATGGAGGGACGTGTACAGGGCTTATCAGGAAAAGGGAAAATAGAATTGGGCCCTGATATGTGGTATCCACAAGCAGATTTGTTTGCCAGCACCCCACATTATTAAATGCTCCATCATGACCTTAGTAACCGTAAAGAAAAAAATATTAGTAAAAGTGTGATGAGTTTAAAAACTGCAAGATGGGGGCGGGGCCTGATAGCCAAGATGGCCGGACGTGATATCTGAGGGCTCCTATAACAGGGGGCACATAAAAGCTCATACACAACATAACGATGAAACCCACGGTACATGCTGCCCGGAAAGTGAACCGGGACCCAACACAGAGCAGAATGACACCAATCTCGAGCCGAAACGCCACGGAGGAGCTCGAACCGACCACGAGGCCTAAAACGGAGCGGAGCCCAGGGCATGGGGGAGGCGGCCGATCCCCCGGCATGGGGCTTGCTCTCACACGAGGGAACACTAATGCCCTGCTACCCCCCCCCCCCCTTGGACAGGCGGGGGATATCCCGGTCCACGCTGGGAACAACCACCCCAGCGACATCGCATGATCCAGCGACAAAGCTCACAGCCAAACGAGACCAGCAAGGCCCAAACAAGATGGCGGCACAAGCGCGGCCTGAGTTGCAGCGCACACTACATAAGCCTCCCAAAAGTGTAACAGAGTTCTTCGATAGGCTCTGTGCTCACCTCTGGTCAAAGCTCCACACCCGGGGACAGACCTACCGGCTGGCGAGGAAAGAAGCAGCTGCTTGGATCCGCCCAGCAACCAGACGTCAGATAGGTGGAAACACATCACGGGCCCCCAGAGGGGCGCTCCAAGGGCAACGCCAGAGATCACTATGGCGGGAAACGACACCAAGCTCTATGGACACCGGCGCTCACGCCCGCATACACCGGAGTGAGATCCGCAAACGAGCCCAACCTGATTACCAGCCGGGGGTTCCAGGAATCACAGACCAGCAGAAAATTAATTCACACATTGCCTGCAACAGCGCCCACCGAGCCACAGCATGGATTGCTACTGAGAAACGTAATGGCCGGAAAAGCTCCACCGCGACCACCGGAGTGGGAATCTCACAGGGACATCAACCTTGCCTCCAACCCCGGCTCGCAAGCCCAACACATAGAGCCGGTATCGGCTGATGGAATCGAACAGCACCAAATACATTGTTCTCACCTTGTTAACACCACTTAGTTTGCATGTTTAAATTCTAAATTCTATATAGGTTATACTGCATTAAATGACCCAGCCTGCTTATACTACATATTATAAAATTGTGCCAGCTAAACAAGAACCCCGCAGGTTAAGCGGGAGCACCCCGAGCCTGCCAGTAACATTTTGTACACGGCAAACATAATACAATTTAAAACATAACTGCTATGTCACACACCTATAACTCTAAGCATTACCATAATTATCACACGCGTATGTAACTAAGCATTAACACTATGTTATATTAATGCATCAAAGCTTGATACTCCAAATATAAATATATAAAATGTGCTGTTTTTCTGCCACGTACATAAATATTGTTGGAATGCTTGCATCTGCTGTCGTGGCTCTGCAAGATTGTATGTTATCCTATGCACAAGAAAAATAAAGAATTTATAAAAACTGCAAGATGCTCACAAGTTGAACCTTTTTCTGATCTATATATTTTTTTACATCCTGTTTGAAAAGGTTGTATTAACTTGGCATTGCTCTTGTTTACCTCTTAAGGGCTGATCCTTGACAAGGTAGTGGAAGAGACAGCACCATCTATCGCCCTAGAGCTGGGCACATACTGTGGCTATTCTGCTGTCCGAATAGCCAGGATACTTAAGCCTGGAGCTCGCTTGCTGACTATCGAGATGAACCCAGATAATGCAGCTGTGGCCAAGCAGATAATTGAATTTGCTGGAGTTCAGAACATGGTATATGCATCTGTTTGTTTTTAGGAAATCACTAAGTGTATGTAAGTTACATATTCACTGAAGCTCAATAAGTGTCTGATTGGATTAGCATCCTCTGTCTGCTTGAATGGGATTGCTTCCAATAAGACAGTTTGTCAGAGTAACAATGTAAATGGACTAATATATACTGTCTGCCAAACTTAATTACACATTAAAACTGGAAGTTTTCTTCGTACCAACTGCCAATTAGTTAAATATTCCCTTGTAGGGAATTATGATACTTAAAGACTAATAGTGTCATCATTTTGTGTGTCGTGCACAGATATCTGGAGCTAGTAACTGTAGCTCAGGGCTTCAGGCATGGCTGCTAATTAGTGAACTGAAGTGTCAGGTGCCCACTGCAGGGTCTCCAGTCACATAAGCAGACACATGCCTGATGAGAAATGTTTATTAAAGGCTGGAAACCTTAATGGGAAAGGAAGATTAATATGGGATTATCGACTCAAATTCAGAATGTGCCTCCAAATTGCAAAATCCAAAAACTTGACCTGAATTTGCCACAGGAGTATTCAGTAAAGGCAACTGAGTGTGAACTTTGAAAGGGTAACGGTTGCTTCCCAGAATATTTACGTCTATGTTAACTTACTACTTATATTGAACATAAAACTTATTGGGTGAGTTGTGAAAAGTTCAAAAATGTATTAAAATCCACAGTGTTGTATTTACTTTTATCATGAGATCCTCCATCTTGGCTTCCTCTTAACTGTTGTTAAAAGGCAAAACCAATCAGTGGCCAGGATGAACATATTAAATAGAGGAAGAAACATGTTTCTGTTTCCCCTCCTCTGTGTCAGGGTCTTACCTGAGTAGGGAGTCTGTAGCGCAGATATGTTGCTCACCCTTGCAGATAGCCACAGGCCAAGGTGGTCAGGTAAGAATTCACCCGGCCTGTGGGTCTGTGCACGAGGGCTGTGCAGGATGAAGTACCAATTCACAGTACAGGCAAGGACTGAACCAGCAGGATTGTCAAGGGATAGCCGAGGTCAAAGGATGCCAGAGGACAGGAACAACGAGGAGTAGCCAAAGTCAAGGGATGCCAGAGGTCAGAGTAAACATAGTCAGAAGCCAGGGTCAATAATAAGTAGTAGATCAAACAACAGGAACACTGGTACAAAACACACAACAGGATCAAAGACTTGACGCTGAGCACAGGGCGAGGCTGAGTTTAAATACCCTGCTGATGTCTAATCAGGGTCAGGTGAAGCACAGACAAGTCAAGGTGCAGCCCCCAGTGTTGTAGACATGCCAGGATGAACAGGACCGGAATCACTTGTCACTGTATAAAGCTGCTGTGTCTCAGAGGTAGGAAGCAGGACCAGGACTGTGAAGGTGCCTGGTTCAAGTCCCCTGTTGGGAACTCCAGGAGTGACCATGTCTGGCCGTTTGTCTGCCACGGTGAGAACCATGACACTCTGTTGCTCTTTGTACCCTGGGTTGTAATAGAAGTTAGATTTAATTTTATATGATTTATTTAATGATGTCACTTCAAAAGTACTGAGAGTGCCTCTTAAAAGATTAGCTCAGAATGTGTTCATGTGATTATGGGCTATTAGTGCAAGAGGGTCTGGGCAAACATTTGGCACGCTACATGTTTTTTTTTTATAGGAGTGGGAAAGCTAACGCACTTCCACCCTCATTCTTACTTTACACAACACCTATCTTGTGTGTATTGAGTAAATTCACTGGGTGTTTGCATTAGCCGCCATCACACAGCATGAAGTAGGGGAATGAGTGGGGGATGACTTCTTGCCCACCCCCATATCAGTTTAAACCTCTCAACACTGCTGGATCAGGGTGGACATACTTGAGGCCCAAGTTTTGCCATCTTGAGTTATTTAGGTTGTATTTATCTTATTTTACAAGGGCACCAGGAGAATCTTTCTAGAACATTTTTTTCCAAAACCATTTTCCGGTATTGCAGCTCATGGCCGAATGTTTCCCTGGAGCACACACAAGCCTGCTAGGCTGAGTAGTTAAGTTACATATCATCTCAGTGCCCATGCAAGCCAGGTTGAGAAGACTATTTGTGGTCACAGCCTCTCCTGTCCTGCTTTCAAACCTACTTATGTTGGGACTTAGGCTTTTAGGTTCCCTTGTAATGGAGTCCATAGTGTCAGATAACAGAGAGCAAACCCCCTTACTAATAATGTTACAGAAACAGCCAGGGGACTGATTTGTTTCTGTAATTTGAGTCTGTTGAATTGTTAATTTAAGCACAGGTGCAATTTCTTTTCAAATTGTTTTTATTAAAGTTTTAAAGTTTTACTACAAAAATAATGAATAGAAAAACATTCTATTCGGGGAAGGAAAGGAAAGGGGAACTTGGAAAAAAAGGGAAGGGTATCCATCCATAATAACAGTGAACATAATATTACAGTTACTAAATGGGTTGGCTGTACCTGGGACTCTTTAGGGTTATTGCACCCACTTTTAATCATTTTGTGAAAACTCAAGTTGTCTTCTGAATGTCTTCCATCATTGGCATCTACCATTTGAAGTTGAATGGATAAAACAATGACTAAATTAATTATGCAGACATTTTCTTTCTTAAAACCTTTGATTGGTATTTAATTATAAATATTCAAGTGTTTAATTGCAGTTGCAAACTACCTTTTTTAACCTTCAATCTTTTCTGCACTCTTTCACTTTTTAAAAAATCATTTTTTATTTCTCCCTCTGTGATCTCCTTCGCTTCCCTTTTAAGCCCTTTGATGCATTCTGCTAAGGCAATTTCCTGAGTGGGTGTTATACATGGTTTGAAATAGAACATTTTACTTTTAGGTGCAAGTTCTAGAAGGTTCATCTGCAGATATCATCCCTACTCTGAAAGAAAAATACCAAGTAGACACTCTGGATTTTGTGTTTCTGGATCATTGGAAGGACAGATATATAATAGATACCAAACTATTGGAGGTGAGATTTGTGATCATTAATCAAAACTGACAAAGAACATGACATGTAAATACTAAAAGTAGACAACAAAACGATGTGTGGTTGGAGGCACAACACTAGATCACTAGAGTTACCAGAATCTTAGAGTAAATCCACGACCAATAATGTGTATGATCTGCTTTTTATATTGTAATGTTGTCTATATCCAAACACCATGACCACTAGAGCAAATTGTAGTGGTTATAGTGCCAGGAGTGCTTTGCCCCTCTTTGTTGGAAATGTTTGACTATCTCCCTGCCTTTACTACTTCAGTTGGAGAATCAGAAGCTGCATTTGCTCTCTCGAGCTAAGCCCTGAAGCACAGGGCTAGCCCACTGGCTGAGAGTATCTGCTGATTGGAATCAGGAAATGAGGCTCAGGCAGAGCGCTTCCAGGTCTTTGTCAGAAGTAGTGGAGGCAAGAAGCAGAGCCAGGGGGCAGGAGTTGGTGGAATCTCTCATTATATTATAGCATCCACCACAGATCTTGTTGTGCATGAAAATGACATACTACGAAAACTCTGCCTTTTTTTTAATGCAACATAAAGAAAAGTAGCCCCTATTTTTTTGCATATAATATAAAACTCACATTTGAGATATAAATGGCAGTCTTCACATTTATTGGCTACTGAACCAAGCTCGATGGATTTCCTGAAATAAACTTGCCATGATGTTATCAATACATGTTTAGTATACACGTACACACACCTGCAAAGGCTCAAAATGCATCTTCATAGATCTCTGTTATGTTTCTGGCAACACAGTGCTTTTATGTTAATGCCAACACAATGCTGTTCAACTGGTGAAACAGACAAAATATAAATATTACAAGGTGTCTAATAGGAAGGGTCAAATGGAAGATGTCCCTCCACCCATTAATTCTGTTTCTTCCTCTTTTCTCTATACACAGGAATGCTGTTTGTTGAGAACAGGCTCTGTATTCCTGGCTGACAATGTTGTTTACCCTGGCATTCCAGACTTTTTAGAATACGTCAGATTCTGTGGTCGCTATGACTGCACCAACTACCCATCCCATGTTCAGTACATGAATAAAGAAGATGCTCTGGAGAAAGCTGTCTTCAAGGGTTATATCTGATTATTACAGGGACAGCATTAGATATAGACCCAAGGCTCTGTTCAAATAGTGCTTATATAGTTCATGGCCTTAGTCTAGTATCAATGAACACACTGATCTGAACAGAATAGAATCATGGCTTTCCTGCTTTAAAATGAATGTTCAGAACCTGATTTTAACTGGGTACTATGATACTAGTAAAAATCTGGAACCATTGGAGCCGAAGTTGTCCTCAAGAATGTGTTTCAAAGCTCAAACGTAGGTATATCCCAAACACATGAAACCATTATATAAGAACTATTATATTGTGTGAAATTATTTTGTTATATTAGTTTTTATTACCAAAACAATTTACATGTCCTGTATGTTAAAGTGTATGTATCATGAAAAAACAAACATTGTTACACATACTGTTAGTCCACCCATTGTATAGTGCTGTGAAAATTGTTGGTACTTTATGAATATTATTAAAAATAATAAACAACACATAGCTTAGTAAATTAATTAAGTCACATCAGCATTTGTTTTTAACTTGGAGGGAAATTGAGGTGTAAGATTTGTTACAGATAACAAGATGGTAGATGTGTCAGAAGGTACTGAACATATAAACTTTTGGCGATAGTGTAAGGGTTATCAAGGAGAGAAAAAACACAAAACAAAGTAAATTACAGCTGCATACTGCAGGGAAGAGACATAGAAATTGAATATTATTTGTAATTAGAAAACATTATGAATTAGTTGCCAGAAATATAATTTTTTTAAATTATGTCCAAGAGTCTTTTAGTGTGCTACATTTAAAAGACTAAAAGGGATACTCCACTGCCCCCCAAAATATTTTTAAATCACTAATTAGTAGATATAACCCAAATGAAAGTAGGCATGCAAAAGCTACAGTTCTCTTGTCTGTACCTTTGCAAGTCCACCCCTTCTAGCTCGCCCAGACTTCCTGTGGCTTTACAATTACAGACTTCCCAAAGCAGCTCAATTAGAAATCTTTTGCAATTGCTGCCTCCTGACTTTAGATCCACTAAGCTAACCAATCAGGAAGTAACAGGACTGGGTGCCTGATTAGTGCCCGACAGCCATGGGGGTTTAGCTAGGATCATTTATAAAATTGCCCATTTCTGTTGCACATTTTGCAAAATGAATAGAAAGAGGGCACACTGAAAAACATTTCAAGTAGATAAAGTTTTTTTTAGTTGTGTGAGTGTCCCTTTAATGTCCTAGACACAATGCCAATCATGAGGACACATGTTCATTCATTAAAATCTAGATGTATATTCCCTGTTTTAACTCAGTGTGGCAATGGGAGGATCCATTTAATAGATGAAACAACATTTTGATTAAAAAGTATCAAGAATATCCTTGTGTTTGGTGCTTTATTTTAGCATAATAAATTGATTTATCAAAATTGCCTCTATATTTTTTTGTCTTTTTTAAAAAAATACATATTTTCTATTTTTGTGCACGATAAAACAAAGTACAGCCTATATGGCCACAACTGTCACGCAGGAGTAGCTATTGACATAGTGATACACTTAGCTTTAAAGGACCACTATAGGCACACAGACCACTTCAGCTTAATGAAGTGGTCTGGGTGCCAGGTCCAGCTAGGTTTAACCCTTTCTTCTATAAACATAGCAGTTTCAGAGAAACTGCTATGTTTATAATAGGGTTAATCCAGCCTCTAGTGGCTGTCTCATTGACAGCCGCTAGAGGCACTTCCGCGCTTCTCACTGTGATTTTCACAGTGAGAAGACGCCAGCGTCCATAGGAAAGCATTGAGAATGCTTTCCTATGGACTGGCTGAATGCGCGCGCGGCTCTTGCTGCGCATGCGCATTCAGACGATGACGACGAGAAGGAGGAGGAGAGCCCCCAGTCCGGCGCTGGAAAAAGAGGTAAATTTAACCCCTTCCACCCCCTAGAGCCCGGCGGGAGGGGGACCCTGAGGATGGGGGCACCCTCAGGGCACTATAGTGCCAGGAAAACAAGTATGTTTTCCTGGCACTATAGTGGTCATTTAAGACGTATATGAGTGGTAAAGTTACAGTATGTGGTATCTGCTTTCTTCGCATGTTTTTCATAAAGTTATTACAGTCAAGCAAGATGAACATGTGTTATACCCAACTAAAAACTTGCTATCTTTTGCAGGCTTGTCTATCATGTTTGGTAAGGTGCATACACCTGTACTGACTGTGCAAACTGCCTGATGATTAGTGAGGATGAGAGATATTAGCGTTAATGACAATAAAGAAAACATAGTATTACAGAGGGTTTCCATTTAATGTGGATAAGTGCAAGATAATGCATCTTGGACCTAAAAACCCAAGGGCAGAGTACAGAATATTTGATAGAGTCCTAACCTCAACATCTGAGAAAAGGGATTTAGGGGTGATTATTTCTGATGACTTAAAGTTAGGCAGACTATGTAATAGAGCAGCAGGAAATGCTAGCAGAATGATTGGTTGTATAGGGAGAGGTATTAACAGTAGAAAGAGGGATGTGCTCATGCCATTGTACAGAACACTGGTGAGTCCTCACTTGGAGCATTGTACGCAGTACTGGAGACCGTATCTCCAGAAGGATATTGATACTTTAGAGAGAGTTCAGAGAAGGGCTACTAAACTGGTTCATGGATTGCAGGATAAAACTTACAAGGAAAGGTTAAAGGAACTTAACATGTATAGCTTGGAGGAAAGACGAGACAGGGGGGATATGATAGAAACATTTAAACACATAAAGGGAATCAACACAGTAAAGGAGGAGACTATATTTAAAAGAAGAAAAACTACCACAACAAGAGGACATGGTCTTAAATTAGAGGGGCAAAGGTTTAAAAATAATATCCGGAAGTATTACTTTACTGAGAGGGTAGTGGATGCATGGAATAGGCTTCCAGCTGAAGTGGTAGAGGTTAACACAGTAAAGGAGTTTAAGCATGCGTGGGATATGCATAAGGCTATCTTAACTGTAAGATAAGGCCAGGGACTAATGAAATTATTTTAAAAAAATTGGGCAGACTAGATGGGCCGAATGGTTCTTATCTGCCGTCACATTCTATGTTTCTATATATACAGACACACACATATACATACAAACACACATACATACTGGAGTGACAGGCCCAGTCGCAGCTGCGATCCCTGCAACCTCTGTATGTACGCCACTGTACACACACACATACATACAGACAAATACATACAAACACACACACATATATACAAACACACATACATACACACACACACAGACACACATACAGAGAAACATTCATACAGACACACACACACATACAAACTATTTTAGTCACCCTCCTGTTTCCTACCTTTTAGATGCAGGAGGGTGACTTCCCTGGGGTCCAGTGTTGGCTCAGCCTGAT
This sequence comes from Pelobates fuscus, assembly GCF_036172605.1. Taxonomy (NCBI): domain Eukaryota; kingdom Metazoa; phylum Chordata; class Amphibia; order Anura; family Pelobatidae; genus Pelobates; species Pelobates fuscus. The sequence continues at coordinate 147,184,157 of NC_086321.1, read as the reverse complement.
GGGAGTCAGAGTTCCCACTTTGACTCCCTCCTCTACTCCTCCCGCACGGCTCTTGTTGTAAGCCGGAGGAGTGACGGGGCAGTTACTTCCTCTCAGCTGTGATGTCATCAAAGGGGGCCCAGTCATGCTGTTAAAGCACCGCAGCGCTGACTGGGCCCCCTGGAAATCTATAGCCATCAGGTGGCCCTAACACAACGTGCGGCCATGGTGGTTATACTGCATGGGCCGGGGCCGCAACACATGAAGTGAGGGCCCGGTCAAAGCTGCGACCCCTGCAACCCATGCGACCACCTGAACTCTATCTGAGACCACGGGAATAAAACACAGAATAGATTTCTGTAATTACCTTCCACACATAGCCGCAGTTGAAAGTAACCCCACACGTTAAACCAATGCAGTTGACTACCTCCCCCCCACCTTTTTTTTCTTCTCTTTTTCTTAATTTCCCTCTTCTCATCTTCCCTCATTCTCTTACACCCACCCACCAGGACACAGTTGTCCCTCAACCTAATGCCCATATCGTGGTTAGTGCTGACCAGTACCCTTGTAACACACACGGCCCACTGTAGCCCGACGCATCCTTCAGTTACATACAAACCAACACCCCAGCCTAGCAATCTATGATAGAATCCCAACAATATTTTAACGGTCGAAGAACTTGGGCGACTAGACCACAGCTGAAAGATATGGGTTAAGTACAAGGGTACAACACAACATCTTATGCACAAAATAAAGATTGTAAAAAAAAAAAAAAGTCCAGTTGTAGGAGCTGTGGACAAAAAACACCCGTGCTGTTCATTCTGCCTGTAGACAATCAGCGCCATCAAGCCCGTCATTGGTCGCGAGGCAGTCATTTAGATGTCCAGACGCAAGACTTCAGGAGCTGAGAAAGCTTGGTTGCTTGACAGCATGGCATCAAATACCACCAGTGGGGGCTGGGATAACCCCCACAGGTTCATAGGGGGGCGAGTTGGGGCTCGTAAGGAGTGTCACCAAGTCGCTGTGTGCCACCAGGCATGTTAGCAGGGCATCAAATTAAACTATTTGTTCCAAAAAGGAAGTGGAAGTGTTGGAATTACCCTAAAATAGAGCATATAAAGGATATATAAATCAAAGATTAGAAATTGACAATTTACAAAAACTTATTTACATACTAGTTATAGGAACATTTGAGTAAAAAGATATCAAAAGACCATATGCCAGTATTATTGAAAATTCCTTTATTAGATGCTAAGAAAAATGTAAGATGGTATGTCTACTAAATGTCTAAAAAATAAGGGTATTGAATCCACCACCTATGTAAACTCACAAATGTGATAAATGTACTTCGATGTAGAAGCCCTGTGGAGGCTCATTATTTATATAAGAATATTGAAATAATTCTTCTACTTAATACCGCATCGAGGTAACATTTGCTTCTAACAAGGTAGCAAAAAGTAGCAGTTAGGAGTAGGCTGAATAATAGGTGAGGGCAGCCGGCAGAAAAAATAAGTGGATCACAAGATCCTACCCCCTGTAAGTGAAAATCACTATAATAATTCCCACATTTAGCTCTGGGTCAACAATATAACACAGGTGAGGTTAGCCCAGACAGACAATCCAAGTACCTCGGGACACAAATTCCCTACGACCTTAATAAACCTAAAAGAGGTCTAAGTATGAGTTGGGTGATCAAAGTGTCCTTTGGGACAAGAAAAACTGCCTACCACCCGATAGTCTCCTTCAGACGTGGTACCCTATTGGGACATATAAGAATGCTGATGGACCAACCCAACCAGCCCACTAGCTAATGCTAACCACTACATAACCCCCAATAAGATTCTATGCTTCACTTAATAAAAACACCATAGCTCCATATACCCATTAAATAAAGACCAAATCAAACAAATTGACAGATGAAAATGCCAGATGTTCGCTTCGGCTTTACAATAATTTGCCTTAATCCGTGGCTAAGGTAGCTAACGATGTTAGCAGGGCATCAACCACCTGACTCGCTCCTTTCCCAAGTAGGCCGCAGACTCCAAAGCTTTGCATCGCCTTCATGGGGCTTCAAAACTCCGGATCTTGGAGTCCACAGTAGCACCAGCAACCACCTGCACACCTTGTAAAGCTTCACATCTCAAACTGTAGCGATAAGCCTGAAGTTTCAGCCAAAAAGATTAAAGGACCACTATAGTGCCAGGAAAACAAACTAGTTTTCCTGGCACTATAGGGTCATTAGGTCCCCCCCACTCTCAGGGCCCCCCTCCCGCTGGGCTTAAGTGGTTAAAACCCCTTCAGCGACTTACCTTTCTCCAGCACCGGGTTCTCTCGGCGCTGGTGACCTCTCCTCCTCCTGCCAACGTCAGATCAGAACCGTGCGCGCATGCAAACTGCCCATAGGAAAGCATTATTCAATGCTTTCCAATGGATGTCCAGCGTCTTCTCACTGTGATTTTCATAGTGAAAATCACGGAAGCGCCTTTAGCAGCTTCAGTGAGACAGCCACTAGAGGTTGGATTAATCCTCAGTGAAACTTTTCTGAAACTGCTATGTTTTCAGCTGCAGGGTTAAAGCTAGAGGGACATGGCACACAGACTACTTCATTGAGCTGAAGTGGTCTGGGTGCTGATAGTGGTCCTTTATACTCTGCAAGTCAGGCCCCGCCACATCTCTGTTTTTAAAATGAGAAAAAATAATAGGTGCTTCATAACATGCTTAACATACATGTCTAGGTCAAACTAGTATTGTATGGTTATAAAGGAACAAAAACTGGTAGACATGAGGATGAGAGAAAAATCATGAAAAATCAAATATAGATAGTCAGTATGTTCGAGTACCAGTGGGATAAAGAAAATAACAAAAAACAAATATACTGGTATCCTAGCAGTGCTTATAAAAAAAATAAAAAATAAAAGGAATTAGCCTATGCCACTCAAAAGCTAGGGAGGCAGTTTGGCACTGAACGATAGATTCACCAATGCTATGGGTGGGCCATGGCAGAACCTCCAGTTTCCTGCCAGAAGTGGTTCCCGGTTACGCTGCCTCGAAACTCGTTAAGCAGTGTTGGAACTCCTGCTGCTTTTTGTACTCTGAACAGAGCTCTTCATTAGATTCATTGCTCCCTTTGTGCAGTCATCAGAAGGGCAAGGCTCCACTGAAGTCACAGCTGACAAGTGGGTTGTAAAGCCCATAGTTTCAGGCACACGTAACCTCGGCCCTAGTCCTCGATGGGAGCCGCTCCAATAAGTCCATAGATCCTCCTACCCTCTGTGGCTTGACCTTGGGTCCATGTGTCCTCCCTGGTTCAGAGTCCACCATGAGTACATGGGCTGTGCCTTGGAATTAGATCCAATTTGGCACGTGGCCCAGAAGAAGAACAGGTGACTGAGCCTCAGTGGCTGGACCTTGGGTCCATGTGTCCTCCCTGGTTCAGAGTCCACCATGAGTACATGGGCTGGGACTTGGAAATATATTCAATTTGGCCCCTGTCCCAGAAGAAGAACAGGTGATTGAGCCTACAATGTGGGATAATCGTACAGCCGGAGAGGTGAGCACTTGGGGTGAGAGATATGGCATGCTTGGCTGATAGCATCAAACTTTGCTTCAAAGGCCTCCTTCCATTACTGGCTCTCTAGGCTTAACTGACCCTGTGTAAATTCCTGCGTGGCCATCTTGGTCACGTCATGTGACATAATACTTTGTCGGCACAGAGCTGCTGAGTGTGTTAGCTTTGTGGCCCAGTGGGGACTGGGATATCCCCTGCTGGTTCAAGGGGAGGAGGGTGGGAAGAGCTCTGGGTGTTCCGCACCTAGTTATTTGCTTGGTGTCAGAGGATCAGCTGCCTCCCCTTACTGTCAGAGCCTGAAGCTCGGTAGGCCGTTGTTTATGCAGCCCTAATCACTCCTCCCTGCATGTGACTTACACAGCCTCTCTAAACACTTCCTGTAAAGAGTTATCTAACTTTGATACTTCCTTTATTGCACATTCTATTTAGTTTAAAATGTCTCGTCTCCTGCTCTATTATTAGTCTTCAAGACCCTGAAAAAGCCTCATCTGTGTGATAAACATTAAATTTACAAAGCAGGAGATAAAAACTTTTAAAGTAAGTTACATCTGATTGAAAATGAAACCATTTAGTTTTCATGCAGGCTGTGTTAGTCACAGCTAGGGGAGGCGTGGCGAGGGCTACATATACAGAAACAAAAGTGATTTAAGTCCTAGATGGCAGAGAACTGAGCAATGAGACTGAATGGGCATGATCTATACATCAAAACTAATTCATTAAGCTAAAGTTGTTTTGCTGACTATAGTGTCCCTTTAATAAGAATTACATGAAATAAAATTAACACTTTTTAAAGTGATTTATAATGTTTTATTCAATTATGTAATTTCCAGGTAATTGACAGTTCCACTTTAAGGTATGGAGTATCAGTTCTACCACTGAATGCTATGTCATTAGGACTCGATTTAAAAAAAATAGACCTAAACTAAATATGCTTTAGGAAGACTTACAGTAATTAAAAAATGACAAAATTAATACGTTTAAGAAACACTCCAAGAACCATAATCACTACAGCCCACTGTAATGGTTATGGTGTCAAACAGGCCCTGGCCCATTCCTAGGGTAAGTAGTCAAACCATCTGATAAGGATTTCCCTTCTTACCTGGGGTCTGCCTAGCATCTGCCGCCACAACCACAGAGATCCCCCAAACCACTGAAGGCACAGCAAATAGCCCTTCCACCAAAAAAAGAGGCATTTGAGGGTCCTCATCTATTGGGAGAACTTGGCCTTCTCTACCAATGTGGTGGGGTGAAGGATAGTCAAAAGCAGGTGATAGCCAGACGAATAGCCCTCACCCCCTTCATAATCCTCTAGTCTGAGTGGTGCAGATTAATGAATAATAGTGGGTTATGGGTCATCAAGTCCCCTAGTCCTAATCAGAAAGTACCATACCCAACTTAATAGGGGACCAATTACTCACTCACTTTCTATCACGAAACCAGGCTCAGTGCTTGCTTGTTGTATAAGCATTTCTGTCGACGCCAAGTTCCTTGGTCCCAGTTTACAGAGGATCTTGGAGGTTCATGGTTCCTTATTCTTGTGCCAGAATTGAAGTTCTTGCTTGCTTATGTCATATCCTTAAGTTGTGTCTAAATTTAACTCCCACAGTGCCATAATAATGGGTATGTATGTACAGCACTAAGGAAGGAATGTCTTTATGTGGATGTCAAGTGCACATTAGGCGATGTTGCCTTGAACAAGTGTGTGGAGGTGTGTTTTTTGTTGTTGTTTTTTTTAACTTGGCTTTGCATTTATCCTGGCCCAGATTTATTCTTTATACATAAACCCTACTGTTTTTTTTATATATATATTTTTTGACATTCACATTTTTATTGAGATGTTTGTACAAAGGAGATATAGTACATGTCATTACAAGGATCAATAGCATCACAACACATGGCTTCAGACATGTAGTGACAGAAAGAAAATTAAACCTAATTTTTATATATCAAGAGGAAATATAATGCATTTATAATGCTATGATGAAGTAGCCAACTGACATGCCTCAAATGAGGCACAATAGCGAGCAAAGTGCTCCTCAAGCAGCTATAGTAGTCGATCGGCTGGGTTTGGGTGCTCAAAACAGGGTTGTGTACAAAGCCACTGGAGGTAGGTATAGTCCCATCTTGGTGGGGAAAGCTGGGTAGCAAGCTTTGTAGGTGATGCCACAGAACTCTGTTGTGCAATCCAGTGTGGGGAAGGGGAAACGGGGCTACCTGGTAAGTGTAGGAGGCACAGTGTTCCATGAGACAGAAGATTGCCCGCCTCTCCCCCCAAGCAACTCTACAAGGCCTCGCCGAGAGATCCGTTTTTAGGTAAGCACTGTGGCCTGTCTGCACGATCAAAGGTCCCTCGATCAGCTCTTAGATTGGGTAAATCTCAAAGCAGTTGTCAATGTAGGTAGGTAGTCAGGAAATCTAAGAGTTATAGATTATCAAGCTTGCAGCTCATACAAAGTGCAACCAGCCGCCACAATGTGTATCATGAGTGTCCTGGAGTGGATTTGCTTGTGATGTATATATAAACCAAAAAAGTTATGAAAGCATTTTCACCTGAAGTCAGTGGATAGACAATACAATGTTAAACAAAGATCTGCACACACCAGTCAAGCCATAATACTTACAAAACCAAACAAAATGTAAAGAGCTTAAGAAAGAAATAGTGCAAAACCATAAATGTGACCAACATACACAGCTGAATTTGCATAAGCCCACCAAGAATCCCTTGCAGTAGTAACATCACTGCAAATGTGAGATTTCTGTGGGAAAAGGAATCTTATGGCTTGTATACAATCATACCATATACAAAAGGTATCAAAGGAACACTATAGGGTCAGGAACACAAACATGTATTCCTGACCCTATTATGTTAAAACCACCAACTAGCCCCCTTGGGCACCCCTTGCATCTCTAAATATAGTAAAAACTTACTTGTATTCAAGTCTGCAGCTACTGGTTCTCCCCCTGTCTGCCTCTGTCTGCTGACATAATCAGAAGTCTTGGTCTGAGCCAATTACAATGCTTTCGCATAGGATTGGCTGAGACTGACAAGGAGGCATATCAAGGGTAGAGCAAGTCAAACACATCCCTGGCCAATCAGCATATCCTCATAGAGATCAACTGAATCAATGCATCTCTATGAGGAAAGTTCAGTATCTGCATGCAGAGGGTGGAGACAGTGAATGGCAGTGCTGCTCACTATGCAGCACTGCCTCAGGAAGCACCTCTAGCAGCCATCTAAGGAGTGGCCAGTGGAGTTATCACTAGTATGTACAGCAAAAAGCCGGAAGGGAATGATTCTACTCACCAGAACAAATACATTAAGCTGTAGTTGTTTTGGTGACTATAGTGTCCCTTTAATGCCATGCAGCACCTATTGAAAGTCTCTACAGTGTATAGTGGTCCTCCCATTGAATATACTCTTGAACTCTTGGAATTCGTTCTTACCCAGAATTATTTCAGGTTTGAATACAGCTGGTACCAACAAACATCTGGAACATCAATGGCTCCTATGCATGCCAATGGGTACATGTACATTTTTGAAACAACACATATTTTACAGCCATATGAGAAAACCATCTTGTTTTACAGCCACTTTATTGACGATGTTCTTATTATCTGGAAGGGAGATATCAATTCAGTTACCCCATGATCGATGAGATTAACAATGCACCAACACCATTCAAGCTAACTATGACTGCAAGCTCAGATGGTGTGGATTTCCTTGATATCCATATATATAAAAACAAATACTACATTCTCTTACAGTCTGTATACCAAGTACACAGACAGGAATATTTTACTACATGCGGACAATTTCCACCCTAAACATTTGAAAGCTTCTCTACCCCTCTCACAGTTTACGAGAGTGATGAGAAATAACTCCAAACCCTTGAAGGTCCAACCACAGATTAAAGACATGGTGCAAGTTCAAACATCAGGGATATTAGAACATGACATTACAGCAGGCGTTGAATAAGTGCGTTAGCACACAGAGACGAGAAAAGGATGAACTAAAGCGGTTGGTGTTTCCCACTACATTTAGCACGACCTCTAACAGATTGAAAGCTACAGTAAAATCCAAATGGCAGATATTATCTAGAGACTTCACACTACCTGTTGAATTTCAAAATCCCCCAATGATGTGTTAAAGGACCACTAAAGTGCCAAGAAAACATACTCGTTTTTCTGGCACTATAGTGCCCTGAGGGTGCCCCCACCCTCAGGGACCCCCTCACGCCAGGCTCTAGAGAGAGGAAGGGGTTAAAATCTTACCTTTCTCCAGCGCCGGGCGGGGAGCTTTCCTCCTCCTCTCCTCCTTCCTCTCGACGTCATCAGCTGAATGCGCATGCGCGTCAGGAGCCGCGCGTGCATTCAGCCAGTTCATAGGAAAGCATTTACAATGCTTCCCTATGGACGCTGGCGTCTTACTGTGATTTTCACAGTGGGAAGCACGCAAGCGCCTCTAGCGGCTTTTAATGAGACAGCCACTAGAGGCTCTAGAGGCTGGATTAACCCTCAGTGTAAACATAGCAGTTTCTCTGAAACTGCTATGTTTATAAAAAAAAAAGGGTTAACCCTAGCTGGACCAGGCACCCAGACCACTTCATTAAGCTGAAGTGGTCTGGGTGCCTATAGTGGTCCTTTAAAAGCGGTGAAAAAAACATATGTGATCTGTTGGTAAAATAAATCCTATACATTATTACACCAAAGAACAGACCCTACACAATACTGGATGTTACAGGTGCCTAAGTGGAGTTACCTGCAGCCATCTGACTCCTGGCAAATTCTTTACTCACCCTCATACTGGAAGGAAATATTAAATCTCACATAGGTTGACCTATACTTCAGACTTTGTAATTTATACACTTCAATATTCATGCAGTCTACCATATTTAAAAAAAAAAAAAAAGTTTTTTTTTTGAGCGAACACATGAGGAACCAGGTCGAACATACGCACGGCATATAGGGACAAGGCAGAGCTACCTGTGGCCAAACACTTTTTTGCACTAGGATACCCATTGCCATCATTGAAGTTTATGGCCATCGATCTTATCCCACCTTTGCAGAGAGGTGATAGGAAGAAATTACGTGATGGGCACTTCTTACTATAGAGCCAAGTTGCTCCAACAGCCAATCCAGCCCATTGAGCCAATCCAACTTGTGGGAGGTTCTTCAGGAAGCCTGGGATAAAATCTCTTCAGATTACCTCAACAAACTGACAACTAGAATGCCAAAGGTCTGCAAGGCTGGGATTGCTGCACATGGAGGATTATTTGATGAAAGCAAAGTTTAAAGGACTCAATTTATTATGTCTCCTAAATTTCATCATTTCATGTATGTTTTCATAGAGTATACGGACATTTCGGAGAGACCCCCAACCAATAACAGTAGTTTTATGAGTGAGTTTCAGTGTTGTATTCAGTGGTGTCACTTCCAGATAATTCCATGCAGACAGACACTGTATCATCCATCCAGGCTGGATTCTGTAGTAGTCAACGTATGCTTTCCTACCGTGTCATTTGCGCCCTCTGCAGTTTAAACGAGGACACTGCAGGATTTACCACATGAAACAAGAACAAATTACAGTACTTTGCCAAATTAAATTATAGCTGAAATAAACAGGCTTTCTGCAGAGTCACTTCCCTGGTATAGGCAGAACAAAGTCAGCCACCCATGTGACCTGAAACGGAACATTTTTCCTGAACCTGCTGTTACAGAGACTAGAAGTAAGTACTGAGCTCCTTGGATTGACGCTAACTCTGTGCGCTGTCAGCATTGGATACCTGAGTGTTCTATTCATTGTGTTTGGAATGGAGACATTGTTATTATATGTCAGTATTCTCAGTCCGTCGCTCCTGTGGCTAGAACAGGGAGGAGCTCACTGTGTGCTCTGTTGTACTCTGCACTCTTTACATGAGTCCAGATTCAGGAAGAATTATTAATGGACAGATTTCGTTATTCTCCAGAGACAGCCTGCAGATGCTCGGTGCTCCCAGTCTGTGTCAGGGATGATTTCCAGCCCGTGCAGGGCTAGGCTAGCAAGTGGGATCACGGAGCTCAGTATTTTTTTTTAAATAATAATTTTGGTGGGGGGAACCGGGACAGGCGTGGGCGGTAGGAAGGGGAAAGAGCTGGGGAACAGAGAGATAAACATGGTGACTGGCAACTGTGAAAAAACAGTCAGACGTGAGAGGTGGGGCTGAGAGACAGATGCATTTTGGTGTTTTTTTTAATTAAACAATGGACAGTGCCTGTGAATGAGTATCTGTGTGTTTGTGATAGGCTCTGTGAAAGTCAAGCATATAAGCGTGGCTGTGTGTGGTGTTTGAACGAAAATGTTGCTGTGAGAGTGATTTGTTTTTAGAGTGTTTGTGTAAGTGGGTCTGTGAGGCTGTTTGCTAGTGTCTGTTAAGGTGGTTATTGTATGTGAGTGGGTCTGTGAAGGTGTTTATTAGTGTCTGCGAGGGGGTTAATTAGAGTCTGTGAGTTCGTCTGTGAAGGTGTTTATTAGTGTGTGTGGGTAAGTCTGTGGAGGTGTTTATTAGTGTCTGTGTGTAAGTCTGTACATGTGTTTATTAGTGTCTGTGAAGGTGTGTATTAGTGTGTGTGAGTGGGTCTGTAAAGGTGTTTATTAGTGTCTGTGAGGGTGTTTATTAGTGTCTGTGGAGGTGTTTATTAGTGTCTGTGAGTAAGTCTGTGGAGGTGTTTATAAGTGTCTGTGAAGGTGTTTATTAGTGTCTGTGTAGGTGTTTATTAGTTTGCGAGTTGGTCTGAGAAGGTTTTTTTTGTGTGTGTCTTTGAAAATGTGTTTATGTGCGTCAGTGAGTGTGCCTGTGACAGTGTATTTGGAAATGCCTCTATGTGTGCCCGGGGATGGATAAATATGTCTGCAAGAGGCTTTACAGTTTAAAAAAAAAATAGTTTTTCAGATCCTTTAATTATTATTATTATTATTGGTATTTATATAGCGCCAGCATATTCCGTAGCGCTTTACAATATTATCATATGTGATCAAAGTATATCAAGAGGGTAAGGGGTACTGGGGAATACCATATGTAGATGCCTTTGCCAGCCCTGAAAATAGTTTTGCATCAAAGACTTAGTGCGCAGGCATCTTCTGCATGCTGTCATCACACAAAATGTCCCAGTCTCCATTGCTTTTAATCGTGATGTGCCCCTGGAAGGTGTGTACAGATCTCCTGCATCCCAGTAGACATCAGGGACTACAGCATCTGTACCTGACTATCTTTGATAAAAGCAGGCAACAAGAAAAAATAGTCCTACATTTTCCTGCAGGGCACCTTACTTTTAAACCTCTGTACGAATGTGCGTGAGTTATATAAAGAAAGAGAAGGATTTACAAGCTGACTATACCTGACTGTTCATGCCAAGCATAAGCCTAAATCCCAGAATAGAAAGCAATGGGAAAATGTAGAGAGGATAGTAAGATTATATGACGCAGAAATCATGATACCGAAGAAAGAGTGTCGTGCACAAATTAAAGTGTGTGTCGCTTGACAGGGAGCAGACGCTAATTCACATCGCTCCATACTAATCTCATTCTAAAGCTAGTTTTTTGGGAGCCACATTGAGCATCCTGGAGCTAAACGCTCGACTTTACACCCACGAACCATACAGCAACGACATATGCTGTTTCTACACACTCCTACGTCGAAGCGGCAGAAAAGCAGACCTGGGGCCTACCATCCACCTCTGGGCCTCGATTTGGTGACTGTGCTCAATGGCTTGATACTGGCAGGAGATCCAGTGCCAGGGTCTGCACCCAGCACACCTCGGCCAGCGCTCCAGCTTGACATGGAAAGGAAGAACCAGCGTCCCACACCTGAATTACCATCAGGATCGAGGGATATCGGGGCCCTACTTCAACGGCAGCCTCAGCCTAAAATAGCGGTGCCTGAAAGCCATGTGGCCGCGGAGGCCCAGCTGGAATACTCGCAATCCGACTCAACATGGCAGAACCAGAGATCGGAGAAAACAAAACAGGACACCCAAAGAGTGTCAGACCCTGTCACCAAGCAGGATTTCTACAACCTTGTAGCCAAAATCAAGAATCTCCTGGCTGCGGATGTTGCGATCATTAAAGCCGACATACAAGCAATCACCAACAGAATGAAAACCACCGAGGAGGACCTTGACCTTGTTGGCCTTAACCCCTTAAGGACACATGACATGTGTGACATGTCATGATTCCCTTTTATTCCAGAAGTTTGGTCCTTAAGGGGTTAAAAAGGGACTGTCCACAATGCAGGACTCTGACTGCAGGCCGCCCAAGTTGTCCTTTCTATTCAGTAAACGGCACTGGACAAAAGATCCTGCCGTAATCACCTCAAGATACGGGGCATACTTGCAGCAGTCACACCTGAGGAACTTCCAAACTATGTCCAGCACCTCGTGGCCTCAGTGTTGCCACCAAACCATGCAAAGAAGTTCTTGCTGGATGGGACCTATCGCCTCACTGGGTCTGGTGGGGTTCCCATATTAGATATTATTGTCCACTGCTCCTTGGCTCACGATAAGAGAGCCCTGCTGATGGCCATGAGAGGCAAGACGCCAAGGCCGGACTGGCCCACCAGGATAGTGGGAAATTTCCCAGTGGGCCGTCGGGACCTGGGAGACAACTGGCTGACCTGTGGCCACAGTGGGAGCTGGCTCTTCTGGCGGCTGCAGGGGGAGCTGGCTGTTCTGGCTCTGCTCGCGCGCTACTTAATAAGACCGGGGCCGGAAGATGACGTCATATTCCGGCCCCGGTCTCATTAAGCTGCGCCCTGGGGAGCAGAGACAGCACAGCCAGCTCCCCCTGCGGCCACCATCAGAGCTCCTCCTGCGGCTGCCAGTACAGACAGCTGTCTGCACACGGGTAGGAATTATGTGTGTCAGTTTGAGTGTGTGTGTCTGTGTCATGGTGTGTGTGTGTGTGTGTCTGTCTGTGTCATGTAACGTGTGTCTGTGTCACAGTGTGTGTGTGTCATGGTGTGTGTGTCTGTCATGGTATGTGTGTGTCTGTGTCATGGTGTGAGTGTGTGTCTGTGTCATGGATTGTGTGTGTCTGTCTGTGTCATGGTGTGTGTGTTTCTGTCTGTGTCAAAGTCTGTCTGTGTCACGGTGTGTGTGTGTCTGTCATGGTATGGTGTGTGTGTGTGTCTGTCATGGTGTGTGTGTGTCTGTCTGTGTCATGGTGTGTGTGTGTGTCAAGGTTTGTGTGCTTTGAGACACAAGGATGCTGGTGAGAAAATTCAGTAACTTGATAACTAAAAATATAGCCTCATACCCTGGATATATACTGCAAACAAGGGGCATTGAGAAGTGATAGTCTTTTATATATAATGCAGTATCTGTGCTGCCAGTTTGAATTGGCTACACTGCTGGTGTAGGTGGGAGATCTGTATGCTTTTCAGCATCTGTAATGGAATACAAAATTGTTTTTATTTTCTTAATATGTGCAAAATAGTTAGTGATGCAATTTGACATGGTGTAATACTTCTCAATATGTTAGCAAAGCATAGCTCATATAAATCTGTTATTACTATATGTTACTGTGATAATATTGGGTATGAATGTATTTCCTGGGTTACAGATATGGCTCAACTTAAGGAACACAGAATCCTGGACTACGTGTTGAAGAATGCTACCCGTGGTGACCCGAAGAGTGTGGTGGATGCCATTGACCAATACTGCAGCCAGAAGGAATGGGCCATGAATGTTGGAGATGAGAAAGGTAAAAAGCCGTCTTTACCGTGGGGGTGGGCAATTAAAGGAATCCTCCAAGCACGGCAACGACTACCATAGCGCAGAAAATATTTGTGTATATAGAAAATTAAATCAACACTCCAAGTACCATAACCACTAGCTTGCTCTAGGGGTTTGTATGCCAGGACTGCCGTAGCACCCCACACCCTATTGTAACTCATCAAATAGTTTTTAAATAGTTTGAATTCATACCTGGGTCTGCCAGGTGTTAATCTCTACCTCCACTAGGAGTGATAGGAACCAGAAACCTCGTATGTAGGAACTTTTCATAGCTCTCCTGAGCTAAGCCCTGCAGGGTTAACTCGTTGGCTGAGCGCGACAGTTGATCGCTCCCAGCCATTGAGCTCAGCTCTCCACTGCAGAGCTGAGCTCAGGAGAGCTTACGGACGTTTTTGCTTAGGAACTTCTGGCTCAACAGCATCAATATAGGAGGTGAGGAGTAGTGCCTGGATGACGTCTGGTAAGAAATCAAACCTTTACAAAGCAGTTTGGCTACAAACAATTGGGGGCTGCCAGGGCACTCCTGACACCATAACTACTACAAAGTGCTTGGATCATCTAACATTGGAATATGGATCTGAGTTGGTCTCCTGGTAGTTTTATGTGGTACCGCCTTTTGCATTAGGAGAGGATTAAGGATTCTTATTGTAAATTAGCATTCGCGCAATCACAGAAGTGCAAACTGCAACGTTTTTAAAGGGTTACTGTGACCTCATGTTAAGTATAGTCTATCGAGAAAAAAAATCTGTTTTTCAGCACTTGTTTGATAACTCATGTGGTTGAATTTAAAGGGCAATATACTTTATTGTGATTAAGATTGCTTTAATCTGTGTGACATTTTTTTCCAAAGTATTCTCAGTAATCTTCTTAGCTGTATAAGTCTCTCATCTGTTCAGACGACTAGAGTACAATTTCTATAATCATCGTTATCCCTACTTTTAATTAAAAGATATGTTTCCTTATGTTTTGATGCCTATTAAGATCCCTTGATAGCTTATATCACAGTTTATTACATGTACTATTAGCCTACTTTGGAACATTTTAACTGAATTAATAAAAGTCAAGTTTCATTAATTAGCAGTGTTGTGCAGTTTGTGAGTTTCCTATCTAGTTATTCTGAATTTACTCAACTATTCAGGAGTTATCCCCCACTTTAAATCCCCAACTGGACACAAGTTGTCTAATCCCCTGTGTTACTTGCATTGGCTGACAGGATTCAGGGCAGAGAAATGGCAACAGTAAATGAGAAGGAAAAGGTAACAGTGGGTTAGAACTAGGACGAAGCAGGTGGAGCCTGCAGATGACACTTCAATGGCCACATAGCAATGAGCTGTCAATTCCAAGACGTAGCAGCATATGAGGCTAGATACAGAATTTTTCATTTATGTCCATGATGCCATAAATGATTCTACTTTTCAGGCCTGATCCTGGATCAGATAGTGAAGGAGACTGATCCATCCGTGTTGCTGGAACTAGGCACGTACTGTGGATACTCGGCTACCAGAATTGCCCGGCTACTTAAACCCGGCGCTCGCCTCTTCACTGTGGAGATGAATCCAATACATGCTGCCGTTGCCAAACAGATACTTGAATTTGCTGGGGTGCAGGACAAGGTACTTCCTGATTTTAACTATAAGGACAATGACCATTTTCTGTAATTATAATTCCAAGGCCATCTGTACATCTCTATAAAATATGTGCATTTGAGAATGCGGGTGAAAAACAATCAGCACGCGCAGAAAAAATACTAATATGTATTTTATCATAATGCCAATTAATGACTTAATGCACTTACATTTTATCTGACCAGCGGTAAAAGAGTATTTTATTTCCCAGTATTCTTGTCAGGTAGGCTTGCCATCCAGTTCACATTTCAAGGACCAATAATGGCTTCTGCCATGCACTGTTATAATTTGGGGATTATAATTACATGTATAGGGAGCACAAGGTGACTGACCTTCCTTCATCTTGCAAGCTATGTAACGAATGTGAGGAAGGCTGAACTTGATGAACACACGTCTCTTTTCAGCCTATGTAACTCTGTGCCATGTATGGCTGGAAGTTTGGGTTTGTAATAGAACATGTGGGCCTTGTGGAACCTGAAAAGGCTTCACAACAAAGTCTGTGATCTTTAAGGAGGTCCTGGGTGCTTTATTGGGCCCACATTTTCAACCCTGCTATTTCTGGTTTTCCATTTTCCACAGCTTAACCACCGCCAGTTTGACAGATTTAAAGAATCAGTATGTTATCTTTATGTATGTATGAGGGTAAGTGCTTGTTTGTATGTGTAGGGAAAGTGTTTGCATGTGACTATGAAGGGTGAGTATGTCCATGTATAACAATAAGTGCGTACATGTAAAGAAGGGTGAGTGAATATGTACATGTATGAGGATGTGTGTGTACATGCAGAATATTCTGTGAGTATGCATGAGGTAAGTGTGTATAAGTAGAAGGTGAGTGTTCGGGCACTAGGGTAAATGTGGAGATGGGCCAGTTCTAACTTAACATAGTCTCAAATTATTTAAAAAAAAATCTTTAACATTACTGAAAAAAAACAAAAAACACAACACAAGTGAACTGTACAAGAATATACAAACAAAAAAAATAAGAAATCCTGGGTGGATAAAGTTTAAGTACCAAATAAGAGAAGTAAAGATTTAACCCAAGAGCAAGAAAGACACTGTACTCAGGAACACAAGAAAAAGGGCCTTGATCCCTTTCAAAAACCGACCAGGCGAATAGAGAGTATGCAAACAAAAGAATCCTGTGCTAAAATACAGGGCTAAAGTAATCAAGTATTGCAGAAAACAAGATGGGAAAAAGAAAGAAAATATGGATGAATACAGGGAAAATGCAACCAAGGAGGGAAAGGGCAGGAATGGAATTTTAAAACCAACATAATACTTAAGATGAATCCTCTGGTGTCAAGTGTGATCGCTGATAAACAGAAGCCAAATATTCTTCCTGGGATCAATTAAGATCCACCATGAGGGGGGCGTGGCCTGGCACCGCTACAGCCAAGACGCCATTACAGACAGCTCCACTAAGAATTGCCTAAAAACGCCGAAAACGGCGAAATTAACTTCAAGCCGCCGACTACAAACACTTACAGCGGGAAGGGGAACCCCTGCTGCATCGACCCATGCCATTCCGGTTCGGATCCGCCTCAGCTCCACCCCGCAAGACCCGGCAGAAGCTCCGGTCTGAAAGCCTGAAGGCCGCAACTTACCACGCCGAGCTCCTCGCGGACTGGAGTGAGTATTTACACCCCTACCAAAACGACCCTGACACTCCAATCATGGGTCTAAAAACACAGAAACAGACAGGGGCACCCATTCCAGAGGCGAGAGATATAGGGACGCTCCTCAAATGCTCCAGGCCCAAAACAACAGAACTCTCACCACCCCCAGCCGTCCCAGACACCATAGAGCCTCAGGAGCCTGAAGGGGGGAACGGGAAAGACAGCAAGAACCCAGACACAGCGACAGCCGTCGTAATAGAGTCCCCAAGCCCAGCACACGCTACTAAAAAGGACATTGCAGACCTTTATGATAGAATCAAGCTACTAGTCGCCCTAGTCAAAACTGAAGTACAAGCGGTCACTGACCGTGTACAAGCCACGGAGGAAGACGTGATCGATCTCAAGCAGAGCCTGGCAGCCCTAGGGGACACTGTGCAACAAATGAGAACTCTGCACTCCTCTCTGACGCACAGAGTGGACACCCTGGATGACAGGAGTAGGCGCAAACACATAAAAATCCGCGGAGTCTCCGATGCGGTGTCCGCGGAGGAACTGCCGCACTTCCTTAGGCGGCTGATGGCCTCATCCCTACCCGCCAAACAAGCTAAACAAATCCCGCTGGACGGAGCTTACAGGGTCAATAGACCACAACGCGCCCCAACGAGCCTGCCCAGGGATATTATTCTCAAATGCCAAACCGTTACAGACAAACAAAAGCTCATGAAGGCGTTCCAAGAACGGGCCCCCATGGACTTTGAATCACACCAGCTGACATTTTACCAGGATGTCACCAGGGCAACACTTCACTGGAGAAAAACCATGCAACCTATTACAACTAAGTTGCGAGAGGCTGGCGTGGCCTACCGCTGGTCGGCGTCCCAAACCCTCACGGTCATCAAAGACGGAAAGGTGCACACAGCGTCTTCTCCAACGGATGCCCCCACCTTTTTCACAGCCCTGGACCTGATGAGAGGCGCTGGAACTCCACCGAGACCGGCAACACATCACCAATGGGACATACCCAATGTGACACCCTTTGTTCCAGCTCGGAATCGCAACCCATCTCAGGATCAAGACTCAGTGACTTAATCGCAGCTTGAACGGCACTACTTCAGTGCACCTCCCCAATGTTGGCGGCAAAGAAAGAATTATCTACCACTGAGCCACAATATAGTGGCACCCTGCAAAGCGGACTGTAGCAACTGAATATTCCATGTTCTTTTCTCTTTTCTAATGTACCTAGTTTTGGGTTAATTTCATGTTTTAACTTTGTGTTTTATGTTTCATGGCGCATACCGCCAGATATTCCACTAATGCTGACACACGAACAGACGAACCCGTTAATTCTAACCACAATCTCCCCCCCCCCCCCCGTCTCCCCATAGGTTAGGGGAACACAAGAACGACAGGGGCCTCTGCCACTGCCCCTCACCAACTACCTACCTAAGAGGCACACGCCTACAAACACACTGCACCACTGACTTACCCACCCTTCAACCCCTCATGGGTGGCCAGACGATACGACCCACGAAGGCAGCCGACCCCTGATAAGGCACCACCAGGAACCCACTCATCATACCTTGACTGCCACGGAAGCCCTTTACACATACACCACATAACAAGACGTTATAACATACCTCTGCTTAAAACCACTAGCCTAATTGGGTTACTTCTTGTTAAATATTAACGTCGACGCTCTAACACTAAATTGTCACTCAACAGTTTAATACACTACTTTCTGACATCATGCTTTACGTTGATTTATACTGTTTGAATAACGTTCCTGTTCATATTGAATGCCATATAAAAAGAAAAATGAGGCACTTACTACCTGGAAATGTAATTAATGATAATATCTCTGTACTAATCCATAAATGTGGAACACCCCTGCATTTCCCTTTTCTTCATTTTGTACCCTTTATATATGCCTTAACAAAATAAAGAATTTAAAAAAAAAAAAAAAAAGATCCACCATGAGAATTTATTTTCTCAACTCTCCGCAGCCAGTGAGTCCCTGACACGTGCCACTGCCTCCAATATAGCAGAACCATGCAAATTGCAACAGTGAAAGCCTCTTATTATTTATTCCATCATTGTATTTGGCTATTTAGCCAAATAGAGCATGGAATAAATATTAAGAAACCAGGGCCACATCCTCGTGCATTTTAACTTTTTTTTTTAATCTGTTCAACTTTATATCTTCAAGCTCTTTATTTCACACTTCAGCAGGGCCGGTGCAAGGATTTTTGCCGCCCTAGGCAAAAAAAATGTGCCGCCCCGCCGCTCCCCCCATATGCTCTGCCCACCATGTGTTATCAATAATGCCCTACCCATATGATCTGCCATATGAGCCAACGCCAGTGCTGCACACAGTGTCTTTTCTCTAAAAGGCAGTGTGTTTACATTAAAAAGCCTGCAGGGACAGGTTATAGACACCAGAACCACTACATTAAGCTGTAGTGGTTCTGGTGACTATAGTGTCCCTTTAATGTGAGGTAAATTAGAGATTAGTGCCACTAATAATATATTGGATTGCCTACTTACCTACCACCAGATGAGAAAAAAAAGCTCAGGCTGCAGTCTAGCTCCACTGGTCTGGTGTTAAAACAGGCTCTCTGGAGGCAGTGCCCACAAAAATAAACAAAAAGGAAGCAGCTCCATTTTTTGGGGCCCCTTACACAGATCACGGTCTGGGCTTCCAGGGCCCGACCATGAGTATGCCTACAAGGCCAGCCCATAAGCCTTATGCCTACAAGACCCACCCATGAGTTCGCTCACAGGGAGTGGAGTGTATTTGTGTAGGGGATGTGTTATGTGTTATTGGAGAGGATGTAATGTGTGTGTGTTCTTATGGAATGTAATGTATATGGATACCAGTTTGTGTAAGGGATGTAGTGTGTGTGTGTGTAGGGGATGCAGAGTGTGTGTGTGTGTGTAAGGGATGTATTGTGTGAATCTGTGTTTGTATGTGTAAGGGATGCAAGGTGTGTTTCTGTGTAATGTAATGCAGTGTGTGTGTGTCTGTAATGGGTGCATTTAGTGTAAGAGATGCATTAAGAGAAGCAGTGTGTGCTTATGTGTATGTGTGCAAGGGCTGCTTTGTTTGTGATGTATGCATTGTGTGTGTGTGCAATGGATGCATGGTGTGTTTCTGTGTGAGTGTAGGATGCATTGTATGTTTCGGTGTGTCTGTATGTGAGTAGAGATGCATTGTATGTTTCTGTGCGTGTGTATGTAGGCATGCATTGTGTGTTTCTTTGTATGTGTAAGGATGCATTGTGTATGTGTGTAGTGTCTTAGTGTTGTCCCCTTCCCTCCAGTCCCATAGTGCTCTCCCATCCCCTCCTGCCCCTTAGTGCTCTCCCACCCCCTCCTGTCCCTTAGAGCTCTCCAATCCCTTTAGTGATCTCCCCTCCCGCCTGTCCCTTAGTGCTCTCCCCTGCCCCCCGTCCCTTAGTGATCTCTTCTCCTGTCCCTTAATGCTCTCCCCTGCCCCCCTATCCCTTAGTGCTCTCCACTGCTCTCCTGTCCCTTAGTGCTCTCCCCTGCCCCCGTTCCCATAGTGCTCTCCACTGCCCCCGTTCCCATAGTGCTCTCCCTCCCCCTGTCCCTTAGAGTTCTCCCCTCTCTTGGCTCTTGGACTCTCCAGCCCCCCACCCCCATCTTTCCCTTTGTGGTTGCCCCTCCCCCCATCTTTCCCTTAGTGGTCTCTCCCCCTCCCCCCCCCTCACCCTTAGTGATCTCCCCTGCCCCCCATGTCCCTTAGTGATATCCCCAGCCCCCGTCCCTTAGTGCTCTCCCCTGCACCCTGCCCCTACAAATAAAAACATGTAGTATATATTGTAAAAATAAAATGGAATTAGAGTCCAATATAAAGTCCAAATTGCCGAAACGCATTTCACTCATCCATAAGCTTCCTCAGTCAGCTGTAGTCAGGAAACTCATGGATGAGTGAAATGCTTTTCGGCAATCTAGACTTTATATTGGACTTTAATTCCATTTTAACTTTTATTTTTACAATATATACTACATGTTTTTATTTGTTATCAATACATTTTAATTTTATTTTTATACGCTATTCCAGTCAAGTCATTAAAGCCTCAAAGAATCTTCAGTAGGGAAGTGCCATCCCTAGAAAAGTGGCACTCTGCTAATTACCCTCAGAGCCAGGCATTAAAGGCTCTGAAAAAAGGTGAGCGTAATACTTACCAACAGGAGATTTTAAATTTTTTTATTTTTTTGTATTTCTTTTGGAGGAAACGTCATAGACTGAGTGGTGTGTTGCTGCCCTATAAGCAAAGAGGTCCATTTTACGGAGCCAATATTATATATATATATTATATAGGCTCCATACCATGTGAGTGGTTCTAGTTATTTATCTACAAATTCCTCAAGGGGGCCCAGAACTCCCGACCTCTGAGTCTGCCACCACTCCCACATCCATTTGATTATATCGTTGTGGACTCAATTCCTCCAGAGCCTCTCCTGCACACGACCAGACAGCATAGTGGTCCGCCCCCGCCCCGCCACTCACTGCTTTTACTCTGTGCGCCCACTCACTCACCTACATTACAGATCCCCCACTCACTCCTTCGTCCCTACATTGCAGAGCCCCCACTCACTCCTCCTGCCCTACATTGCAGACCCCCCACTCACTCCTTCGGCCCTACATTGCAAACCCCCCCCCACTAACTCCTTCTGCCCTACAATGGAGAGCCACCGCTCTGTGCCCCCCCCACGCTCTGCTTTTGCCTTGTGTCCCCTCAAACTCACTGCTTCTGCCCTGCTGCAAACATAAAAATTGTCACAGTATGTATGCCAGTGTGTGTATGTGTGTATCTGAGTGTTTATGTGCCAGTGTGTGTATCTGTGTGTCAAGGTATGTGCATGTGTCTATGTTTATATGTGTGTTGATGTGTATCTGTGTAAGTGTGTACATCCCAGCAATCAAAAACAACATGCAAACACATCCCTGAACACACAAACATTACAAACAAACACGCCCCTGATTTCAAACTCCAAAATTATATATAAAACACACCCCTTACTCAAACACCAATACTACACACAAATGTTTAGAAGACAACACTACATCCAATCACAACCCTGAAGGCAAATATTACATACAAACAAGACCCAGTATTAAAATGCCAAATTTATATGCAAACACCAATTCTACTCACAATTAAACACCTGCATTTAAAAGCCAACCATACATACAAACACACACCACTGCATTCAAATGCAAACACTACACACAAATACACCTCTGCATTCCAATGGTAACAGTACATACAAATACACCTCTACATGCACACATACACTCTATGCAAAAACAGGCTTAAGTTCAGATTCACAAACACTGCACACAAATACAACCCTGCAAGGATGGGCAAATGATAGATCCCCAGCTGGCATAGCGTTGTGGGAGTTGTATGACAGATGGGGATCTATCTTTTGGCCACTCTTGTGCTAGAGGGGGAGGCCCAAACAACTTTCTTGCACCAGGGCTTCTCTACATTAGTTCTGCCATTGGGTTGGAGTGTAGGGCATGATGCCAGGGAGTGGGAGGACAGCAGGGTCCAGGGGGCCCAAGCAAATGCTTGCCCAGGGTCCAATCAATATTAAAGACGGCCCTGTTGTCTAGCATTACGGTTTTCTCATCAATGTCGGCCTTACCATTTTCAGATCCCCTTTGCATCTTTTGCTTTCACTTTGAATTGTGTTGTCTTCATTGTGGCATTCTGGCCTAAATCTCCTTTCTATAAAATATTATATTACATTTTCTTTTATGTCGTCTCCATTCAGATTGCTATTCTCATTCCACAGTGTAGTGTTGGAAGCAGGGATTAATAGTCCACTGGGCCTGGTCTGAAAATTATGATGGGTCTAATTACAGGATCGTATTGACAGAAGACAGAAAACAGTAAAACAGTGATAAATTCCAAGCATCATGTATCTGGTATAGGTGGTGCCGGAGGGAAACACACAGGATGCAGTTATAAGAAGACACATACCCTATGTTAATCTCTCAGCAAATCCATACCGCTTAACAGCAGCATCCAATGAAACAGGACATCAGTCGACTGGGTAAAAGGGTAGGCCATTTAGGCGAGTCACGTAACTGGTACTGCCAAAAGGGTCGGACATGCCCAAAAAGGGGTGGGTCTGCCCAAAGAATTGGAAGGTAGAAGGGCGGAGCCTGACAGTCAAAGCGGACAGTCACATGTTTATGGAGCTCCGGTCCACGGAGGCAATAATTACCCAGTTTTCGGCATCCAGGCCAGCCTTATTGTGTTCGGAAGAACTCCCCAGCGTGCATAAGCCCCATGGGGAAGAAGACGAAAAAACTACGACAGGAGACACCCTGCCTGGGCATGAATATTGGGGATCTGTGGCGGCAGGCTCATGGCACTCACGAGCCCCAGATGGCGGCCATCACTGGGGACTGCTCGGACCTCTCAGATGATCTCTCCTGTGGATCAGAGGAGGGCTACATACCTGCTCAAGCGCCTCCACCGCCGACCCCTCTAACGAAGCCAGACTCAGCTCCGGTGACTACTACAATCTTAAAAGAGCTTCTAGTAGACCTGCAAAAAAACCTACAGGCGGACATGGCCACAATACGCCAGGACCTGCAGGGCCTCACAGGCCGCATTGGAGCACTGGAAACTAACTCACACTTCTGCACACAGCAGATTTCAACTCTTCAACAAGAGGTTAGAGACTTGCAAAAGCAAAATTACTCCTATGAATGACGCTTTGCTGCACAAGACAACTCCTACCGCCGGAGCAATCTGAAAGTCAGAGGAATCCCTAAAAATATACCTGGAGCAGATTTCCCACATGTGGTGGGACGACTGCTGACAGCTTTACTGATGCCCAAACAGGCCAAAGCAATAGTGATCGAAGGCATATTCAGGGTGCCCAAACCGCCAAAAGCACCACCGAGAACACCAAGGGACCTGATACTCCAATTCCAAAACGGAAAAGACAAGGCAGCAGTCCTGAATGCTCTGAGGGGCAAGTCACCTTACACCTTCAAAGATATGTCACTGACATTCTATGCAGACCTATGCGGCAGCACTCTGGCATGGCGCCGAGAACTACAACCACTCACCTCCCTTCTACAACAGCACAAAATACCCTACCGATGGCGCCACTCCCGATCACTGTCAATCCTCCACAGGGATTCAACCCACATCATTCGAGACCTCCAGGAAGCCGCAGCAATCCTACAGCGCTTGGGAATCCCCCAACTCTCCCTCAGCATTGATGCCCCGAGTGCAGCGCCTCAACCGACCCACAGATGGAACCCAGGGACTGTGGCGGAATTTGTACCCAGGCCGCCCACTCCGGGCTCTTGTGTCAAAGCCACAACCTGACCTCAAACAGGACTGCCTCTTACAGGCCCAGTTCGGGACTCACTCAATTAAGCAGCCTTTTTCCCCAGTGCACAACATCCCACATCTTTACCCGCACACAGATCAGGATAATAGCCTCCACCCTTCTCAGACCAAATAGCTACTGCCCCCCCCCCCCCTTTTTGCCTATGGGTTAATTAGGCTAGGAATGTGTAAGCTGCACACCTGAAAATGCTAGACGAGAACACACAATTGTTCCACCAACAAGCTCCGATTACTAGTTATGGCCCATCTTACTCTCACACCTCTATGGCAGTGTCACCCTCTCTATAAATGCCACATATCTACCACCAAGCCGGCCACCACCTAGCACTTGGCTATACACAAAAACCCACAGCCGGACAAAGGTGCAGCAGTCTTCAGGCTTCTGTCCCTACTTGTTAACCTAACTAGGCTGGTCCAGGGATTGACGGTCACAAGTAGACATCTTGCTAGCCAGGGGTGATACTTTCCACAGATATACTCACACTGGTTTGGGGATTTGCCTCACTGATATTTTCAAGCTGTCTAATAACGTATACCCAGACAGGAAGTTCAGCATATTAAGCAGATCGAAAAGTTTACCTACTTAGAAATATTCATTCATTCACTAAGTGCCTGCTACACGTCTATTATCATAGTCAATGGTTACGCCTATACAGCCTCTTACACACTCGCAATGACTTGCACCACACTACAGTCTACTCTCATTAATTTTAAAAAATTTGCACAGTTATTCATGCCATACAATTGTCTTTTAATGTTCATGAAAACACTGGCATTAGCTGTTGTGGCATTGCTGGCGTAAATGAAACTTTTATAATCCATGCACGAAAAATAAAGAATTAAAAAAAAAAAAAGAATTGGAAGGTAAATGTATTGAAAAACTCTAACATAATAAAAATATATCAGATTAAAAGTGAATAAAACAATTAGAGTAATAACACTAACATGCTTCACCTGTGGCATGGCTTTATTATTATTATTATTATTCCCGCCATTTATATAGCGCCAACAGATTCCGTAGTGCTTTACAATATTATTAGAGGGGGGATTTAACTATAAATAGGACAATTACAAGAAATCTTACAGGAACGATAGGTTGAAGAGGCTGCTCAAACAAGCTTACAGTCTATAGGAGGCGGGGTATAAAACACATTAGGACAGGAAATAGCAATCAAATAAGGTGGGAGTGAAGCAGAGCTGGAGGAGAGAGTAGAGTGCTCCCCTTTACGAGAGAGCAAGAGACAGATATGTGAGGGAGAGGTTAGTCTGGGAGGTCATAAGCTTTCCTAAAGAGATGGGTTTTAAGGCACTTCTTAAATGATTGAAGACTAGGGGAGAGTCTGATGGCAGTAGGCAGGCTATTCCATAGGAAGGGAGACGCCCGCGAGTAGTCCTGCAAGCGAGAGTTGGCCGTATGGGTGCGAGCAGCGGACAGGAGAAGGTGAATCTGTGAGAGGGGCTAGAATTGTTTAGTGCTTTATAGGTATGGGTTAGCACTTTGAATTGACTCCTATAGGATACAGGATGCCAATTTAAGAACTGACAGAGGGCGTGAGGTGTGAGAGGACCTACTAGAGAGTAAAATCAGTCTGGCGGCAGCATTCATTACAGACTGTAGAAGGGCAATATGGCTTTTGGGAAGAACAATCAGGAGAGGGTTACAATAACCCATGCGGGTAATTACTAGACTTGGTAGCATCTTGTGTAAGAAAGGGGTGGATGTGGGCTATGTTCTTAAGATGGATCTACAGTATTTGGGAACATACTGGATGTGAGGCTCAAAGGTGAGGCTAGAGTCAAGTATGACGCAAGGACAGTGCGCTTGCAAGGATGGACTTAAATAGATACCACTAACTAGAAGTGAGAGTGAAAGAGGAGGATCAGTATTAGGAGGAGGAAAGACAAGGAGCTCAGTTTTAAAGAGATTGAGTTTCAGAAAGCGGGAGGACATCCAGTCAGAGATGGAAGATAGGCAAGCAGTGACATGTTGCAGGATGGCAGGAGAGAGGTCCGGGGAGGAGAGATATATCTGGGTGTCAGCAGCGTACAGGTGGTAGTGGAATCCAAAAGAGGTAATAAGTTTGCCAAGAGAGGCAGTATAAAGAGAAAATAAAAAGGGACCAAGGACAGAGCCTTGGGGGACTCCAACTAAGACAGTGTCAGTATATTTATATCGGCAGACATTTTGTGCTAAGATAGAAATTAAAAGTGTATGTTGCCAGAGTCACTCAGAACAGAGCTGACTCCGTTTTGTATTTAAAAGGACAAAAAGACACAGAATTTCTACTCAAGCCTGAGCTAAGGAATGTGTTATGTAAACAAGGCAATGATGACTCACAAGAAGGGGGATGGGTGAAGAGAAATAATTTTAAACAGACACAAGAACCAGATAACACTTAGTAATTCATTTTACTTTCTAAATCTTACAGTCCCATTGTAAGCGAGAGGTGAAATTAAGGTTTAGACATGTCAGAAAGTAGATTTAAAGGTATATGCCTGACACGAAGTCTGGGTAAGAGTGAACCAACGCTTTGAAGTGACAGGTCCTGTGAGTTATAGGGACATAAAATAGATAAAATAATGACGTCAAAATCATCATTATTTTCAGTTAACCCATTCCAGGGCAATACATTTTGGGGATGTAATTGCGCCATCTACTGACCAAAATCTAGATGATAGTCTGTAAGGTAGACACACCTACAGTTCCCTATTCATCCGATCAACTAATGACGTGCAGAGAGTTTGGCCCTTTAAAAAGTAAGGACAAAGGAGATTGAGGGATTCAGACATTCAACTCTGGGACTGACACTCATTTCGGACATTCAGACATTTAAAATCTGACATTCAAAGACTCATACTCTTTGACCACATTCAAACTCTCTTTGACACAACTCAAGAAACACTTTCCTGGACACTTTAAATGTTACTATTACTTTCTAACCAACACCATTTTTCTATTACATACAATCCTATATACATCAATCATACTTGCATTCAAGTTCCTGGGACTATCTACTCATCTGTTAAGAACATCTACAACATAACTGATAATTATGCTGGTTTTATTTAATTATAGTGAAGACCACCAAAGGATAGTGAGACAGGGGTAGCAGTATCAGAGGGAGAGAGACATATTTCCGTTAGTGCAAGTAGGTTTAGGGAGTGTGAAATAAATAGGTAATGGATGGAAGTTGATTTAACAGTGCTGCACAAAGAGCGTGCATTCCAGAGGGCAGCTTAAAAGGAGAAATTATAGTCAGTGTTACATGGAATGGATATGAGATTCTTGTTGTTTCTGGTGTTAGCACCAGGTGGCATAGTAGAGGACAGACCTGGGTTTGGAGAGACATCACCAGCTGCCAGGAGCAGTAGGCTGGAAAGGAAGAGAAGGTGGGATGTTTGGGATGAGAGCTTGTATTTAGGGGATGTAGGAGGGGATTGTGGAGAAAGGCTGGATAAATATAAGTAGAGATGTCCCGAACAGTTCGCCGGGAACTATTCGCCAGCGAACATAGCTTGTTCGCGGTCGCCGCGGCGGGCGAACATATACGATGTTCGGTCCGCCCCCTATTCGTCATCATTGAGTAAACTTTGACCCTGTACCTCACAGTCAGCAGACACATTCCAGCCAATCGGCAGCAGACCCTCCCTCACCCTCCCACCTCCATGACGAATAGGGGGCGGACCGAACATCGCATATGTTCGCCCGCCGCGGCGACCGCGAACAAGCTATGTTCGCCAGCGAACAGTTCCCGGCGAACTGTTCGGGACATCTCTAAATATAAGTAAAGTGCATGTGATGAATACAGAGATGAGGGAAGTAGAGAGGGAGCAATTAAGATGGTGTCAGCAGGAACAGGTAAGTAAAAGGATAGAGAGATTCTAATAATGAGGGAAGTGAGAGAGAAAGTGAAAAATAGAAGGCAGAACATTATTAGGAGAACAGGTGCTGCATATTTTAAGATATGGAGAAGTAAGCTGTAAAGATTGTAGGTGAGGTTGTGAGGGTTAAGGGTTAAAAAGTTATTCATTGTGTGAATTAAGCAATTTTAGGTGTGGAGGGCTTGGTGGACATGATTGGTTGTTATGTTAATTAACATAATTAAAGGACCACTATAGGCACCCTGACCACTTCAGCTTAATTAAGTGGTCTGGGTGCCAGGTCCATCTAGTGTTAAACCTGCAGCTGTTAACCCTGCAGCTGTTTCAGAGAAACTGCTATGTTTCACTGAGGGTTAATCCAGCTTATCTATACACCAAAACTGCTTCATTAAGCTAAAGTTGTTTTAGTGCCTTTAAATAAAGACACACATTCTCTAAATGTATATGTGCAGATATTTTCTACATGGCACCTCAAATCAATAGTTCTTTCCAAACAAGTTTTATTTTCTTATTCCTAATGCTCCCTAACCATCATCCAAGTTCCTCTTCTTGGTTAGTAGACATGTGCAATTAGTTTCGGTCGAATATGAATTCGGACGAATTTCGGGCAATTCGGGGACTTCCGAATGTCCAAATTGCCGAGGTCCCGAAGTTCCGAAATTACTGAATTTCCGAAGTGTCGAAGTTCCGAAGCACAGTATTGCCTAAGTACTAATATACTTACCCAGTGAAAGAAGAAGAATGTTACATTGTATACAATTTTAAATAAAAAGTATACAAACATAGCCAGGATTCAGCTGTAAGCATTTGCAACAATCAAGTAACATACATTCATATAAAATGTAAGTTACTTAGCCTGTCAATGTAATGACAGGAATGAATAAGTAGATAACTCCCTAATTCCCACTGTATTAGGGAGCTATCTACTAAAAGGCTGAAAGATCTAAATTGGTCTTTCAGCCGAATTTACTAATACTAAGTAAAGATTACTTAGTATTAGTAAATTATGCCCCTACTCGCTATACCGCGAGTAGGGGCATGTCTAGTAAACAGTGAGCAGCCTGTGGCTGCCCCCCCCCCCCCCCCCGGCCGGCCCTAATGTAAAGAAATGGGGGGTGGGGCCTATTGTCCTCCCCCCGGCCCCCACCCCTGAGCGGCAGGTGGGGGCCCTAAATCAGAATGGGGGGGCCTAATGTCCTCCCCCCTGGCCCCCACCCCTGAGCGGTGGGTGGGGGCCCTAAATTATAATAAGGGGGGCGACCTAATGTCCTCCCCCCTGGCCCCCACCCCTGAGCGGCGGGTGGGGCCCCTACAGTAAAATAAGGGGGGACCTAATGTCCTCCCCCCTCTCCCCCACCCTTGAGCGGCGGGTGGGGGCCCTACAGTTAAATAAGGGGGGGACCTAAAGTCCTCCCCCATGGCCCCCACCCCTGAGCGGTGGGTGGGGGCCCTAAATAATAATAAGGGGGGACCTAATGTCCCCCCCCCCCCCCCCCGGAAAGGTAAATGTAGAGACTTACCTGTCAGTCTCTTCATTTACCTGTCAGAGCACTCTGATTGGATGGCTTAAACCCACCAATCAGAGTGCTCCGAGCCTAACTGCAGAGCGGGACAAGGCTTTATAAGCCTTCCCCCGCCCTGCAGAGCTCAGTCTGTGCGGAGCCCTCCATGGGTGAAGGATTATTTTTTTGCGTTCCTTTTTTTTTTTTTTTTTTAATTGCGTCGGTTAATATGTTTTTTTTATTTGGCCTTTTTTGGGGCTGTAAAAAGAAGATTTTAGAAGAAAGAAAACATCGAATGGTGTTTTTTTTTTTTTTTTTAAAGGTACTTAGTTAAAGGTCCCCCCTCATTATTTTTAGGGTGAGGGGGGTAGGTAGGGGGATAATTTTTTTGGGGGGGGGAGTGGGTGACTAAGCGTTTAGGAACCCCTAGTCACCTGGGGGGGGGGACACATTTTTTTTTAGGGCTCCACCCGCCGCTCAGGGGTGGGGGCCAGGGAGGAGGACATTCAGTCCCCCCCCTTATTAGTATTTAGGGCCCCCACCCACCGCTCAGGGGTGGGGACCAGGGGGGAGGACATTAGGTCCCCCCCTTATTAGTATTTAAGTCCCCCACCCACTGCTCAGGGGTGGGGGCCAGGGGGAGGACATTAGGTCCCCCACCTTATCAGTATTTAGGACCCCCACCCACCGCTCAGGGATGGGGACCGGGGGGGGGTAATGGGTCCCCCCTTTAGTTTAATAGCCCCCACTCGCGCCTCGCGGGTGGGGGCTCAGGAGTGGGGACTTTAAAAAAAAAAATTTAACACTGAGCAGCCACAGGCTGCTCACTGTTTACTAGACATGCCCCTACTTGCGGTATAGCGAGTAGGGGCACATTTTACTAATACTAAGTAATTTTTACTTAGTATTAGTAAGTTTGTCTGAAAGACCAATTTAGGTCTTTCAGCCTTTTGGTAGATAACTCCCTAATACCTTGGGAATTAGGGAGTTATCTACTAAGCGGCTGCAATAGAAGTGCCAAAGTCCCGAAATGCCGAAGTTGCCGAATTTCCGAAGTGCTGAAGTGCCGAAGTTCCGAAGTGTCGAAGTGTTGAAGTGTCGAAGTGTTGAAGTGCCGAATTCCCGAATTGCGAAAGTCCCGAATTTCGGAATGCCGAACCGAACCGAAAATTTTCCCCATGCACATGCCTATTGGTTAGCTAATAATTACCTGTCTTGGCAATTCGATTTGAAACTGTTGCAAAAAATATGCGGAACTTTAAAAATTTTTTAAAAAATCATGATTCATTTATTGTGTAATGGATCATATACACATGATTAAAGCAGTTATCTCTTACCACAGGTACACATACTACAGAGTTCAACACATGACATTCTCCCCAAACTGAAGACTGAGTATGCTGTAGAGAACTTTGACTTTGTCTTTATTGATCACTATGGGGACAGATATAAACCAGACACTGTGCTACTGGAGGTGAGTATTGTCTATGGTTAAACATGAGCATTGCATGTATTATATATATATATATATATATATATATATATATATAAAACAGAAATTCCTGCACTCCAACCTATAAATTTATAGCCTGGTGCCCAGCAGTAATGAAATATAAGATAGAAAAATACCGGCACTCTAGGTCTTCCAAATAGTGTAGTTTATTTTCAGTCAATCCAACAGGTCAACGTTTCAGCCCTAGTTCAGGGCTTTCATCAGGACACATTAAATATGTGTCCTGATGAAAGCCCTGAACTAGGGCTGAAACGTTGACCTGTTGGATTGACTGAAAATAAACTACACTGTTTGGAAGACCTAGAGTGCCGGCATTTTTCTATCTTATATATATATATATATATATATATATATATATATATATATACACACACACAGTATCTTACAAAAGTGAGTACACCCCTCACATTTTTGTAAATATTTTATTATATATTTTCATGTGACAACACTGAAGAAGTGACACTCTGCTGCAATGTAAAGTAGTAAGTGTACAGCCAATGGTTGTCCCCTCAAAATAACAACACACAGCCATTAATGTCTAAACCATTCGCAAAAAAAGTGGAAATGTTCAAATTGGGCCCAATTACCTGGTGTCAGGTTACTCGTTAGTGTTACAAGGTCTCAGATGTGAATGGGGAGCAGGTGTGTTAAATTTGGTGTTATCGCTCTCACACTCTTTCATATTGGTCACTGGAAGTTAAACATGGCACCTAATGCCAAAGAACTCTCCGAGGATCTGGAAAAAAGAATTGTTGCTCTACATAAAGATGGCCTAGGCCATAGGAAGATTGCAGAGTCCCTGAAACTGAGCTGCAGCACGGTGGGCAAGACCATACAGCGGTTTCACAGGACAGGTTCCACTCAGAATAGGCCTTGCCATGGTCGACCAAAGAAGTTGAGTGCAAGTGCTGATATCCAGAGGTTGTCTTTGGGAAATAGACGTATGAGTGCTGCCAGCATTGCTGCAGAGGTTGAAGGGGTTAGCCTGTCAGTGCTCAGACCATACACCGCACACTGCATCAAATTGGTCTGCATGGCTGTTGTCCCAGAAGGAAGCCTCTTCTAAAGATGATGCACAAGAAACCCCGCAAACAGTTTGCTGAAGACAAGCAGACTAAGGACATGGATTACTGGAACCATGTCGTGTGGTCCGATGAGACCAAGTGTCACGTCTAAACATTTGTTATGAAGGAACACAACTGCAGATTTCGTATAGTTTGAATATTTATTATAAAAAGTAAAAGGTATTGACTTTAATTCCAATTTACAGGTACTGTAGTTTTAAGTAGTAAATGATAACTGAAGTCCACAATTACAGGCACTGTAGCTTTAAGTAGTAAATGATAACTGAAGTCCACAATTACAGGCACTGTAGCTTTAAGGAGTAAACGATAGTAAATTGCAGACACTGAATCAATAAAGAGTCTCTTAGTAGAATCAACGGTTTAGGTGATAAGCAGTCACAATAGCTGTTCCATAGACTTTAACCGAAGAAAGACAGATGCAGCTAACTGAGATAAAGTATGAGTTGAAGTTAGCTGTAACGGTTTTGTATTATCGAAGGATTTTGGAGACAGGAAATAACAGCTTGAGATGCAATGCTTATCACAGAGGTTTTACTTAGCTTCCGGCACATAGAACACTGGTTCCCGAGATCTCCTCAGAGGCGTTTATCCTGGATGGAGAGTGTTAAGCTTTTAGTTATGGATTAGGAGAGGTGAAGGGAACTTGCAGAGTCTTTCAGTCCGGTCTGGTAACAGAGGTTGTCACAACGAAGTTGTAGCCGGGTTGTGAGTAAGGAACGTAGTTCAATAATCCAGCCTAGATCAGCTGGTGCAGTCAGATTAAATAGGCAGACCGTGTCATAAAGGGGTGTGGCTAGGCTCCGTGGAACCAGGAAGTAAGAGGATACCATAGTTAAGGCATGACACCAAGATAAACTTATTTGGTTCAGATGGTGTCAAGCGTGTGTGGTGGCAACCAGGTGAGGAGTACAAAGACAAGTGTGTCTTGCCTACAGTCAAGCATGGTGGTGGGAGTGTCATGGTCTGGGCCTGCATGAGTGCTGCTGGCACTGGGGAGCTACAGTTCGTTGAGGGAACCATGAATGCCAACATGTACTGTGACATACTGAAGCAGAGCATAATCCCCTCCCTTCAGAGACTGGGCCGCAAGGCAGTATTCCAACATGATAACGACCCCAAACATGACTCCAAGACGACCACAGCCTTGCTAAAGAAGCTGACGGTAAAGGTGATGGACTGGCCAAGCATGTCTCCAGGCATGCTTCCTCAAACGGAAGGTGGGGGAGGGCAAGGTCTCTAAAATCCACCAGCTCAGTGATGTTGTCATGGAGGAGTGGAAGACTCCAGTGGCAACCTGTGAAGCTCTGGTGAACTCCAGGCCCATGAGGGTTAAGGCAATGCTGGAAAACAAAATGTTGACACTTTGGGCCCAATTTGGACATTTCCACTTAGGGGTGTACTCACTTTTGTTGCCAACGGTTTAGACATTAATGGCTGTGTGTTGAGTTATTTTGAGGGGACAGCAAATTTACACTGTTATACACTGTTATTTACTGTGTTATACAGGCGGTACATTATACTTTACATTGTAGCAGAGTGTCATTTCTTCAGTGTTGTCACATGAAAAGATATAAAATATTCACAAAAATGTGAGGAGTGTGCTCACTTTTGTGAGATACTATATATATATCCTTCTGTCAGGAAGTGCAGATTGACGTCAGGCATGGGTGCTGCTGATTGCCTACAACGGTCAGCAGACACTCTAAGCCAATCGCTAGTTCACGATTCATAAAAATGGGGTTGCTACTGATTGGCTTAGAGTGCCAGCTGACCGTTGTAGCCAATCAGCGGCACCTCTACCCAGCGGCCCTCTGTGTTTCCTGACACTCCGTAAAAAAAGTGAACACATTAACACTGATATTTTTTTTACCTGGGGAGATGAGAAGGTCCAAAGTTTCCTGCCAGGCCCAGGTACCAAAGCCTTATGATGTGGTGTCCAGAATAAAGTACTCCAATCTCATTTTCTTCTCTTTCATTTGACACAGTCTTCTTTTTCTTCTGAGGCTCCTTCTGCTCCTTTACCTTTCTGCTACTTTCTGCTTATTTTGCGCCCTTCTGCTCCTTTCTCTTTCTGATGCCTTTCTGCTTCTCGCAGGCCCTTCCTGCTCCTTGCAGACCCTTCCTTCTCCTTGCAGACCCTTCCTTCTCCTTGCTGACCCCTCCTGCTCCTTGCTGACCCCTCCTGCTCCTTGCTGACCCTTCCTTCTCCTTGCTGACCCCTCCTGCTCCTTGCTGACCCTTCCTTCTCCTTGCTGACCCTTTCTGGTCTTGCTGACCTTTCCTGCTCCTTGCTGACTCCTTCTAGCTTCTTGCTGACTCCTTCCAGCTTCTTGCTGCCCTTTCCTGCTCCTTGCTGCCCCTTCCTGCTCCTTGCATACCCTTCCTGCTTCTTGCAGACCCCTTCTGCTCCTTGCTGCCCCTTCCAGCTTCTTGCAGCCCCTTCCTTCTCCTTGCAGACACTTCCTGCTCCTTGCAGACCTTTGCAGACCCTTCCTGCTCCTTGCAGACCCATCCTGCTCCTTGTTGATCCATTCTGCTCCTTGTTGACCCATTCTGCTCCTTGCTGACCCTTCCTACTCCTTGCTAACCCCTCCTGCTCCTTGCTGACCGTTCCTGCTCCTTGCTGACCCTTCCTGCTCCTTGCTGACCCTTCCTTCTCCTTGCTGACCCCTCCTGCTCCTGGCAGACCCTTCCTTCTCCTTGCTGACCCCTCCTGCTCCTTGCAAACCCTTCCAGCTTCTTGCAGACCCTTGCTGACCCTTCCTTCTCCTTGCTGACCCTTCCTTCTCCTTGCTGACCCCTCCTTCTCCTTGCAGACCCTTCCAGCTTCTTGCAGACCCTTCCAGCTTCTGGCATACCCTTGCTTCTCCTTGCAGACCCTTGCTGACCCCTCCTGCTCCTTGCTGCCCCTTCCTGCTCCTTGCTGACCCCTCCTGCTCCTTGCTGACCCTTCCTGCTTCTTGCAGACCCTTCCTTCTCCTTGCAGACCCTTCCTGATTCTTGCAGACCCTTCCTGCTTCTTGCAGACCCTTCCTGCTCCTTGCTGACCCTCCTGCTCCTTGCTGACCCTTCCTTCTCCTTGCTGACCCTTTCTGCTCCTTGCTGACCTTTCCTGCTCCTTGCTGACTCCTTCTAGCTTCTTGCTGACTCCTTCTAGCTTCTTGCTGACTCCTTCCAGCTTCTTGCTGACTCCTTCCAGCTTCTTGCTGCCCTTTCCTGCTCCTTGCTGCCCATTCCTGCTCCTTGCATACCCTTCCTGCTTCTTGCAGACCCCTTCTGCTCCTTGCTGCCCCTTCCAGCTTCTTGCAGCCCCTTCCTTCTCCTTGCAGACACTTCCTGCTCCTTGCAGACCTTTGCAGACCCTTCCTGCTCCTGTCAGGATCGGGACAGGGATCCAACACGCAGAGTACAAACAGGTACAGGGTACGTATACCGGACCTTAGAATGGCCGGACTAACGTAAGTAGTAAGTAAAGAATGGTCTAGAGACAAGCCGAGGTCGAGGAAACGAGAGAGCAGGTAAGCGAGAGACAAGCCGA
The DNA here is from genome assembly GCF_036172605.1 of Pelobates fuscus. Taxonomy (NCBI): domain Eukaryota; kingdom Metazoa; phylum Chordata; class Amphibia; order Anura; family Pelobatidae; genus Pelobates; species Pelobates fuscus. Next base: position 147,148,672 of record NC_086321.1, on the reverse strand, counting down.
GTCAAAGGGTAATAGAGGTAAACGAGGTAGAACAGACAAGCCGGGTCAAAACCAAAGAAACTAACAGAATACGAGAGCACTGAGTGACTAGACAAGCTAGAACCACGACAGGGCAATGAACAAATGTAGAAAGCCCTATTTTATACCCTGATTCCAAACAGGTAATCACGCCCCCGACGAATCCTCATTCGTGCTTGGGGCTTGATTGACAGATCGGGTTGGGTTGTCGTCATGACGTCGGCTACTGAACGCCGCATCATAAAAGGAAGTGGATCCCTCCACGCCGCGGCCGGCGTGTAAACGACCGAGGGAACCGCGAGGAACGAGTGATTCAACCCTTTTGCGAGGAAGAACGTCCAAGTGTCTCACCTCCACAGAGGTAGAGACAACAGGTACCCTGACAGCTCCTTGCAGACCCATCCTGCTCCTTGTTGACCCATTCTGCTCCTTGTTGACCCATTCTGCTCCTTGCTGACCCTTCCTGCTCCTTGCTGACCCTTCCTGCTCCTTGCTGACCCCTCCTGCTCCTTGCAGACCCTTCCTTCTCCTTGCTGACCCCTCCTGCTCCTTGCAGACCCTTCCAGCTTCTTGCAGACCCTTGCTGCCCTTTCCTGCTCCTTGCAGTCCCATCCTGCTCCTTGCTGACCCTTCCTTCTCCTTGCTGACCCTTCCTTCTCCTTGCTGACCCCTCCTTCTCCTTGCAGACCCTTCCAGCTTCTTGCAGACCCTTCCAGCTTCTGGCATACCCTTGCTTCTCCTTGCAGCCCCTTGCTGACCCCTCCTGCTCCTTGCTGCCCCTTCCTGCTCCTTGCTGACCCCTCCTGCTCCTTGCTGACCCCTCCTGCTTCTTGCAGACCCTTCCTTCTCCTTGCAGACACTTCCTGCTCCTTGCAGACCTTTGCAGACCCTTCCTGCTCCTTGCAGACCCATCCTGCTCCTTGTTGACCCATTCTGCTCCTTGTTGACCCATTCTGCTCCTTGCTGACCCTTCCTGCTCCTTGCTGACCCTGCTCCTTGCTGACCCCTCCTGCTCCTTGCAGACCCTTCCTTCTCCTTGCTGACCCCTCCTGCTCCTTGCAGACCCTTCCAGCTTCTTGCAGACCCTTGCTGCCCTTTCCTGCTCCTTGCAGTCCCATCCTGCTCCTTGCTGACCCTTCCTTCTCCTTGCTGACCCTTCCTTCTCCTTGCTGACCCCTCCTTCTCCTTGCAGACCCTTCCAGCTTCTTGCAGACCCTTCCAGCTTCTGGCATACCCTTGCTTCTCCTTGCAGCCCCTTGCTGACCCCTCCTGCTCCTTGCTGCCCCTTCCTGCTCCTTGCTGACCCCTCCTGCTCCTTGCTGACCCCTCCTGCTTCTTGCAGACCCTTCCTTCTCCTTGCAGACCCTTCCTGATTCTTGCAGACCCTTCCTGCTTCTTGCAGACCCTTCCTGCCCCTTCCAGCTTCTTGCAGCCCCTTCCTGCTCCTTGCTGACCCTTCCTGCTCCTTGCTGACCCTTCCTTCTCCTTGCTGACCCCTCCTGCTCCTTGCTGCCCCTTCCAGCTTCTTGCAGACTCTTCCAGCTTCTTGCTTCTCCTACTTTACCATAGTGCTCCTTCTGATTCTTTCTGCCCCTTCCTGCTTCTTGCAGACCCTTCATACTACTTGATGACCCCTCCTGCTCCTTGCTGCCTCTTCCTGCTACTTGCTGACCCTTCATACTCCGTGCAGACCCTTCCTACTCCTTGCAGACCATCCCTACCCCTTGCTGACCCCTCCTGCTCCTTGCTGACCCCTCCTGCTCCTTCTACTTTACCCTCCTGCTCCTTGCAAACCTTTCCTACCCTCTATGCGGTCTCCCCCCTTACTTACCTGATCTGTAGGCGGTCTCTGCTGGCTGCATGTGGTGTTCCCCTGCAGTTTCAGGTTTGAGAGAGAGAGAGAGATAAGCTGTAGCTTCCTATCCCTGCCTTTCTCCATTCACAGTGCCACCTACTGGCCGGCGCCGGTATTGCAGTTTATTATCACACAAACAAAAAAAAACAGCACAAGCTGAAAAATCCAGGGGGGGCAAGTGCCCCCCCCCGCGGACGCCCATGCCTGTATTAATTTGTTTTGCAATGTATCATATGTCACTGTCATAGTGTATATTTCACTGCTCTACAAAAATAATTGTAAAAATTAAAAAAAGACTCCAGGTGAGATGTTAAAAGGATTTTAATTATATTCACCAGATATTAATATAAACTGTGATTTTATGCATAAGAGGTTTAGTGTTAAATAAAATAATGACTCTCAAAAGTTGCATGAAAAGTGACCAAAGTAAGTTATTTATACATGTTTATAATAGCAATTCATAATTACTATAACTATACATCATAATAATAATAGAGTAGCTAAACTGGAAACAAAAGTTTGGCTACTTTGGCCTTAAATTGTACATTCTTTTGAATTCGGTTTGAATTCCCAACAAGTCCCCCTTCAGAGAATAACCCTGCTCGGGTATGACAGTTTACATTTTTATTTTAACCTGAGCTTATTTCCTTCCTAAACAACACACAAATCCGCCAAAAGGGTGCAGTTTGTTTTATTGTAAAATGATTTTAAAAAGGTTCACTTACAAGCACGGCATAGGTGATAGGCAATAGCAGCACATGCGGCAATTGTTCCAGGTAAAGCCAGTTGCACAGTAGGTAGCTGGGCTACAGTGACCTAGAGCGCTAAAACAACACATTGTGTCAATATAAACAGGTTAGAAAACAGACTTTACATCTAGAAGTATTTTAATCGAAGAGCAGACTTCATCACTATTGATGTACCTGATCCATTTAAAAAGACTGATTGATTCCATTGTACAGCGCTATTGAATTTGCCGGCAATTTAAAAATAATAAAATAATAGAAATAATAATTTATACATCATATACTGATCAGAAATATAGAAAAACAAATCTGGAATAGCAACTGTATATGTTTGTGAATATTAATCTCCATTGTCCACATAATAGTATTTTATTTAACAATATGACACATTTACCTGTTGGAACCATCTTATTGACGTTTGAGTATATTTTTCTACATATTGCAGTCAGGATATATAATATAGTCCTTACTATATTAACATACTTTTGTATGTGCTTTTTAAATGATTTAATATTTTTGGATAAACTTTAAATTATTTTTCAAATTAATAAAACGTTAATAAAATCTAATATATATATATTAATATATAAAAAAAAGTTATCAAAATTTTAAAATATTTTTAAAAATATTGATTCATCTGCGAAGTTTATCAAAAAATATAAAACCAATATTTAATCAAGGCCGTGGTCAGTGTGTAAAAAATATAGAGATTTTCTAATCTGTCTGATTATATTTTTACTCTACACAGGATCTTGGTTTACTAAGAAAAGGCACAGTATTGGTAGCAGACAATGCTGGGTTTTCAAATGCCGCTGAATTCCTTGACCACGTCAGGAAAAGTGGTCGATATGACTGTACCAACTTTCCAGCTCACGTGGAGTACCTGGATGAGCCGGATTCAGTAGAAAAAGCTGTATTCAGAGGATAGGATTGTCTATATCATATTAATGCCTTATAACCTGTTAAATGGTTTACACTAAATGTGCAAATTATGCCAAAGATCGGAGAAAAATAATCAAGTGTAACAATTCTTAATGTGATCTTAATAGTAATGCATAACTGCTATGCTACATATTATCATGTTTAAATACAGATCTCCGTAATCATCAGATATTTTACTTTTAACAGTAAGCAAAAATAAAGCAAGATTACTGAAGTCTTTGTTTCATGATTGTTGTATTGTAAATTAGGGGTTATCCTGGAGTACTTGAAAAAGCAATTAATTAGGGTTACCTTTTCAAACCTTGATTCTCAACATGGCCAGCTCAACCTTCTGTCTTTCCAGGGTTGATGAACTTAGTACCAGTGAGTTTGATTATGGGGATCTTTATATTTATTAATCAGCTACTGATTTGAAGTCCAGCAGTGTGTGTAAAAACAACCAAAAAAGTAGATTTTATAAATCACAAAAAAAACCTTTTGGAATATCTGCTCATTAGATAAAATGTCCTTCCAAAAGGGTGATGGGTCACAGTTGAGTAAGAATGCACTGCATGCTAGAGGGACAAACAATGAAATTCATCCTTTTAACTCTATTTCTCAAAATATACACAGAAAGCATTCAGACTCCCTTATTGTTTTCACGTTTTAATGTTGCAGCCAGGGGCGTAACTAGAAACCTCTTGGCCCTGGTGCAAGATTCTGTTCAGGGTTCTAGAGTAGAGGTAGACAATAGGTAGATCCTCAGCTGATGTACAAATCCCTTGATGCTTTGACAATGTGGCTCAATACTCCACAAAAAGAGCGTGGATTAAGTGATCCAGGCAGAAGAGGAGCTGCGCAGGGTACGGAGCACAAAGGGGCCAGCACAGGCAGGGGCGTATTAGCCGCGAGGCAAACAAGGCATTTGCCTTGGGCGGCATTTTCCAGGGGGCGGCAAAAAAAAGCCGCCCCCAAACGCGGCTAACTGACATGCCGGATGGGCTGGCTGCTAGGCGCGGGCGGCACTGGCGAGGGAGCACTTTCCCCTGAGCTCTCTGCTCAGCTCGCACACCGCCCGCAGAGTGAGGCTGGGAGCCGGAATATGATGCGGGGGGGGGGGGGGGGGTGATACCAAAATTCCATGCTGGGAAAGTCCTGGGACAGTCATCCCATTGTGACACATACACACACATTTCCCCCTCTGCATCATGTTAAACACACTCATGAAGTGTGATGTGGTAGAGTAAAAGGGAAAATAGACATTTGTTAATATATATTAATATTTTATAAACAAACTTCCGCTGAAAAATGTAAAGTGACTGTGACACATTTTACAAATGCATATTTTTCCTAAATATTAAACATGAAGGGCAGGCCATTTGGAGTGTAACTCTAATCTATCTCAGGCAGCCGGGGCCATATATTCTGGTGTTGAACTGACGTAAAGATGCACCATGAATGTGGAATTCCAATTGTCTGTCTGTTAGTGTCTGTCTTAGTGTGTGTCTGGCTGTTAGTGTCTGTCTTAGTGTGTGTCTGTCTCTTAGTGTCTGTCTTAGTGTGTGTCTGTCTCTTAGTGTGTGTCTGTCTTAGTGTGTGTCTGTTAGTGTGTGTCTGTCAGTGTGTGTCTGTCTGTGTGTGTGTCTGTCAATGTGTGTGTCTGTCAGTGTGTGTGTCTGTCAGTGTGTGTGTCTGTCAGTGTGTGTCTCTGTCTGTTAGTGAGTGTGAGTGTGTTTGCCTGTTAGTGAATGAGTGTCTGTTAGTGAGTATGTGTTTCTGTCAGTGAATGTGTGTGTGTGTGTGTGTATTTAGAATGCGGGGCAGGGTGGAAGGGTTGGGTGGGGGTGGCGCGTGTGGGGGGGGCGCCTGAGTTTGTCCTGCCTAGGGCAGCACAAAACCAGGATACACCACTGAGCACAGGGTCAGTGATTACAACCAGGGACGGCACCACCTATAGGCGAAGTAGGCGCTGGCCTAGGGTGCAGAGTTGCAGGGGGCGCTGTGCCTGCCTGTCCGCACCGCGCTACTACATGTGCCACGGGCTTCTACATGGGCCGTAGTGCCGGACCGTGGCACTGAAGAGAGAGGGGCGCGAGCGCCAATACTAAGTAGCGCCAGGTTTGCGAGCCGAGCGGCTGCATCTTGCCCTGTTCCCTGCAGGTCCAGCTCCTCCATCTTGCAAGGAGGAGCTGGAATTTAGTTAAAGCCAGGTGTCCTGTCTATGGCTATACGGGGGTGGGGGGTCTTTCATATGACACTCACTCTCTCATGACTCAGCCCCCATCTACTCCTCCCCTCTCTATCTATTAGAATGGAAGGAGGAGTAGGAGGAGGGACGTGCAAACCCTCCCTGCCCTTTTGCTGATCCAGCCCCAGCCAAACCCTGAACCATCCCAATAGGAGAGGGATCAGGAGTCTTGGCTAGGTGGATCAACAACAGGTACTGAAACTTTTTTTTTTTTTTTTAAACATACATGCTCCTTACACAGTCTAGGTGACATCATCACCTTTATTTACAGTTTGGGGAGAGGAGGGGGACAGCGTAAACTTTATTCAGAGGTTGGGGAGAGGCAGCATAAACTTTATTTAGAGGTTGGGAAGGGAGTGGGGCAGCATAAATCTTTTTAGAGGTTGGGGGGAGAGGGGCAGTATAAACTTTATTTTAAGGTTAGTTAGGGCTTAATGTTAGGTTTATGTTTATGTTTGGTTTTGCATATGAGAAAATGTTATAATTAAAATCTAATATTTTAAGTTTTTGAATTATTTGGGCTGGGCAGAGGAGGAGGCGGAGTCAAGGGGCTGGGGCATGGGGGGCGGCAAAATTAGACTTTGGCTAGGGTGGCAAAAATCCTTGCACCAGCCCTGATTACCAGAGGCGGCTCTCTAATTAGGCGATTTAGGTGGCCGCTTAAATCACCTTAGGGCAGTGTGACAGATCGGGTCCTACTGCCCCAGCCACCCCACCACCCTACTGCCCCAGCCACCCCACTGCCCCAGCCACACCACCACCCTACTGCCCCAGCCACCCTACTGCCACAGCCACCCCACCACAATCTGCCCCAGCCACCCCACCACCCTACTGCCCCAGCCACCCTACCACATCACTGCCCCAGCCACCCTACTGCCCCAGCCACCCTACCACCCTACTGCCCCAGCCACCCTACCACCCTCTGCCACAGCCACCCCACCACCCTACTGCCCCAGCCACCCTACCACCCTCTGCCACAGCCACCCTCTGCCCTCCTACCACCCCACTACCCTGTCACTGTCCTCCTACCACCCTCTGCCCCAGCCACCCTACCACCTCAGCCACGCTACCACACTCTGCCACAGCCACCCTCTGCCCTCCTACCACCCCACTACCCTGTCACTGTCCTCCTACCACCCTCTGCCCCAGCCACCCTACCACCCTCTGCTCAGCCACCCTATGCCCTCCTACCATCCTATGCCCCCTACCATCCCCTGCCCTGTCACAGCCACCCTACCACCTTCTGCTCCCTACCCCCCGTACCCTGTCACTGCCCTCCTGCCACCCCCTTCACAGCCACCCTACCACCCTCTGCCCCCTACCGTCCCCTGCCCTGTCATAGCCCCCCTGCCCCAGCCACCCTACCACCCTCTGCCCTCCTACCATCTCACTACCCTGTCACAGCCCCCCTACCACCACCTGCCCCACCACCCACTGCTCCAGCCCCCACCACCCCTTGTCCTGTCACACCTCCCCCACCAACCCTGCCCCATCACAGCTAACCTGCCCTGTCACAGTCCCCCACCACCCCCTACCCTGTCAAAGCCCCCCTACCACCCCCTACCCTGTCAAAGCCCCCCTACTACCCTCTACCCTGTTAAAGCCCCCCTCTCACAGCCCCCCACCCTGTCGCAGCTCCCCTATGTCACAGCTTCCCTACCCTGTCAACCACACCCACCCAATAACAGCCTTCCCACACACACGCTGTCACAGCCTTCCACCGCACACCTTGTCATTCCCCACCCATACCCTATCATTACCACACACACTGACACCCCATTCACATACACAGTCACCACGTACACTTTCAGTCCCCACACACTGTCGCCCCTAAACCCAGCCAAACTCACATAACCCCTCCTAATCCTATGACTCTCACCCACTGCAACCATACCAAAATCCTTGCTTTGCCACACCTATCCTATCGCATTAACCCCCCATAAACCCTGTCAGACTCACCTTCTCTTGCACTGTCACACTCACCTCCCAACCCTGTCACTCATCCTCTATCAGTCTGTCCCACTCACCCCCTTCACCCTGCCACACTCACCTTATTACATAAACCCTTACAATCCTGTACTCCAACTGTGCAACACTCACCCCAAACCCTGTCACACATAGGTAGACAATGCCAGATACACTCATATATACATACACCGGCACTTATGTATACACGACTGCAAGGCTATGTAACCATACCCCTCAGTCATGTATAAAAGATTGGCATAATTGCTAATTAAATTAGTTTATTGCAAATTAAGTTAGTTTGCATATTATGCCATAACTACAGTCAGAGAGATCACAATGCAGCGGCACAGGGAGCCGCAACACAGCAAGCCTCTGAACAATGAATACAGACACTAGCTCTCTGTATCCAGCGCTGCAAGTTTGTCCTTAAATACAATGACAGCACCTTATACACACAATGCAACCCCTATTTTTAACTTTAGGTGTTAGTGGGGGCCTCATGTTTGAGTTTCACCTAAGGCCTCACAAAGTCTAGAGCCGCCACTGTCTATGTGTGTGTGTGTGTGTGTATGTATGTATGTGTCAAGGTGTGTGTATCTGTGTGTCAAAGTGTGTGTATCTGTGTTTGAATGTGCCTGTGTATCAAGGTGTGTGTATCTGTGTTTGTATGTGCCAGTGTATGAATCTGACACACAGATACACACACACACACACACTGGCAGATAGTGGCACACTGACACAGATACACACACCTTGACACACAGTGTGTATCTGTATGTGTGTTTGTATCTGTGTGTCAAGGTGTGTTTATCTATGTTTCAAAGTGTGTGTATCTGTGTTTGTATGTGCTGGTGTGTGTCAAGGTGTGTATAGCTGTGTTTGTATGCGCCAGTGTGTGTATCTCTGTGTCAGTGTGTATCTGTGTGTGTATATGTGTATATGTATCTGACACACAGATACACACACACACTGGCACATAGTGGCACACACAACACACAGATACACATACACTGACACACACATCTTGACTCACAAATACATAATCATCATCATCTATCCCAGCACAGCACTCAGATACACACAGTGACATATACACACAATTGCACCCACAGATACACACTGGCACATACACACACTGGCACACACATACAAATACACTGATACACACTGGCACATACACACACACACTTAGGTACACACAGTGACACATACACAAACCTATACACACACTGACACACATACACTCTCACTGACAAACACACACACACTCTCACTGACAAACACACATACTCTTTTACAGACACACACAAACAAACACATACACTCTCACTGACAAGAACAGATACATTCTCACTGACAAACACATACATTCTCACACACTCACTGACAAGCACACATTCACTCTCACTGACAAACACACATATACTATTTGACACGCACACAAACACATACAAACTCCCTAACAGACACACGTACAATTGTTTTTTACATTTTACTCCACCCAGCCCCCCTACCTTTAGGAGTGCTGGCATGAAGTCCCTGGGATCCAGTCTGAGCAGCTAGCGTGCTGAGAGTGCAGTCCCTGGAGTCCAGTGGGGATGCTGAGAGGATAGCATGCGGACGACGAGGGAGCAGTGATATAAGTGACGTCATATTCCGGCTCCAGCAGCACTGCTGTGAGCGCGAGGGAGTTGAGCAGGGAGATCACTGCTCACTGCTCCCTCGCCGCCCGCGGTCATTTTTTTTTTTTTTTTTTTACTTTTGGCAGAACCCACCAATTGGGAAACGCTGGTGTAGATAGATTGACATAGCCTGTATATCAGACGCATCTCTTACCACTCTCATTCACGTGTGCTATTGTTGAACAAATATACCATATTTTAAGTCACCAGTGTATATGTAAGGAGCTACTCTATGTGGAAAGTTACATCAGGAATCTGGAGGTCGTCATTGTGAGCAGCTAACACAGAAGCCATCAATAAGTTACCAGATACCTGTACAATTCAATATGTTATAAAGATATATGAATTATTAAATTATCTGTTGCAACAATTCAAGAATGCTGTCTGGAAAATAGAGAACTGTCAGACAAACATTCACTGACAGACACACACTGAAACAAACACACACTGACACTAACACACTGGGGCGCTTACACAAACTCACTAGCTTATATACACTTATTGCTTTTTAATAAATGATATATAAATTAAACAAGTTCCCTACAGTGGCCACTGGCCAGGTGTTGCTGTCCAGTGAAACTGACCAGCCTTCTCTCTTCACAACCCTTGGCCGCTGGGATATGAGGTCATCTATCCAGGGCCGTCTTTAACGCGGGGCAAACGGGGCAGCTGCCCCGGGCCCAGTTGCTCCTGGGGGGCCCAGAGCAGCTGCCCCATGGGCCCCGCGATTTGCGCAGCCCCCCTTGGACCCGGCGGTGCGGCTGCACAGAGCCGCACCGGCCCGCACGCTGAGGAGGCTCCCCGGGTGGCTCATGCACTAAGGGCCACCCGGGGAGCATGTGTGAGCAGGGGCCCGGTCTGGCGCTGTGACGCTTAAACAGCGCGACCGGGCCCCTTCCTGTACCGGCTTCCTCCCGCACTTCCTCCCGACGGAGAACACAGCCACGCGGGAGGAGAATGGCAGGGAGGGGAGTTCCAGAGGAGAACTCCCATCTGCCTCAGCCTGCCACTGGACCCCAGGGAAACCACCCTCCAGGAAAAGGTAAGAACCTGGAGGGTGGCTAAATGTATGCTTGTGTGTAAGTATGTCTGTGTGTGTCAGTATGTCTGTTTGTGTATGTATGTATGTGTGTATGTCAGTAGGCCTGTGTGTGTCAGTATGTCTGTCTATGTGTATGTCAGTATGCCTGTGTGTCAATACTTCTGTCAGTGCATGTGTCTGTGTGTGTCAGTGTATGTGTCTGTGTGTGTCAGTATATCTGTCAGTGTATGTGTTTGTGTGTGTGTCAGTATATCTGTCAGTGTATGTGTCTGTGTGTGTATGTATGTCTGTGTGTGTCAATACGTCTGTCAGTGTATGTATCTGTGTGTCAGTATATCTGTCAGTGTATGTGTCTGTGTGTGTATGTATGTCCGTGTGTGTGTGTGTCAATACGTCTGTCAGTGTATGTGTCTGTGTGTGTCAGTATATCTGTCAGTGTATATGTCTGTGTGTGTGTGTGTGTGTGTCAATACATCTGTCAGTGTATGTGTCTGTGTGTGTCAGTATATCTGTCAGTGTATGTGCCTGTGTGTGTGTGTGTATGTATGTATGTATGTCTGTGTGTGTGTCAGTATGTCTGCCAGTATATATTTGTGTGTCAGTGTATGTGTGTGTCAGTATGTATCTGTGAATGTTTTAATGTCTGTCTGTGTGTATGTGCCAGTACGTCTGTCTATGTGTATGTCAGTATGCCTGTGTGTGTGTCAGTATGCCTGTGTGTGTGTCAGTATGCCTGTGTGTGTGTCAGTATGCCTGTGTGTGTCAATACGTCTGTGTGTGTGTGTCAGTATGTCTGCCAGTATATATTTGTGTGTATCTGTGAATGTTTTAATGTCTGTCTGTGTCTGTATGTGCCAGTACGTCTGTCAGTGTGATTGCACATTGGGCGTAATTGGGGGGAGGGATAGGAGGGGCAGGGCCCAGGGGGCCCAAGAAAATGCATTGCCCAGGGTCCTAATCATATTAAAGACGGCCCTGCATCTATCCCAGCACAGCAGCCCTTAACACAAAGTGATTTGCTGCTGCCGCTCCTCGCAGCTCACATCCCCTGTGAGGCTTTCACTCCCCTCTAGAGGGGTAAGAGAGAGTGACCGGCGGGAGAGTGGTTGAAGTGCATGCAATTCAAGAACCACGACCACAAACGCACAATGTAAATGCGTTCCTTTTGATCTGAATGGATGGGTCAGGATTTCATTCTGATCTAATGAATGGGTCTTATAGGGCACAATATTATATTAACTCATCAGGCTCACACATTTAGATCTGGGTGTCACTTGCATAGAACATTTGACATTCACCTCCTTGATCACTTACTGCAGATACAGCCAATATCTTTTTGAAGATGGAGAACTTATAAAGCTATCAAATGAGAGTTAATGGTTTTTTTTGCATGGCTGTTTTCCTACAAACCAAAAAGTAGAAGAGTACTAGAAGAGTATAAGCAATAATAATAAGCATCTAACACGCAGCAAGACCCACTTTGTGTAATGGAAAAGTGAACTGTTAACTACTAGGCAAGCTGGAGAATTATTTAGAATCAGTCATATTTTTGTTACTATTCCCTCTGCAGTTTTTTTTTTCTTTCTTAAAATGTCACACATGGTGTTCTGTACCATCTGTAACAATACACTGAAATAATAATAATTCGATCTCAGGAGGAGAAAGATATATTGTGTCACGTGCTACCTGTAAAACACCCAGGAACGTTCATACTGCTTGCTTTATGGAATAGTTTAAACATATAGCACATTCGCCCCCTGCTGGGCGAATGTTAAATAGGTTAAACAATGTTCAGTCACTCCCTGTTGTAGGCGGAAGAAAAGAAGACTTAAATCAAGTAAAAGCTGAACAATCTTCAGATCCCGCTCTCACACAGACAAGTAAGCATGACATTGCAATTGTTTAAATGGCTTTAATAACTCTGTTTGTTTTAAACTATTCCCAGTAATACATAGATATGGTTCTTATTACTTATAAGTAAATTTGAAACAGAAAGCCAAAACTATACCATGATTGACTTGTGTATTTCTGAGAGCACAATATTCCTATATGTGCAATTACCATCATCTACATTCTACAGCAGGGATCTCCAGATATTGCTGAAATACAACTCCCTTGATTCTCTGAATGAAATAGAGAGCCAGAGAATCATGGGAGTTGTAGTTCTGCAACATCTGTAGGGACAGAGTTTGGAGAGCCCTGATCTACAGCATCTTTAGAATAGACCAGCTTTACAACAGTGGCCATTGGAGTAACTAAATGACCTCCATTTGTTTAAACATACATCGGGATTAAGGAGAGAGCGCAGGTAACTTTTTTTCTTTGGATTTTACTACATGTATTGGAGCTGATGTGTACTGTGGTCATTGCTGCCGCCCGGGAGTGATGGGAGTGAGCGCAGGACTTTTCTTTTTGTATTTGTATCAGCTTTACAACTTGTTAAAGGGACACTATAGTTACCAGAACCACTACAACTTACTGTAGTTGTTCTGGTGAATATAATCATTCCCTGCAGGATTTTTAATGTAAACACTGTATTTTCAGAGAAAAGGCAGTGTTTACCTTAGTCTAGGGCAGGGGTCGCCAATTAATTTTTCCTGTGGGACCTTTGACATAGTGTATTAACTTTGTGGAAATTTTGGCGGAACACCAATTGGGAAACTCTGGTCTAGGGACACCTCCACTGGCCACTACTCAGATGGCTACTAGAGGTGCTGCCTACTGTGCAGCACTAACATTTCTTCATCCTCTGCACGGAGACATTCCTCATAGAGATGCATTGATTGGAAATGCTGGTTGGCACAGCATGACGTTTTCCCACGTCTATGCAATAGCCTTCAAATACAGTCCTATGGGAAAGCATTGAATTGGCTGAGATCATTAAGATACAAAATATCAGCCATGGGAGCAGGGCCAGCCATGAAAAGACCAGGGCGTCATGGGAGAAAAAGTGAGTAAAAACTGGGGACCTTAATAGCCACACCAGCATTATAGTGTCAGGAATATATGTTTGTATTTGTGACAATATTGTGTTCCTTTTAACCCTTTAACGCCGTTACGGCCTTCTATGCTGGGTCCCGGGTCCACAAAATATTGCATTGATACAATAGGGTACAAATATACAAAAACAATATTAATATACAAAATTTAACATAGAACAGGTAAGAAATATATAATCAACCATGACACGTGCATTCTGTTTTGAGATATGTAGAGAGGGATCTTTTAAAGGACTTTAGGGTTGCAGAAGATTTAAAAGTGTGCGGGAGGTTGTTCCACAACTGCTGCGCTCTGTAGGAGAAGGAGGATCTGCCCGCTTTCTTTTTGTATTGAGGTAGACTAAATTAAGTGCTGGTACTGGATCGGAGGTTATAGGAGGTGGGAACAGCCGGGGAGAGCATTCTGCTTAGGTAGGGAGGGAGCTTCCCAGAAAAGCTCTTAAACACAAGGCTGGAAAGATGAAGGGTGCGTCTGGATTCCAGCGACAACCAGTTTAGTTATTTTAGCATGTCACAATGGTGGGTCCTGTAATTACATTGTAGCACAAATCGGCAGAACGAGTTATACAATGTATTGAGTTTATTAAGGTGGGTTTGCAGTGCAGGTGCATATACTACATCCCCATAATCAATTATATCTATCTATATATAAAATACAAATAACCGCCAAAAAAAATAAATAGATATATATATATATAATTACATAAATGATTATTTAAGTATACACGCAGAATTTAAATACACACACATATATATATATATATATATATACATATATATATTAAAATTATACGTGTGTATATATAAGTAATCTTTTAACATAATTATGTGATTTAATGAATTAAAATTTGATTGACGTGCCTGACAACCCAGGCAGAAAGAATTTAATTTGCAGGCACTATATTTAACCTTGTAACTTTCCAAGACACCATAAAACCTGTACATGGGGGTACTGTTATACTCGGGAGACTTCGCTGAACACAAATATTAGTGTTTCAAAATGCTAAATAGTATTACAACGATGATATTTTAAGTAAAAGTGACTTTTTTCATTTTTCACACACGAACAGCACTTTTACTGACGATATTATTGTTGCAATATGTTTCTGTTTTGAAACACTTATGTTTGTGTTCAGTGAAGTCTCCAAAGTATAACAGTACCCCCCATGTACAGGTTTTATGCTGTTTTGGAAAGTTAGAGTCAAATATAAGGCTTGCATTTCATTTTTTTCACATTGAAATTTGCCAGTTTGATGTTGCCTTTGGGACCGTATGGTAGCCCAGGAATGAGAATTACCCCCATGATGGCATACCATTTGCACAAATACACAACCCAAAGTATTGCAAGTGGGGTATGTCCAGTCTTTTTTAGTAGCCACTTTGTCACAAACACTGGCCAAAGTTAGCGTTCATATTTGTTTTCGTGTGAAAAGAGCAAAAAACTAATATTTGGCCAGTGTTTGTGGCTAAGTGGCTACTAAAAAAGACTGGACATACCCCACTTGCAATACTTTGGGTTGTGTATTTTTGCAAATGGTATGCCATCATGGGGGTAATTCTCATTCCTGGGCTACCACACGGTCTCAAAGGTAACTACTAATCTGGCAAATTTTAATGTGGAAAAAATATGAAAAATGGAATGTGCTATATTTGACCCTGTAACTTTCCAAAACACCGTAAAATCTGTTAATGGGGGGGTACTGTTGTACTCATGAGACTTTGCTGAATACACATATGTGCAGTAAATTCTAACAGTTTTATGCATTTACATCTAAAATGTCAGGCGGAACTAAAAAATAGTAAAAAACAATCTTAATTTCTCAGTTTTTTTTAATTTTATTCATAATAAATTATGTTTCATACATGAATAGGTCATGAGTAATTAAAGCCCTATTTCTCCCGAACAAAATGATATATAATAAGTGTTGGTGCACTTAATATGAAATAGGTGAATTAAGGTTGAACAGACATATAGTGCAAATTCCAGTTTTTGTTTACATTTTGTTTTGATCAGAACGTGTACTATCGTGCTATGCCGTCCTTAGGGACTTGGCTCTAAACGCCAGGGTGGGGCATAGCACGTCCCTGCCGTCCTATGTACTTACCCGGGACCGCCGGCGATTGTGGTGTGGGGACTTACCTGTGAGCCCAGGGAGTCCCCCTCCTTCCTCTCCGCCCCCCCTGGGCCATGTGACCGCGAGGTCCTTGTGAGGACCTCACGATCACATGGACGGCATAGCTGTCCAAGGCAGTTTCAGCAGGAAAAAAAATAAAATATAACTGTTCTGTGTTACAGTGAAACAAGTTATCATTTCGGTTGTTTTGCCGTTTGGCACTTATTCATGATATGCTTAAACACGCTTGCTGTTCACATAAAATTAATGCGTTTAAACTATTCGTTCCAGCTTCTGTTTCCCTTCACATTGGGTTTCGGTTTTCTTTCTATGTATTACGCATAAATCCTTTCGTGGATTACATTCATCATTTCATGTATATACCATTCGGGTTAACGATTTGCTTGATTAAATAGATTATTTCTATTACTGTTTAAAGGTATCAGTATTGTATTAATGTACATACAAAACCAGCTCACATATCTGTATGGATCATTTTGACTCCCACGCTTTCAGGAGTCTTCCATACTTATCCATTTCATTCAAGTTGGTTCAGCCTACATTACAGGCCTCATTTCTGTGTTTTAAATTACGACACATACATAAGGATAACATAACGCTTTTTAAATATAGGCCATGGCCTCCCTCGCCCCATCCTCTTTTTCTACTTGACACCCATCATACAATCCCCCAACATTCCAGTTCATGTTATAAAAACACTGGGGCGCTGGAAGTCATCCGCTTACTCACGATACATACCGAACCCAGTACAAGAATTAAGGAATGCTTTCAAAAACATGTCTGGTTGATATATGTATCTGTATTGGTTGTCTGTAATAAAATTGATTACTTAATTTTGCCCTCTTCTTTCTCAGGCCTACCTCATCGTCGGTTCCGGCACACCACAACCGACTTTCCCTTTCTACTATCCTACATTTAATTATGGTATTTTACTCTGTACTATCATGAGCACCTAACACACACATATATATATATATATATATATATATATATATATATATATATATATATATATATATGTATGTATATGTATATGTGTGTGTGTGTGTGATTTCGTTCTAACTGTATTTTAAAATTAATATATATTGATATCAAAATACACGTAGAACGAAATAATATATATCTATATACGTATATATATATATATATATATATATATATATATATATATATATATATATATATTTGTGTAAGGGGCAAATAGCCGTATATGGAGTAAGGATCCAGCATAAGCGTAGGATAGTATAAAGGGAGCAAGTCGGTTGTGGTGTGCCGAGACCGACGATACGGTAGGCCTGTAAATAAAGAGGGCCCACCAAGGAGTAAGAAAGTAAAGTAAATGGAAAGAAAAGAGAAAGTGTTGAAATGAGGAGTGGGTGGGAGGTTCATTCTGATGCTGACCTCAAGTGATATGAGTCCGGTAAGGGGTGTCCCTTATATAGGGGAGTGAATTAATTTAAGCCCCTCCCACAAATACAGGCCAAACGGCCTTAATACTTGTGTAAGGGGCAAATAGCCGTATATGGAGTAAGGATCCAGCATAAGCGTAGGATAGTATAAAGGGAGCAAGTCGGTTGTGGTGTGCCGAGACCGACGATACGGTAGGCCTGTAAATAAAGAGGGCAAAAATGAATAATCAAAGATTTAATACAGTCAACAAATATATACCAATTAACCAGACATTTCCTTAAATGCATTACAGTATTTAATTCCTGGAAGAATTTTGAAGGTAGGAATCTAGGACCGAAAGTGAACACCATTTGTTGTGGGTAGGATAGTATGTTATCTCTACTGTTGGTTCTGATTCTGATGCTGACCTCAAGCGATATGAGTCAGGTAAGTGGTGTCCCTTATATAGGGGAGTGAATTAATTTAAGCCCCTCCCACAAATACAGGCCAAACGGCCTTAATACATATTTTAAAAAATTATATACATATATATCTACACACACGTGTGTGTGTGTGTGTGTATATATATATATATATATATATATATATATATATATATATATATATATATTTATGTAATAGATTTACATAATTAGGTCATTTTATTAATTACAATTTTCGAGACCTGCCTGACAACCCAGGCCAAAAGTCCAAGGAATTTAATTTGCTAGCACTATATTTAACCCTGTAACTTTCCAAGACACCATAAAACCTGTACATGGGGGGTACTGTTTTACTCAGAAGACTTAGCTGAACACAAATATTAGTGTTTCAAAACCGTAAAATGTACAATGATATCGTCAGTGAAAGTGAAATTGTTTGAATTTTTCACACACAAATGGCACTTACACAGACTATATAATTGTTGTGATATGTTTTACTGTTTTGAAACACTAATATTTGTATTTAACAAAGTCTCCTGAGTATAACAGTACCCCTCCTGTACAGATTTTATGGTGTTTTCAAAAGTTAGTCAAATATAAGGCTTGCGTTTCAGTTTTTTCACATTGAAATTCGCCAGATTAGTTACGTTGCCTTTGAGACCGTATGGTAGCCCAGGAATGAGAATTAACCCCATGATGGCATACCATTTGCAAAAGTAGACAACCCAAGGTATTGCAAATGGGGTATGTTCAGTCTTTTTTAGTAGCCACTTAGTCACAAACACTGGCCAAAATTGGCATTCAAATTATTTTTTTGCATTTTTCACACACAAACAAATATGAACACTAACTTTGGCCAGTGTTTGTGACCAAGTGGCTACTAAAAAAGACTGGACATTTTCCACAGAAAGTCTGGGCTGGAATAAAGATAGGATTTGCAAAGGCAGCAGAAAAGATCCACAGCTTTTGCAAGCTGTTTTTAGATGTACCCCAATGAAAAAAATGCACAATTAAAACATAGATGGAGATCACTCTCTCTCTCTCTTTCTAACAAAATTATAAAGGCAACAAACACTTTTGTTTTTGCCCCCATTTTTCATGAGCTGAACTCAAAGATCTAAGACTTTTTCGATGTTAAAAGGCCTATATCTCTCAAATATTGTTCACAAATCTGTCTAAATCTATGTTGGTGAGCACTTCTTCTTTGCCAAGATAATCCATCCACCTCACAGGTGTGGCATATCAAGATGCTGATTAGACAGCATGATTGTTGCACTGGATACCAGAAGCCTTGGCTTCTGGTATCCAGTACGCTTTTTACAATTCTTGTTTAGTTTTTCTGGTTTTCTATTCCATGTCTGGTTTTCTTTATGCTGGGTTTTCTGGGTTCATTCCTGTATTCTGTTCCTGGAATTCCCAGTCTCCTGGATTCCTTTAAATGTTGTTTTTTTTTTACCACTCCTATTCCATGAATCCTTTTGTTTCAGTTGGTTCCTGCAGGCAGTTGTTTCAAGTCCTCTGCCCTTTCTTGCAGGTAAGTGCTGTGTGTGTTTTATTATTGTTTATTTAGTCATGCATATCTGGGTAGATCGGAACCCACCGTAATTGGAGTACGTTGCTGCAGTGGTGGGCTGCATTCATCTTGGCCATTTATGTATGTCTAAATCTCCAATGTTTTTCATATATAGTACTTGGTTATGTCTCCTCTTGTCTTGTATTCCCAGTACATGTACAGTCCTGTCCTGCCCTGTTCTTGTTTTCCTCATGTCGTGTCTACATGTTCTGGGTTCTGCTTTCTGCCCTGCTCCAGTTCTGGATTCTCCTAGTTTGTTCTTGTTTTCTTGTTTGGTATCTATTCTAGTCTTACCTTGTTTCTGTACTGGATACATATCTGCTGGAGAGCCTCCCTATTCAGATCCTGGGAGGTCTGCTTATTGTCATCTGGCACCTGACTCCTAATATCAAGATCAGGCATACTGGGTCCCGGTCACCGGACCACCACCCTTGACAGACACTCTAAAATGTGCAGTTTTACTGTATAGATAGGGGTCAATAATTCTATGATAGGGATGGTGAGTCAATTTTTATCTCCGATAAGAAAAGCACGATTCATGTTAAAATTGAATTAATATATACAGCTGTTATACAATCAATGTCTTGTATTTCAAGGGTTACAGATATGGCTCAGAAGGAACATAGAATCCTGAACTACGTGTTGAAAAATGCTGTCCGCGGTAACCCGCAGAGCGTGGTGGACACGATCGACCATTACTGCAGCCAGAAGGAATGGGCCATGAATGTGGGAGATGAAAAAGGTAAAAAAACAACAAAATAAACCTTAGTTTTTATGCAATGCATGTTTTGTCATTCTTTCTCTATTGAGAGTTATGCCAAGCAAAATAGCGTTGAATAAACAAACTCCATTTAAAGTTTTTCTTAGATAATTATGGAAAAATAGATAAACTAGCCCGTGCAAGTGCAAGAGTGGCCAATCATTACAGCAGCACTTAGTTACCATCAATATAGAATAGCAAGGGACTCTAGTAGGGTCAATAAGGTAAGACTAAATAATATAAAAATCTAAAAAATAAATTAGTCAGAACAAACAAAGTAAAACTTGCTGTAGAAAACACTTAGAGCTGGCCCCATACAATAGAAAGTCATATGAATCCCATAATAAGACTGGTAAGTCTCCAAGGGTGATATCCCTATATCACACCATAGGGAAATAGTGGAGGGTGGCAGTTACCTTGGGTGCCTGTGATCCTGCTGTAGCTGCATCATGGGAGGCTGAGGGAGATAGTATATTGGATGTCTGCTCATCTAGGTTAGTTTTCTCTTGTAGCCCAGGTAAGGCTGCAATCTTGAGAGATGATGCGTGGACACTATCAAGTTTGCGTAAACTCCAATACACAGTGTGTAATCCCACAGAAACCCTAAGAACGTATTACGGAACTTTAGAATGGTCAGGTCTAAAAGAAAAGTCAGATAACATATTCTTTTGCTTTAAAGCCACGGCCCCAAAACGTCCTTGGCTGTTAAAAATAACGCAGACCCGCGTCATCAACATAATGTCGATGTACATGCATCGCGTCATAAAAAAGGCTGTGATTCTGGTGTGGGACATGTCCATCCACCTGTGAGAGGAGACAGCCTCAAGTGCCGCATCACGTGGGTGCGTTGGAGAGAGGTAAGAGATTTTGACAGAAGCATGGGTAAATATGCTCGGAAAGGACACCAGCCTTCTGCTGTAACTTCTCCAAAAGGTAAAAAGTACCACTTATAGCGGATATGTCCAGCACTACCCAACTGGAAGTGCCAAGTACTTCCCAGAGAACTGTAGCCATAGAGTTTTTAATAACATCTCAGATTTCTCCACAAGCATCAGCATGAAGTGTAGCACACAAATGGCTTTATTGAGAAAACACAGGCCATGCCCCATGATATATTTCCCAGGCTTTCATTCATGCCATTCATTTTGATGGCCAACCAGTTATTTTCCTAGACCATTTGAACTACTAAAGGAGCTTCTGAAAGTCCAGGACATTGATAGCTTTTACTCTGGCTCCCCCTCAATACATGTTATGTGCACTGCAGTCATTGGTGGCAGAAGCAACATGTCATTTAGTTTTTACGTTGTTACTGCAATATTGCTAGTGCAAAAGGTGGGTGGTATTACTGCTAAATCTATTGTTATATTGGTGACTTACAAATGCACTGGAAAGAGCACTTTTGAGAGCGAGGAGAGAGGTTTCAGGGGCCAGAGACACAATTTTTAAACAATAAAAAATGTTTACATGATAAACGGAGATAAAATAATGCACATTAAATATTGGCATTGCTATTATGGTCTATTTGTAGGTATAAAAATATCTGGTTAGACTTTACAAATAGTTCACCACGGGTAGAGTGTTTCTCAACATATCAACAGTAACAATTAATTATATTAATTGATAAGCCTGATATTAAAAGAACACTACATTCCAGTCTGCTGCTGCTGGCTCTGCCCCTGATCTGGCTGCTTGGCTGACCTCATCAGAAGTGGTGATCTGAGCCAATCACAATGCTCCCCCATTGGAAGCAATTGGATTGGCTGAGACTCTCAAGGAGGCAGTTCAGTGGCAGAGCCAGCACAAGCCAAACACAGCCCTGGTCAATCAGCATCTCCTCATAGATCGGCAATGAATCAAGTTCAGTGTCTCCTTGCAGAGGGTGGAGTCCCTGAAAGTCAGCGCTGCACACTGTGGGAAGCACCTCTAGCAGCCATCTGAGGAGTGGGCAGTAGAGTTATCACTAGGCTGTAATGGAAACACTGCATTTTCTCTGAAAAAAAACAGTGCTTGCAGCAAAAAGCCTGAAGTGAATGATTATACTCACCAGAACAAATACACTATAGTTGTTCTGGTTTCTATGGTGTCCCTTTAAGGCTTCCTGTCAAACCTTATTTAATGCCTAAAGCTAAAGTAGTACTGAAATACCCTTTGTCCCAAGACAAAAAAGGGTGCCTTAGGTTGACATTGAGGTAAAAGGTAATCTAAAAAATTGCTGACTTTTGTTAGGATAAATCATAGGCAAATATTTTCTGAAAGCTGCACCCTCTATTCTGTTTGGCTTTATGTTTTGTTAATAATTATATACATATATGTAGACAACCAATATGCAATAACTTTTTGCTGAAAACCCTGCAGAATATGTTTTTTTTTTTTTAAATAATAGTGTATTCACAAATATATGCATAGAAATTACAATGACATCACTAGTCCGCATGACCGTTTCAGATGTCTTTTAATTCAAATCAGAAACCACAGGATTCCATACAGAATTTAAATGTCATTGTAATGCTTATCTTATATGACACACTGTCACATGAAACCTAGTTCCCATTTTAAAGCCGATTAGACCGATTGCAAAATCAAGCAAAGCCTAAAAAACAAATATTGCAAATGGACTGTAGGTCAGTGACCTCTCTTTTCAAATACACTACTGACCTTGCTCCTGATTTTACTGAAATATAACACCACCTTATACACTCAATAAACAGATCTAAATGTTTCCCTTACAGGCGGAAGTTTTTATATAATGAACAAAAAATGTAAAATAATAATGTAAAAGGGGCGGAGCTTAGCAGCCAAGCCGAACGGACCCGTGCCAAGAAAGCTCCCACGGTATCAGCCACAAAAACTGAGCTAATCCCAGATAGTGATGTCCCGAACAGTTCGCCGGCGAACATAGCGTGTTCGGTCCGCCCCCTATTCGTCATGGAGGTGGGAGGGTCTGGGAGGGAGGGTCTGCTGCTGATTGGCTGGAATGTGTCTGCTGACTGTGAGGTACAGGGTCAAAGTTTACTCAATGATGACGAATAGCGGGCGGACCGAACATCGCGCGTGTTCGCGGTCATGTTTGCCGGCGAACGGTTCCCGGGACATCACTAATCCCAGACCTTAAGCCTGAAATCACCCCAAAATGCACCCCATGCAGTTGGGGAGTGAACTGATGACTATGGGGATACCGTACTCGACGCTACTGGTTACAAGGAGTTGGCACCATAACATGCGGCCTAAGGGCACAGAAACCAGGGAGAGGTGGCCACTCTCCTCACTCCATAAGCAACGGAGCGGATCTGTCAGGCTCCTACCCCCCTCACACCTCCTGGATCAGTGGTGGTTATCCCTGTCCCCACAGAGGTTCCGACATACTCACATGCCCTGGAGCAGGCAGAAACTGGAGCTGTCTACTTACAAACAGCCTGACAAGATGGCCGCCGCTGCGAAGCCTGCTGCCATTCTTGCATCCAATCTATGGGCCACAATGGAAGAATGGATATCCCAGGACTTTGAAAATCTGTGGGTACAACTCTGGCACAGGATCAAGCGACGTGCAGTGCGATCACAAGCCACACTAGCAGTTCAACCTGATCTGAACCGCCTACACTGACACAAGCGGTTGCCCGCTGGGCACAGTGCTGACGCGACACTGAAAATGGCGGCGAACAGGCTGCTGCCCCGACGGACACAGCAGAAGCGGACGCCTGGTCCTGCCATGGACCGCTACCCACCCACGTCACAGTTCAATTGGGGACGGCTCCCCAAGCGCAACCCACACCCTCAGAAGGTCACTACCGTACGCAAGGGAAAACACTTGGCAAAGTGCCTCGAGACAAAGTCCTGGATGCTTACTGCAGCGGGACCTGTGGGATTGATGCTATGGACTGTACTGAAACCTGGTGCTGGTTGGATACAGTTGTGCAGGACTTTTGCCATTGCTACTACATGGGTAGTGCCCACCATATGGGAGGAATTGGCTTAATGTTATTCTTTATTTTGTTGTCTCAGGGGCTACAGCTCTACACCTCCTCGTGGACAGTCACCACTGACTCTTTCCACCATTTATCTACACTGTCTCCAGATGATGTTGGCAACCAGTGGCACTACATATATTTTCGTTAGTAGGTTGAATTCCCAAAAGGCAGCACATATCTATCTCTATCACTACAGCATCTATTGCACATACTCTCCACATCACTCGATTAGCTTGAGAATGTATAAAATATTGTATGCGTAAATGTGTATTGCTTACCGTTTGAATCTTGCTTTTCAAAAATAGAGGCTGTGTATTTCAGAGTTTAGCTCTATATGCACATCTACTATACTACTGTCAAGTACACACTTGCTATGACTCCAGTACCACATTTCTGTAATGTAGGGGGGGAGGAGGGAAGACATGCTTAGCTGGAGCTCCACACTAATCTTGCAAAAAATGGCTCTAAAGGCACCCCTATCCCACTACAAAGCACAACACAGGACCACAAGCGACTTACTAGTCCTCTACCCTCACAGTAAACCGGTGATGCAGCCCGTGAGTGGACGACAGACGGCAGAACGCACCCGCGAGGGCAAGCGGCTGGCAAGCACCGGGCGGGAGAGGCGGCCGATCTCCCAGCCTGGAACCACCCGGAGACCAACTGCCACGAGCTGACACCCCGCAACACCCCCCCCCCCCTTTGTGGGGGTGATCCCGGTCCACCCATGGTGGTCCCCTCCAACACGACGGATACAACCGTGAAGAGGGCCGGAGAGCTGAGAGGCCAACCTAAAATGGCAGAGACCACGCGGCCAGCAGACAGCCGAGAGATACCACTAAACCCCCTGTCCAGCATAGACAGGATTTTCCAAAACTTCTGGCTCAAGATCGAACTCCGGCTGCAACAAGGTGTTCCGCCGTACGCCGCCCACCTCGACCATCGCCACCCGACCCTCAGCATCAGCCCGCAGTCCCAACTGGGCCGAAAAACACGCGACGGCGAAGTTAGCATGCACCTCGCTGGCGCAGAGCGGCGAGCGGGAGGAAACCATGCAAAACAAGCCTCGACCTCAAGCAAGTACTCACCCCCTCATGGGCAACCCTACCCAGGTCAAGTGGCACGACCAACCGACCCCAAACACACCCGCTCACTCACCGCACCACAATAAAGCTCCACGGGCGCCCACAGCAGGGCTGTGCACAGCCCCAACGCGGCATAGGGTGAACCACCTTACGCGCTTCGGTAAGCAGATCCCAAGACGGAGAGCCTGGATATGGCACGCACGAAAAGGGACTTAAACCTGGGGGACCCCAGGTGACTTTCTTAGGCTATTTTGTTCAATCGCATATACTCTCACGTTATAGTTCTTGCCAGTTCAAAGCGAAAGGGTACAAGCAACTTGCATATTTAGGTCAACACACACATACCATACTAATGCAAGTCTTAACTTCCTAAATGACACATATATGTTTATCCTTCTGAAGAACGTATTGTCATATACCTCTAACCCTTAGCATGACCACATTTTGTCATTTACATGTATAGCCTAGCCTCCTTATTATAAACGATAGAGGAATCATTAACCTGTTATTCTCATGGTGTAAAAAATTGGCAATGAACATAAGTATTCGCTATAATCTCGTTTAAAATGGGTTTTAAGCTCGTTTCTTTAATTCATAAAAAAAGTGCAATCGTCTCATGTCATGGCACTGTATACAAATGTTTGACTACATTAAGCCTGTTGAAGCTGTCGTGGCTTCGCAAGCCTGTATGTTATATATTTTATTGCACATCAAAATAAAGAATAAAAAATAAATAAAAATAAAGATGAAACAGGTGTGTGAGCCTATAGAGGTGTGTCAGTGACACAGGTATCTGAAAGGGTGCTTTTCAGCCTGATATGAATGCATAATGTGTGGGTCCACTGTCTAGGTAATTTCCAATTAAAAATAAAATAAAAATCAGATAAAAATGCTGACGTACCATTAAATTAGCCAGCCGATACAAAATCGAAAACACAGAATGCTGTTAATGTACTCTGCCACTAGGCCGAATGCTCGGAAACCCAGATCCTGATCCCAGAAATGTCTCTCTGAAACTAGGACTTTTGGGAGGTTTGAGATTCTGCAGCGAGCTCTCACCAAACCACTTGACTTCTAGAGCTCTACTAAAACTAAATATTCTTAGCAGAACTTTTTATCTACAGCATTGCTTTCTGGAATTTTAAGTTAATTGTCAACTTTCTGCTGTAGAAAATGAAGATCTGAACAACAATAAGTCGTGTCATCATGAACAAAAAAAAAAGAGAGAGACCAGCACTCAAATAAATTAATGTGTTGGGTTACACTGGGCACCCGCAGCCGCATGCCCAGCAGGAGAACCTTTTTAGCTCTACTGAGATAAGCAGACACTAGGGGAATTGGAACTTGGATGCTAGCTAGTACTCCAGACAATTGATCCCCTGGGCACCGTTTAGTAGATCTCCCTTTTTATTCAAGTTATACTTTTTGTTTGCATATCCCTTTTTATCCTTAGATTGATTAAAGGTAGGGGCTCCCCTTCCTCATTTTGTATACAGTGGAGCTCTCCTGGTGATAGTTTACCCTTGTGGGACTCTATACATCACCTACTCCTATTTCCTCGTTTAATATTGTGTCTTACAATGTTAAGGGTCTTAACTCCCCTGAAAAGAGACAAATGGGGATACGTGACTTCCTGAAAATGACAGCTGATATGGTTTTCGTACAGGAAACTCACTTTCGGGGGGAGGGGGCTCCTAAATTGAGACATAACCAATTCCCACATTGCTACTATAACAACTTCCACTTGAGTAAAACACTAGGGGTGGCCATAATGATAAGTTTACGTACCAAAACCAGGTCACTGACACCTCAGGGAGGTACATTATTCTTTAAGGGCTGGTGCGCACATCCACCATCACCTTGCTAAATGTTTATCTCCCCAATAAAAAAAACAATGTTCCTCATTTAGGCCCATACTGTCAGTGGTCCGACTCCATTCAGAGGGATTCCTGCTCATAGGGGGGTGACTTTAATACCTACCTGGATGCCCAAACGAATAGCACCTCCACAAATCCCGCCCATCTTGCTTCAGCTAGGGCCCAGATGCGCAGACAACTCCATGGCAAACAACTAGTTGACTGCTGGAGAATCCAGAACCCATCCACCAAAGAGTTTTCTTCTATTCGACCCCAAATAGAACTTACACAAGAATAGACTATTTCCTGTTACCACACAAGGACCCATCGTTAATACGCAACACTAATATAGGTAATATTGTTTGTCCGACCACGCCCCCATATTACTAACTGTAACAATTTCCACACTACCGACAACAAAATACCAATGGAAATTCAACCCCTATTTGCTACAGAACCCCAGGGTTTGTCAGGCACTTTCGACCTCCATCACACAATACGTCTAGGAAAATAAGACTTCCGATACCACCCCAACGGTACAATGGGAAGCCCATAAGTGTGTTCTGAGGGGGAAGCTGGTAAAGTGGGGACCGCAGTTAAAAAGGGAGAAATCTAGAACTAGGAAAAAACTATTCCACGATATTAAAGACTTGGAGAACCGGCATAAAGATACATTGACAGACACAGACTATTGCAAGCTAGTCTCTCTTAGGTCTGAGCCTAAGATCCTAATGGGCGATTTTACTCACAGGGTGACCGGTGTGGGAGGTTGTTTGCTTCTGCGCTAAAACCCAACAACAACGCATCTACATACCTAAAATTAAACGGACAGACGGGACGATAGCTAATATGGCATTACCTCTATAATTTGAAACACGCCCCCGCCAAGCAGGGAAGAAATGAAGGCCTATCTAGAGCGTAAGTTAGATAATAAGATATCCCACATGGAAGCACAGGCGTTAGACGCTCCCTTTACCTTAGAAGAACTGTCTAAAGCAATTCGCACAACTCCCTCTAATAAAGCCCCAGGACCAGACGGCTTCTCTAGTGTCTATTATAAAACTTTTACTGAGGAACTATCCCTCCATTTTTTTGGAATCGCTCACTTCATTATCCAATTCGACTGCACTTCCCCCCCCTCTAGTCTAGAAGCCACAATCACCCTGATTCCCAAACCTAGAAAAGATCCGGAGGCCAACTGGAATTTTCGTCCCATTTCACTGATTAACGTGAAACTAAAATGATTTACTAAGATGATAGCACTACGTTTAAGGCCACTTTTACAGGGATTGATACACCCAGATCAGGCAGGGTTTGTCCCAGCGAGGGAGGCTAAGGATAACTCCACCAAGATAGTGGACTTAGTGCAATGGTCACAGACAAGGGGGAACCCAGCCAACCTGTTGGAAATATATGCTAAAAAGGCATTCGATTAGGTGGACTGGCCGTTCCTCATGCTTACACTGGAAGCCTTAGGTTTTGGACCTGCTTGGTTGCAGTGGATTGGGGCCATATACTCACAACCCACTGCTCGCATTAAAGTAAACGGCTTATTATCCTCGTCACTGCCCATTACCAATGGTACCCGACAAGGCTGCCCCCTGTCGCCACTTCTGTTTATTTTAGTGGTAGAACCACTGCTTCAAGCAGTGCGCAAAAATACAGGTATCAGGGGGATACACGTGGGACCTCGGGAATTCAAGATATCCACTTTTGCGGACGCTTTACTTTTCACGATCACCAATCCGAGTACCACCCTCCCACACTTGGTAATAACCTACTATAGCTCACTGGCTAACTTCAAAATGAACTCCGACAAATGCGAAATACTCAACTTCATGGTACAAGATGGGGAGGCAGAGCAATTACAAAGGGAATTTCGGTTCCAGTGGGCCTCCAAATCAATAAAGTAGCTGGGAGTTAACATCCCTGCAAACCCTAGAACTCTCTATATACACTAAACTTCCCAGGTTGCTGACCACCATACAAGCTGACTTGCAGGCGTCGGACAAAACCCATCTAAGGTGGATGGGAAGGGTCAAAGCAATGCTATATCGATGAATGTACTCCCTCGTATTGTGTATCTGTTGAACACCATACCGATACATCTCCCCAGACGGTTCTTCAGAACCATTCAAACAATGTTCACGAGGTTCATTTGGGCAGGGAAACTACCACGCTTAGCCTTCCACATTATCAAGCGCCTTAAACACAAGGGAGGCTTAGGACTTCCTAACATCCTCCACTACTACTATGCGGTACATATGAACAGGATTCTAGACTGGTCCATACTACCCTCACCCAAACTCTGGATACACATCGAACAGTCCTCCTCTCAACCCCCTCTACATGCACTCCCGTGGGCAGTTACAGGTTTAAGGAAATACCCAATCCCACAACACCTGACTATTGCAGCAACGATTTCAGTATGGTCCAAAATAACCCATCTACCTGAAATCTCTCCCACTATCTCACTGAGATATCCCATATCGCACAGCACCCTATTTCTGGTGGGGGCAAGGGTTACAACTGGAAAATGTGCCATATGGGCCACTAGATAGTATGTGGGGACTGGAGGGGTTTAGACCTCTAACATTAGGCCTCCGCCTCTAGTACAGGCTGTGCAATACTTCCAAGCATCGCATTTCATCAAAACCCTCAATATTCCAGAGGGGGCACTCAGAGAACATATGGAGTTTGAAAGATTGTGCTCAGGTACTACAGCTATAGCTAAATTAACCTCAAGGTGTCTTAAAATAATCCAACCACACCTTTACAGAGGACTCCTGTATTTCCCTCGGAAATGGGAGAACTACCTAGGGCAGGGGTGGGCAAATCTTTGGCCCTCCAGATGTTATGGACTACATCTCCCTTGATGCTTTGCTAGCATTATGGCCCTAAGAGCATTATGGAAGATGTAGTCCAAAACATCTGGAGGGCTGCAGATTGCCCACCTCTGACCTTGGGTAGTCAATAGGAGAGAGAGAACGGGAAACACTTTTTCGGTGAGCGTTTTATGCCCACTCGAGTGTCATGTTGCTAGACATTAACTATAAATGAATCTTTGGATGGTATCTCACACCACAGGACATTAACCGTTTTCGCCCAGCCACTTTCCCCCTTTACTTTAGATGTGATGGGGTGACCATGTGCCACATATGGTGGAAGTGTAAGGGGATATCACCTTTTTGGGTACAGGTAGTGGCCACGATACAGGAAATTACGCGCCGAGCCTCTCCCTTGAGATGAACACCCTGTTACTCTTGCACACACAGACATGTCCTTAACTAAATAAAAAAAACTCACTGCTGTATTTTATGCTCACTGCCGCCAAATCAGTAATTGCGAGCTTGTGGAACGTGACCAAGATGCTTGGCTTAAGGGAATTGATAACTAAAATTGAGTACTTCCGTACCCTTCGATGGTCATCCCTGGGGAAAATTGCTAATAATGTTAGAATCTGGCAACTCTGGATCGCCTACATGGGTAATCGCATGGAGGATGCACAAACGGGGGACCTGGCTAACGTCAGATAAAGAGAAAATAAAATTTATATTTCTGCTTGAGCGATAGGCAGCTAATACTTTTACTTAGCTAAATGTTATGCACACAGACGAAAGGATGATATGTTGAACCTAAAGATAACCAGTTAACTCCTGGGGCTTCTGCCCTTTCTGGCAAAGCCTTCCTACTGCCAATATTGAAGGTACCTTCCTCAATCATCTGTGCAATTGATGTACCGATTGAATGTACTATGCCCGATTATGGTTTCCTATATAACTTTTGATCGACATGTACAACGTGGAATGTATGCCACCTTTTGATTGTCTTTTTGCTCCATATGTCTGATTTTTCATTCAATAAAAATAAATTGAAACACCTTAACAACCTTACCCTGTTCCAAGTATGAAAGGCTCCAAGCTCAAATCCTTTATTTCAGTTGGAAATTTACCCAAATGAGGACGATTTCCAGTTGTACTATATTTTAGGGATTTCTGTGTTTTTTATTAGAAATTGTCAATGGGAGTTACATAATTATCGATTTATGTGCTCACAAGTGTCCTGCTTTTCAGGCCTGATCCTGGATCAGATAGTGAAGGAGACTGATCCATCCGTGTTGCTGGAACTGGGCACGTACTGTGGATACTCGGCTACCAGAATTGCCCGGCTACTTAAACCCGGCGCTCGCCTCCTCACTGTGGAGATTAATCCAATGCATGCTGCCATTGCCAAACAGATGATAGAATTTGCTGGAGTGCAGGACAAGGTATTGCTCTGATACTCACCCAAGTGACAATTACTGTTTTCCATCTGTACCATTACATGTTACATACGTATAGGAACTCAACAATGAGAGAGAGAGAGAGGGAAGAATTCTAATATGCCTTATAGGAAGAACAAATCAACTATCCCTTTAGAATATGTCCATGTGCACCTTTCGTGCCTTGTTTCAGCATACCCATTCTGGACAGCAGTGATAGGCTGTGGAGAGTTAGCTCTGCACGCTCAGCCTATCACCATGGTACAGATTGGACAGAATCTACACTGGTGATGCAGAAAAGTACATTTTGCATCAGCAATGTGTCTAAAGGCGTCTTTTGAAGTTTGACAAAACATTGAGAACAGCACACATAGAATCTTGCCAAAATAATCACTACACTGAGCTGTATAGCTTAGGTTGATTAGAGTTCCCCTATAACTATTAGAAGGTCTGATTTAATGCATAAGCATGGTCAGAATGCAAAGTAAAGTACTTTTATATTTTTAGTAAATCTGATGTTTAATTTATTAAGAGTTCTAGTGGGTTCACAGTGCTGCAAAAAAGACTGTGATGGGTAGAATCTCTAAATTATCATTGAAGTGTAGCGTTACCTTCCGATAGCTTCATTATTAAAGATTTAATTATTGTCAGATGGCCGTCCACAAACATATGGACTGCAGTCTGTCAGGCACTATTACACATCATAATCTATACATTGTTTTGGCAAAATCACCAACATTACCATGAAAATGTTTGTGTATACACATTAAAGGGGAAGTAAAATGCCAGGAAAACAAGGTTTTATAGTGCCCCCCTTCTGTCAGTCCAGCGCTGATGTTTCTCTGCACTGGTTTTGAGCCGCCACTGCTCCTCCCATGACGCCATCAGCCAATGGGATACTTAATGCACATGCGCAGGCAAGATGTTCTCATGCATAGTGTGAGAACATCCAGAGTCAGTTAGGCAACAAAAAGTCGCCTAACCACCCGGAAGTCCTTCTAGTGACTGTCTGGTAAACCGCCACTAGAGGTGGAGTTAACCCTCAAAGGTAATTATTGCAGTTTATTAAAAACTGCAATAATTACCTTTTGCAGTGTTAAGGGACCTGGGAATATGCACCCAGACCACGGCAATCAGCTGGGTGCCTATAGTGTCCCTTTAATGCTTGGCCTGCCTCTAGCAAGATATATACCAGAGTCCTACCCCACTACTAAATAATAACATTTAAACTTATCAAAACACAAAGTGCAATTCACATTGCACGCAAACAGGATAAGATCACATACAGGGTTATTTACTAAAGTGAGATTTTAAAATGAATCCAAAGTAAATGTCAAATTTTAAGGCCAAAATAGCCAAACTGAAAGCATAGCTGGCTTAGAGAATTCTTTCACTTCAAATCACCTTAAATTCACACTTTATTGAATAACCTTGATAATCTTTCAATGTAAGAATGTACTGCCCTGCATAGTTCCGCACTTGTCTTTGCTGCGCACGCGGACATCAGTATTTCAACTGCCCAGAGTGAAGGCAATAACGTTCAGACTTAAGATGCAGGTTGTGCTCCTGACTGGCAGCTTTTATTTGCCACTGCCACTATTATTTAGCCTTCTCCCACAGTAATATGACAGCAGAGGACCTCGGTAGACAGAATCTAGCTGTTTCTATTTTCCAAGCTCTTTTTCTGCAATATGTTTTAAATCCCGTTTTTTTTTTTTAACCCCCCTCCCGCCTCCACTACATCCAATTGACCCCCTAGTCACCCCCAAATGCCCCTAAGCCCCCCACATTACCTATTTTTTATTCTTTCTTTTCTGCCCCGATCTTTATTCAGGGCGCCGCCATCTTTGTGTGGGTTGTTGAAGTCCCTGTGGGACACATCATCTACCCACACTACACAGACTGTGAGATTCCCGCACATGCCCAGTGAAACACCTGGACATGCGAACGGGAATTTCATCTATTCATTCATTCATCAGACAGACGAATGAATGAATAGAAACATCAGACAAACAAACGAACACTGAGTATCAGTGTTCGTTTGTTCGTTCAGTTTATTACAAGGAGAGAGCTACCGGCGTGCAGCTCCCTCCTTTATATAAAGGGCGCAGGGGTGGGGGCCAGGGGGGGGAGGACAGTGGGTACCCCCCCCTTAATGTTTTATTGGGGCCCCCACCCACCACGCAGGGGTGGGGGCCAGGAGGGAGGACAGTAGGTCCCCCCCTTATTGTTTTATTAGGGCCCCCACCCACCGTGCAGGGGGGAGGACAGCAGGCCCCCCCCTTATTGTTTTATTAGGGCCCCCACTCACCGCGCAGGGGTGGGGGCCAGGGGGGAGGACAGTCGGTCCCCCCCCCCTTATTGTGTTATTAGGGCACTCACCCACCGCTTTAGTAGATAGCTCCCTAATACCGTGGCGATGCAGCCGCGGCAATGAATAGGATCGGAGTTTCATTCATTAGAATGAAATTCCGATACGATCAAAGTACCGAATTGCATCCTAACACCAATGGAGAAACAGTGCTCATTCTGTTAGGATGCAATTCGGCAGTTTTGCCGGCGTTCTGTCTAAGTGACAGGACGTTCGGCAATACTGACAGGAAGCATTGTGGGAACAGGGAGGAAAGCTAGGGATCATGGGAAAATTGCTCTGACCAGCGGAAATGAAGCACACTTTGCTCCTCCGCTGGTCTGAGCTGGTCAAGCGGAGAAATCCTCCATAAGACAAAGAGTCCCTACTTTGTCTTATGATTTTAAAGAAAACTAAAGAAGACAGGAAGAAAAGAATAACAGATCCTGAGAGAGGGGGAGAAGAGGAAGAGATTGAGGAAAGGTAAGTTCGGCATGACAGTGCCGCTTTAAGGCACCAAGTGTTGACCAGGAGCTTCAAGTGCATTTTAAGACATTGCCATAATGTCAGTTGCTCATGACTTCGATCTTCTGCAACTTGCAAGCATTGCAGTGAACACTGCAGTGAATTATGTTCATAAGTTGTGCTCATGAGCTGGGAAACCAGTGAATGTAATAGGGATCTAGGTCACTAGAGCAGTTTGTGGAAATTTGCCATGATGTGCATGTCTGTTTATTGTGATCTGAAATATATTGCAGTTACGTTAAAATTAAAATCTAATTTCTTAATGTAACCACCCGCCCAACACCCCCCCCCCCAAAAAAAAGAAATCACTTTACCAATGCTTTGTTCGTTACTTAAACTTGCCCTAAACTAAGCAATGGGATCTCAGTAACTGCAGAGAATAAATATTTCCAAACGGTGGAAGCTGAATGCATATGGTTTTAACTCATTCTGGGTAATGTTTGATAACCATTTAATTCCTCCTCCTGCAGGTGCAGGTACTAGAGGGTTCAACACAGGACATTCTCCCCAAACTAAAGACGGAGTATGCTATAGAAAACATTGACTTCGTCTTTATTGATCATTTTAAAGAGCGCTATAAACCAGACACTGTGCTACTGGAGGTGAGTGCTATCGATGGTTTAAAATAATGACTTTATTTTTCTTAAAACATAGGAAAATTCATATATAGAAATAGTTTCAAAGAATAGTCAGAATTTCTATATTTACTTTATAGTATAAACAGCTACAGATTAAGAATGTCATTTTAAGCTACCTTGAATTTAAGGGACTGATCTAAAATCAGGTCTGTCCAGTCAAGTGTGCTTTTAAAGTACCCTTACTATAAATTAAATATTGCCTGTTTCTATAAAACCATGTAGAAAATCTCAACAACCAAAGCCAGATGATGCTGCAGATACACAGATAATGTAGACTTTTTGCTTCTTATCTGTACAAAGATGCCCAACCTTGGATGATAATGATAGGCTGAGAACAGTGGGTTTCACATATTTCATTGGCAAAGGAAGGGGTCCGAGTCTGGTGACCTGGAGACCTTGGTTTTTGTCACCCAGAGTTGACAAGATAGTTGGTGCTAGAGACCTACACACTCCATAACAACCTGCATTGCATACAATAAGATGTAGTGTTTCTAGTACTTAGGGTACCTATCAAAAAATATATATCAAAACAAACTAATGCCCCAGCACGTCTTTCTTAGTCATTTTTCTTAATCCTTTTATAAAAGTGTTTTCAGTATAAAAAGCTGCAACGTTTCCCCACAACTGTGGTCTTGGTCAAGTTTGTAGTCGAAACATTGCTGCATTTTACATTGAAGACACTTTAATAAAAGGATTAGGATGTATGTGCTAGGACATGTCTTTAGTGTTTGTATGTGTATCGGTTGGAGGTGTAACTGGTTTCCTGAGCACCTTATGGGTAGGTGCTGCTCCTCCCCACTTTATTTTGATAAATTATATATCAGTGCTGCCCAATGTCTTTGACATAGAGAACTGGATGTTGTTGGTGCAACATGCTGGAAGGACTGGCATAATATAAAAAAAAAAAAGCAACCCAATAATAAAGTAATAATACAACAAATTATTATTTTAAATTTCCCATCCATTGTATGTCTTTACCCTAACCCCATTTTCCCTAAAGATTTTGTACCGTGGACTCTTTTCTTTCCTATCTGACAATGTCCCTCCCCAGTCAAAATAATTTCTCTCATCAACCTGTGAGTGATCCCAATTTCTTTCTATGTCCAAAAGTCTACTTTTGCCACCATTCCTGCTCAAATCTATTACTTAAATCTTCCCACGTACTTCAATCATGAACCCTTACTCTTCAGCTCCCTCTCTTTATTTCATCTCCCTCTTTCAAACCATCTGCTTTGTTCCTTCCCTGTTACCACTGTCCCAATAAAGGTTGCCCCCCTTTAAAAAAAAAAATATATATTTCATCTCCCCTTTCCACCCTGTTTGTGTTCTCCTTTCCACATTCTATGCATCTCCCCCAGAGTAATTTTCTCTTCCAAAATCCATCTCCAACACCTATCCCTTTTCTCTTAATTCTATCTTGCTCCATCATTACATATTCCTTATTTGCCTCCTCATTCAGTTGTTTCTGTTCATTCACCCTTCTCTTCATATACGGTTTCCCTACCTCTTACTACCTGTCTTCCTCATGCCCAATCTCTCTATGTGCAGCATTCTGTTCTCTTGTCAGGGGCATAACAAGGTTCCAGAAACATATGTTACGTCCCTTCCTCCCATAAACAGCATGCTGCTCATATTCTCCATGATTTTAATGATAGCTTGTCTAGAAACAAGCAAGTGTTGTTGCCACATACCTGTCCTGGGGAGTCCGCCGCGCCATAGAGGCTGGTCCATGGCAATCATGGCAACTTTGGATTCCTTGCCTCGGTTTGTGTGTGCATATTAAAAGCCCCAGTGCCACCACAGACCCGCCAGGACCCTGTCTCCATATCCAAGTTCTCTGAGGGTCGTGTGTGTAAGGGAGTGCTCTTTCACTGCGCTTTAGTTCCAAACCCCTAATTGGCTCCTGGTGGGTCATCACAGCTGCGCAGCCAGGTATTTAGTGGCATCCCGCCATGCTATCTAATAGAGGGATGTGCAGCAAAGTTCCCCAACACCACCTCCTGACCACCTACACCCCTAAGTAGCCTGATAAAGCACTACACTACTGATAATTCTTTGTGTAATAGGTTGCTGCTTTCAAATGTCATTGCCACGTCTATGGATTTAAAAAAAATAGCGTTTTTAAAGAATCCTGTCGCAAGGGTAAAAAAAAAAAGGATCCTAGCAGGCTGCATGTGGTTTTTGCACTGCCAGTTGGACAGCACTTATAATACTATACTATACTATAATATAATATAAATACTGGTTTAACAAGCGTCTGGTGCTTCTGTGGTATGTATCATGTGATGTCAGATAAAGTAAAGATGACTAGACGGAGAGAAATAATAATACAACCCAAACAAAGAAAAATACATTAGAAGTTATACTTATTGTTTCTACCTGATGAAATTTTGGCTCTGTAAGAACATTAAAAATGTATAATAGAGATGTCTACAACTTAAAATGTTTTTATTAGGAAAAAGTACCGTTAATGGATATTACAAAATTCCATCTTCATATTACTTTGCAAACCATTTAAAAAATCTGTCTTATTTTCATGATTAATGTTGAGGAAAATGCTTGAAGAGACATTTATTTTCTGAAAGTAGTTGTATTCACAGTATAATTTGCATACAAGAGATGCATTGAAATATCTAACTTGGGACAATTCCCAGACCGCATAAAGGCAATTGATCAAAACCCACTTATCAAATCACATACCTTCCAAGTGTCTCTATTTAGTCCCATTCATGCAACCCCTTTGCACTCGGCTGCTGATTACTAGTAATGAGCTGGGAGCTTCAAAAATGCATCATGGCTCATTAACCACGTTCAACGTGAGTCAATACCACATGCATTGGCCTGAGGTTCCTTAATGACTATAAAGGAGTACTGTGGTAATAGGAAATATATGGACCCAGAGACTGATGGCTTCATTAAGTCCTACCTACATTTGTGGTAATGTTGATTGTATCCTCAATCTTTGGCCAAAAATATCTCCTCCTCCTACCCAACAACAGTGTCCTTATAACGCAAACCCACCAATATCCAGTGACTAGGGTCTCATGCAATTAGACACGTCAGGGAAATATCAAGAGGGAACCACCGCGGATAAATAAAGCGAACATGGGACTGTGTTAAATGTAACACTTATCAAATTACGGTAACTAGAATCTCAAAATTCAACTTATTCTCTTTAAAAAACTGAAATGGCATCCATTAAAAAATGGTAATGGTAAAAAGGTACCTATGACTGAAATTAACTCTTCAACTTGCAAATATAATTATAAAATTAATATACCATACAAAAAAAGTCACATTACACTCCATTAGATATCTAATGCTATTTTGTTAGGTATGTGTTCTGTAATTGGCAGATAGCTTTTGAATTCTCTACCAAAGAAAATGTGCTTAATGAGGTAATAATTCCTCATCCCGTACAGCTTTCTACAGGCACAATAATATATTATCACTAGAAAGTCTATTAGTACAATGGCGTCATGTCAATCTCTTTTCCTTGTATCCCTTTAACAAAAAAAACAAAAAACATATGATCTTAAGTTACACCTGATAGTATGGGAGAATTTTCCCTCCTTCCTCTCCAGTTTTTACAATACGAGGGCATGATCAGTGTTCAGTGTCACTTCTAGTTCCCATTTAATTACAACTGGCAAATGGATTTTAATAGTGCAACACTTAACAGTGTAAATGTGGAAATGTTTCTTATAGCCTTTAACAGAAATACTTGTATTTATAATTACTTTTTGAACTTTTCACTTAAAGTGGACTCTCAAACTTACTTTCCTCTCCCTCTCTTCAACCTTTGAAATCTGCTCATCTTTTCTTAATTTCTCATCTATTTTTCTTTAAAATATAAGAAAAAGTAGGGACTTTTGTCTTATGTATTTTTCCCGTGCCTGACAATCTTGACAAAGGGTAGAGCTTAAAGCAAGCTCTACTATCTTGACAAGGGAAGCAGAGCTTGCCTTATGCCTTAAACTCCACCCCTTTGATTAAGCTTAAGAAAAATGCACAAGACAAAGAAGTCCCCCTACTTTGTCTTATGTTTTAAAGAGAAATAGATCAGAAAAGATGAACAGATTCTGAAAGAGGATGAGAAGAGGAAATAACAAGAGAAAGGTAAGTTTGAGGTGTGACAAAGTCACTCTAACTATAATTGGTGGGACAAACTTAATGTGTGTGAATCTTTCTTTATTCTACACAGGACCTTGGGTTACTCAGAAAAGGCTCCGTATTGGTGGCAGATAATGTTGTGTATCCAGGCGCCCCAGAATTCCTTGAGTATGTCAGGACAAGTGTTCGATATGACTGCACCAACTATCCTGCCCACGTGGAGTACATAGATAAGCCAGATGCACTAGAAAAGGCAGTGTTTACAGGATAGGCTTACAGAAGTCATTTATGCAAACAGCCCTATGGTAAAGTAAGCCGGATTGTAATACTTGCTGTTATGCATTAAAAAATTGGATTGTATGTTGAATGCTACTGCTGATGAACATAAGAAATAAAGATATACAAATAAATAAAAAAAAAAGATATCTACACAAACCAAAAGGTACTCAAAATATCAAGCTAGGTCTTACAATATTAGTTTCAATTCCATTCTTGCACGTGCCAAATATATCATTACATTTTCTGATCATTAGGGTTTGATAGTGGGCATTTTAACATGGTCTTCCAGGCTTTTCTAGCTACACCTCTAAATGGGAATAAATTGAGTTCTCCATCATTTTCATGCATCTGTAGAAGGTGTAGATGCCCAGGAGTGTTTGTAGGGAGAAATCTATAGAACGTAACTTAAAAAGAAACAAAATGGCAGAAAAAATGCAAACTTACATTTTGATAAGACCCCTAAAAGTGCCATTCCTGCTTAAGGTGTTGCACTGGGAGACACTTAATAGACATATACTTAAGTAAAGCGCTCCTGAGCTGGAATCCCCATCTTTTTGTGCAATGTCCAACTCCATTTCTTAGTGTTTCATCCACCAGGTCCCTGTGTCAAGATGACGGGATCCGCCAAAGAACTTATCCTGAGGT
Source organism: Pelobates fuscus (assembly GCF_036172605.1). Classification (NCBI taxonomy): domain Eukaryota; kingdom Metazoa; phylum Chordata; class Amphibia; order Anura; family Pelobatidae; genus Pelobates; species Pelobates fuscus. The sequence continues at coordinate 147,109,176 of NC_086321.1, read as the reverse complement.
ATGCATGAAAATGCCTTTTCTAACAGCAGGTGTTAGCAATGACAATTTCAATGAAATCCCAACTCGTTCAGTCTGAGTATTTAACAAAGATGGTTTCTTTATGAAATACACAGATGTCACAAAGCCATTTTAATTTTAAAACTTCTGCAATGATCCTTCTCTACTCCTTACACAACATGACAGCCACCACTATTTGCTGGATATGGTAAATCTATTTTGCTCCTTTTTATCTCCCTTCCATGATGCATGGGGAGAACCTGTTTGCAGTGTACAATAATAAGGGCAATGGAATGTTTGTGTTTTTACAGTTTGTAGGAGGAGAAAGGGTGTTACAGTGACCTAGTAAGGAGAGCCAGTTTAAGGTTTGTAAGAGGAATAGTGGATAATGTCTAGGGATGCACTGAAATTTCGGCCAAAAATTGGCCTATCCCATCTCGGCTGAAAATCGGTCAAATCTGCCAAAAATTACACCTCACTGACAGCCCCCCAACCCAGCGCTGCCCCCACTGACAGCCCCAGTACTGCCATCACAGACAGCCCCCTTGACACAGATCCTGGGCGTGGAAGCTCCTGTGCTGTTTCCATGTGAGCAGCGAGCAGACTCTGCCCAGTGTCCCCAGTCTGGGCTGCCCTCGGGGACCGGCCCTGGCGGGTAATGGAGGACAGGGAGGACCTCCAGATGGTACCTGTCACAGGGAATCCCCCTGGGGAAGGAAACCATTAGATGTCACTCCCAGAATTCACCATCAGAGTCCAGAGGCGGTGGGGGGGGTCTCGGCTACCAGCGGGAAGCAGGGTGAGGGAACTCGGCTCTCAGACCCGCCCACCAGGTGGCCCCTTCTACCATCAATGTGTGCGGCTGGCAGCAGGGGGTAGGAGAGAGTTTACAGGAAATCACAGATCAGACGCCCACACTTCCTCAACTGGCGTTCTAGACCAGGAGGAAGGAAGCAGGGGCTAGCTTTAGGATTGCTAAATGCACCATTTTTCGTGGACACATATCACCTCTACATAGAGGGTGAGCCCCACAGGAAAAGTGCTGCACTGTTGTATTCTTAATTTAACAGAGATGTGTTTGTAATGGCTGTGAAATAAAATGAAATGTTAAAATCCACATTGTTGTATTCAGCAAATTTCTGGAACTGAGCACCTCCTTCATTGTCAGTAATGGAGATAGATAGAAGCTATGGTATTTCTAACACCCTCACTCTGTCACCAGTTACCCCCTCCCTCAGTCATTCTCACCAATCACACAAAAATCCTTGCACCGGCCCTGTTTGTGTCTCTTGCTCTACCACAAGCCCCTCTGCGTCTCTTGCTCTCCCAAACCGCTCTTTGTGTCTCTTGTTCTCCTTTCTTAGCCACTCGCAGTCTCATTCTCCCCAGCTCCTCTGTGTGTCTTAATTCCCTTGTGTATCACTTTCTTGCGCCCCAGCACCTGTGTGTTTTATTCTCCCCAGCCCCTTTGTGTCTCTTGTTCCTCTTTCCCAGCACCTCTGCGTGTCTCTGTCTCCCCAAGCACCTTCTGTCTCCGCCACAGTCCCTTTGTGTGTCTCTTCCTCTCCCCAAGCCTCTGTGTGTCTTGCTCTCCCCAAGCCGCTCTGTATCTCATTCTCCCCTTCCCCAGCCCTTCTGTGTCCATTTTACAATCCCTCTTTGTGTTTCTTGTTCCCCTTTTCCAGCCATGCTGTGTGTCTTTTTTTCTCCCCAAGTCACTTTATGTGTCTCTTTCTCCCTCTCAGCCACTTTGTGTCTCTTTCGACCCCCTCTGTGTGTCTCATTCTTCCCAACCTCTGTGTGTCGTTTCCCCTCCATGTGCCTCATTCCCCTTCCATGTGTCTTCTTCCCCCAAGCTCCATTTAAGTATTTCTTCCCCACCCGTCTTTCTTTCCCTAAACCACTGTGTCTTTTTCATCCCCACAGCCCCTCTGTGTCACTTTCATCCCCTACCCTTCTGTGTGTCTCTTTCTCAGTGAATCTGTGTGTATTCCTCTGTTTGTCTATTACTCTCCCCAAACCCCTTTACATGTTTCATTTCCCCATAGCCCATATGTGTGTCTCTCTGTCCTGCACATCCCCTCTGTGTGTCTTTCAACCCCAGTCCCTCTGTGTGCCTCTTTCTCCCCTTTAGCTCCTCTTTGTTGTTTTCTGTTCCAGCCCTTTTGGGGTGCTTTCTTGGTTAGGCCCTCTGTGCACCTCTTTCTCCCTCTCAGCCCCTCTGTGTGACTATCTCCCCAAGTGCCTGTTTGTCTTTTTCTCCTCCCAAGCCCTTCTGGGTCTCTCCCCCCCCTTATCTGTGACTATTTCCCTCCCCAAGTGTCTGTCTGTCTGTCTTTTTGTCCTCCTAAGCCCTTCTGTGTCTCTCCCCCACTTATCTGTGACTCTTTCTTTCCCCAAGCGCCTGTGTCTTTCTCCCCCCACAAGCCACTCTGTGTGTCTGTGCTCACTCTGTAACTTGTCTTGATGTCCTCTCAAAATAACAACCCACAGCCATTAATCGTCCCTCTGGGACGACAGCCATGCAGACCAATTTGATGCAGTGTGCGGCGAATGGTCTGAGCACTGACAGGCTGACCCCCTACCCCCTCTGCAGCAATGCTAGCAGCACTCATACGTGTATTTCCCAAAGACAACCTCTGGATATGACACTGAGCACGTGCACTCCACTTCTTTGGTCGACCATGGCAAGGCCCAGGGCCGGTGCAAGGATTTTTGCAGCCCTAGGCAAACAAAAATGCGTTGCCTCCGATATGCTCTGCCTACCATGTGACATCACAATGCCCCACCCATATGATTCAACACTAGAGCTGCACACAGTGTATCTTCTCTGAAAAGACAATGTGTTTACATTAAAATTCTGCAGGGACAGGTTATAGTCACAAGAACTACTACATTAAAGGAACACTCCAGGCACCCAGACCACTTCTGCCCTTTGGAGGGGTCTGGGTGCCAACTCCCACCACCCTTAACCCTGCAAGTGAAATTATTGCAGTTTTTATAAACTACAATAATTACCTTGCAGGGTTAAGTCCTCCTCTAGTGGCTGTCTACCAGTCTTAGAACACGAAAAGTGTTTCAAACAACGCTGGACGACCTCACGCTATGCATGAGGACCTCCAGCGTCGCTGGAATCTCCATAGGAAAGCATTAGGCCTCCCCAGGAAGGAGTGTGGGCGGAGCCTGACCCAGCACCGAGGGACATCAGTGCTCAATTCAGATAAGTCACTGAAGGGCTTTTAACCCCTTCAGCAACATGGGATGGGGGGTGGGAGGGAGAGGGACACTGGAGACTCCCTTTAAGCTGTAGTGGTTATGGCGACTATGGCGTCCCTTTAATGTGAGGTAAATTAGAGATTAGTGCCACTAATAATATACTGGATTGCCTACTTACCACCAGATGAGGACAAGGGAATGATGATGGGCTCAGGCTGCAGTCTGGCTCCACTGATCTGGTGTAGAACAGGCTCTCTGGAGGCTTTTTGTAAGAGTGCTCACAAAAATCAACAAACAGGAAGCAGCTCCATTTTTTGGGCCCCTTACACAGCCCAAGGCCTGACCGTGAGTATGCCTACAAGGCCCGCCCATAAGTCCACCTACATGGCCTACCCATGAGTTCGCTCACAGGGAGTGGAGTGTATGTGTGTTGGAGATGTGTTACGTGTTATAGTAGAATATGTAATGTACATGTGTTCTTATGGAATGTAGTGTATAGGGATGTAGTGTGATGGTGTCGAGCATGTATGGCTGCAACCAGGTGAGGAGTACAAAAACAAGTGTGTCTTGCCTACAGTCAAGCATGGTGGTGGGAGTGTCATGGGCTAGGCCTGCATGCTGCCGGCACTGGGGAGCTACAGTTCATTGAGGGAACCATGAATGCCAACATATACTGTGACATACTGAAGCAGAGCATGATCCACTCCCTTCGGAGACTGAACCACAGTGCAGTATTCCATCATGATAACGACCCCAAACACACCTCCTAGACGACCACTGGCTTGCTAAACAAGCTGAAGGCAATGGTGATGCACTGGCCAAGCATGTCTCCAGACCTAAACCCTATTGAGCATCTGTGGGGCATCCTCAAATGGAAGGTGGGGGAGCGCAAGGTCTCTAATATCCACCAGCTTTGAGGAGACAGCAAATTTACACTGTCATACAGGTTGTACATTTACTACTTTACATTGTAGCAGAGTGTCATTTCTTCAGTGTTGTCACATGAAAAGATATAATAAAATATTTTCAAAAATGTGAGGGGTGTACTCACTTTTGTGAGATATTATATATATATATATATATATATACACACACACATACATACATACATACATACACAGGGCTCAACAAATCCCAGGTCGCCTTGGCGACTAGACATTTCGCCCTGGCACTTATCAGCCCTTTGCTAAGCCGCGCAAGAAACATTAAACCCTGTCGCCGCGGGAAGCATGGAGGCGGCGCACGAGGGAGCACTTGCAGTTCCTCTCTGCTCCCATGTGCGTGGTTTAGTGAGATGACGTCACTCCGGCCCTGGCATCACTACAGAGAGCGCGCAGGGAGCAGAGAGAAATTGCAGGAAGATTGAGAGGAGACACACTGGATGCCAGGGAAAGATCCACTCAGCTTTCCCAAAGGTAGGGGGGCTGGCTGGCTTTGAATTTAAAATAAAAATAGCAATTTGTTTATGTGTGTGAGAAATTGTGTGTGTGTTTCAGTCAGTGTGTGTCTGTCAATGTATGTCTGTCAGAATGTGTGTGTGTCTGCTAGTGTTTGTCTCAGTCAGAGATTGGGGGCGGAGCTTGCATATGGGGAGGCGATCTTCCATGCAGGGGCAGAGCCAGTGTGCCGGGGAAGTTGCTGCACATAGGCGGAACTAATGTAGAGTGGGCCCTGGTGCAAAAACGGTTTTGGGCCCCTGAAGACACATGCCCATCGAGTGGCCCTAATTTCAAAAATGGGGGGGGGGGGGGGCACTAAAACACAGGTAAGGGGGAGAGAAGAGGAACACTAAGGGACAGGGGCAGGAGGGAAGAGGAACACAAAGAGACAGGGAAGGAAGGGTAGAGGAAAACAAAGACAGGGAAGGAAGGGTAGAGGAAAACAAAGAGACAGGGGAGAGTAATACTAAGGGACAGGGAAGGGAGGGGAGAGGAAAACTAAGGGACATGGAGGGGAGAGGGACACTTAGGGACTGGGGGTGAAAGAGACACAGAGGGGCTGGAGAAGAGGAAAAAGAGACACAGAGGGGCTGGGGGAGGTAGACGGGCTGGTGGTGAAAGAGAAACACAGAGGCTGGGGGGAGTAAGAAACACAAATGGGGGTAGTAAGAGATACACAAGGAAGGTGTAAGACACACAATGGGGAAAAAAATAGGGGATAAGACACTAAAGGGGTTAAGACATTTAAAAAAGGGGATAAGAAACAAAAGGCGGGTTAAGAGGGACACAGATGAAGATGCTTTGGGGGGGGGGGGGGCTCCAAAATCATCTTCGCCTGTGTACCAAATATCCTTGCACCGTCCCTGATTGCATTGTGTGTCCCTTAGCCAGTGATTGATTATTAAAATAAACGTGTATCCATATGGATTTTACGTATTAGGTAAAATTGATATCACTACTTTAACAGAATTATTTTAAAAGTCAGACATGGCACTTTCAATACAACATGAACATGTACCGTGCATGAAAAAACTATTCGATCCCCTGCTGATTTTGAACGTTTGCCCACTGACAAAGAAATAATCAGTCTATAATTTTAATGGTAGGTGTATTTTAACAGTGAGAGACAGAATAACAAAAAAAAAAAAAATCCAGAAAAACGCATGACAAAATATTTATAAATTGATTTGCATGTCAATGAGTGAAATAAGTATTATACCCCTTTGCCTTAGTACTTGGTGGCAAAACCCTTGTTGGCAATCACAGAGGTCAAACGTTTCTTGTAGTTGGCACCCAGGTTTGCACACATCTCAGGAGGAATTTTGTCCCACTCCTCTTTGCAGATCCTCTCCAAGTCATTAAGGTTTTGAGGCTGACGTTTGGTAACTCGAACCTTCAGCTCCCGCTACAGTTTTTCTATGGGATTAAGGAGTGGAGACTGGCTAGGCCACTCCAGGGCCTTAATGTGCTTCTTTTTGAGCCACTCCTTTGTTGCCTTGGCTGTGTGTTTTGGGTCATTGTTATGCTGGAATACCCATCCACAACCTATTTATAATGCTCTGGCTGAGGGAAGGAGGTTCTCACTCATTCCTCCTCCTCTAAACATGGCGAGTTGAGTTGATGCTAAAGATCTTGATTTTGGTCTCAACTGACCACAACACTTTCACCCAGTTCCCCTCTGAATCATTCAGATGTTCATTGGCAAACTTCAGACGGGCCTGTACATGTGCTTTCTTGAGCAGGGGAGCCTTGCGGGTGCTGCAGGATTTCAGTCCTTCACGGCATAGTGTGTTACCAATTGTTTTCTTGGAGACTATGGTCCCAGCTGCCTTGAGATCCTTAACAAGATCCTCCCGTGTAGTTCTGTGCTGATTCCTCACCTTTCTCATGATCATTGAAACTCCACGAGGTGAGATCTTACATGGAGACTGACAATTATTTTGTATTTCTTCCATTTGCGAATAATCGCACCAACTGCTGTCACCTTCTCACCAAGCTGCTTGGCGATGATCTTGTAGCCCATTCCAGCCTTGTGTAGGTCTACAATCTTGTCCCTGACATCCTTGGACAGCTCTTTGGTCTTGGCCATGGTGTAGAGTTTGGAATCTGATTGATTGCTTCTGCAGACAGTTGTCTTTTATACAGGTAATGAGCTGAGATCTCAGCTCGTTACCTGTATAAAAGATACATGGGAGCCAGAAATCTTGCTGATTTATAGGGGATCAAATACTTATTTCACTCATTGACATGCAAATCAATTTATAACTTTTGACATACGTTTTTCTGGAATTTTTATTTTGTTGTTATTTTGGCTCTCACTATTAAAATACACCTACCATTAAAATTATTTATTTGTCAGTGGACAAACGTTCAATATCAGCAGGTGATCAAATACTTTTTCCCCTCACTGTATGAGTGATACATTTTAATGAAACTGTCTAGTTTAGCTAAACAAATCCATTAACAAACCGGAAATAATTAAAAAAAAAATGTAAATGGATTTCTCACTAAAAAGTGAATTGTGTGGCAGGGACAACAAAACGCCAAGCCTAAAGCCAATGTACTGATGAACTTAAGTTATCTTCAATCTAAGACGTCAAACTATTTACTTTTTCATTGCTTGTTTTTATGTAAACTCTGCTTGCTCAGCTTGAGTAACATATTATATTATTACATATCCTTTTAGTTGAACTACTGACAAATAATCAATTAATAAATAAAACGAGATTGCAGTTGCATACAATAACCTTTATATAATCACTTCAATATGTACATTATTACAAACTGACATTTGTATTTGTTTAAAAAAATCCCTTCAATCATTACCTTTAATTCATTGTAACACCATTAAGCATTAATGCTGATGTTGTAATATGGTTGTTGTCATCTCATTGTCAGTTGGAACACACAGTGTATTCAGGATCCTCCACATAACTTAATTACTATAGCAATTATAGCACTTTTAGAGCTTTAAGGATGGGCCATATGAAACGTATCCACTAGAAAATCTACTATCCTAGAGACCAGTTCAAAACTAAAGCCAAGCTAAACAAATTGATATGATATTGACACTTCCAAAAAAATATATACTAAGATTTAGAAATCAGATTTGTTTTAGGACTTAAAGATGAACAATTCTACAATTTCTATATAAAACATTCAAAGGATAGCTGTCTGCCATGCATTAAAGATTTAGGAGCCATATTGGCCTGGTACCTAATTGTGTACATATACATCTGTCAAACCCATCTTCTACAAGTGTTGGCAGTTAAATAATTGCCAAATCTTGTACCCAAATGTTCAGTTTGTACAAGCAATTCATTTCTCAATATGAGGATCCTGAACCAGCAAAGTGTATTTGCACAAAACATTTATATAGCACAAGGCAAAATGCAAAGGGGCTTGTCCCAGGAATGGTTTATTGAAAACTTGCCCATTTTCAAACCTGGCACTGTCAGGCATTAAACCTTTTCAGATTAGTAAAATATCAGCTTATCAACTTTACCATAACACGTTCTTGATTAAGATACCACCAGGGGAAGGGGGAACATTCAGTATTTTTTACTTATGTTTACTTCAACAGTCAATTTTCAATAACGTATTCATTTATAAATGTATGATACTACAGTCTAAATGATGCAAAGAACCAAGTGAATTGACCTAGTCACAGGATGTTAATTTAATGTCAAATAAAAGAAATGCAACCTCCCCCATATTATTTCTCTTTCTATTTTGTTTTTACCTACCATGAAAAAGCTTTTTAAGGCACGTGATAATTCCAAACATGTTTACCACTAGTTACTAGTACAGCGTTTTATACTTTCTTTTTTTTTTTAATAAATGCTCTAATGCCAGAGTCTTAGGACATTTTAAATAATATACACTAAACTGGAACCAGGAACAACATCAATTTGGGTAAAACAGCCAACCAGCCCCTTTGAAAAAGAAGGAACCACAAATCTTTGTTAAGTTCATTACATCAAACAGAAATATTAATATTTACATTTTGGCAAGAGATGTATTATTCCAACCCTATACAAATTAATATGGGTTGTATATATAGCCTGGAATCCCAAGGACACAGGATTCCCAATATCTCAAGATCCTTCTCATGACCTTTGGGGCATCATATATTGTGCATTACCACAATATACCATTATCAGTGGCGTAGTTTGGTGTTAAACAAGAAGGTGTCAACCCCATATACAATAATGTTACAGCAGTGCTAATAAACACCCTATATTCAATATATCCCGTAACATTTACATGAAAAATGTTATGTGAACTCTGAAAAGCTACTGACGGCCAAATGAAGATTCACGGTGAAGATACCAAGATCCAAGATACACAACTTGTACAAAAACTGTGAAATATAAAAATGGAAAATGTATAAAATCATTGGAATATTATAACACTAGATAAAAATGCAAATGTCTTTAAAAACTGAAATTGCAGGATATGTTCTGGGCATATTTACAAATCAAATATCCCAGAGCTAAAACAAAATGATGTTGGACTTTTTAGTGCCAGGCAGATTCAGGTTCAGGTCCCAAAAATGATGCTACATTTTCCAGTTTAGATGTGGTTTAAGGTGGGGTGATGGCAAAAAAAAGGAAAAAGAACATGTTATGCAGCAGGAAGATACAATTAGCATCCTAAAACACTATCACACAATGTAAATATTAAGGGGTAAAAAGCATTCTATAGTCATAACATTCAAAGGAAACTTGGAATGTTATACTTATCCATTCCCTCTGAATGGGCTGTTTAAACTAAAGCAAGTAGACACAAGCTAGCAAACGGCTCATTCTGTCCACCAGTTTCTAAATAATTAGAATCCACTTTACTCAACCTGTAACTACTACAACTTGCTCTCAGGTAGTTTATACGTATAGAATTTATTTATTGACCACATGCCATCACTTGTTGTTACTGGAGATTTAAACATTCTATCAACATTAACATTTTATTGGATGACAGCTTTATACTGAATACAGCATTGTGTACGTTTGTAAGGAATAATTACTACACATATAGCATTAGTTTCATTCTTTAGATATTTGAAGTAGTGTAAATACATACAATGACTGCAAAATTACACTTACTTTCTAGTGACTACCATAAGTCAGCTAAAATGACCAATTCCATAAGAATCATGTCATAACATTATTTCTTCCGCCATCCAAAAAGCTAGCAACATATTAAAAGGCTAGGCTAAAAGACAAAGCACCTGGTTTGCTTTTCCACTTACAGATTATGCAGTAGAGACAGTGTAGCGTATTTGTAAGATGAAATATGGAATGAATATTAAAGATTCCTTCAATGTTATTCAAAGCAAATATATCATTTAACAACAGCTCCTAAAAAAACCCAAAACAACAATCTTTAGTACACGGGCTTTGGATAAAAGTCTAGTAGCTTCATAGAATTTGTCATGAAGTGGATTTACCAGTCTATACTCCCAATGTATAGGGACAGGTTCCATATTTTTTAATACTGGACTCTCCTTTCAGCAACCTTGGATAGAGTGCATAGCTATAAAAAAAATCATCATTTTTTTCCCTGTACACTGTACTAGTCATCTGGATGGCAAATGTATAGCAGATACATTTAGATATTAACTTTACTTATCTATGGTATTTTTGGCTAGCAGCCACACTGTGTGGTATGACATGCTTGCCCTGTATGTGGAGACATTTCCAGAATGTACTGTTTTATGGGAATTATATTTACAAATACACTATATGGACAAAAGTATTGGGACACACCTCTTAATTATTGAATTCAGGTGTTTCAGTCAGACCCATTGCCACAGGTGTATAAAAGCAAGCACCTAACCATGCAGTCGGCATTTACAAACATGTGAAAAGAATTGGTCGTTCTGAAGAGCACAGTGAATTCTAGTGATAGGATGCGACCTTTGCAATAAGTCAGTTAGTGAAATGTCATCCCTGTTAGATATTTCATGATCAGCTGTAGGGGGCATTATTGGAAAGTAGAAGCATTTAGGAACAGCAGCAACTCAGCCATGAATTGAAGACCACAAAAGTCACAGAGCAGGGTTACCGACCACTGGACTCTGGAGCAGTGGGAAACGTGCTTTGTGGAGTGACAAATCACACTTCTCTGTTTGGCAGTCTGATGGCCGAGTCTGGGTTGGCGGATGACAGGAGAACGATACCTGCCTAATTGCATTGTGCCAACTATAAAGTTTGGTTGAGGAGGGATAATGGTATGGGGCTGTTTTACAAGGATTGGGCTAGACCCTTTACTTCCGGTGAAGGGAAATCTTCATGCTTCATCATACCAAGACAATTTGGACAAGGCTATGCTTTTAACTTTGTGGGAACAGTTTGGGGAAGGCCGTTTTCTATTCCAGCATGAATGTGACCCAGTGCACAAAGCAAGGTCCATCAAGACAAGGTTGGATGAGTTTGGTGTGGAAAACTTTACAGGCCCTCACAAAAACCTGACCTGTGGAACCTGACCTTTGGGATGAACTTGAACGGAGATTGCGAGGCTGGCCTTCTTGACCAACAACAGTACTTGAGCTCACAAATCATGTTAACAAGATTTCTCATTTTAGGATGCTTATGGCAAATGTATAAATACAGTCTATGTTTAAAAAATTGCTGTCTTCCAGTAAAATAGTTCAATTGTTTATGAAGTAATATCATAACTTTGAGACAAAATGTGTTTATTGGTTTTCCGGAATTTAGCAATTTGGTGCTTTGTGAATTAAAGGGGGAAAAAGAATATCAAGGAAAAAACTGGGACATATAACAGATGGCAGCATCAAATTTGTCTTTTTTGTTGCAGATGGACAAAAATGAGCAAAAAGATTTATTTAGATATGTATATCCAGGCAGAAAAGGTCCCCTTAAGACCATCATGACATGCGTTTGTGACACCGTAAACACGAAAAGTGGTTTCAATGTCCATTTTAAACTTTTACAGCTGCCAGTTTATAGCCAATATTACTCTTTTTGTAGAAAAATCACATTAGCACCTTGATTGTTGAATAGAAATGTGTGCACGTCATAATTAACAATATAACAGCTAATGTAAGCTAATGATAACGGCTATATTTAATACTAAACTAATGCTTTCAGGATATACATAAACATACCATGTATTCATATTTTGATACACAAGTTATTTTTAGATATGTTGTGAAATACTGCTATTTTGATAAATGTGCATCCGTTTATTTGTCAGGTACTCACTATGATAAATCACAATGTAACAAAATATTATTTATGAAGCACGGCCTGTACACAGCATATCTACAATATTACTGATAATCATTGTACATACACTTCGGAACGCTGCGGTATCCTTATTCCACAGAGATTTTATGGAGTAAAAATAACTCTCACATAAAATAGGATGAAAACTACAGTCACGAGTATTTTGAAAACATTCATGTGTTAATCCTGAGACTTTTTTGTCTGGTTTCCAAACTTTGCCTCAATTTAATATGCTTTCCACTTGACTCAATACTGTTAGAAAAACCTTACAAATTATTTATCTACAGAAATCCCCATTAAAGTCTGTTGGAATTTTAGTAGGAAAGTCATTTGATAAAGAAAAGTTTTTTCAACAGTACTGAATCATTTGGAAAGCATATTAAATCAAGGCCCTTGTCAGCAAATAGCTGCCATAAGGTGTTGCTATTAACAGCTGGTAGCTTGTAGCGGCTACTAATTACCGACTGGAGATAATGACAATGTGTACTAAGTATTAAACTATGGTTTTGTGCTAGTCCAGATACATCGCTATGTAAATTTGAGCTTCTGCATTGCAGCGTGAATAGTCATTTAAATAACAAACACACTTAACGTAATTCAAAAATAATTTTATATTTGTTGTCATGTGTCTGGCCTTTTCCTTTAGTGCTTTTTGTTATGGTGTAATATGCTTTGATATGTGCTTTAGGGTTTCTATGTAATTCAATATAGATAACATATGATGTAGAGGGAGTTAGCTTTTGTTAACTTCTTGCAACTATTACACAATAGCAACAGGACTGGAAATCAGTCACTAAGTACGTACTGGTTAGTAGTTCCCACAGAGAATAACGATCCTTTATCCTCTACTCAGTGACTAGCTTTAGGAGCAATGATACCTTCCTGTTGATATTGGTGGCATTTTGGAGTTTATAAACGGATACTCACAACAGTAGTGACAAACACTTTGGTGAGTAGTGAATGGCCACTAAAAGTAACAATATTAGAAAGGGGCTATAAGTTTGGGAGTCATCCTGTACTCTGAACCAGATATCATAGTAAAGCATGTGTTGTTAAGAGCACCATGCACCAGTGTCCAACTATCCATTCTGTTTCCATTCCTGTTGTGGGGAAAAGGAGGGGGTAACATAATTTTTGGATGGGAGCAGTGCTTTGGGAGTACAGATCTTACCACTTACATTTCTCTAGCACAATAGTAATTGAGGGCACCAAGATACATTGACATATAATGACACTTTCAGTTATTTCTACAACAAATGGTCTAGGTAGAGGGGATAAAGCCTGGTTCAACCAGAGGCACAGATTTTTTTCTTCTCCCTTCCACTCGACCACATAGAATAAGTTGCAAGGACACTAAACACTACACAGTTATGCTATTGGACCTGAATATCCATCCATTAGCATTGCACTGCCGTATTTAATTTGAGCAACCTGCATGTGTATATGTGGAACCAAAAGTGGCTGCAAAATGCTGCTCAGTTATTTTGGATATTTTTAACACTTATCTTTAATGTGTCCTTATATGAGTTGTCATTTACAGGCATCTTAATGTTAAACCCCAATTAGACAGGCTGCAAATATAGCTTATTCTTTGGTTTTCATAGCCATCGTCATTCATGACAATCTAAATGGAATTTAATTTCTGAGATTGATATGTCAGGGACCCCAGTTATAACTGGGGTCAATCTCAACTCCTTGCCTCATTAAATAAATAAAGAAGGGAAGAATTTGGAGATGTAACATAGGCTTTACATTATTAGGCTTGGTCTACTTTAAGACTTTCATGGCACCTGTCAGACTGGACATGTCAGGTCAGTTAGCCAATACTGTACTGGCTATTACCTTAAAGTGACAGAAACAACAATCCAAATAAAGCATAAAGAGCATCTACTACTCCTATAGAAAGAACTGATAGATGCAACGTTTTAACACCCACCAGAAGAATAAAATTCAGCACACAATGAAATTCAGCCATTTTGCCCAACATATTAAAAAACAAACAAAACACTCCATGTGGTTTTAAATCTCTGATGTGTAATCTCTAAAGTAAGGATTTCAATACTTGTGCTGGATGAAATGGATTTAAAACGTGAAACGTTATATATACTATAGTCGTTATTAAGGCTGAAAATTGCATTTTAAAAATTTGATAGTAAAATTTCTAAACTTGTAATTGGGGCTGCAAATGATCAAGCTTTAACCCTTAACAATGAAAGAGTTGAGCTGTAATGTACATATATACGGTCTATGTAACAAGCAGCCTATTTGTATTTCTCTTTGCGAAGGCTAGGAGCACATGGATTGGTTGCTTTGTCCAGTAGATGCTTTTACCCCCGAGAGAGTAGGTGTAAGGATTCCACATGAAGTTTGATTTCATTCCAAAGAGGACATCAATATATTAACTGCACACCATACCTGTCTGGGTCAGACATTGATCTGTAGCTGAATAATGGGGTCATAAGGAGACACTTTCCATCAGCAATGTTTTTACAGCAGAGAACAGATCTATGCACAAAGAGAACTCAAAAGAGTTTTTTAAACATTAAAAAAACAAAACAAAACCCATTCTGGCTTTGCATCTAAAAATAAAGAACAAAAAACTCAAACCATGCCCTTTGTAACAAGGTTTTTTTTTTTGAGCACCTACTGAAAATACATTAAACAGTAACTTGTGATTTTGTTATTTTAATCAAAAGGTTAGTTTGCTGCAATAGTTCCACGGAAAGATGTCTTAAATGGTTCGGATGACTGTGTCGCCGAGTGATGATCTGAGAAAGTTGGCAGGAGTTCCTAAAGAGCAGAGTTTAGCATTAGGTGGTGGTTATTTTTCAGAAAACGTTACAATGTAGACGAAGAGAGATCAGAAGTTAAAAGGCAAAGTTATCATACAACAGAAGTGTCTGTACACGCATTTCAGCCAGAAACTGAGCCCATTCTAAAGGCAGGCTCTCACATCACAGGTCATTAAGGACTTGATGGTCCAGTTTAGGAAGGTGTATGCATGTGGTATGTTTGTATATGTATATATAGATCTATCTATATCTTTATCTATAAATATAGATAAATAGTATATAGATAGATATAGGCTTTGGAACATTTGTAATATGATAACTGTACATTTATGAGCTCAAACGGCATTCCTGATTATGGCATGCACACTCCGAGTAAAAGTTCTGTTAGGATCAAAAGGCAATAACAAGCAAATGTCAGTCCTTTTCAATACACTTCATAGTCAGACAACATGGACCTGGGGAATCCAACTGCTGGTCCATCAGCGCCAATATAATCACATTCCAATCCTTTCTGTGAATAGAGACCAGCAGGATTTGCCATTTCCAACGTTACAGTTCCACAAGCCAAACTTCCGTTAAACTCCATCTCATTTAAAACCACAAATCCAACAAAACTTGGTGTATTTTGTGGCAACAAAAAAACTAAAGTAAATTCACCTCAGTCCACAAAATCTTTTTATCTTCACAGTTCGAAGTGATAGAAAGAAAAAGTAATCCAACAGAAAGGTGCCTGAATATCCCCTTTGACATCTTCGTCTTTAAAGTTTTGCGGCTTTGTATTTTCGTGCCAAGACATTGTCCAATAAAAACATTTCCCCATAAGTTGCCTTCCAAGCCTTAAAAACTGCACCTTATCAGGCATCACTTGATAAGAAGTTTCTTTCAAAGGGAACAAGGTCCAGGATGCTTCAAAGGGAATGTGGTTTATGAATATATACTATACATTATGCATTAAAAAAGTGTCCGTTCTGAAGAAAAATTAAGCAATAGCGGTTTTTGGCAATGATCACATAGTTTGGTTCTCAGACACAGCAGATGGCAGTTTTAATCCTGTGTTGTGTTTCCCCCATTAGGTTCACTTGTCCTCCTGTGTAAAACGACATGGCAGTGGTAGGTAATGGTACCTCCTATAGTTATTCAAATTTGTGAATCTTGATTTAAAAATAAAATAACAAAAAAAAAAAAGATGTCTTCCAAGAAATATTTATTACAAGTTTAACTCTGCAAAAGAAAAAAAAAGAGAAAAGACAAAATGGAAATAAAGATAGTGAAGTATTGGTAGAGGTGTGACGCATAATACATGGCAGTCCATAAAACGTACAAGTGCCGGGATAAATGAAAGACAATAGTAGACAAAAGAAAAGAAAAGAAAAATGTATATAGGGAGTGAGACAGAAACCAGAAGGAAAGATTGAATAAACACAGGCACTTTCACAATGAATTCCCTGACAATGGACTTGATAAGAACATCTAAACATACTTAATCATAACAACTACATATGCGTAATATTGATATAGATGTTATAAATAACATTGTTCAGATTTATGATTTGTAACGTAAGCCAAAACAATTAAATGGAACAAGCTGTGCTAATAAGATACCACTTCCTCTTAAATTAATTAATAACAGAAAAAAACAAAAATATAGAAGGGATTTTGTATGACAATGCAAACTAGACAAGGAACTGCTATTTTTTATTGTAACTAAATGACCTCCATTTGTCTAAATATCCATAGGGATTAGGAGAGAGCGCAGGTAACTTTTTTTCTGTTTTGTTTTTTTACTATATATTGGGGCTGATGTGTACTGTGGTCGTTGCTGCCACCCAGGAGTGATGGGAGTGAGCGCAGGACTTATCTTTTTGTATTTGTATTTACTTTTTGTATCACACAGCTAGGTTTCAATGCTGCCGCCCATCCCATGTATTCCCTATTAAGGGTTAATAAGTATATAGGGGTGTATATAAAAAATACCCCTCTCTGTCTCAGTGGAGATATCTTTGCCAGAAGTTCCAGGAAGCAAGGTGAAGGGTCAGTGTTAGGACCCGCTTAGGGGGGTCTGCCTTGACGTTGGCAGGCGGGCTTTCCCTCCAATGGCCATTGGAGTAACTAAATGACCTCCATTTGTCTAAATATACATAGGGATTAAGGAGAGAGCGCAGGTAACTTTTTTCCCCTTTGGTTTTTACTATTTTTTTTATTGTTACTAAAAATAAAAGATAACGTAAAAATATTATTTAATAACTCTTTTTACAATATCTCCTGGCTTACCCTTGCCCCTTTGGGGCAGCCGTCTTTAGCCTTCTTTTGTTGGCAGCATCACTTATTTACTAAGCGCATTCTCAATGTGAAGGCATTTTGTTTCGATTCTTGGTGCATGCACATGACATCATGTTCACACACTAGCTTTTGATTACCTGCACAGGTTTTGGTTGGATAAACTGTGCTTCTGACCAAAGACAGCAGTCCACATAGAGTAAATGCAAGCCAAGAGATGCAGCAAGAATAGAGTAAAGTATTTCTTTATATATTTGCATAATAAAATATATAACACCTATAACATTTTATTTTCAATAATAAAAAATATACATATATTTGCTTAATTTTGACCTTGTGGTGAACTACAATTCTTGCCTTTAGTTATATATGTGGGAATTCAAATTACAAGCTAAAAAGAATATATAACAGGGCTATGCACTAAAGTGAGAATTCAAAGTGAACTTCAAATTCAAAGAACAAATTGGCCAAAGTGGACAAATTCTCAACTTGGCCTTAAATTTGAAATTCACTTTGAATTATCACTTTTGTGAAGGACCCTGTAAGAAATTATTACTATTTTATGAACCATTTTCCATTCTCTGGTACAAACCCATAGAAACGCCATTTCAATTGTTAGATTATTCCAGCCACCTCTGAGGACGCCTATTGACCTAACTGAGTTTATGCAGCAAAGCACAGGAACCTTGGCTGTGTACACAGCCGTTTGAAGGCTCCATGGATAAACAAATAATGGATTCACGTTGCAACATTCTGATGCTGGAGTTCACAGAATGCATAAATAAAAGCCCCATTAAAGGCTTTCCAAGACATTTAACAGTGCTATTCACTGGCCATTTCAAGGTGAAATAGCACTAATAGTACACACATTTAGTAAACTGTGGCTTAACGGTTTCAGTGGAAAGCATTGGACGTTACTGACGAGACACTTGAGGGTCTCCTGTGGTTTGGACGAACATAAACAAAATCATAAAAAAACAAAAACAAATAGAAACAGGTATGTTCCATTTAAGCTTCGGAGTTATTGAAAACAATAACATTTAAAATTTACATTTATAGTGTTACATTAACAACCCCTGAGAATAAACTATATGCCTAAAGCCATGAAACTCATCCAGTTAATAGAACTATGAAATAATATACTACTATATAAATCTATCCATGCAGGAAACGAAAAACAAGATTCCAGTAGATGTATTCTGTTAGAAAATAGCAAACTGTGCATATTT
Organism: Pelobates fuscus; assembly: GCF_036172605.1. Taxonomy (NCBI): domain Eukaryota; kingdom Metazoa; phylum Chordata; class Amphibia; order Anura; family Pelobatidae; genus Pelobates; species Pelobates fuscus. The sequence goes on along the minus strand of NC_086321.1, from coordinate 147,090,976 downwards.
GATCAATAAATAAAATATATGTAATCAATCTAAAAGGTAGTAGATATGCAAGTAGGAGATCTACAAAAAAATAATTTGTGTATGTTTATCTTCTTAAAAGTTTTTATGTGAAAAAGGCTAAAAGAAGTGAAGACAATCCAAAATTAAAGAAAGTTAAGGACCTAGTAGTTGGCCTCTGACAGCGATGAAGAGTAGGAGAAGACTACATACTGACACACAGTGCTAAGGAAATGCACCAACATGAAAGGTTTGAGGCCATGCATCAATTAGATATAGGTGAACTTTGAGGCTGATCTACCTCACTTCTCATCAGCACAAAAAGGTTAAAATGCCAAGATACCACAGAACCATTAGAAGGACCTACCATGCATGCAAAATTAGACCCAGGAGTCAACAGGCTGCGGTTTAGTGTCTCGTGCGTCCACCAGATTCACAGTAGGCCTGTTACTCCGGGTAATGTGTTTCTTATTTGAGTCATTCTGCAGCGGCAGCAGAAAAGGAGAGGAGAGAGAGAGAGAGAAAGCAAAAAAGAGATTAATGCAAAGGAGAGGTGCAAAGTCAGCCGCAGCTCAAGGGGAGAATTAGTTCATTCCGTGAAGGGTTAGAGGAGTGTCACCACACAAGCACAGGAAGCAACAAACAGCTCTCATGGGTGTCTAGCAGAGTCCATAGAAGAATGGCCTACACCAAACTCCAGAAAAATAGAAAGAGCACAGTAATATAATGTAAACAAGCAACCCTGAATATTTCCAGATGTTCTCCTGTAATGTAACCAGAAACATCTCATTATTCAATAGAGAGATCTTTCATTAGAACATAGATACAATGATTTGCCAAATATTGCAGTGAAATGCAGATGCAATAACCACAGGTGCCACTCTCTCACAAGCAAAGTATTCTTTACTGGAGATTGTGGGTGGCTATGGCATGTTACACCATTCAGCATTAATAAAAATAAATAGATACATAAAATTAAAATGCTTGGACAATGACATCTGTACTTCCACATCTAACCTGACTTATATTTACATTTAGAAATGTTAATGATACAAAGTTACTTATTTACCTTTAATGGTTCCTTCTCTGACATATCACCCATGTTCTCATTGGACCTGTATTTCCGTTCCTTATCTCGATGATCAATGGTTGAATATCCATCTGAAAAGGAATTAGGAAATTAGTTCAACCACAGCAAATAGCTAAAATCAAATTAAACAATTAGAGCCTTCATATGCATATGCAAAGGGCGTTCCAACGCTAAACTGTTCTCTCTCATAAAATACAACAGGAAGTCAGCGCTAATTAACAGACAATATGTAAATTGGCAGCAACCCAAATGAAAGAGACCCCTCAAATCCTTCAACAGACAGATAAAGCAATACAAAAAGATGGAGTAGGGCTGCGCCAACAGAAATTTAAATAACGTAAAATAGTCCAAAAAAAACCTCACTAGAGCAACAATAGATAGTCAGAAGTACTTGATAAAATGTAGGTGAATAGACTCTTCAATGGGGATAGGTGCGTCAGAATGTCTCATGGTATTCGTTTAAATGGAAAAAAGAGAGACAAAGGCAGCCAATAGTGCAATAAGTCTAAAATCCAAAGTGCTGTTGCTTACTCTACCAACTCAACACGGGCATAGACACAAGATGACTGCTAACTAGACGAGTCCTACCGACAGATGAGAAACAGAAAATGTTCCACGACCAAACTAGAAAGCTGCAACTATATAACGCAAGCCTGCCTTAACGACACAAACAGTTTCACGGGACTGACGTGTCCCCCTTCATGCACAACAGGACACGCCCGTCATAGAACACTCTCTCACAAGCTTAACAATAAAAGCCCTGCCGACAATACCGCTTGACATACATTGAAACAAACTATTTCCAGAACACCAACATATAAACAATAACCCAGCCTAAGCTGTACTCAAACTTCACGGCACACTCCTCAGACACACAACGCATTATGAACAGAAGAGCTGTTCTAGGTAACACTACACCACCTATACAACTCGACACCACTGCTGGGACAGGAGCGCCCACCCGGTCCAATATAATATCTAGCACGCACCACAGCAACTCGAACATGCACGATCGGATCTGAAGCATAAACTCAAACAAGTATGGCTACTTGGTAGCAACTCATGCTTCTCCTAATAACAGCGATGCACTAAACTCAATAGCAATGTTACTTAATTATCTTATGCCATATAATACTGTTACTTGTTTCTAAACGGGACCTGCGAGTCTCCTTTGTTTTCCTCTGCTTTATTATTGTAACTGTTCAGATGATACAAATAAAGCTTTGAACCTTTAAAATCCAAAGTGCAAATACCGGTAATAGTAGGAGGTACCATTTGAGAAAGCCTATATTGGTGAAACGCGTAATGGTTATTTTATATTGTGTATTTTAGGTCAATAAAAGTTCTTTGGTTACTTTGCTGTGCCAGTCCTCTTTTTATTGTATTTTTACTCTTCTTGGCTTTTTATTGTTCCTATACTCAAAGAAATCCGAGGTGTGGATCATACCACCAACGCTTTATTAATAGAGCAGTGCTTATGCTCTATGCTTGTGAGTATTATTTGATTTACTTTTACCTATTTTTATCATAATTGAGAGCACTATTGTTGCCTTTTTTATTCCCCCTTGGAGTCTTGGATGATAGACACACACAATAGACACACTTTCTTCACATATCCCATAAGCTGTACGCCTTACACCAGATCTGGCCATAGCTCTTTTAAATGTGAGTTTTCTACCTCCTATTATTTTGCACTTTGGATTTTAGCCTTATTGCACTATTGGCTGCCTTTGTCTCTCTTTCCTCCATATAAAAGAAAACCCTGAGACATTCTGACGCACATATCCCCACTGAAGAGTCTATTCATCTACATTTTATCAAGTACTCTTGACTATCCATTGTTGCTCTAGTGAGATTTTTTTTGGACTACTTTACGTTATTTAATTTTCTGTTGGCGAAGCCCTTCTCCATCTTTTTGTTCTCTCTCATAGTTGTAGTTTTTATATCAGACAGATTTATTTTATTATTTACTTGAAGATAAAATTCATAACAATTGACTGCTTTTTTATACACTTCGTTAATACTAGTGTACAGATTCCTCCTCCAAAAGGAGGAGTTGTAATGGGCAGGTCCATCATATATGAAAGTTCATGCCAACCATGCAATTAGACAGAATCTCCAAAAAAGAGACAATGTGATTCTAAAATTGGTGGGGTACAGTGAAGGCAGTGCAAGATATGGAAAAAACCCAGCCAATATTTGTTTCAGCAAGAGCCCCAAGGAAAAGGAATCACTGCCAGTTCCCAGGTATGACCATTTAGCAACTACAATGATGAGATAGTTTCATGAGGGAGCACCATACAGTATCCTTGGTGTTATTTTCGAATAGGTACAAAATAAGTCAGATTAATTAGACACAGTATGATCTATTACAAGCACCAAAACCACTCCATCTTAATGTAGTGTTTCTGGTACAAATAGACCGTTCCTGCAGTCTCTCAATTGCTAACACTGCCTTTTCTCAGAAAAGCAGTGTTTACATTAAGTTTTAAAGGGACACTCCAGGCACCCAGACCACTTCTGCCCATTGGAGTGGTCTGGGTGCCAACTCCCACTACTCTTAACCCTGCAAGTGTAATTATTGCAGTTTTTTATAAACTGCAATAATTACCTTGCAGGGTTAACTCCACCTCTAGTGGCTGTCTACTAGACAGCCACTAGAGGTCACTTCCTGCTCTATAGCACAGGAAACCTGTGCTAGAGCGTCGCTGGACGTCCTCACGCTGTGTGAGGACCTCCAGCGTCGCTCAAATCCCCATAGGAAAGCATTTAAATTATTTTTCAATGCTTTCCTATGGGGAGTTCTAATGCGCATGCGCGGCATTGCCGCGCATGCGCATTAGGTCTCCTCGGCCGGTGGGCGGGATCAGTCTCGCCCACCGGCCGACGCAATGGAGAGGAGGAGCGTCGCGGAGTAGGAGACAGCGGCGAGGGACATCGCCGCTGCCTCAGGTAAGTGACATAAGGGGTTTTCACCCCTTCAGTACCTGGGGATTGGTGGGTGGGAGAGGGACCCTCCAGTGCCAGGAAAACGGATCGTTTTCCTGGCACTGGAGATTCCCTTTAAGGACACCAATAGTGGCTTTCACTCAGACAGCCACTAGAGGTGCTTCATATTAAGGTCACGCAATTTTTGCAGTACTGAAGTTTGGCATCTTTGCATTCTGCATGAAGACGCCAAATGCTTCCAATTGAGAAGCATTGAGCTATAGCATCTATATGAGGGAATGCCAAGTGCTTGTATGCTCAGCATCACCCAATGCTTCCTTTTGGGAAAGTGTTGGATTGGCAGCGATCGTCACCAATGATGAACTTAGTCTGATGACTCTGTGGCTAGACTGCTGAGCAAATCTTCATTATTTTAAGCTTACCGGTTTGGGGGCTAGATATCTAAAAAGGCACTTAAGAGTACACCTTTAACGTCATGAGTCAGATTGTGAAATTTGTTTTGTACTAGTTTTGTATCTGCTTCTTTTTACATTCATTAAGTTGACAAATAGGTAGCTGGACTAAAAATGTAGTTTGCAACCTAAACTCAGCAGGTAAACAGGAAATTGGCAATTTTTTTTACCAATAACTAAACTGTAAGTCAATCCTTGATCTGGCTGAATGGCAAGGAGACAAATAGACCTTTAGCACATAAATCACATAAAATGTGTTGGTTTATTTTCTAAAGCTCCATTGTCTTCTCTGCAGCTCTGTAAACAATCCAATAAAACAGGAAATTTGATGGCGGTTTATGCAAATGGATGATTTGTTTTGAGTAAACACATCCCTTGTAATTCTAGTATGCATTTGTGCGTTTTCATATTACAATCCATTTAACGTTGCTTATTTTGATGGCAGAGTAGAGTAATTTCAGGAAAAACACAATGATGAATTATATTGCAATCCGTATTTAATTTACCAGAATTCTACCCCATCTACACCTTGCAACATGATAACTAACATATACATTCCAGATTAAAAGCGGTTTGTGTCCGCCTAGGGTGAGTGCACACCAGGATGCACTCACCCTAGGATGATCAGCCATCACTCTGTCCTGTACCACAAGGGTTGCCCATGCACAGAACATTTCTAAAGTGCTCTGTCCATGGGCTGGATTCAGTGACAGCACTCTGCGCAATGCTCGCAGTGTACTTCCTAGATACTTGGTCTATATGATGTAATCAGATACAGGGCACTGGAGAGGAAACCAGAAACTGCAGGACAGGAGATAGCAGCAGAACCTTTATTTACTTTGTTTTATTTTTTATTTTTTAATCTTTTTTTATTTTTTTTAGCTAAACTGAAAGATTTGAACAGGGAGAGAATACTGCAGCAATATGAGACCAAAGTCAGATTAAATTCACTCTGTGATGCACAGACTGCTCTTTAAAAGACATTAAGTTAGGCTGATATCAACAAAATACTGATCAGGAGATTACAACCCCATTCAGTTTAATGAACTGAAGAGGAAAAGCGTGGAGATCAATGCTTAAGAAATGTTTAATGAAAGTACCACAATCAATACGATAACATAAGCACAAGGTGGCATTAAATTAAATGTACTAAGGCTTTTTGTTTTTTTACAATCTGCCATTGAAAGTCAACGTCTAACACAGTAAAGGAGTTTAAGCATGCGTGGGATAGGCCTAAGGCTATCCTAACTATAAGATAAGGCCAGGGACTAATGAAAGTATTTAGAAAACTGGGCAGACTAGATGGGCCGAATGGTTCTTATCTGCCGTCACATTCTATGTTTCTAACGTTACATAGAAAAAAACCCAATTAAAGGGACCCTCTGAGCTCCAATATAACTTGATAGGTTTTGGCCTTATCATTAGGCTGTATTATGCTCAAATCTTTATAGTTTTTGCACCATAAAATATGTTTTGCAGAATGCTTCATTATAATCCTGCTTCGTTAGCCGCATCCCTGCAATCCAGAAAAAGACACCAATCTTCTGCCCCAAATACAAATTAGGTTTCAAGTTGAAGGGTAGCTGCTGATATTTCTTACTACCAATAAAAAAGAGCAGTTTGATCATAATGTTCCATTTTAGCAAGCATCTCATTGTGTCCCATTCATTTAGTGTATTCAAACAAATGCTACTAAACAGCCAACATTTAACAATATTTCTCAAAAGTACTATTAGTTTTATCACTCTAATTTATACTGATATCAATTAATTGTTCAAATATTTGTATGGCTGTGTCACAGGTTATATTTCAAGATCCAAGTTTACTTTACAATATGAATAAAATCAATAAAGGTTTGCTTTGAAAGACAATGTGGAAGTATCATTTTGCTGCCCTTTATCTCCAGAAACATGACAGGGGAGTTGTTTTAGTGACTTATTGGGGGCATTCAAGCACAGGAATTTCACAGAATCTCTTACAGAATAGTCTACTAGATCTTCACTTACCAGGCCCCAGCTCCCCCATAGGTATCATGTCACGGCTTCCAGATTTCTTGTTTACTGCAAGACAGGAAAGTGATTTCAATCACTCCATCACATCTACAAATTACATGCGCTTCTACCTCACAAACAGGGGCAGCAGTTATGTTCAAAATGGACTTAATAGCAAGGGGCTTAGTATTTCTGTAATAACTAGATCAGTGATGACTAAACTTGGTAATCATGATGTTTCTGAACTACATAATGTAGTTAAGAAATATCTGGGGTGTCAAGGTTAGCCAACACTGAACTAGACATTGTGCTGTGATCACATACAGTGGGAACTAAGAGGGTCAGAAATACAAACCTATACAACAAGCTTTGCAATGGGATAGTGGGATAAGCTTGCTATTGCTTAGCTCTTGTCCTGGCATTAATCTAGACCAGGGGTCCACACATTTCAGCACTCCAGATGTTGTGGACTACATCTCCCCTGATGCTTTGCCAGCCTTATGGCTGAAAAAGCATTATGGAAGACGCAGTCCACAACTTGCAGAGTGCCAAAGAATGCCTACCGCCTACCACTGGTCTAGAATGATACATGAAGAATGGCAAGACTGTCCATACCTTTTTCCATTTTGTACCTAGATGTATCAATTACCATGCATCATTAATCAATTATAGGTGTTTACCTTCTCATGTAAATAATAAAAAACTTAAGTATATTTCTAAGAGGACAGTTAAATTAGCTGTATGTGTATATGTGCATATATCTGAACATTCAAACCCAAAAACTACACAAAACACACCCCTTGCATTCTAAACACCAACAGTACAAAACAAATACACCACTGCTATCAAATGGTAACATCACACACAAACACACCGCTACATTCAAACATTAAATACACCCCTGCATCAAATGGAAACACTATATACAAATACATCACTGCATGCAACAAACACCAACACTACATTCAAACTCCAACACTACACACAAATACACACCTATATTCACACACACCTACTCCATACAAGCAAGGATGGGTAAATGGTAGATCCCCAGCTGGCAAAGTATTGTGGCGGTTGTACAACATGCTGAGGACCTTCCTTTTGGCTGCCTTTCTGCTACAGCACCAGGGCCACTCTTTGTATTAGTTCCGCCCCTGTGTGTCTTACTTCAATGAAAAACATGTCTCTGTGCAGTTTGTGGTCTCACCTTGGCTCTTGTCCACCAGTGGGAGTGTGCTGTCATCAAACCCTGACTTCCCATTGCCTTTGGATCCTTTTGGTAATGTTGAAACAGCAGTCTGAGAGAGATATAACAATAATCCATTGAATATGTTATGCACATTTAATAATAATAATTTAAAAAAAACAGACAAGAGAAGTAAGTTTATAATTTTCCAGTTTCAAATTTAGAGAAAGAGAAGGCAAAAAGGTGTGATAAAATTATTTTCCAAGTACACTATATTTCTATGATCGAGTCTATGACATTCCATCCTGATATACTGCTCCCTCCTACTTTTCTTAGATGACCACAACAATGGATGAAGGTCAGTGCACATGGACTCTCCAACACTGCACAGGGCATCTGATGATATGCATGCAGGTATGCACTAGACTTTTAACTCCATGCCAATGACATACATGTCTGTTAGGGCTAAAATAAATCATATATATACATAGATTTCCTAGAATACAAACTTTCTTCTGCTTTGGACAAAATAGTGTTATTTAAGGACGACATGTAGACAAAAATGTTATACCAGGTTAGTGAAAAAAGTTTATAATTCCCACATTGACATGTACACAAATAACAAAATGATCAAATTAAAAAGATAAGCAATGCTAGTGATAACTGTTTAAATAGCTCTTGAAAGTCGACCTAATTTCACCTATTGAAAATCAGTTTTAAAGCAGCTCACTTTACATGTTTTGCTTTTAAATTAATCCCCTTTTTATCCCTTTATTCTCCCTTGTTTTCATTTATTTATTTTTTCATTCCCCCTTAGGTTTCAGTTTGACAATATTTGGCAATGGGTAGAGCTAAAGAAAAATTCTATTGCAGTTGCTAAGCCAATTCACCCGTGAAAAAAAATCAGTCAGTGAAAAAATCCCACAGACGGGCAAACAGCACATGGACAGAGGAGAACAAAATGGAGGAACCCAGCTATTAGGTATGTTCAAGGGGCATAAGAAAAGGAAAACGAAATAAGAAAACAACACTACAGAAATGCTTTAAAGGTTACATTTAAAGGAACAATACAGACGCCATAACACGCCACTGGAGTGTTCCTTTAAGTTGATACCAGCACCGCATTACGCACAGAATGTAAATGGAAAAGGATAAAATCAAGCAATATTATAAAAGTAGAATCTCTCCACCAATGGAAAATTAACTTTATGTTCATGGGAAACATTCACTTATTTCCAGGGATTTCATCAAGTTGCCGATCATTTTTAATTAGTTTTTGTATTTTAACTTTTCACTGAGGCATCATTTCACAAAAGACAAGGTGTACACTCAATAGATGATGATGTTTGAGAATCTTTACAGACAAGTATAGCCTCAATTATATAACATAAGGAAAAGGTAAAAAAACAACAAAAAAAAACTCAGTCCAACCCCCTCTCTCCAAACTTGCTCTTCTGAGGTAAAATGCAAATGATGTGTACATTACATGATAGGCGGTAAACCCTCCAAAACTTTGTGTAGATAACAATTAGTGTGTTTGAATAATCTTTTTAAGGTCCCAGTGAATAATTATAGGCTTCCCAGGTCTGTAAGAATTTTTTTAGCCTATCATTTTTAACGTTTACATCCCCACATTTCTTTGAGCTTCAGTAATTATGTAACAGTAAGTGAGTTTAGAAGTCATGTCTGTCTTACCTGGAAGTTAGTTTTGTTCCATCCTTCCTTCTGGAGAGAGGTGCGTAGCTCCTTATAGCTCCAAACCATCTGCAGGACATGGGATGCAGCTTTCACCTCTCTGGGAGATTGACTGGAAGATATGACAATAAATTAGCTACATCTAGGGTAAATGAAAGGAACATTCCAACAGTGTTTTAAGCCATGAAGGATACCCATATAAATATATAAGAACACAGCACTGAGGCAGAAATATTCTCCTCTGTGACACTGTAAGCATGGAAAATATAGGTGAAAACAGAAGGCTTTATTGGTGCCCATTACAATTGACAGTGCTCACAGAATTTGAGCTTGTCTCGACTATTTCTTGCAGCGAAAAAAAGGCTGCATGGCATAAGTTGTTACCTGGATTTATTTATAGCGATGAGTTTTTCGATTCCCTGTGTCTGTATCAGAGAGCGGGCGTTCTCCGAGCTGTCTGTGATTATTTCATGGATTGTATTCAACACAGCAACCACAGTGTCTTCCTCCAAGTTTTTAGCCGGACGCTGCTGCCCTCCAGGCAAGTTTCGCACCAGCTGTACCATGGCATAGTTACCTGGAAAGGTGAAAGTGCTGCTTTAAAGACTCATAAACCCCAGTTACATTTCACCATCACACATTTAACTGCAGCATGCCTAGTGAGAGGGAAGCCTAATCTAAATTGAATATTGCATGTTTTCCACATTTTACAATACTTTATTTCACTGGATTTCAAAAATGTGATTTAATTTCAATAAACTTGCTTGTTTAAACATAGTAAATTTCATATACTATATAAAACACCCCATGGTGCGATTTAGCAGCTAGTTAACAGTGTCTGCATGGAACCTGTCTGGTGCATCTTATCAGAGTACATTAACTAGCACTGCGGGCACACGGAAGGAAATACACATATACCAGGATATTCCTCTGCCTGCAACCTCGGCTTCCACAGAATCAATGATAAATCAAAAATAAACCAGCATTTGCTCTGCACATTACAAATATGTAAACTGTACAATGCTAGTATACACAGTGCTGTTACCTATTTTATAGACTGGAATATCAATAGAAAAACAAACATGCAGTAGGATCAGCGCTAACCAATGAAAGACAACCGAAGTGGCAGCAACCCAAATAAAGGGATCCCTCTCAAATCCTTAGCATATGAGAAAAGCAAAAAAAAAAAAAACACAGGATTGAGAGCTGCAATATTGCACTACTGGAGTTTCTCCCGCTTTTGTCTCTTTATATTATACGTGGATTGCATCACAGAACTTTGAACATCTTCTAAACAAGATTATTCTACTTTGACCCCCTGACTACTTGACTTTAGTAAAAAAAAAAAAAAAATCCTCTTGTTTAATGGTAAAGACTTTTTATCTGGACTATCATTGTTGTTTATAATAAATTTTAGGCACAGCCCTCATTCCTGTGTTTTTTGGAATATCAATAGAATGCTTGATTGTTGACCCAACCAGAAACTGTATATTGATATCCAAGTTCTCAAAAACAATCTCGTCAACTAATTCTACCCACCACACATTCTTCAAGTAATTTAACTTTTTTTTCCCCTTGCGTTGCACTGATGAATTGGTCATTATCTATATATTTGTGTGGGTTTATGGGTTTTTTAAACAGTTAAGAAACATGTTGAAGGAGGATGGGGATATGTCTCATGTATAACCCATGGTGATTAGATTGCAAATGTAGCAGTTAGTAAGATACCTATTAGGTCCTTATTGCGCCGGTCCATGGAAAGGTTCCTCAGAGCGATTGCCACAGCTCTTACCACTTTATCAGAATCAGACTGCAGTAACTCCACCAGCACTGGCAATCCTCTCTCTTTACGCACTGTGGCCCGGATATAAGTAGACCACTGTTGATGAAAACAAAATAAAAATAAAACATACGTTTTAAATTCCATCAGGAACATTTTTATATTTTGCCTACCTAGTTTCTAAAACTAAATTAGTTCTTCAGGCAAAATATAGAGTATCACTGCACTTTATCAATCTAGTTATCATTGGTCTACATCAGTCTTACAGATGCAATTGGAACCAAATGTCAAATTATGCAATGCCACTCTTCAAGCTAGGTTTTCATACAGTGAATCTTCCTTGGTCAAAAGATAAACTTATTAAGTTTTAATGCCTCACTAGGGAGAAAAGGAAGGGAGAAAAACTAGCTGGTATGAGACAATTAATTTGGTTACACATATCTCATAAACATCTGTAAGAATTCCCAATGACTAGTGCAAATAATGAACAAACATCACTTTCTGATGTACTGAGAACTGAAGTGTTCTAGAATTTTAGTTATGGCAAAGAATGAGAAGATATTAATCGCCAGAATATGTGATCATCTTAATCTGTGTTTTTCCAAGACAAACTGAAAGAGACATGAGAATAAATACATTTATTACCATAGTTTACACTCAAATGTCAATGAATGAATTATACACTTGGAGGATGTATTTGTGTATGAAAAGCCTTAAATAGGGTTTGGGGAAATGTTGAATCACCACAATTATACATACACAAGGAAGCCAGAGGACACAGGCTGCTGATACTTTAACAACACTGATGTCAATATAATTAACGGTCACAAATACAATGTAACATATTCCTAAAGGAACAGGTCTACAATATTTTAACAAAATGGTATTAACCACCTAAACTTTAAAGGAACAGTAAAATATAGTACATCACCACCCAACTTTGCATTTATTGTTGTGAAATCAGCTACATCCTTACCTTTTATTCAGAACTAAATACTAAAACTTAATCCTGCTTTAATGAGTATATATGTTGCATCCAAGGGCAGTTTTTTTTATTAGGAAGCACATGAAAGATCTAAATATTATAATATAATAATAGATTTGAGCTTAACTCTAACTCCAACTCTAATGGAACTGGATGCCATGGTTATTGTATAATTCATTTTCCATTTGAACCTGTACAGTAACCAATTCATGATCATTCCAACCAGGCACGGCACATAGTATTGTTTCCTGTTTAATTCTTATATATTTTGAAAATACTGTCACACTATCCTTCACAGCACATTCCTGTTACACAATGTTTGATATTCATCCTCAAAGATATATACTATCCTGGAAAAATGCCATCATTTATTTAATACTGTACATCCTGGAGTAAACCAAACTTGCTATGCCTCTTAAAAATATATAGATATGGGGGGCGGAGCCTGGCACTGAACCGGACCGGACGCCATTTCTCCCAGCTCCGTGAATTCTAAAATCAATCTAAGTCTAATCTTAGCGCCTATCTACCATCCGACCCTGCCAACAACAGATACTGCCGGGGGACACCCCACAGAATCCCCTGATGCCCTTCCAATACTCCCCGAAACACCTTAAGGCGAAACGCAAGACCGGGGCCTACTGCAGGCCCACAGACCGCGGCCTTGAGTACCTCTGGAGCGGGGATCTTGCGGGAGACGCAGCGGAGTGGTGGTCGCCGCATACAGCACATGCCTATACACAGTGGTGTATCTTGGTTTTGTGCTGCCCTAGGCAGGACAAAACTCAGACACCCCCCCCCGCGCGCGCGTCACCCAACCCTTCCCCCCTGCCCCGCCTTCTAAATACACACACACATTCACTGACAGATACGCATACACTAGCTAACAGACACACACAGTCGGACACACACACTAACAAACACAGTCGGACACACACAGTCGGACACACACACACACACACTAACAAACCCACACAGTCGGACACACACACTAACAAACACACACAGTCGGACACACACACACTAACAAACCCACACAGTCGGACACACACACTAACAAACACACACACTAACAGACACACAGTGAGACACACACACACTAACAAACACACACAGTCGGACACACACACTAACAGACACACACAGTGAGACACACACAGTGAGACACACACACTAGGACAGACACACACAGTCAGACACACACACTAACAGACACACACTATCAGACACACACACACACACACACACACACACACTATCAGACACACACAGTCAGACACACACACACACACACTAACACATTTTTTTATTTACTCCCCCCCCCCCAGCCTCCTTACCTTTGGGAATGCTGGGGGTGGGGGAGGTTCTCCCATTCCCTGGTGGTCCAATGGCTGCAGGGCGGCACTGGCGGGCAGGCTGGGCGGCCGGCGAGGGAGCTCTTCCCCTGAGCTCTCTGCTCAGCTCCCTCGCGCGCCGCCCGCAGAGTGAGGCTGGGAGGCGGAGCCGGAATATGACGTCATATTCCGGCTCCCAGTCTCACTCAGCGGGCGGCGCGCGAGGGAGCTGAGCAGAGAGCTCAGGGGAAGAGCTCCCTCGCCGGCCGCCCAGCAACCAGCCCAGCATGTCTGTTAGCCGCAAGGCTAACAAGACATTTGCCTTGGGCATTTGGGGGCGGCGTTTTTTGCCGCCCCCTGGAAAATGCCGCCCAAGGCAAATGCCTTGTTTGCCTCGCGGCTAATACGCCCCTGCCTATACATCCATGGGGCGCAGGAACCAGAAACCTACACCAGGTAATGCTCCAGAACAGAGGGATATCGGAGCTATGCTCCAGCGGCACACTCCAGCCAAGATGGCGGCCGCCGAAAATCACACTCCAGCAGGGGCTCCCCACACAGCTGCACCTCTCACACCTCAGACTCAGAGCCCACCGGAGGATATGCAGCAACAGCCCACAACCTCAGCAGGTACTACTGAGCCTGCAACCAAACAGGACCTCCAAATCCTATACACAATGCTGCAGGATATTCAAAGCCTCCTCACTACTGAACTGCCAATTCTAAAAACATCTATACAACAACTGACAGGCAGAATAGAGACAACTGAAGCAGGTATTAAAGAGCTACGCCAAGACACCTCTACCATGCAAGCATCTATACTCCACCTACAAGCAGCCCAACAGGCGCTCTCACTACAAGTAGCGGCGCAGGAAGACAGATACCGCCGCAACCACGTAAAGATAAGGGGCATACCGGCCACCGTCTCCCAGGAGGAACTACCACATTATGTGAGAAGGCTGCTGGCTTCGGTGCTGCCACCCGCTACCACGAAAAAAATCACCATTGCTGGGCTATACCGCCTACCGACGCCCACCACAACCACTTCTACAACGCCCAGCGATGTCATACTCCGCTGCGCACTGCCACAAGATAAGGGGCAAATAATGACAGCGGTAAGGAATAAGACCCCACTTGCATTTGAGGACGCGCAATTGTCCTTCTACCAGGACTTATCCAAAGCCACACTTCAATGGCGAAAATCCATGAACCCGGTCACCACCCAACTGCGGGCAGCAGGAGTATCCTACAGGTGGGGAATGACACGACCCCTCCTCGTCTCACACAAAGGGACCGTCCAAAAACTGAGCACTGGGACTGATATACCTGCATTCCTCGCAACACTGGACATACCGAATGCGACGACAGCCCCAGCGGGATTAAACCACGCCCACGGATGGGACCCATCCAGTGTGGTACCATTTGTGCCAAGGACTGCAGCCGACCATCCGCCTGACACCTGACTGGCAGGGAAGCCACCGGCTCCAACCCAAACCCATTGGAGAGACTTACTGATCCAGCAGCCTTAGGCTGCAAAGTTGTTAAGCTGTAAAATTTTGATTTTGGTTCACAGTTACTGCCTTTTTTTTTTTTCTTTTTCCGTTTATTAACTTAGACGCACTCATACGAGGACACAAACACCGACCTGGGTCCCCTAGGAATAGAGAGACCAGGCTCACTACATCATGACCAGGCACCCTCGAAACAGTACCACATAAGGCCCTAGTCCGGTTCCATAAAGCCACGTATAACTCACCACTGCACCGCAAACATCCCCCCCCCCCGCTACCCCCTTGGTCAGGGGTAACACCTCCCCCGCACGGCTAAGCCATGCACAAAGGTAGGCATAGGTAGTCACCCCCGCCACAACGGAGAGCAGCACACACAATATAGGCACCCAAGTGCAGGAAACCACACGATTTAACCCTAGACCTGTGCATGTTTCTAAACTTGCTCACACATAAGCGAACACGACCGACTTGTAAACCCCTACATTGCCTTAGGAACATGCACCTCATGAACCACCCTCCTGGGGCTTGAACAGACAACACCAATATACCATGTACCATACTCGCTAATAGCCCTCTAGGGATCCACCCATGATAAACATAAACAAAAATGTGCATAATCACAATCACTATATATGTGTAACACGTACGATATCACACTGTTTATATTGCTAAAAATGTCAATTATACATCTCTGTAATGCAATGCACAACAAAAATAAAGAATTATAAAAAATAAAAAAAATATATAGATATATATTTGACAATCACATTTACTATGTTTCTAGTCTGGCAAACATCTCTGGGGATCCTAAACTATTATTTCCAAAACAACATATTGTTCCACATGAAACTAAAGACATGGTGTTTGTGTGTCTCTGCTTGTGCCTTTTAACAACATTCCAATGCAATATGTTTGGTTTGTTTTTTTTGCTAATGAGATTTGTACTTGATATATCCTATGTCTGTGCAACGCTGCAGATATCACAATGATAAAGACTTGAGTCTGCCATAAGCACCTTTTGCATCTTACTTACAGTCCAGTTCCCAGCACTAAGGTTCTGCAATGCCCCAGCTGCAGCCTCTAATGTGTTAAAGTTCTGACTCTCTGTCAGGATAGACAAATAGAGGCGGACAACTTCTGGCTGGTACAGGAGTTCAAAACCTGAATATGGCAAAAAAACAAAAAAACATGAACGTTAACATATTAAAAAAGTTAACATATTATCAATACAGTAATTTACCAAAACATAAATAGGAACGTATAATACAATGTGACGTATGACATCATAGTTTATTTGTTATTATTTGTGACCAATACATTTTTCCATGACACATAGATGTGAAATGAAAACCCTGTTTCCCCTAAACTAAATTATATATAATAAGTGTGGGTGCACCTAATATGAAAGAGGTACATTATGGTTGAACAAATATATATATATATAGCTCAAATTCTAGGCTTTGTTTTGGTTTGAACTTGTACAATTGCCTCCATCCTTAAGGGTTTTATAATGAATTGGTTCAAAGATTTCAACTCATTACACAGCATTGTGTGTAATACAGCTGTTCAGCCACTTGGTGGCAATATAGTTACGAATATAAATCGTCTCAAGGTCACAGCCAAGGAAATTCATACAGGCAAGCAACCTCTAACACTTCAAGAAGGCACTGCAATGTCTACTTCACCATCACATAAAACAGGATAAAGGATCAAAATGCCTTATTGCATTTTTTCCTCACATATGAGAACTTCAATGAGTTCACCCTGCCCGCTGCCTACATCTGAACAGTGCACTGGGTGACTGCAGAGGTTTACTAGAGCCAAAAACAACTATGCTGACACTAATGGGAGTCATTTATCTAAGCCCAGAGAAAAGTGAAGAGGTATAGCCAGAGATTGGAGTGCCCTTGGATTAAACCCTGGGAAGCCTCATTCTAGCAATAAATCCAGCAATTCCAGCAGAGGAGGCAGTGATTCATACCTATAAACCACCAGAAAAGCCAACACTTATTTAATAACCCTCTCAAATTTCCATACCCTTTCTGTCTATTATGTACCATCAATCTTTATTCTCTGGGATATTGGCAACAATCTGTCTGTGTGCAACCTGGCTCTGTGACGTGCTACTCTGCTCTCTCAAGAAAACAAAACAAAATAAAACAGCAGTTTCCTTTAATGACACAGTTTCTTCTCGGCACACAGTCAGTCTGTTTAGGCATGTCTCTAAAACAGGTGTTGGGAACCTTTGGCCCTCCAGATGTTTCGGACTACATTTCCCATAATGCTCTTACAGCCATAATGCTTGCAGAGCATCATGGGGGATGTAGTCCAAAACATCTGGAGGGCCGAAGGTTTCCCACCCCTGCTCTAGAAGGACCTGGTCATTCTACCGATTAAAGAGGTACATTTAGAATGTTTTAGTAGCAAAATGAAACAGATGAAAATTCTAAATGCAACATCAAGATTGATCTGAGAATTAAATATTTTGATAACATTTAGGCTACTATTTTGATATAGGCTGGTACTACAATAACCGAAAGAAATAATTCAAAAAGCTTCTGGTATTCATCTTTCTTTTTTTGTTGTTGTAACATCTGTTGACAGTGCAGGTATAGTTATATGTCCAGAGTAATCCTGGATCTCTCCTGGATTATTCTTTGTAAAGGCCAATAGATCTATAGAGTATGGAGCACTGACACAATATTAATTTTAGAGGAACATCCTTGACCAAAGGATTAGGCTATACAATTTGTATTCTCTGTGGCCTATAGAGTGCCTTCCAGGTTCTAATTCAGTGTTTATCAAACATATAATCAGCACTCACTAACAGGCAGGAGAGAAAGTGAATGGCTCAGTACCTGTGCAATGATCACAACACCATTGATAGTGCCACTTTCTCACTTCCTATTTCTAGTTTTGTAAAAATATTTTCTTTTCAGCTACAAGCCTGGTGCTCTCCTAGTTAAATCATCTATATTACTTATTGCAAAGGAACAATCATCCCACACCAAGATTTGTAGACGTAACATTTTCTTTTTTTGCAGTAATCTACCCGAATATGTTAAATGTTCTAAAAAAGGTATCCTGAATTTGAAACCATATCACGAGAAGAACAATGAGTGTAATTCTGCATTATTAACCCAATCATTCTTAGGGATTAGCCTATCCATTGAGTGATTAATTAAGCATATTACCAAGAACTAGAAATACAGGATATTCATGTAGGTTCATATATTAATCCACAGAAAGGTAGAAGGGATTCAATTACCCACCGGGATATCCACCCTGTTACCAAAACTTCCTTTATACTCTTTCTACCTCAGTCATCATATTTCCAATTCTATGTGGAACGTGAGAACATCTGCCCATTAACACAATGTGTTTGTTTAGAAATCAGACCATTTTAAATGTAATGTATAGTCAGGTTATATAGGATTATTGATGGTAGAATACATAATAAAAAAATCCAAGTAATTTAGAAAAATGTCACATGTCTTATTTATGGGCGCATCTAGGACATTATAAGATAAATCTGATTAATATAAATCTTACTATTTTGGTCCACGTATAGACACATGTCCCTGGCTAGTAGTGCTTACACCATGTGTCTATGTTTCGATGTATGCATCACATGCTCTCCTATAGATGCCATCCATGAAGCAATGGAGTATATTCACCTACACATACTTTCAAAATACGGCATTGTCCACAGTTCAAGTGTTTTCTGTGAAATAACAGTGGACCCTATTTTATTTTTACCAGCGCAGTAAAATGAAACTGGGCTCAAATTTACGCTATGTTGATGCACACATGGTAACATTAAAATATTACATGCAAATATAATAGTACAAAAGACAGTTAATGTCTTAGGGGCTGCCCAACAGAAACCTAAATACACTCAAAAGGTAGACTAACAAAAGGCCAACCCTAGTTGTTTGTGTGTGTGTGTGTGTGTGCGCGCGTGTGTATGTATGTGTATGTGTATATACACATACATACCATTGCAATTACTGTATCCTGTTTGGAAATGTTCCATTTTCTGTGATATGTATCTGCTATATAATTTAGATATTTAAAAATAAGCATTAATTTTCCAGTATGGCATCAACTGCACTCTCAATCTGTGAATAAGATTTATATTAATAGTCAATAAATACAAATTCCATTAAACAGTAAGGACTGTTTTGTCTGTGTTTTGGAAATGTTTTCCTAATTAACACAGCAAATGTTTTAGGCTTGCTTGCCATATCTTGGCCTCTCCTTTTTTTCTACAGCTGTAAGCACTGCTCATGAGTGCACATGAGGCCCTGTACAAACGTGCATTGCTTCCCCAACAGAAATGAAATGGATATATAATACAGTACAAAAAAATGGAACTTAGCCGATAGGACTCATCCATAAGCAGCTCCATTCCTCATTATATGAGAAGCTGGGCACATTGAAACATCGAAGTGTCACACTATGCTCACTCAGTCTTTCTGATTAAACAACTAGTGCTAAACTGGAGTAAAGGTAGAAGAAAAGACATTTTGTCTCCCACTTTGTTAAATAATTAGAATGCAAACCAAACCTGAATATCTAGCCTGCAGTGAATGCTTCTATCTATATTTAATATATATATATATAAGAATAAACAAAAGCTCTCAATGGTTTTGAAAGTGAACAAAATGTGTATTCACGGTCGCATATACAGATCAACGTTTCGGCTGACAAACCGACCGTCTTGATAAAGGCCGGTTTGTCGGTCAAAACGTTGATCTGTATATGCGACCGTGAATACACATTTTGTTCACTTTTATCTCTTTTTTTATTCTTTGGAGATATTTAATGAGCTGGGGAGCACCCTGGTATTGTATTGAGGTTTTCAATCAAAAAAGAAGAGTGCCAGAAATTACTACTATTTATATATATATACAGTTGCAAGAAAAAGTATGTGAACCCTTTGGAATGATATGGATTTCCGCACAAATTGGTCATAAAATGTGATCTGATCATCATCTAAGTCACAACAATAGACAATCACATGATGTCATGCTTTCTTTATGATTTCACATACCAAGTCTATAATTACCCAGCACAGCTCAGGTCTTAGCCATCTATACTTACCTTTCACAGAGCACAAACATATACACACACAGAATCTAGAGTGATTGATGAAATGTTAAAGTTGAAGATTCTCTCAATGAGGAATACGGACACAGGTCATTTGTAATCTCTTTCCAAAATAGATGAGGCAAAAATAGCAAATTAGGAGATTTCTAGAACAAGGGACACTCTTAGAACCATAACAACTTTAGCTTAGGTGGATAGATCAGTCCCCAGCAGTCTCCCTGCTCAATTCTCTGCCATTTAACTTTGTTTATGCAGCTCTAGCCACATCTCCATACATGTGGCCTGCACAGCCTCCTGCACACATCTTGAAATAGTCTAAATTGTTTAACTTCCCTTATTGAGTGTATAATTTAGAATTTCGTATCTCCTGCTCTGTTAAGAGCCTACCACAGCTTGTGTGTGATTAAAGTTCAACTAACAGGGCAGTAGTATAAGAACTTTTAAAATAAACACCCTGTGCTTCAGTAAGGTCAAATTGAAATTAAAACCTTTTTTTCCATGGAGGTTGTGTGAGTCACACCCCGGGGACATGTGGCTAGGGCTGGATGAACAAAACCAAAAATAGTTTTTTTAATTCTTTATTTTCAATTTTAATAGGGATAATACAGTATAGTACAGTACAGGTTTCAAGTACGTAGCACACCTGCACTGATCGTGTGATTGCTAAAAGTATACAAACAATAGTTATTTAACTCATAAATGGCAGAGAATTGAGAAGTGAGACTGCAGGGGCATGATCTATATCTCTAAATTGCTTCATTAAGCTAAAGTTGTGTTGGTGCATAGAGCAGTGTTTCCCAACCCAGTCCTCAAGGCACACCTTCCAGTCCAGGATTTAAGGATTACCCAGTTTTGTCTAAGGTGTTTTTTCTTTTTTTTCTAAAAACACCTTAGACAAAACTGGGTAATCCTTAAATCTTGGACTGGTGTGCCTTGAGGACTGGGTTGGGAAACACTGGCATAGAGTATCGCCTTTAATTCAAACCGTAGTATATCTCATCTACACACTTTAAAATATATGTTCAGCTTAATGCTAAGTTTCTTAATCCTTTTCTATAATATGGTCCACCTAGCTATGCCTTTCTTTTGGATTATGACCCTGCGAGACTGCCAAGGTCTTTTCCTAACTGTAAGTCTTTTTTTTTTTTAAACTTAAACAGAGCTTTGTAGTGAATTTTATAACATGACAGGAGGCTTCGTATTTGCTGAAGTCTCTCTTTACTAGAACTCCACAGCAGCATAGAAAAACAACCAATCAGAAAAAAGTTAGGTACTATAAAACTCCCCTCCTCATGCATCATTTCCTCTTTCTTTGCTGCTCCACAGACAGTACAGGTCAGAGTACCACTGCCTCCTGCTTATAGTGGGTGGCTTTGGGATTTATTATGATTTATCAGGATTTATATTTGATATCTTCATTTATTTACTTTATTAATTTTTTTGGTATCATATTTTCTCTTCTATATATTTTTATGTTATATATATTTTTTTGTGTTTAGTTATTTTCTGATATATTTATTTCCTTCCTACTGCTTATGTGGGTTTTTGTATTGTATTTAGATAGATTGATTGTGATTGGAATTCCTGCCTTTTGATTTTTTGCTTCCCCTATCTTCTTGGGGAGACCTTTTCTTTTCTGTGGTGGTTTGGGGAGTTTCTTGGGGATTCCTGCATGCTGTCCGCCCCCTCCCCCCGCTACCCCACTCTCTTTGTCCCGCCATTACTATCCGCGGGCTGCATGCTGTATCAGGGTTTCAGGAGACTAGCCTCGGGCTGTCTCCTGATTTCCCCGAATCCCTTTGTTCTTTTCCGGCTACAGTGGTACTCACCACATGGCCGCCCGCCGCGCTCAGCTTCTTCTCAGAGCCGCGGGCAGCCGACCGGGCAGAGGAGAGTGCGCCTACTCGCGCCCCCCCCCCTCCGCCCACGGTTTTGGAGCTCGGCTGTAGTCACCCTGCTGGGATTCACCGGCGGATTGCTTCAATGTTGCCAGGTTTCCTTCAGTGTATATCTCAGGCTCACTGTGTGTCTTTTTTACATGTCAGATTTCTGGGCTTCTATGACATGAGTTTTATTGGCATAACATATCTCAGATTGCTGTGATTGTTGCTGGCAAGTATATATCACAGATTCTGTGGGTTTTTGCTAACGGTGTATTTCACGGATCGCTGTGTGTTTTTACTGCCTGTGTATAGCTCAGATTTAGTTTTACTGCCTGTGTATAGCTCAGATTTAGTTTTCTGACTGTGTATAGCTCAGATTTAGTTTTACTGCCTGTGTATAGCTCTGATTTAGTTTTCTAACTGTATACAGCTCTGATTTAGTTTTTCTGACTGTGTATAGCTCTGATTTAGTTTTCTGACTGTGTATAGCTCTGATTTAGTTTTTCTGACTGTGTATAGCTCTAATTTAGTTTTACTGACTGTGCATAGCTCAGATTTAGTTTTTCTGACTGTGTATGGTTCAGATTTAGTTTTCTGACTGTATAGTTCAGATTTAGTTTTTACCGACAGTGTATATCACAGATTGTTGTGTGTTTTACTGACAGTGTAGATCACGGATTACTGTGAGTTACAGGCATTATGAACTGGGATTCATGTGCTTCACGGTATATATTTTTTCGGATCCAGTTATGGGGTCTCAGAGGATCCAGTTATGGGGTCTTCGCTGTCCATGGCATTTATATATAAAGCTAACAGAGCTGGATCTGGCTCAAACTGGTATGGGAGACCAGTCTGCACTGACACTATACAATTTTTTCAAATATGATGATGGTATCTATATTAATGATGGAAACATCAAACAGATCTGTGTGGGCATGTGCATTCCAATTCACAGTTTAAGGAGAGTATCGCTCAATTTATCTTACTTTAATGGATATCGGAATCACTGAAACAACTTATACCCAAAACAGCGGGGATACCGCTATTTGCCTGCTGGGCATTCAGGGATTGCCAGTCCCGGTTCAAGTTATTCACATGGCATTACGCTGTCTAAAAGGGTTGATGTCTGGGGGTCGTATGTCAAGGTGCTCTGAGGATCTACAATTTTTTGGGGAACTCTACCCAAGCTCGGAGGTCCCCATTATTCATTCAAGACCCATGGTAAAGCGCTGCGGAATTGGATGGCGCTATATAAATAACAGATACTCATATGATATAATATACAACCCAGGATTGGCCTGCTATGTCTGTGCCCATAAGAACGGCCTGCTATGTCTGTGCCCATAAGAATGGCCTGCTATGTCTGTGCCCATAAGAACGGCCTGCTATGTCTGTGCCCATAAGAACGGCCTGCTATGTCTGTGCCCATAAGAACGGCCTGCTATGTCTGTGCTCATAAGAACGGCCTGCTATGTCTGTGCTCATAAGAACGGCCTGCTATGTCTGTGCCCATTAAGACGGCCTGCTATGTCTGTGCCCATTTAAACGGCCTGCTATGTCTTTGCCCCATCTTAATGGCCTGCTATGTCCGTGCCTATTTGCTTGGCCAACTATTCTGTGTCCATTCGTTTAGCCTGCTGGGCCTGTATCCTTCGGACGGGCCTGCTCTATTGGTGCCGAACCCCTTTTAGGCCGCAGGCCTGGGGGAATATCACTGAGGTAATGCCAGTGCCCACCAGTGACAGGGAAATAGGCAGGTGTCCAGACAAGCACTATTGCCATACTATCCAAGAGGACACCAGTGTACGCCCATCTGAATATGGTGGGTAGGGTGAAGGCCCTAAACCTCATGCCTGAAGGGCAGGGTTTCTTATGAAGACCCCGGTCATACATTTCCAAGGAGAACTTCACACAGGCAAGGATCGATGCTCAGACACCTACAGGGGAATGCGGGGTTTTCCTTGTCTTTCACAACTAACTCCGTATCCGCCTCCCGGTATCCATGTAGGTATCGGTAGTTATTTCCTGCGTTAGGTTAGCTCCTGGCCCTGTTCGGTGGGGCTTACTTGTCTTACCTTTCCGGCCTGCTATTTGCCTTCAAGCTGAGATAGAATT
The DNA here is from genome assembly GCF_036172605.1 of Pelobates fuscus. Lineage (NCBI taxonomy): Eukaryota > Metazoa > Chordata > Amphibia > Anura > Pelobatidae > Pelobates > Pelobates fuscus. The sequence continues at coordinate 147,066,896 of NC_086321.1, read as the reverse complement.
TGCATTTTTTCTCTTATCTACGTTATTGTTTTTTGTTTTTTTTCGTGACTTCCTTTTCTTTCGCTCGGGTCGTCGAGAGGCCTGACTTGACCTCCTCCGACCTCCCGGGCGCTCGTGGATTGCGGAGAACGTCTCCAGCTTTCCTCAGACTACCAACGGTCAGCCTGGATCCCGCGCGCGCGCACGGGATCCGGACGGTCAGTTGATAGTTTTTTCCATCGTTATTCCTAAGATTGTCCTCAGCCTTATGCTGATCTAGTGTTCGGTGTACCTTGCAGTCGGTCACCCTGAGTCTCTAGGGACCCTAGTTTGGATCGCAGGAGGGTGCGGCCCTTCATCACGAGAATATTTTTTCTTCAGGAACAGAGAGCGAACCGGACGCTGATTTGTTATTAGAGGGCGCATCCCTCCCTTAACCTCAGCCAGGGACTGAGCTGGATACGGGAGACATGTTTGGAGGACACATCCTCATAGAGAGGACCGGTCACGGAGGTAGACTCCACTGTTATTTACGGGTGCGGCCCGCTCAGGCTATCGGCCGGACGCTATCACGATATTCGATCACATTAGTAGAGGGCACGGCTCTCTCATACACTCGACGCTCTACAGTGCCGACCACTTGTTCGTCACACAGGCTCGTACCTGTGAAAGACATATATGGCTACATGGTGGGGCGTCCCTCCTGCATTCAATTAGATATGACGTCCGTGCTACTGATTTCGTTATAGGGGACTGCCTGGTCATGCAAGATATGCATATTTAGACTGGTTCCTTCTATTCTATCTCCTGTAATGGATCTACTGGATCCGTACCGCTCTAACATACGCAAGACATTCTCACAGAGGTATAACGGGGGGAGACTCCCACCTATTTACACACACTCCTGGATATGGTACCGCTAACGGATGGACCTCAGATATTACGTGAGTGCAGGTTTTGGTATTTCTGCACCATATTAAACAGAGGATTGCTTTCTGTTTTTGGATATTGCGAACAACTGCGCAGACAGTTTCTTCCATATCTTGGTGACAGGAGATACGGAGACCTTCATGGAGCAAACGGGCACTGCCTTGCTCGAGTAACGAGATTAAGGAAGGCCTATTACCCGGTCTGAAGGTAAACCGTTCGCATGGATCACATGGTGAGACCGGTAACCCCGGTCATTACGATCTTAGGATAAGATGGCAGGACTGCCCCATCTCCTCGGAATGCATACCTGGTGAACAGGGTTTGGATATGGGGGTCCTCCGTCTATACTCTTTTTGTCCCTCATGGAAGCCGTTTTGTTCTGGATTCGCGCTACCTATTTTTCAACTACCGTCATGGAGACCTACAAGACCTAGTGGGGGTACCGGGTGTGCCCCGATTCCTACGCAGACATCTTTCACTCTTTAACGAGGGCATATTTGGATGGAAATCTACACTCCGGTTGACACTTCCCATCCCTTTGAATATTCCTGGGATTCGCTACTCCCAGAATAGTCGACCACCGTTCCTCCACACAAGTTCAGTTCGGAACCCTGAATGGAGGTCCTTTTGGAGTCTTTCCTCTACCGTGTCCGAGGATTACAAAGTTCACTTGGAATATTAGAATCACTTAGGATATGGCTAGTTTGACCACACTCTTGCCTGCATTATAAATTTACTCTCAGAGGAGACATCTCACCGGGTAGGCCAGGAGGGAACGAAAGATCCTACTCGGTTCAATTGCGATTTGGTAGTGGACTTAGATGTATTCCTTGAGATTGAAGATCTGCCTGCAAGGCCACATTGCCGGGTGACCCTGGCACGATTGGTGGAGCAACCTTATACATCAAGAGTTGAGACATGGTGGCAGTGTATTATCGCGGCCCTAGGTCCGCAAATGACCTTCGACATTTCATATCTGCAGGGAAATGGCTAATAGGTCAGTCTGCCAGCTCTTGGCCCAGCTGGTAGGTAACAGGTCGCGACCCCACGCACATTGGATCTATCAGCGGAGGATGTTTTTTCCGTTTTTGGGGTACTTCATCAACTGGCATCTCCATCGGTCGGTGTATTATCATCTATCGCAGTTGCAAAGTCCATTTAGGATTGCTCGGGTAGCTCCGAGAATAGGTACCAGCGAAAAAAACAGCATTGGATTTGTTGAATGAGCGTTGAAACAGCAAATATGAAGCCTCCTGTCAGGTTATAAAATTGTATATTATGCTAGCTTTAGTGTACCTATAATCTTAATTTTATTAATGACAGGAGGCGAGTATTTCCCACCCATTCTTATCCCTCCCTTGTTTCATTTTATAGTTTAGATTGATCAGGTACGTATGCAACTCTGCTTGTTGTCCCTGCTACCTGTCGCTTGTTTCTTATATCTATTTTTCATAGTAGGGTTGGGATATCTACAGGTTAGGATAAATTTGGTTGCTACATTGGGTACCTGCATGTTTATTCAGAGTACATTTCATTGGATAATCAACCTGTTCGATTCTGTTTTTTCTCTCGTTTCAGTTTACAGTCCATCAACGCTATCTGGTTTGACAGCTCTTCTCGGAGGGTGGACATTGTTGTATTCATCCTATCTAGGACTTCGTTTCTTCCCCATTATATTTTCTGCCTCTTGTTCTGTTTGTCGCAGCTTGAAAGAGGAAATGATGCATGAGGAGGGGAGTTTTATAGTACCTAACTTTTTTCTGATTGGTTGTTTTTCTATGCTGCTGTGGAGTTCTAGTAAAGAGAGACTTGAGCAAATACTCGCCTCCTGTCATTAATAAAATTAAGATTATAGGTACACTAAAGCTAGCATAATCTACAATTGAAGACCAGTATTGCAAAATGTAAGTAAAAGAGTCAATGTTATAACTTTCTTTGATTCAGCTTGACTGAAAGTATGGGCATTTAGTCTAAAAAAATTTGTTATTCAGATTTCTGTTCACTGCAACATACTATTTTGTGAACAAACCCTAAAATGTCTTGTGCAATCACTTTTCATGGATATGTTTCCTTAACATCATTGCTTCATATAAAAGCACATGTTTATTGCTCTAAAACATTATCTCCTTAACACCTTATAAGTTAACTGTCTGGATGACATCAGGGGTGTTCTATTAGTCACATAACTTCAGTGATGTCACGTCGTCTTTCTGATGTCATAGACCAGGCCTGTAAATAACCAGCACTGCTCAGGGCTTAGCCAGTCTATACTTGAATTTTACAGAGCACACGCAGACAAACAAAATTCAGAGTGATTGGGGGATAATTTGGAAAAGAGATGAGGTGGAAATAGCAGAATTTTACCTAAAATGAGCAAGTTCCTAGTCAATTCAATCAATTGTTGTCAAATGATGCTTTATATTGGATGTTCTAAAAATGTGTTCTCCTTGATGCTATCTTATAGGTATCCTTGATGCTATTTCGATAGCTCCTCCCTAGTTTTGCCTGTGTATCTGTGCCTCAATACCATATTATGTGCCCGCTAGACTGACACAGAGCACTGTAGGGTAGTGAAGATTTCAGTAAACATTTCTCATTTGGAAAAGCTCGGTCACAGCTTTGATATATTAGTATAAATGTTGCGATTTGCATTTCAAACCATTCAATGTGCTGTTCTGTTAATATATCAGACATTTTAGAGCCCCTCCCTAATACTGCAAAGCCCCAAAAGAGGGTGGTTGTATGCCCAGATCTCTGCAGGTAGCTGAGGGGCAGCAGAATAGTATTATGTTTTCCATTTTACATCAGGCAGCTGATTCCACCTAGCAATACAGCATGTTCTTGTTTCCAGCTGTTTTTTCCACTGACATCCCGGCTTGCATAGTTGGCAAGGTTTGCTTAGAGAGATGTGGGGACGTAGCTTCTAGGCTGGAGCCCTCAGATAGGGATCATCAAGTTTTGCTTTGGGCTCAATCCCCAGGTGTTTTTTGGAAGCCAGTAATGCCTCTTGTTTACAGCCAATAATAAAACATTTTTGGCCAGAATGGATTTTGTGAACAAAAACACACTGTAAATTCCATCATCACATCAATTATCTTAAATAAAGATGTTAGAGGATAATGGATGTTAGTGGATACATGTCAGAGACCTGGCACAAAGAAACAAGGTCCAAGACTGAACGACCGATTATATATCAATACTATTCTAGATATGGCAATAAATACTCAATAAACTTGGCTACCGGGGGTAATATCACCTTCAAATATGTATATGTGAAAACTTACGTAAAATCGTAACAATAAATGACAAAACCTTGTCACCAGACTGCACCATAAAAAACAAAACAAAAAAAAACAAGCAACGTCATTTTATTTTTTTTAATGTGAAATCCAATGCAGCTCGACATCGTTCCTACAACTGATCCCTTCTCACTGGGCTAGCTGAGCCGTTCTATTTATAGAATCCAGCATCAATATAATCACCCAGATTTTCCTATCATGAGAAGATCTTGTTTAATGAAAAACCAAAATTGTTTTGAAAGGGTGCAGATGGCCAGGAGGGCAGCAGAAGGAGGTGAACTTCCTGTGGGCAGGGGAGAAGTCTTATTAAACCAGAGCAACAAAGAGGATGAGCAATGATGGCTTATTTCTAGATGGCATCTATGTAGGACAGCTGATAAAATACATTATCTGTTTAACATGAAATATGACTGTTTTCTGCATCTGCCCGGAGGGCTAGGCAAATTGCCTATTTTTTTTTTTAAACCTATTGGATATAATTCAAAACACAAAATGCATAATACATACATACTCCTGTATACATTACAACGTATTATCAGGATGGCAGCAGTAACAGGATTGGGAGGATTAAGGTAATGTAATTAGGTAGTTAACAAATGTGCCTTAGAAGACAGAGAAACCTGTAAAAAGTAAATTAAAAACATAACTTCAACTCCCTACCCCCAATGGTGGCAATGGCTGTCACAGCTGTTACTGATATGATGGTAACGTGGATACAGACATGAGGCACTTATTACCAATGTTTAAAAAAAGAAAGAATCCGCAGTTGAATAAGAATTCTGCTCCACGGGAACAGTTTCAGAATTTATGAGGTCCTGACATGTCAGTCAGGTCAAACGCACAAAAAACAACGTTGCCATGGTTACTGCCGTAGCCACAATCAGGATGCTACCAGTTATCAGAATTTTAGCCGTCTTCTTCTATGAAGTTGTTTGCAACAATGCAATGTAATAGGTAAATCTAGCATCTCCTGGTATGTCTAGCCTTCTATGTAGTCTTTTCAATCAACATAATGCCCAAATATGACTGAAATCAAAGGCTTTCCAACATGGTGTCTGTGTCACATCCCAGGTTGATACAAACTGACACAATTACACAATAAAACTTTGCTCTGCAGAGAAATCCTACTCTCAAGAAAGATTTAAGGATGACAGAGCACAGGAGACAGTTTCCCAGAGTTGTTATCAAGATGTAACTGCATTTGACCCGCTTGGTAAGTGTTCATATAAAAGAAGCCACAAGATTAATATGATGCTCAGTCTGTCACTACATCACAATAGCAGAGATTCTTGGGTCCTAAACTAAATTTACAGTTTCAAACCTATAACTCTCTAATAATAAGAAGTCCAAGGATGCAGTCTAAAAACCCAGGGCTAGTGCATGTGCATAGAGTCACAGACTGCAGGTGTGGGCTGTAAAACAATGAACACAAGAGAAAATGTCCACTATGCTAGGAATGAAATTCACAACATGGCAGTGGTGGGTCTGGGGTGGGAGGGGGGGGGGTACACCCATATGCTTAAATGCATTACCCATTAAGTCAGGTTCATTTAGGAGTAGCCGAAAACAGGGGCTGAGTGGATGACCACCCCACCAAATGGGGGAGGGGGGGGGGGGTGCAGCCCTAAATGAGATGCTCAATAATAGATAGTTAATAATAAAGCATACCACACTAGTTCCAAACAGGGATAGATTGGCAGTACGAGAACTAACTGAAGAGATAGCAATCTCCCCTTTTTGTGTTTAAGCCCTCATGGAAGTATATACAGCACTGGTTGCGACAGAGCCTAGTGTGATCTTCCAGAAGCAAAAACTAAAACATAAAAGGAATAGTGAGAGATATGCTAAATGGTGAGAACAAAGCACACAGGAAAAAAATATATAAAAAGAAGGGTATATACAGAGAGATAAGTAATAGGGATATAACCAATTAAATCCACCTCTCTAGGGTTACCAGAGGTCTGTGGTAAGGGTATCTCTAGTCACTAGACCTTCAGTCTCATGTAACACCTTTAGATATTCTATGCTTAAATTCAGTTTAGGGAAGAAAAAAAAAATTCCCTTAAATTCTCATATAGCGGTCTAAATACCAAGTGATATGCTCAATAGCTAATGATTGGTAATTAAGCATGCCACATTAACTCCACAGGATACAAATGTAACGGTATGAGAACTAACAGAAAAAGTAGCAATCTCCACCTTTTGTTTATAAGCCCTCATGGAAATCTATATAACACTGGCTACAACAGAACCTAGTGCAATCATCTTGAGGCAAAAGTCAAAACACAAAGGAATAGTGAGAGATATGCTAAACAGTGAGAAATAAGCACAGGAAAAAATATATAAAGTGAAGGATATATATACAAGGAGATAGGTGATAGGGATATATACAAATGACTCCACCTCTCTATAAATACTAGAGGTATCTGGTAAAGGAGTCCCTAGTCTCTAGACCCTAAATCTCCTGTAAACACCTTCATGGGTGTTCTATGTACTAAAAGACCAAAAAAAAAAAAGTAAAATAAATAAAGTGAAAAAAGTGCTTACATAGTGATAAGGTGCTCCATAACGGAGAGACCCGTGACAAAATCCCAACGCGCGTTTCGGCGTGATAATACACCGTCCTCAGAGGCAAACATGGAGAGAAAACCACTCTTCAATATTCATGCCTGTCTGTCCCTTAAATTAATTCCCTATACCCTTTTATCCTGAATGTAATGGTTACCCATCCGTTTACAGTAATAGTTAACCCTGGCCATATTAATTTATTTTATTTTTGATTGGATATTAGTGATTTCAGATATAAGCACGTATGAAAGGTGTAGTTAATTGTAACGGAGCTTTCTGTACCCCGGCTGGGTACCTCCGCCAAGGACCGCTTCCTAGCTGGAACAGGGGACAAACTGCAGCACCTCTGCACACAGTCACCGTGGCTTGACTGGGGCCTTGGAACCGCTCCCTCCTGGAGCCAAATGAGGAACTCGCTCTATCCACCCCGAGGCACTGGACGACACTCAGTACTGGGAGCTCTAGTCCTTACAAGGACTTTCCCCGTTGAAGCCTCCACACTGGAACAAGCTGGAACAGTGATTATCTCTTTCCCCTCCAAGTAACCAGACGACACAGTTTTGGGAGTACAAGCTGGAATACGTTTAATCTGCTTTTATACAGTTTCAAATACAGTTAAGTACGCCCATGACAATCCCACAGAAAATAGGATAATCCCTCCCCTATGCCTGGGAGATAATTGAGTCAGGAACCGTACAAAACTCAATTATCTCCAGGCACAAAAAAAAACAAACATTTCACAAACACCCCAAACGTATCTTAAAATTACATTAAAAATCTCACAAAAGTTACATCCCTTGATAGCCCTGATCTGGGTGACCAACATATCCAAAAATCGCCCAGATTGGTTCAGGGGTAATTTGACATGAGGCTCCTGCCCAAAACAGTTCCATAAGATCCGGACTGGCAGTCGGTCTAGTTCGGTAGTTTAAAACCGAACACACTACCGAACATAGTCAATATTCTTACCCTGGAGCTTGCTCCCCTTGTTCGTGTGAATGTTTCCACCGCACAGTATCTTCCTAAGTGTTATAAAACTGAACACAGGCGATCACGGAAGTCCAGTGGTGTTTTGGAGTTTCATTGTCCGAAAATAGTTCCATGAACTCGTCGACCAAACACCGCTGCCTGCGTTTGTGCAAACAGGATGGCCGCCACCTCGTGGTCGTCCATAGGAAATGCAGCCACCCAGACGAACACTTAGAACACTGCGGTGGAAATTGCTACAAAGTAGCAATTAGGCTTAACAAGCTCCCAGGTGATCTCCGGTTCGTGCGGCTGTTTGGTTGCCGAACCGTATTATCCAAATACACGAACTGAGACTTTTTCAGTGTGTATTACAGGACCCATAGTCTGTGGGCAGGAGACTGGCAAGCAGGCTCCTCCAAGAGCTGGTGGCAAACTCACATGAAAAGGGGAATTTTTCACATTAATTGTGTCTACTAAGATCTTTTAGGGAACATAAACATTAAATCTTTGGGGCTGAAATTGCTTTAGAAGCATAGATGAGCTCCTAATGAAGATTTCCATTTAGACAGTTGTGGAATTCATTTGGAAATAGAGTCTAACTATTTTGCAGTTTGGCAGCAAATGTTGGGTATTGGGCTAAAGACTTAGTTGCCACAGCCTTAAATAATTTTGGTCCTTAACATTCAAGATAATTGGTGCATGGTCTTTTGAGACCATGGCACCAGTAATGCAGGTTAACTATACCTGTACTAATCTGAACGATTTACTCATGAGTGATATGAAATTCCCATTCTGGGGGGTGATAAGTGTGCAAAATATTATAAAGTGTGTGGGTGTCCAAATATTTTGCATTGTGATCTCAGAGCCTTAACAGTTGAGTATATGAGTCTGTCTATACATGTATTTTGCAGTTCAGAATGAAATAAAAATGCCAGCAAAGGATAACCAGTCCTTGTTGAAACATGTTGGGCAGTGTAGACTGAATATGTCCTGGAAAATTACATTGGTCAGAGTTGGAAAAGTATGCCTTTGCAATATTGAAGAAGACATTATTAACAGTACAGTTATATCTGATTATCATAACATTTACAACAAATAGCCCATAGGGATCCCTTCTCCAGACCAGGTAGCAATAAAAGCAGCATATCCCCATGACTGAAGAACAGCTTTTATTAAATACAAGGTGAACAAAAATTCAGAGTAGGTTTTAAGGAGTCAATAACTTAATTAATTATTATTATTATTATTATTATTATTAATTAATGAACCAATTTCAATGATAATACATACAATGAATGCTTAACTTATTGAGATTTCTTCGACTAGGCATGGAAGAGTACATCTTTTAAATGAGATTAATATTCCTCCTCGTAAAGTCGGGGTCTTTCGATTGCATTGCTTATAACATTAATTTATGTTTGAGGCTTGTGCTTGACTTTCTGCACAGACACTATCCTTGAGCTGCTCAAGTGTACGCAGTTTGTTCACGTACACCCCGTTTAGATATTCCCAAAGGAAGTCATCAGGAGCTGGGCATTTGCGTAAAAATAATGGACCTGACATTTTAAAAATAAAATGTAATTGCTGTTGCTTTGTGAAATTACCCACGATTAATCTCCCAAGACTGAGTTAGAATATATACATGTAACACCTAACTACTAACAAATACGTTATTCACCTGTCAAATTCTACTCTGAATTTTGGCCCACCCTGTATTTGGGAGTGAAATCCCTAAAACACTCACTAATATTTGTAAATACAATTAAGCTATCCTTATTCTGGCTGGCTATGTGAGCACCTTACAAATGATGATTTTGCCCAAATTGCCTTATGTTTTTCATTTACTGCCACTGCCACCCCTAACCCTTTTTTTTTTTTTAATTCTATCCTACAATTAGTCACAAAAGTTATATGCAGTCACAAACATCCCAATAAAACCCTGTCGTGCTAGTTCTGGATGGGAACTTCACTACCTGTGGAGTAACACATTTTATGCACAGTCAAGCACCTTTGACTTCCAACCTAACTGTATAGAGGTGATATTTCAAAGGAATAACTCAAATAGCTGTGTTAGCAGTGAACAACAAGTTTATACCATACCCGTCCCTGGAAGCTAATTATCGATTGCCTCAAATAAATATTTTTAATACCTGCAAATAGAGTATAATTAAGCATGTCCTTCCCCTAATGTTACTGAAAGTCATGATTTCGCCAAGATTTTCTCCCCAAATAACACTAAACTTTTGACTTTTTGCTACTCCACATTAACAATTAACACTTGACATAACGGTAGTTCTAAACCACTTTTTGTACAAAGGTGGGAAGTGGATATCAGCAGACATTGCCCATTACTAACCTAGTGGAAGATGTTTATTTTCGTACCTGAAATAAAGAATGTGTGAATCATCTTGAAACACGTTACAAACTGCTGTTTACAATGTATCCCCGCCCTAACCTTTGCACAAAATCAATGCAAACGCCTCCCTTATTTATTGGAGATGCCAGAATGCCACTGCAACCTTATTTAATTTGTAGTAGCTTTGACCTAGTGTCCAACAGTTTTGGTCCCAAGTGAATTTTCTATTATAGATGGTAGGAAACAGTTTTTTTTCCACCAAAACATATTTCTTATCTTTCTCCCCATATCGTCATTGTGACACAACTGTGTATGGCACAAGCCTGGAAGTCCCCTGACTTTTAAAACATTGTCCTTTAATTTATTCGCCCCTCAGAAATCATGTCATTTTCCCTAGGATTTGGGCTTGGAGTATATTACCACTAGTTTGAATGATTGAGGTCCTTCCCGCTATATACTAATATAGTGGGTATCCCTATGCTGCAGTGATGTTGAGTTAATGGAGGTTATTGTATTGTATTATGTTTGTACATTGTGCGATGCCTGTTGTAGTATATGTGGAGGCACGGGGTAACGCATGTGTGTGGGGGGTTCTTCATATTCTGTACATTAAATTAGCCTGGAATGTCACTGCTTGCTTCTATATTGGTTCTTGTACAGTGAAGTCCTGCATGCATGCCAATTCTTCATAACGCTACATGTCTATTTTCTTGGTGTACTACTAAATTAAAACCAATAAACTTAAAATAAGTTAAAAAAATTACATCAAATAAAAAATAAATGTAACAAAATAAAGGTTAAAAGGTTAAGTAGAACAAATTATTATTATTATTAACTTTTTATGGACATTATAAGTCCTTTGTGTTACAGTTCCATTTTTTATTTGTTATAAATTGCATAATTTCAGCCATCCAGCAGTGTTCGGCCTGGCTTAAATCTGGACCATACTCAGGCTCATTGGGAAAAAACTTGTTTGCCTGACACTACGTCATCCTTGGGGGACCCTCACCCACAGGGTCCCCCTCCCGTGGGGCTGAATGATAAAACCCCTTCAGTTACTTACCTTAATCCAGTGCCGGGCTCCCTCAGCGCTGGTGACCTCTCCTCCCCCGCCAATGTCAGCTCCCGAATGGAGCGGAATGCGCATGCGCAGCAAGAGCCCCGCACGCATTCTAACAGTCCATAGGAAAGCATTTCTCAATGCTTTCCTATGGACGTTCTGCACGCTGGATGCGAATTTCGCATCCAGCATCGCAGAAGAGCCTCTAGCGGCTGTAAGGAAGACAGCCACTAGAGGTTGGATTAACCCTACAATGTAAACATAGCAGTTTCTCTGAAACTGCTATGTTTACATGTGAAGGGTTAAAACCTGAGGGACCTGGCACCCAGACCACTTCATTGAGTGAAGTGGTCTGGGTGACTATAGTGTCCCTTTAAATAGTGTGAACATTGTCCGATCTTAGCATTCAGAGAAGCCCCTTTACTTCCAGTGGTGTACAGGAACAAGTTTAGTGAATATCCCTGGTCCTCAAACAAATTGGTGTAGAATCTGCATACTTCAAGACTCTTGCCCTTATTCCATCAGCATTTCCTCTTTAAAGTTTATTTTGCTGACTTAACAACCTATTTTTTGAGAGAGGTTCAAAGATTCATGAAGATTTGTGGTACAATTAACAACAAATCAATATGGAAGTGTTATTCCCTGGTGCCCGACACTGACCTCCAGACCAACAAAACAAAGTCCGATAGAGTATACCCTGATACATAAAAATAATCATAGCTCACATGTAGCAGGCAAAGAGATGGAATGATGATGAATAAAACCCCAAGTAAGCAGAGGAGACTACAATTTTGCGGATGTAAAAGCATAGCTAAGGAGACAAAGTCCATTGGGAAAATCTGAACTTAGGCAACTCCTCATTTAACATTCAACATGCTTGAGTGAAGATCAACCAAGATTGCCATTCCATTCTGAATTATGAATAGTGTTGAGGAAGATGAACTTAGTACTTCAGATATTCAGCGCTTAATGATTCTCAAGAGAACGAACCATCATCATATAATGTCTCCCTGATCATATCCAGAATAATATGGTAGAACTGACACTAAGTGTATCTGAGAAATTAACGTGCTGGAAAGTATTTGAAAGTAGATCTATGTAATTTGCAACCCAATCTAGTCTGTAAAATAAGTTGTGTTCCAAGCAGAAAGTGCTAGTTTAAGTGAGACAGGTGCTTCAGGGCAGCCAGTGGAAACACTGTTCAGATAAAATAACAGAAACTATGTTTTAAGATGTGTACAATAGTTCCAAAGTGTCAAATATTAGCATGTCATTAGTCCATCAGGTTATCTTCCAAATAATTAATTAAGGATCACTCCTCCCAACATTATGCTTCAATTAAGCCAATTTGCAGCATTTCATAATTGTAGAACAGCAACCACTACAGCTCACAGTGATGAGAGGAGTAATCTAACTTGGTTTCCATGGGAAATCATTTTGCAACAGTTCTCCATCTTACCTGGTCCTGCTGGACACCTGGTCTCCTTGCAGGCTGACTGTGATATGCATGCGGCTTCTGCGTAGCTGCAGAGCTGGATGCCGATGCTGCTAGCCATTCGCTGACGCCAGATGACCACTCTTAATACATTCCATTAAGAATACACATAGAATTGACAGTCAGTCCGGCATTGATGACACTCTACTGATGCTGTGTGACGCCGCCTCCGGCAGCAGAGGGGTTATTCCACCTATTTACAGCGTTTAAACTAGTGGCAGTAAGTGTAATCTGTCAAAAAAATGTCCTGCCAGTGAGCATATGACTGATCTCTTGACAACAGTGGCGGCAGGTAGTGTAGCTGAATGTGATATGTTACTTACATGCTATGTGAGAGAAACATTGGGAGAGCAGACTATGCAATTGGCCAGCTATGATGCTACACTAGCAGCCATTCAAAACATATGCAACATTATTGCTCAAATAAAATTGTATTTCTAAATTTTTTAATAGGAAAACTTTCATGCCCCCCAAAATCCTCTGTCCTAAATTCCGAATACTAGGAAAGCACATGTACAACATCCAGCAAATTAAAGTGCAGGAATTGTATGCCTTCTGTCTAATCTGTCCAGAAAATCAGGGCTGTATTCCTATTCACACTGAAGACATCAGCAGAAAATTAATAGCAGGTACCTATACACAAACTTATTTTAGGACCTGTCACAGAATGGTATTCACCGAATATACTATTAAAGACATCTAAAGTAAAAGCAACTACGCGATTAAGACCTTTCAAGACAAACAATGTTATTCAATTGGGGCTACAGCACACCACTCCTGATGATGTATTAACAGGGCTCTTTTGCCATTACCTGCTGTCTGTGTCAGCACTTGTCCACATTGTAAAGCAGGTAATCAGCTGGTGACAGCTCATATGTGTATAGCCTTTAAAGCGACTGTCACCCTACTTCCAAAATGAGTATTTCATAAAGATTGACTGTGTTGAGATTTCACTGAAAGGGCTACTTTGACTTCGTATATTTCCTGTGCTTGACAAAACGCAACAAAACTTTGAACTACTGCAATCATGTTTTGACTTTTCCTAAGCTAAAGGGTAAAAAGTCATTGTCTATGGAGCATTTCACGGGCTCCTGGCAGATAAAGCACCAGGAGCTAAAGAGAACCGACAGGAAGACCATGGCAAAAGCTGCAAGGGACAGGTTCAGGTAAGTAAAGCTCACCTTTCTTTGCACCCTACACCCAGGAGGTGCAGGAGTTTTTGCAACATATGTAAAGACCTCATACGGTTAAAGAGCTGTTTTAAGGTAACTGACTGGTTCACCTGACAGGAAATCAAGCTAAATTATTACACGTCGACCAACCTTTAAAGATTAAGCAGACACACTGCTACAATGAAGACAAGACTGGCCCCAAAAACGAGAAGTCAGTACAACCTGCCAGAACGTCTGAAAGAGATTTTTATTCCTTATGGGGTGCTAATCATAAGCCACATTACCCAAACTCTAAAATATTGAAAAGAGTCCAGAAAGTTTTTTTTATTCCCAGAGAATCTTTGGTTTTTGAAAGGTCAGAATATCTGAATTTTAATGTCAAAAAGGCAATAATTTCTCAAAAGGACCTCTGGCAGCTTGGAAAAAAAAAGATGGTTTAATTAAAAATTGCACGACCTATAATCTCTGCAAACAACTTGTCTAGGTTTATGCTAAATCTTTTTTACATAACTATCTTTTTTTGTTTGCTTTGCCACGTGAACTGACCACCCACAAAGCACTTAAGGGGGAAAAAAAACAGAGCACACGTGCTGAGAACAACAAAGATTCACTCATCATCCTTATAGCTTTACACCCTAGGACAGTTACCAAAGGCAATTACGAAAATAGTCCTTATTTATGTATAATCATTATGAACGCTGTTGCCCAAGAGGCTATTTTATGTGCTTCTTTCCAAGAGCTGTGTTACTATTCCCATTTGCAACAATATCTCCAGCAAGGCATGATTGGCATTATTGACTAGTCATATAATTCACATGAATACCTTAAATTAGTAAATAAATAAAAATATGTAAAAATATAAACATTTCTAAAAGTACACTCAGTTTTTACACATCTAGCAGACTGTTTACAGATTTATTAAGTCTGGATACGTTGAAACTGTACAGCGGCTCAGCTGACGAATCTGCACTAATTAAGATAATATAAGGAACTTTATCTTCATGATGCACCAGCAACAAAGGCTGGTTGCTGAAAAAGTAATTATGCATTAGGGCTTCTTAGGAAGCAAAGTAAGTGGCTGTCAATTTAGCAACATCAACATGTTTAAAATCTATCTTAAACTTTATTCTTTTCAATCACAACAGTCGGAATTAATAGCAGCAATTGATTTCAGTCTATCTACTGTCGTCCCTAAAGCACCCCCTTGTGTGATGTAAGGATTATTTTTAGAAGAAAATTCTTGTGGTTGAAACCATGCAGCATGGAATGAACAGGAACTCAGAGAACGTCCACTGCTTTCAGAAGATAACGTTAGAAGAACTGGACACAGATTATTACATTAAAAGGGGTTGTCCGTTAAATCAGGTCCAGATAGATTTGTAGCTCCAGGCCTACTTATTGCAAACAAGTTGCCTCATTATTTCGATCTGCTGATGTCCTGAAATCTTGGGTGCCATAATTACAGCATGTGTGCAGAGAGGTACACAATTATGAATTCATAAAATTCATGTATGTAGCTTTGGGACTACATACAAATATGTATCTGATCTATATACCCTGATTAACACCTGGTAGGGAACAAATGTGACCTAGGCCCAGTGCACATAATGATCTATCTCTTCTGCAAGCACATTGCATATAGAATTCCTATGCCCCATTAACGATATGATCGATTCCCTGTGTGGCAGAACCAATGGGTGGGACTGTGACTCCTTTTAGCCGTTGCTTTTTTAGGAATTTACTTTGTGCCTCAGTCTGCATGTCAAGACAGATTTCATATCCTTGGAATGACCAGTCTCTAAATGAATGGAAAGATGGTTTTAAATATGACTGCATAATCTAGTGCATGAGATCAGAAACACAAATCACAGCATCATTTTCAGTTCCAGATCTATGAAGCCCCAAATATAACACTGTTGGATCCAGCACTGTATAAAATGCCTTTTAAGGACCATAAGGGAGATCGTGTTTTTGTACCCAGAGAACAACATATTCAGTGCAGGAATATTTCAGCAAGCCAAGTTTCAAATAGAAATCAAATACACAAATATAACAACATCTTGGCAAACAAAAAATACCATATTACGATTTTGAAGTGGATACTTAAATCTACCGGGCCAGGACATTCCATGAGGTAACATTGTAGTTTACTGATGGCTAGATTATAGTATTGGCACCGTTGTAGATTAATTCCCCTGATGCTCAACAAGCCTTAGGTGCAAAACCTGGCTAACAAAAGAATTTTAAATTGAGTGTGAGTAAATCTCCTTTAGTGGGGTGTGGGAGGAAAGGGGTAACCCCTATAGTAATCAAGTTACAAAAAAGAGAAGAGAAGAACAGGAGTATAGCAACAGAGTGATTGTCAAATGTACCCAGAGTCCTAAATGTTTAGAACATGAAAATGTACTACAAAATATATATTAAAACATAACAATTGATTTGGTTAAAATGAACCCAAATTTAAATGAAACTACCACCTTGGTTTAAAAACATAATCACTCAAAGGTGGCAGTAAGAATCACTTGATGAGTAAAGAAAGTGATATTACATTTTTAAACCAAGGTGGTGGTATCATTTAAATTTGGGTTCATTTTAACCAAATCAATTAAAAGTTATGTTTTAATATGTATTTTGTAGTACATTTTCATGTTCTAAACTTTTAGGACTCTGGGTTCATTTGACAATCACTCCGTTGCTATACTCCGGTTCTTCGCTTCTGTTTTTTAAAACCTGGCTAACATCACATGCCTTTTTAACATCAGTGGTTCAAAGAAATATATATTTATTTCTGCACAGCCGAGTCTGATTAACATCTCAAAGAGCCTCAGACAAGTTAGTAGTTTTGGGCACCGCTTCACTCTTAATATAGAGTAGTGAATGGGGCAAAGCTTGTCCAAGTATCTTCACGGCATCTGGACCCCTGTATGGCCCTGACCACTGGGCCCTATGCCCTAAGTTGGTTTATGTTTAATTTGGCTATACTAAATACCTCAAAACAAAATATTTGGAAAACCACATCCTTGAGGTGTTATTCAAAGTGGCTGCCCCTCCTAAATTTTCTTAGCAAATGTCAAGTTCAAACAGTCTCCTTAAAGTAAAGGAGATGTAAATGTTAACAAAATAAGCTTTGAAACAGTGAGCGTGATCAGACCTAATTTGGGTGCTAGAGACCCCCCTTTCTTTTTTTAATGCTTTGAATGAGACGTAAAGGAATGAGTCTCTCAGATCTTATCAGCATGGCGGAGAGGAGGCAGGGCTGTCATCCTAGCCGGGAAGTCAGAAGTAGTAATAATCCCTGAGTCACCTCAGACTGAAAAAGCTGATTAGAATGGAACTTACTCGCTAGATGTCTTTGTACATTACAATCTTCCCTATCACTCAGCCCTACATACAGACCGCCAGAGGTACAGTCTCCCTGCCATCGGAAGTGTCGCTGTCACATATCCTAAAACAATGCATGATCTTATTGATGGCAACACACCTTTACAAACACTATTAAGCTAAAGGAATTAATCGCAAACAGCTTCACAAGCAGAGAGTGCATGTGCTTGCCACAAGTAAATAATGGTTTATAAGCATTTCTGCTTTCTTAGCCTTACAATATTAGCACTTTGGCTTACTGCGGCTCTAATTTTTAATCTTTTAAACCGCAAAGCTAGCAGACCTCAATCTATATGCTTTTATACTACCTCTATTGATTAGACATATTACGGAAGATCCGTATTGCATCCCTTTAATATCACCACTATAGTCTCCTAATATTAAAGCGCAATGCACAGATACATTCATAGATATGACTGAGTGGTGTTTCATTGAATTGCAGGAGCTACTGTGGACATCGCTAAATGTAAGAGATTACTTTCCTTACAGCACATGAAATTGAAACTGGTGATGAATATGTAGTGATTGAGCCTGGAAGGTACTGGGTGTAAGGCTCTTCCTTCTACACATGTACCTATGACATCTCAGGGAATTTAGTAATCCATAACAACTGTTGTGATACAAGTGGTCTCTGTATGGCAAGCGGGATGCTCTCCTCTCAGATACAATCAATAGTAAGGATTCAAAGGTCACAATCCACTCACAGTCTGCATGGAAGTTGATCGATTGCACGACGTGTATAGAGCATATCAAAGAACAGGCAGGCGGATAAGATACAAACAGCAAATACACAAGAAATAAATATATAGAACATGAAGTGCTTGTGTATTGCTTGGAAGATTTAGATGTTCCAATGAATTCATTTATACAGCTACAGTGGATATCAAATGTCTGCTCGCTGTTACTGAAATCAAAGCTTTGCTGGTATAGAGGTTGAAATGACAAATCATGTCAGACATTTTTTACCTTACTAAGCTTTTGTAATACTTAAGTGAAAACGGGATAACATCTTAAAATAATTACAAATAAAGATCTGTCAATTCTGTGGCTGCATGAGTGCACGCACCCTTTTCGATAGGGATAGTAACAGTGTTCACATTGAAACAGGTATACAAGAGTTACTTACTTAATCTAAGGTAATTATAATAATCCCAAAAATAAAATTATTTGGTCATGTTAAATTTTATTGAATGTTTTTAGGTTGCAGATATAGCTATGGTCCACAAGGAGCAAACAAAAGATCTCCAGGACTTTTTTGCTAAAAAAAATACAGATCAGGAGAGGGAAATAAAAATACTTCTAAAGCATTAAATGTATCATGGAAAATTGCATAGGCATTCATTAAATGGAGGACAGAAGGCAACACAAAGACATTGCAAATATCAGGAAATTGTTTTAAAAAAACACAACATTGTACAAGGAGAAAGACCAATAAAAGGCTATCAGCAATCTTACAAAGGTGGAAGGAATTTAGAGGGTTACTCCAAGCACCATAATCACTTCAGCCTGAAGTCTGTTATACAGCGATAAACCCCTTAGCTACTGTAGGTGTAGCTCCACCTCTGGTAGTGTCACTGTGTTGTCATCAGCCAGCCCGGAACTAGAGTCTCAGGTGGTTAATGTCAGTTCATTGCACAGAATGTGTCAGTCATTAACCAAGATCGGCTTCTGTGACTTCAGGCTTCTGCGGCTTTGCAGAAGCTGAAAGCGCATCACTGGACCACCAGGAAGCATCGGTTTCCAGCGGGGACCCAGGTATAGGGACAAACCATTGCTGTAGCAGGCTGTAGTGGTTATGACACTTGCAGTAAGCCTTTAAACTTGACATGTGTACGCTGTGATTTACAGTTGGCACAGAGGCCATTAATCACAAAAAAAAAAAAATGAATGTCTGAGAAATTATACATTTTGCATGAAGCTTCACAAATGTGTGAAAATGGTTAAATGTGAAAATTGCATTATCAAAAAAAATAGTGGGGGCTCAGCCATGTTTTCCTCTGTAAAACCCTGGTTTTAGTCTAACTACTCAACGATGGTTTGTTTAATAACAGGAGGATAGTGCCCACAGCCTAATAGCACCATTACCATTAATCACTTTGCAATGGTTTTGGTGTGTAGACTAGACTGATTATTAAGAGTAATCTAAAAATGTTCAGCCCTTTTACTGTAAATGCAAACTCTCTTCTTCCCTTTTTGATACTCTCTTTATCTTCTCATATCTTCCTACAGTCTACATACACTTCATTATATAAATAAATCATGGAAGTGGATATTACCCATACAAAATTCCCTTGCAATAAGACAATATTTAAACAGGCATTGGGTGCCACACTTACATGTTTGGAGGTATACCAGTACTTATTGATTGGTGTTTTTCACTTTTTTGGTGTGGTGTTAGGGGGATACACACATAAGTGTTGTAGTAGATTTGAAAAAGGTAATATTGTTTTTTTAAGCACCATCGGCACATTATTTCAATAAGTTTAGCAGCATGTCTACTTAAATGCACCATGTCTAGTTAAATGATTTATGGTCCATTGGTGCCTCAAAGCTGTAAATTTGCTGACTTCTCAATATAACATATTGAACACACCTAAGCTGAATAATAACATTTCTTATTTTAGAAAAATCTTTTTTTCCTATGGTCTGTCGTGTCTTCTCTCTTCTTGGAATAAGTATCTTTATAACAAAGTTTCTGCTACAATTCCCCTTGTTTCACCACAATAAGCATTTTTACATTTTGAAACAAAATGATTCACATAAATTAACTTTTACAACTAAAATGCAGCTCTTCACTGACAAATAATAGGAACAATTCTCTAATTACTAATACACACACCGTAGTCTTTGTCTACAAAAAACGGTTTCATTAATATACCTCAGATCTCAGAGTGATACCTATTCAGTATTATGTATGATGATCAGCAATATATAAATAGGCATATGTAAGGGACGTGCCAGGTGTGTTTGAGATCACCATGACGCAGTTCTAAACTGCCCTCTCTGTCCCACAAGGCCTCTTTCAGCACATTTGTTTGATTTTGGATTAGCTTGGTAACAATGTGACTGTTTCTACTGTTTTCTAGCTACTAGTATTAATAAATTGTATGTTGTAATTCATGTTTAAAATTATTATTTTTTAAGTAAGTTTCTTTTCACACACCCTTATCTAATATACTGCCCACGCCTACAGATGTCTAGATAGAAATAGTTTTAGTCAGATGTGGCTTTCATGAATTGCTGGGTGTGATTAGATTTTTCCACTCAGATGAAACTGAAAGCTGACCTTTGGGCCCATAGGAAGGCCTCTATAGAAAGTGATACAAAAACAACATTGTACATGTTTAATGTGGAGAATCAGTGTTGCATTTGTACACACTCCCACCACATACAGTAAAACTAACCAAAATAACAATGATAACCACAGAATTAAGTGAGTTTCAACACACACACACACAAACATTTTCTAGGCCAGAGGAAGAGAAAGGCCTGTACTGTACCTTTGGCAGATTCTGATCGCTTAGGCAAGTCAAGTGTATCAAAATTCTTGTCAGCGTCCCCATTCTTTTTTCCTGAAACAACCATTTAGTTGACATTAGATAATGGGTCAGAGTTATCTCAACTGAAAGTGTACACTAAAAACAAACTTTATTTGCAATAAGTTTATTCTGTTTCAATAGCATTTTCCCTAAATGCCGCATTCATGCATATATTATGACATAGGACTCTATATATATATATATATATATGGCAAAGCTCAGCTCATACTGTTAAAGTGAAATAATAAACCTATTTGGAGTTCACCAGTCTGCAGTACAAAATTAGCTAGACAAGCAATTAAAGGTAATTTAAAGTTGTTGCA
This sequence comes from Pelobates fuscus, assembly GCF_036172605.1. NCBI lineage: Eukaryota > Metazoa > Chordata > Amphibia > Anura > Pelobatidae > Pelobates > Pelobates fuscus. The sequence continues at coordinate 147,045,825 of NC_086321.1, read as the reverse complement.
GTGAACAAGAAAGGAGGATTCCTCAACTGATGCTTTAGAGAAAGCTATTGTAATCACAGTGAGTATAATAACTTTTTATGTCTGGGGACAGTGCTTTTAATAACTAGATATGAATGTTTGATTTATATGTAAATAGTTTGCAACACTGGATGTGGAACTTTGAAAGTATTATTGCAATTTACTTAAGTCTGTTGACCCCCAATTTAGTACTGTAACACAGTGGTGTGTACTGTTGGATTGGCACCCAAATTTAGGTTTTCGTGCTATTTTGGTAGGTTCCCATTGAATAGAACAGACACATTATATTCATCTGGTCTCAGTTAACTGTCAGACACAGAGAATAGCCTAATAAAGGGGTTTTACAGAATGTATTTTAAAGAAACACTCCAATCACCCTAATGACTACTATGTGTTACTAGTGTAATGTTATGGAGCCAGGAGAGTGTAATGTTATGGAGCCAGGAGACCCTGTGTGCTGGCCACCTATAAAGTGGCACTGATGGAACCTAGACCACTTCAGCTCCTTGAAGTGGTCTGGGTGCAGTGTCCCTGTCCCCTTAACCCTGCAATGTAAAACAATGCAATTTTAGAGAAAATTAAATGTTGTCATTGAAGCATTAAGAGTGCGTCTAGTAGCTGTCCTGCCACTAAAGGCATTTTCAGTTGTTTCAAGAAGTTTAATCCACTGCACATGTGCATTAGATTCCCCCTTGCAAGGACATTGTAGGAGGCGGAAAAGGAGTCAGCGCAGAATAAGGTGTTTTTTTAACCATATTATAGCCACGGGCGCAGGTTGAGAAGGACCGGGGAAACGTTTCGACACTTAATTTCCTGTGTCAGGTGTCCATGGTCCTTCATAACACTTGCTCTAGATTTACAGAGTATTCACTGGCTGAGAGCGTCAGCTGACAGCAATGAATACTGTTCAAACCTGGTAAGAAATGTTGTTGGCGCTTGACACAGCTAGGTAATTGTCAAACTGTTCAATAATGATTTGACAGATTACCGGCAGGTAGTGCTAGCAGGCTCCTGACACCATAACCTCTACACTTAGCTGAAGTAGTTATGGTGCCTAGTGTGTCTCTGCAAATTAAACTACGCTTAAAATATTGACCACTATGTTTCAAAAAAGGTTCAGAACCACTGCTCTAAAACATTATCTGTAGAGCTTCTCTCAGTTATTATTTTGTGATGTATTATTTTCCCTATTTTAGGGAGAAAGAAGAAATTAGAAATACTTTAAAAGCTCCTCAATGTATTTCAATGACAACACTCCGACTGCTTTGAAACAGCAGTCACATTCTGTAACTCAATGAAAGTTTATGCAATGGGTTTTTAGCAGCAGATGAGATAGCAGGAATACAGAATAAAGGACAGAAAGCAGTGTCTATGCACTCACCTTGGTTAAACCACTCCTCTAATAAGCAGAAAAGCAAGAGAAAAGGTGAATTACAGGAGGGAAAGATAAAGGCAACAGTCAGGTCAAAGATCACAGGGTTAAAACAACACGTGAATGTGAGCTAGTGGAAGGAACCTCAAGAACTGAACTAGCGAGCATTCTGGAACTGAGAGCAGCAGCCAGAGCAAGATAGAAATCGTTTTCTTGGGCTTTAGTGTTAATCACTAGATCAATACAAAATAAAAAAAAACTAAACCGTTTGTGAATTATTTAACATTTTTATATACAGCACCATTATTGAGGGTGAATTACAGATAGTAATAATGGAGTCATTCGCATGTTGTGATATTACTGCAAACTATTGATTATGGGCAGCTTAAATTCCTACTGTTGATGTTTTATACTATATTCACTCCAGCAAAATGATCAAAGTATTTAATTTTATGAGATAGCGAACTGAAGGGTATATAAAAGGATCATACATCTAACGACTGATTAGGGTAACGTGCACAATTATTTTAAATTATTAATGCTCAGACTTTCCAGTTCTTTATGCAAATCTAATAACATCTTCCCATGATCCCTTACGTTCCGGACAGCCATGCGATCTCAGGAAGGGAAGTCAGAACTAGCTTAACTGAACTCTCTAGTGCCATTGAGCTTAGTGCCATTGAGCTGAGCAAGAAATTGAGGCAGAAAATACAACTCATATAGTGGTTCATCTGGCTGACTTTCCAATAATGGTGTATATAGTTAAAGGATCACTATAGGGTCAGGAACACAAACATGTACTCCTGACCATAGAGTGCTAAACCCACCATTTTGGTGGGTTGCCCCCCTTTTTCCCCCCTATAAAAGTTTATAACTCATCTTAATTCCAGCGCTGCTCTGAAAAGGCAATGTTTGCATGAAAATGCCTGAAGGGAGCTAAGCTGTAGTTGTTCTGGTCACTATAGTGTCCCTTTAATATAATACAAAGAGGGGCAGAAACTGACTAATTTCCTAACTAGAACAACAACTGTATCTAATAAAATCACGGACAGGTGTAAAGGCAAATTTTATATTGTAGTCACTAGTAGTTACAGACATTGTGAATGGTCTCTGATCCAATATGGCCTGAGAGGATCTCTCCATACATTATACAACAATTTATTGTTAAATCTCCCCCTTTGATAATACTGTAAAGCACTACGGAATATGCTGGCGCTATATAAATACCAGTAATAATAATGGAATTCTGCATCACTTTCTAGATTACAGAGAATTAGCAGTGCCGAATTCTGATCATGCCCGATTAATGTCTGCAAAAATTGGAATTACAGAGCACGTTGGACACTGACAAACTAGGCTCATGAGTCACTTCCAGCAAGAACCACTCAGAAAGCATTTGTATTGTTTGTATAGTCAATCTCGCTCCCTAAACAATGCTGAGTAGCACATTGCCTCCCCGCTGTAGGAAATGCAAGGCTATATTGGAAAGGATGTAAACTATCAAGAAGGGATTTGAAATATGATAATTTGTACTCATATCTGACAGTAATGATACAGTTTGCAATAAAATGGATGTGTGAGGTTGTAAATATTCAGAGGGGTTGTCGACAATAGTTCAACCCATTCTTGTATTGACATGACTGCAGTTTACCAGCTACACACTGCAGCACCTAAAATACCTATGCAGAGAGGTGGAGGTAGGCGGGATGGAAGCAGACTTTTAAGGAAGAGCAGCAATTTGCTAAAATACATGATATACAATACACAATCAAGCTAAGAAACCACTAGAAGCAAATATTCACATATGCATTGTGCAGACAGTGCTCTCAAGCCTGGTGTAGGGTAGCAGAATCAACAATAAAACAAACATGTTTGAACAATAACAATAATAGAATCAACAATAACACACAAACATGTTTGAACATCTTAAAGAAGCACACACAGAAACGCCCCCATGGAACATAACAGGTTAATTTGACACCTGTCATTTATTGGCATCTCCAATGCAGGTGGCTTCTTGCACCCTTCAAACTGTGGTGAAAAACCCTTGTATACACCAATAGTTTTCATCTTCTGGAGACACATCATCAGTCTTTCAAACTCAAAAACAATGACATTACAGAGTAGACCCTGGTTGTAGTAGGTGATCATACCTTCTGAATTTGGCAGAAAAATAGTTTGTGAAATTTGGATTGAAATCTGATTTGTGATCACTATGATAGCTGTTGAAAGTCAGAAAATGCTAACGATCAGTTGCCAACACTATATTGCTGACCTAAGTCAGCCCTTATTTATTATTATTTTTTCTGTTATGACACACTGCCTGGAAGGTGGAGCAGTTTTTATGTTCATTAGGATTTAAACTTTACTTTGAAAAGAATATTGTTATATATAACAAACATATATATATATATAAATAAAAAAAAGATGTTATATAAGTACAATAAATGAATAGTCCATATGACTGCTGAAACAGGTGAGTTTGTTTCGTTATATAAAAGAAAAGTTTTTACACTTATGCAAAACTTTTTCTGTAGTTTTACTGCCACAATCAGAAAGCGCAAGGGGTGGAGACACCAAGTTCAAAACTGCTGTAGAAGACCATAGCAGATCAAAATTAAACGGGGAGTTGTGGTTAATTATCCAAGAGGCTATTGGATCAAGTTCAAAAGTGTCTATTTTTGTCTAACTTTAAAAAAATTTCAGTTTAGCATTTTTGGCCCAGCACTTCAGTTATCAATGCACCACAATTCACTGTTTAGAGCAGGGCTGCCAAACAGGTAGATCCCCAGATGTTGTAAAACTACAACTCCCATGATGCTTCGTCATTCTAAAGGCATGCAAAGCATCATGGGAGTTGTAGTTCTACAACATCTGGGGATCTATCTGTTGGGCAGCCCTGGTTTAGAGCGTTAACTCCCCAATGAAATGTTTTTTCTCGAAGTCTAGGAATTTCAAGGCTAAAATGGCTAATGGAATTGTGATTTGTGTAACATAATCAATCACTGGGATGTATGACATTCAAAAAAGGAGTAAGTAGGAATGAGGGAAAATTATTATTTTTTAAATCACTTTTTTTTACAAAACAGGCATTTTCTGCACTTAAATGGAAATTCAGAACAGAATAATAATTGGTTCATTTTCATTGTTCAGCAATTAACATGCAAAAAGCCAGAACTCCTACATATGAGTAGTTTAAATTACATTTAATGAAAATGCGACATATCTATGCCTGCCTGTTACTTAATGTGCATCAAGAGTCATAATAACTTGTATTACTATAAAAAAAACAAAAACCACCAACTGCATTTAATGTCCAAATATAACTGCATTAAACCCACTTATTTGTCCATTGGCCTAAAAACAAACAAAAAATGGCTACTATGTGCAACATGTTATAGTCACAGCTTGTCTATATTAGCCTATATTTTGTCATTTGGATTTCAATGTGCTACAATTTGTTGTTTAGTGAATAAATCCCTCTTTGTTTAGGTAGAAGGTATGGTTCATAATGAAGACTCTGGTGATCAGTCTGTTCTAATCACTACCTCTGTCTATGTCACCCCCCAAAAAACTAGACAGTAAATAGACTGTAGCAGCAACTCACTATGATTAAAAGTCATCAGATAAGCAGCACTAAGATTACAATTTGACATTCCCCTCACCCCCAGCCCATCCAGATTTCTCTCATTATTCCAAAGTAGGCATCAAAAATAAAATTCAAAGGACGCCACAAGTCAAAGCAAAATGTCTTTAGAAATGAGGGGCGACATGCTGTGCCTTTAGAACAGTAAGCTCTCAATGCAGCACCCCCATATTAACCTTTTCACTTTGAAGAACAAACAAAACGGTTTGTGCTGTGTCCTGTTTGACAGGTAGCTAAAGTGTTAACACTGCTATGAACACAATAAGAAATGTGACATGCAATAGCAGCCTTGTGATTTCCGAACATCTGACACTGACCAAACAGAACATCGACATTTCAATTTTCAGCTACATGTCAATGGCCTCTGTGTAAAGTGTTCATCGCATCATAGAAACAGTTAAAAGTGGTCTGCTTACAAAATATACATATATACATTCTGCACAATCTGTACAATGCAGTTTTTATAAAACAGCCCTTTATTTTCACCTAGAACGCCCCCTTTAAGAGCAGTAAAAGTGGCACAAACACGTCTCAGTATAAAGTGCACTGGTGTCACAAAAATCCCTGTAGACATGGAAACCACAAGGCAGGGCTGGGCACGGAACTGGAATCTGGCCTTTACAAACACAGGCAAAGCAGGTCTATGCAAGCTAGACTTCGCCCAACTCAAGGTGATAATGAGCTACGGACTAGTGACTGACAAAGAGGCGGCTTAGCAATGTTGTTTACTCTGGGAGTTAATATGCCTATATCAACTCCATAAACTCCTATGACTAACTCCGTTGCTGTAGTACAGAGTGTGGAATAGAACACATTGGCTAGTGCACTACAAAGCACCTTTTACATTGGGGACAATAATTTGTAAGCACTATACATTCTGTCAATCATCACAAGCACATGTAGACGATGTTGGGTTAATATGAGACACGGAGCACACAGCTTACTGTATAAATGAATAAATCCAGTTGAACCTGATGAATGTCACACTGAATTCAATGATGGTCTCCTACTTACCTTTAGCTTTTTTCCCCCCAAAACAGCCTGCGTCATCTTTCTTTTTCTTCTGCTGTCCCCCAAGCCCACCATGCTGGCTGGCTTCAAAGTCTTGGAACCTGTCTGCTCCTGGTACCTCCTTGTGGACATGGTATGAGAGGTTACGCATGATACACACGCAGTTTTCAACAGACTATGCAATAGGGAAGAAAAAAATAAGACTCTGTTAGGAGTATTTGTGCTGTGTATAGTATACTACTAAGACTATACAGATTACTTATACAGAACAATAAAAAAAATACAGAAACCTGGACACTTGCAGGAAACTGCTAAAATTGACAATGATTTATGAAACATAATTTTCATACTTAAACACACACTGCAATGTGAAAAACACAAGGAATATCAAAATCAATTAAAAGGAATGTTAACAGTTCAGTATAATAACCTGGCCTGCAATGTCTACATTCGTCAGTTCCTATAATAAAAGTATAATAATTAAAAAAACTAATATTGGACAGACTTACAGGTATTTGGTTGATTCCTAAATGTTTGTCTCCCCTAATATTTAAATGGTAAATCATTGCAGCAAATGCTATGTTTCATATGTTTCCATGCATGTAAATAGATTTAACAGGTATAGGTGTGTCAGTTGCGAAGGGAATTAAAGCATTTGAACAGAGGATTTTTTTTTCTGTTATTTGGGACTCTGGAGACTGCACACCCAAGCAGACTGTGCTGTGTTTAAGAATCCTGCATTATGGCTTCTGGCTGTTCCTTACATCTGGAATTCAGCTTCTCTAAGTACACAGTGTGACAGGAAGTCAAACATAATGCAGGGAAATATCACCTTGTTGTCTGTGTCCTTTTTGCTAACAGCGGATTGAAGAGCATGTAGCAAAGCATCCACCAGGCCATCACACTCTCGCAGTCTCCGACGAGCTTCAGCACCATCAGAACTCACATTCCTAAGAGCCAAGAAAAGGAAAGGGGAAAGGAATCCATGATATTTGCAGCTGGGTATAACATTATCAATTATTTATTAGGCAAGGGACTACTTCACAGTGCTGTTCCTGGAACAGCATACTTTAGGCTATACAAATGTATGTGTATATGTGCAAATAGAAAACAAGCTATTGGTCCTCTGATGGTTTGTAAAGATGTCTGCAGAAAGATTATTTTTAACTAGGTTATGAACATGTGTCAAAACCAAGTTTAACACTTAGCTACTCATATCTTTAAAGGGACACTATTGTCATAAAAAAAACAACCTTTAGCTTAATGAAGCAGTTTTGGTGTACAGATCATGCCCCTGCAGTCTCGCTGCTCAATTCTATGCCGTTTAGGAGTTAAATCACTTTGTTCATGCAGACCTAGTCACACCTCCCTGCAAGTATTCTTAAACACTTCCTGTATAGAGACATCTGATGTTTACACTTCCTTTATAGCAAATTCTGTTTAATTTAGAACGTCTTATCTCCTGCTCTGTTAATAGCTTGCTAGACCTTGCAGAAGCCTCCTGTATGTAATTAAAGTTCAATTTACAGAGCAGGAGATAAAAACATTTAAAGTAAATTAACATGTGATTGAAATTGAAACCATTTTTTTTTTAAATTCAGCCTGTCATTCACAAACAGGGGAGGTTTGTCTAGGGCTGCATAGACAGAAGCAAAAGTGATGTAACTCCTAAATGGCAGAGAACTGAGCAGTGAGACTGCAGGGGCATGATCTATACACAAAAATAGCTTCATTAAGCTGAGCTAAGAGGGGAAGGGGAACCATAAGGCACCATGGTGTTAGGAATAAAACGTTGTATTCCTCATAATATACATTCCCTTTAAATCCTTTATGACAGATTCTTCACTATTAACCAAAAGACAGCACCATAGAGATTGGACCGAAAGGATGGAACACCTGTACGCCTTGTTTCATATTCACCCAAACCCATGTTCAATACTAAAATCTGTGTGTATAAAGCAATAGGCCGCTGCTAAGGGTGGAATCTACTAACTCAATGCATTTGCATAGGACTGCACAATATACTGGGAATGTGGAATTTCTTTACTAAACCTGCTCTATTTTTTGTAAATCAGATTTTATTAAGTCATTTACATAGTGTTACAAGTCCTGGAGAATATTCATAAACATCAATGCAAAGATATGGAACAAAAAGAAAACGTAAAAATGCAGCTTATAACGACCTGCATTGCGGTGCTTAATCCTCTCTATCTTTTAACAAGAATATACAGTGCTTACTATAACCTGCTCTATTTTTAATCAATTTACTGATATCTAATAAATAAATACCAGGGTTTTGAGACTAGATTTTTGGAGGCATACAGACAGATTTTAGAAGCACACATGACAAAACAATTTACATAAAATGCACAAAAAAGTTAGGCTTCATTAGTAAAACACTTATCCATGGACCACTAGTTATTTTGATTTATCAAGCCATATTAAACAATATTAGAATTTGTATAAATCCAGTGCTAATTGAAACGAAGGATACCTGTTCGGATGGAAAAAACAAAACAATATTTTCATGAAAATGTTTCCTGTTTATTTAAAAAATAGATGTATCAATCACTGGATGTACAGCTTTAATGTACATCTTACACTTTTTTAAAAAAAAAAACGTGTGCATGTAGGTTACATTTTTCTTAGAACCACTCAACACTTTATACATATATAGCAGGTGCACATATATGGAACTGAAAATAGCATTACGTAGAAGCCCAGGATCTCCGCTGTGCACACAATCCTCAAAAGACTTACTACCATTTACATGCTAAATAAAATACATTCACTTTCCTCCTGCAACTGCCCACCATGCACTAAATATAAAACACTTCTGTATCTGAGAAGTTGGTATACAACAGTGCCCTTTGACCTTGGCAAGGTTATATGCTATTCACTTTCAACTTTATTTGGCCCACAGAAATTGCTCCACAGCTATATGGGTGGGGGGGAGGAGGAGGAAATTTGCCCATATTCCTGTGAGATTCAGTGTTATCCAGATCTCAGGGCTGATAAGGCTTGAATGTAATTCATTGTGAAAGCTCTAATTCCCAACCACTTTCCTGGGGAAGCAAACTCTGCATTAATCACTATTAATAGAGAGAGGCAGGGCATTGACTCATTCCCACACAGATACTTTTTTTCCTTTCTATCCTGCATCTGCAGACAGGGATCTCATAAAATGTAGTGTCAAGACAGCAGCTTTTGTAAGCTGCAGCATCGCAAGGTAATCGTTACCAAGTCATGACATTGAGAGCTGACATGATCGGTCTTGCAAAATGCAGCTGTTAAACCAGTGTCAGTCAACAATCACGGATGGCTCTCCAGCTACACAATGCTAGGATCATAATAGGCTTGATTTATATTTCAGGTGCATGGGATTTTCAGGCAGCCCCTGCACCCCACATAAAACAGATAATTAAAGCAGGTATACAAATATAGTTTAAGCTAATCATATTTGTCTGAACCTATGTCTGTCTGTATTTCTATTTTAGAAATAATAAAGTGTCAATGAATGTGTGCTAAGTTGATACCGGAGAAACTGACGGAAGCCAAGCACAGAGAGATGGACACAGGTTTCTTCAGGAAGGAAGAGATTCTTTATTGGATCACCGATCGGGACTCAGAGGGACTAGCGTCACCAAAATACAGCAAAGTCTGAGTCCTGAATACATAGAGTACATTCCTTATATAGCACTGTAGCTCCTCCTACAATTAACTACACCCACACATACCCTTAACCTATTTAATGAATAGAGTCTAAACTCATCCATCCGGTCTAACCACGTGGCTCATCTGATACAAAGGAGAGGGACGCGTAATTCCAGTTCTTACATTCCTGCACCTGGTCAGTACAGTGATGACAGTATCTTAGCTACGTGTAATTAACTAACTGATACTACAAACACATATACATACATATGCCTTGTGGCAATCTTAGCCTGCTAAACTTGTATTTTACTGGAATTACATCACATTCCCCCCTTTGATGCCTCTGATATTTCACAATTACTTGAGGCATCACTTAACCTTGGTTTGCATATACCTCAGGTTACCATGAACCAGACCAGACTTTTCTTATGATGTGAATCTTTTCAACACTCATCTTCCTGCATAGTTTCTCCCTGATCTAAAGCCTTATACTTATATATGGCCATTATCTGTGCAGCAGCCTTCCTCTCTGCTATAGTTCCTATCAGGCTTTGCACAGACCTAACTACTAAGGGTATAAGACACGGCAGGAGTAGACACAACATTAAAATTAGTAGGACTCCACCTACCACTGCCTTAAGCCCTCCAAACCACTCATAACAGCTACCAAACCAACTACTTGGATTGTACCCTTTCCATACCTGAGTAGGCACATGCGCTAGTTTAACCATATGGCTAGTAAGCTCAGCTATTGCTTGCCCTTCGTCATCTATTTGAAGACAGCAATTACTTAGGTTAAACTTCCCACATACACCTCCCTCTACTGCCAAAAGGTAATCCAAGGCTAATCTATTTTGGTAGACTGCTGTCCTCATCCTGGTGTTATGCTTCGCTAGAAGATTGAGCGCTTGTGATGTCTCATTTGTGATAATCTCAACTACCGCCTGTAATCTTATAATACGGTTGAGCATATAAATAGGGGTTCTATAACCAAAGGTACCATCCTCAGCCCACGTGGCTGGCCCATAGTAATCTATAATACGCTGGGGAGGCCATTCATCATCTTCCCAGGCGCCTATCTCTATGGGTCCCCTTTTCTTCCTATGATTCACATCATACACTTTAACACCTAAAGTCTCACCTGTTTCAATCGGTAACAAGAAGAAGGATGGTTTGAGCATACCTAACACACATGCCCCTTCCCAGTCCTGTGGCAACTCCGAATAGGCTTTCTTACCACAGATCCAGTACAAATTTGCTGGGGCTCTCCAGGTAGATGTGATGGATAGATCAAACCACACGTCCTTTAAATTGGCATATCTAGCAAACGGGTTAGATGGTTCTGAGACATTTGAAGCCGACCACCAAGTTGTATTCTTTGTATCATCATCATAAGCTTTTTGCCCTAGACAAGTTAATTCTCCTACAGAAGTATTATACATCATTCCTTTCCTTGCTATGCAAACATAACCTATGATGGAGGTCTTTAATCTCCACTCAGATTTACCTCTAACACTCATCTGATAATCGGCTTGTGAAGATATTAATTGTTGAACTGCCTCAGAACCGGACATTACCTCCTTTGCTTCCTAAGGCCATTGGTCTCCCATGTTAGTACCTCCACACACATAGCAGTTGGTAACATTAAGACTACCGGCAATACTTTCAGCTAGATCAATGAACAGGTTTTTAGCATTATGGGGGATCTTATTATCTATACTCATCTCTTCGTAAAAGGAATGGTATACTTGATGAGTCTGGGAGGATACCGTATCAGTCTCTATCCCTATAAATAATATTGTCCCAGGGTCTAAACCCGTCCCGTATATTTGAAACCCAAATAAATTACCATATTTATCTAAGAACTTGTCGGGGTTATTTATAAGAATATGGACTGGATTGCATTCCATAGACTTACAGTATGGATTGGTAGGCAACTTAGTAACAATCATGTCTTTGTCTACTGTCTGTCCCCAAGTCGCCCACCCCACACAAGACCAATATGGACAAAAGTTATAGTCTTTATTTGGGCATCTAGGACTCACATATTTATTTTTGCTACTGGGACAAATATATTTATCGTTAGACCCATACGTCCTCTCCCATCTAAGATCCCCACATACATTCCACGGCTTTCTACCACTCGATATCGCTTTACACGCATCAAATAGCAGAACACCCGAAGAATGTACGGATTCTAACACTGTTTTATTAATTAGGGTCCCCTGAGGATCTCCATTCCTGAGAGTCAACCAAATTGTACGAGGTTGATACTCCGGACTGAAGCACTTAGGTTCTCCTACTCCTAAATGGCACACACTATAATCTATATTTAAGTATCTACATCTCGATACATCTCCTTTACACTCGTATTGTGAATGCCAAATTAGGGTTTGGGAAATATGGTTACCTGTTCTCGTAGTCTTAATGCATACCTCACAGCTAGGAGTGTCGGTACCTCTACCTTCCTGAATATAAAAACACATATAAATAAACACAATCAAAAGCACATCTTTCGCCGTCATCCTCAGTCTTCGTCCGTGCGATGGAACCTCAGCTTCCAGGATGTGAGGGCTGCAGGGAATGGAGTTCTGCTCGTCTTCACAGGTGTCCCTTCGAGACTTTCCTGGCTTATACACTATGTGATGGTAAGCGGACAGGCTTTATTATGGCCTTCTCACTCACACCTGTAACAATAAAATTTGTAATCCACAATAATTCCTCGTTACTCCGACTGAGTAGTACGTTTTAACCGGATCTTGCAGGGATTCTCTGGATCTGCTGTAACTTGCCAAGAATCGACTGCTGCTGGTTTAACCCTGGAGTGATGTATCCACGGAGTCACTTCTGCTACTTTTATTGCTGTAGGGGTAGACAAAAGAACAACATAAGGACCTCTCCACTTGGGCCCTAACGGTACAGTATTCCACTCTTTAATCCACACTTGGTCTCCTGGATGGTAACTATGAACAGGGGGATAAATATTCACAGGTAATCTATCTTGTACCCATTTCTGTACCTCCTCCATAGTCTTACCCAACTCTACAACCTGCTGCCGGGTAATTCCTTCTCCCAACTGACTCAAGTCCCCCCTTAAGTTACCAAGTACGGGAGGTGGTCGCCCATACATGATTTCAAAAGGAGAGAGGCCCATCCTTCTGGTAGGGGTACTGCGGATTCGCAATAAAGCTATGGGTAAGAGAACGTTCCACTTAAGTTGGGTTTCCTGACACATTTTAGCCAACTGGTTCTTTATAGTTCTATTCATTCTCTCTACCTTACCAGAACTCTGGGGTCTATATGCAGTATGAAGCCTCCACTTTATACCAAGCATATGAGTCAGTTGTTGTAGGCACTGGTGAACAAAAGCTGGACCATTGTCCGATCCTATAGAACAGGGTAGTCCATATCGGGGTATTATTTCTCGTAGCAGGAATCTCACAACTTCTCCTGCTTTCTCTGTACGAGTAGGACATGCTTCTACCCAGCCTGAATAGGTGCACACAATTACCAGCAGGTAACGATGTCCACCCGACTTAGGCATCACTGTAAAGTCTATTTGTAGATCGGACATGGGGAGTCCCCCCATAAACTGGACTCCTGGTGGCTTTACTGGTCCTTGTCTTGCATTATTTTTAGCACACGTTACACATCTACGTACAATGGCCTGAGTCAAGTTGGACAATCTTGGTATGTAGAAATGTTTTCTAAGAGATTCTTCAGTACTGTCTCTCCCAGAATGTGTCCCGTTATGATAGTTTTGGACAATTTCTACTGCTAGTGATGCTGGTATAACTATTCTTCCATCTTCTAGCTGATACCACTTGTTCTCCAAATACTTTCCCGGTTCAGTCTTTAACCACTCCTCTTCTTGAGCTGTATAAACTGGAGTCCATTGGGACAGTGGAGTTGGTATAAGAGCAGCTATATGCCCCACATACTCCTGTCTTCCTGATTCAGCAGCACGCTTAGCTGCACTATCTGCCATCCGATTTCCCTTGGTTACATCACCATCACCTCTCAGATGTGCTCGACAATGAATAATACCGACTTCTTTCGGCTCCCACACTGCTTCCAATAGTTGTAGGATTTCAGCTGCGTACTTGATTTCTTTGCCCTCTGAATTCAGTAGTCCTCTTTCTTTATACAAAGCTCCGTGGGCATGAGTGGTTAAAAACGCATACTTAGAGTCCGTATAGATATTTACTCTTAAACCTTCAGCCAATTGTAACGCTCGTGTTAGTGCTATTAATTCTGCCTTTTGTGCTGATGTTCCTTTCGCCAGTGGCCGAGCTTCTATCACCTTGTCTATTGTTGTCACTGCATATCCTGCATAGCGGATCCCTTCTTTCACATAACTACTGCCGTCGGTGTAATATTGAACATCGGGGTTCTGGATGGGAAAATCACGAAGATCTGGTCTACTTGAGAATACTTCATCCATTACTTCCAAACAATCATGTTGACTTTCAGTAGGTTGTGGCAAAAGGGTAGCTGGATTTAAGGTGTTTACAGTCTCTAAATGCACTCTTGGGTTTTCACACAACATTGCTTGATACTTGGTCATACGGCTATTACTAAACCAATGATTTCCTTTGTAATCCAACAACGTCTGTACTGCATGTGGGACTCGTACATAAAGTTCTTGACCCAGAGTGAGTTTATCGGCTTCAGCTACTAGCAGGGCGGCTGCAGCTACGGCTCTTAGACAAGGTGGAAGTCCGCTGGCCACTGCATCCAATTGTTTAGACATGTAGGCAACAGGTCTTTGCCATGATCCCAAGTACTGTGTCAATACTCCCACAGCCATTCTTCTTTGCTCGTGTACATATAAGTAGAATGGTCGTGTGTGATCAGGTAGACCTAATGCTGGGGCACTCATCAAAGCCTTCTTCACATCTTCAAATGCCGTTTGCTGTTCTTGGGTCCATAAGAAGGGGTCGTGCTCTGTACCTTTGATAGCTGCGTACAGAGGTTTTGCTAGTATCGCATAGCTGGGAATCCATATCCTACAGAAGCCTGCTGCCCCCAAGAATTCTCGCACTTGTCTTCTATTCTTGGGTATTGGTATTTGGCAGACAGCTTCTTTTCTCTCTGGCCCCATAATTCTTTGACCTTCAGAGATATGGAATCCTAGATACTTGACAGTTGGCAAACACAACTGAGCCTTCTTTCTAGACACCTTGTATCCTGCCTTCCAGAGAATGTGTAGTAGATCGTGCGTTGCTTGCTGACAGATTTCTTTTGTAACTGCTGCTATCAACAAGTCATCTACATATTGTAACAATACACACTCTCCTGGGATGGACTCGAAATCCAATAGATCTTGACTTAGGGCTGAACCAAATAGGGTAGGTGAATTTTTAAACCCTTGGGGCAGTCTTGTCCAAGTCATTTGGCGTTTTGAGCCCGTTACAGCGTTCTCCCATTGGAAAGCAAAAATACATTGACTTTCTGCGGCAATTCGGAGGCAAAAGAAGGCATCTTTGAGGTCTAAAACTGTGAAGTAAGTAGCCCCGCCCGGAATTAAAGCAAGCAGGTTATATGGATTGGGTACAACTGGATGTATACTAACAACCGCATCATTGACTGCTCTTAAGTCCTGCACAGGTCGATACTCATCTGTGCCGGGCTTTTGAACAGGCAGCAATGGGGTGTTCCAGGGGGAAGTACAGAATTTTAGGATACCATACCGTATGAACTTATCCAGGTAGGATTGTATGTTCTTCTTAGCCTTCTGCGGGATGTGATATTGTCTCAGGCTCACTGGATAAACCCCATGTTTAAGTTCAATTTTTATAGGTGGAATATTGCGGGCCAGTCCTGGTGGGTTGTTCTCTGCCCAAACTCCTGGTATGTTAAATAATGTCTCATCACTCCTAGGGTTTTGGCTAGTCAACACTGTATAAAGTCGCCACTCTTCTTCCTTTGGTACGGATAAAGTCATAATACCTGAAGGTCCATTAAACTTTAAAGATGTTGTTCCATCTGGTAGGAACGTAATCTGCGCTTGTAATTTGGATAGCATATCACGTCCCAGCAATTGGACTGGACATTCAGGCATATAAAGGAATTGGTGTTTTACTACGTGGCCTCCCAATGTACAGAGTCGACTTTTAAGAACCGGTTTTTCAGCACTTCTTCCAGTTGCTCCTATCACAGTAATAGTCCTTCCAGATGGAGGAGCAACTAGATTAGTCACCACTGAATGTTCAGCACCAGTGTCGATCATGAACGCACTCCTTTTCCCCCCTATTGATACATCGACCATAGGCTCCGCTCGACCAAGGGGGATGGAGCCCGGTCGGTATCAATAGTCCTCCATGACCGTGTCAGCCAATCCTACAAAGTCCCTACCTTCTCTATCGCGAGACCTTTGCGCTGCTGGAATATATCTGTCTTCCCTAACACTTCCTCTGTTCCCATTACTCCCTCTATAACCATTACTCCCTCCGGGGCCTCCTCTACCTCTCGCTCTGCCTCTAAAGTTTCCGTAGCCTGCCCTGGGTAGGACCCTCTCGTACTGCTCTCTTTGCGGACATTCGTTCCTCCAATGCCCTTCTTCCTTGCAATACGCGCACTGATCCCTACTCAAAGGCTCCCTACTCCATCTATTATTGCCTCTATCTGGGCCCCGTTTATCTACGCCTGCGATCGCTACCGCTAGCATATCAGCCTTTTTACGCATCTTGCGCTCCTCCTCTTTCTTGCTTTCTGTTTCCCTATTCATATACACCTTATTAGCTACCTCCATTAGTTGGGTGATTGACATACCTGCAAACCCTTCTAGCTTTTGTAGCTTGCGCTTAATATCTCCGTAAGCTTGGCTGACAAAGGCGGAGTTCACCATTCGGGAATTGTCTGCGTCTTCCGGATTAAAGGGGGTGTACAAGCGGTACGCCTCCAATAATCGGTCATAAAAGACACTGGGCGCTTCATCGCTTTTCTGAATCACCTCAACTGTCTTTGACATATTAATAGCCTTCTTTCCTCCGGCTTTCATGCCAGCAATTATAGCGTCTCTATAGGCTCTGAGTTGAACCATATCAGCACCATTTACGTTCCAATCGGGATCAGTGTTGGGATAATGTGTTGCGGCCCATGCTGCTGGATTAGCTTGGTTCAAAGCACGGGCTCTATCCTCTAATGCTTTAATGGCTGCTTGATTTATTCTTGTCCTTTCCTCATTGTTAAATAAAGTCATTAATAACTGCTGGCAATCAGCCCATGTCGGATTATGTGTCTGTACTATTGAGGTGAACAGATCAGTCATGGCTTGTGGTTTCTCAGTATACGAGGAATTATGGGTCTTCCAGTTTAAAAGGTCGGTAGTGGTGAAAGGGACATATACGAAGACAGGGTCAGCGTGTGCCATTTGACCTGCGGCATCGATATAAGCTGACCCGGGATTTAAGCGAAGAGGCATCTGATAGTGCTTTAATTGTTGGGCACCAGTCAACTGTCGGGTTTGGATGGGGCTACGTAGGGAAGCGTCAGTCATGGGTTCCGGTCGGGGAGATATAGGGTATGGGGATGTGGGAGGTTGGTTTTGGGAAAAGGTAGTGAATAGAACACTTCGGGCCGAGCTAGATGAAGCTTGACCGGAAGTCTGAAGTGGCGCCAAATCAGGATATTCATTTTTAATGGAGGTTGGTCTATCTGGTTCCGGAAGGGGGGATTTAGTACGAGGGGGGGTGGATCCTGTACTGGAGGAGGAAGCGGAAGTGGATGAGGGTAATGAGGGAAGGGTTACAGGACTTCCTGTATTTGCGTCACTTCCTCTTACCGGAAAGTAAGGGGGCGGCAAAGGGATCTCGGACTCAGGGGGCGTGTCCAAAATGGGCCTAACACCAGTCCTAGTGGACGAACAAGTCCTAGCTACCATGAGGCGACACTGCTCCTCGTGGCATGTCCGGAGCCATTTTGGCGAGTCATTTACGGCCTGTCTCCAACAATCAATATAAGGAAACTGGCCGTAAAGTTCAGGCCTACCTGATACAGCCACGTGTAAGCGCTGTACCAGAGTTGGATCCAAACTGCCACGTGGCGGCCATGCCGCAACCAAAGTAGGCCACTCCCTAGTGCACAAAGTGACCAAACGTACAGGAGACATCTTTACCCCAAAATCACAAACTTTGAATCCCTTTTTAAAATTCTTAACCATACATCCTAAGGGATCCGGAATCGTTGACTGCGACGCACCCATATTTAACAGTGGAACGTTGTCGACAACGATTACTATACACGCGTACTATTCAACAGTCACACCCGTTTCCTCTGGCAACAGCACCACGTGGTACGGTTATCAAGTGAAACGTACACCATAACAATAAACACTCAGGGAATTCCCGTACACACACAGCTGCTACACCAGTCACTATATAATCAATATTATGCCCTTTGGCGTAACTACACAGTCACCCACGCTATAATTCTCTATATACGAATTACCCGTCTATAACACACCCAGTAACATCGTCTTTTACAAATAGCGGTTACAGTACGGTTAGCATAGGTCAAAGCACAAGTTAAGGTCACAATACAATTATTAGTGGTTATGGTGTTAAACATGCAATGGACGACAATGATTAGTACTTATTATACAATGTCAGTAAATATACAGGGTTATGGTACCGTGCACTATAATACAGCAACACACTATTAACACTCTCGCTAGACGGCTGAGCTCGCGCTATCTAACAAGATATACACTTTACTAAACAATCGTTAACACATTTACAATTCCCAACTAAACTATTGGCCAGTACCTTGAATGGACTACCTAAAACTATATACACCCGTTTTGGTTAGCCACACTGCCCAATCACCACATATACATAGCGAGCTAGAGATCCGAATTTACACAGGCGCCTCTTAGTCGCACTATACAACGAGCTAGAGAACCGAATTTACACAGGCGCCGCTTAGTCTCCCGGTCCCTCCGACCTAGCGAACGTAATATACACCCTAGAACGCTAGTCTAGACAAGACACCGGTGTCCGGCTAGGGCTATCTTACACCAGGACCCCGCCTGACTAACCAAATCAAACGGTCTGACTAAAGAGCGTTCGATCGAGCGGTGCGCCTTCGCTCCTTCCCTCCGACAGAGGGGGCAGATACAGATTCAAAAACCCCTTTGGGCCTACCGCACAATCGGTATACCCCTAGCGGGTCCTGCCGTCTAAAACAGCAGTTATCTTACCTCCTCGTTCCTGAACCTGAGTTCACACTCATCGACGGGGACACCCCAGCACTTCTCACGTAGAGGCCGATGATCTCCTGGACAACAGACCAGTGGCGCCGAGACGAAGGGAGGTCCACGCAGAAGTTCAGGGGTGCAGCCGTAGAGAACGTGGGCAAAGATAGACCGTCTCACGCCTCTGCCTCTCAGCTACCGTTGAACGATGAGCTTCCCGGCCAATGCACCAAATGATACCGGAGAAACTGACGGAAGCCAAGCACAGAGAGATGGACACAGGTTTCTTCAGGAAGGAAGAGATTCTTTATTGGATCACCGATCGGGACTCAGAGGGACTAGCGTCACCAAAATACAGCAAAGTCTGAGTCCTGAATACATAGAGTACATTCCTTATATAGCACTGTAGCTCCTCCTACAATTAACTACACCCACACATACCCTTAACCTATTTAATGAATAGAGTCTAAACTCATCCATCCGGTCTAACCACGTGGCTCATCTGATACAAAGGAGAGGGACGCGTAATTCCAGTTCTTACATTCCTGCACCTGGTCAGTACAGTGATGACAGTATCTTAGCTACGTGTAATTAACTAACTGATACTACAAACACATATACATACATATGCCTTGTGGCAATCTTAGCCTGCTAAACTTGTATTTTACTGGAATTACATCACAAAGTGTTAATATTGTGTGCAGTGTGTGACTCCTCTGCATAATATGTGAATGTTGTGTAATGTGTGTCTGCTGAATGTATGTGAATGCTATGTACAGCATGAATCCTGCATATAACATGTGAATGCTCTGTGCAGTGTGTGTCTCCAGCTTAAAATATAAGAATGCTGTATGCAGTGTCTCCTGTTCGTAATAGGTGAATGCTGTGTACGGTGTCTGTTTCCTGCATGTCATGTATGAGTGCTGTGTGCAGTATGTCTCCTGTATGTAAAGTGTGGGTGCTGTGTGCAGTATGTCTCCTGTATGTAAAGTGTGAGTGTTGAGTGCAGTGTGTCTCATGCATGTAAAGTGTGAGTGTTGTGTGCAGTGTGTCTCCTGTATGTAAAGTGTGAGTGTTGTGTGCAGTGTGTCTCCTGTATGTAAAGTGTGAGTGTTGTGTGCAGTGTGTCTCCTGTATGTAAAGTGTGGGTGCTGTGTGCAGTGTGTCTCCTGTGTGTAGCGTGTGTGTGTGTAGCGTGTGTGTGTACCGTGTGCAAAGTATAAGTGCTATGTGCAGTGTGTCTCCTGCGCATAAAAGTGTGAGTGCTCTGTGCCCAGCCTCGCAAGTGCAGGATGATATCCTAGGCATTGCCAAAAAACATAGGAAATCCATTCCATATTGGACCTTCAAGAACTGAAAGCAGTCCTGAGCAAATTGGGCCTCCTGGAAGATTCCCTGCCTCAACCTGGACCCAGGGGTACAAACCCGATAGCACACAGTTGGCACCCTGCAAAGGTCGTACTGATTGTGCCACAGAGAGCCTTGCATGAAACCCACATCGCTGCTCCCACCTGAGGCAAATGGACTGACATCTAACACCAAGCCTGATCTCACACAGGACTGAAGTTATTTGCAGTTCAAAGTTGTTTTGTCATTATGTTGATGCCTTTTCCTTTTATTTCATTTTAATACCACCCAATTACCCAGTGTCAACCCTGGTCCATGGCCAGACACTCACCCCCACCCCTTTACTCGATTCCAAGCCACAACCCTGTCTAGCAGAGCCTAGGGGTGTAACTAAGCCCCCACCAAAGGCCGGCCAATTTTTTGCTTTGCCTCTCGACTGAGCTAAATTTGAACCGGATAAGCGGCACCTTAGCTCAGCGAAGCCGACTAGGTACTTTAATGTGCCCTAAGTTTTTGAACCTCACTACGTCTAACAATATACTCTTATAGTAACAACCGGCACTTCAGCAACTTCATGACTATTACGATCTCTCTAAAAGGCCATCTGCCGTTCTCAGTATGTCCCCACCAGTTCCAGTACCAGACCATATATAAATTAAACCCTCTGCTCATAGGACCCATACAAAGGATGTCATGAATGTTAACTGTGTTTTTGACTCTTGTTTGCCTTAAAACTGCTGTACGTTCTAAACTTTCTGCGCTTGCCCTCTGATACCCGGGAGTGGAGCAAAAATAAAGAATTAAATATGCCAAATGAGAAAAAATAAAATATTGTCAAAATAGATCTGTGCATCTCAAAATGTTGGTCTTTATGTACTAAACAGTGTGCTGAAATTGTTTATTTAAGCTAAAATAGCAAAGCTTTGACAAAGAACATGTGTACATTTGAATCTCATGAGTAGAGTGTGTTTACTCTAGAATTTCCTATCTCATGCTCTGTTAAATGCCTGCTAGTGCATGCAGCCTCCTGTGTGAGATTAACGAGAATTCTTCCCAACTTGTCTTATGTATCTGTCAGAGAAGCACATATTGGGACCTTTTCCAGCACAATTAGTTTTTAATTTTATCCATATCATTTATAAAATATCCAGTACTTTATTATTTAACAACATTCTATAATTTTCTCTTTATCAATTAGAGGTTTTCTCCAACAAAAAAAGTATAATAAAGCACTGTTTTTTGTCAAGCTAACCCCCCAGAAGAAAAAATAATCATGTATAAACTTACCTTTGGTCCAGAGCGGAGGTTAAAGGAACACTATAGTCACCAGAACAACTACAGCTTGTTGAATTTGTTCTGGTGAGTAAAATCATTACCTTTAGACTTTTTGCTGTAAACACTGCTTGTTTCAGAGAAAATGCAGTGTTTACATTACAGCCTAGTGACTTCACTGGCCACTCCTTAGATGGCTATTAAGAGATCCTTCCTGTGTCATGGCTGCCTAAAATGCATCCACACATTCAGTGTCTCCAGCCTCTGCATGCAGACACTGAACTTTCCTCATAGAGATGCATTGATTCAATCCATCTCTATGAGGAGATGCTGATTGGCCAGGGCTGTGTTTGAATTGTGCTGGCTCTGCCCCTGATCTGCCGCTTTGTCAGTCTCAGCCAAACTTATGGGGAAGCATTGTGATTGGATCAGGCTACCACTTCTGCTGATGTCAGCAGGCAGGTCTAAAGGACCTGCCCAGCAGCTTCAGGGTTGAATACAAGTAAGATTTTACTATATTTAGGGAGGCATGAGGGGACCAGGGGGACTAGATAGTGGTTTTAACCCTATAGGGTCAGGAATACAAGTTTGTGTTCCTGACCCTATAGTGCTCCTTTAAGTTATCCTTGTTAACCGATTCTCCAGTGACATCACTCCACCTCACTGGAGAGAGCAGGGATGTTAGGGAGGATGGGCTGTGGTGGGACTTGAGCAATGTTGCTGCTGTTGATGGTCTGTTGCCTTTAAATTTGAAATTCACTTTGAACTCTCACTTTAGTTAATAAACCTGTAAATATACAATGGTTAGTCAATGACCCTCAGGAAGACGTTTTGACAGTCTACTCCAGAGATGACAAACCTATGGCACGCTATCCAAGCGCCGGCCCTGCTGGGTGCCTTCACGGACCGGAGGGGAGATCAGAGATCTCCGTCACCGGTCCACAGGCACATTGCCGGCAAGAGATGGAGAGGAGACCTTGTAGCTCCGCCGAGGTCTCCTCTCGCGAGCACGGAGCGTTGCCACGGTTACAATGGCAATGCTCCTTTCTCGCAAGAGTGAACTCTAGCCCAGGAGCTGCAGGCTAGAGTTCACTCCCCACTTGAAGCGCCAGGGATTCTCCACCGGACCACTAGGGCTTCACAATCGATATCCCCCCCTCCCTGGGCAAAGGTAAGAAGAGAGGGAGGATATAAAGCATATTTTTTTCAGCCCCCAACTAAGCACACATTGCCCCCACTGAACCCCATACACACACTTGTCCCCCATACACACTGCCCCCACTGTACCCCCATACACACACTGCCCCCACTGTACCCCCATACACACACTGCCCCACTACACCTTCATACACACACTGCCCCCCCAAACACACTTCTCCCCCATACACACACTGCCCCCACTGTACCCCCATACACAAACTGCCCCCCTGTACCCCCATACACACACTGCACCCCCATACACACACTGCCCCACTACACCTTCATACACACACTGGCCCCATACCCATAGTGTTCCCACTGCACCCCATGTATACACTGCACTCCCATGCACACTTTACTTTATGGCGATCTAGCAGCGTGATTCACCATGGCAAGAAGTAAATTCAGGTTTAATTTTTAATCGAAAGGACCGGTGGCATGTACTTCAATACAGGGATAAACAAGCAGACTATTGCCTTTCTATTCCTATTAGGCTCAACAATCTGCTCAATTCCTGTTGGGTTGGGTTGTTTTTTCCCCTTAGTCTAATTAAAATGCATTATTTACTTACACAATAAAGACCCAGCTGAGTATTAAATTGCTTCGACTTTCTACAGATTAACTGCTATTCTACCCAAATAAATACTCTCTCTCCACTAACCCCGGAGCTGCAAGAAAAAAAAACAGCTTCTACCTCTTATACTAAACCATTTGCATTTAAAGATTAATACAGTTGAATACAGGCTAGCTAATTTCTTTATAATATGAACTTTTTGTTCACATTCCACAAACCTAACACCTTCACCAATGACGCAATGCACTTCAGGCCAACCCTCCAACAACACTCTATAGATTCTGGTCAAATGTATTCTAGCAATGCATGTTTAATGATAAAAACCCTCCATAAAAATGCAGTCTGGTCTGACCCAATTTGTGCCAATGTTGCGAAATTGCTCTACCAATAGGCTTTCATCCTGAAATGATGAAATGGCTAACAGTTTCTTAGATAATGTACGGTAATTATGTTCAACATGCCCTCTGCCTCATCCTCTAATGATTAGGCGCTTGAAGGCTCAGAGCAAGAAATGCTAGAAAATGGCTGAAAAGAGACCAATGCCTCCAAAGGGATTAGGTGTAATTTTAGTAATGGCCGCCTTTGTGAGTGTGTTTCATTACTTTCAGTACTCAAAGAAACACTCTGGAGAATAGTTTAGCAATCTGGGGATGGAACGGCTACTGCAAAAATAATAGAACGACCATGTTCATGTTGGATTAATCAGGAAAAACCTTGCAGAAGTTGTCAGAAGTCAAAGTCTTACTTGCTTCTATTAATCAAGGGGAGAAAGGGAGAGCAATACCATTCAGAAATGTAGTGGCAAATCTTAATTTTAAACGCTTCTGATTAAACATTTCCTTGTTAACAAGCCTGCAGTTTTCTGTTTTATTTTGAAAGTGTACTTACCAATGTCATGTTACATCATTCATTAGCATGTTTAACATCTTCTACTGAATGACAATTTCCCCTAGACATCCTCTGTCTATTAGTAGATATTTGGGGGGGGCGGGGGAGGGGGAGTCAGCCATAGTACATGGGGGGTGTTTGGAGTTTATTCAGTAAACCGAGAATTGTGGAAAATTAACAAGGGTATTACATATTTTAGTCCAACATAATTGAACTGGAAAAAATAATCGGACTTCTCTTAACCTCTTAAATAATTCTGTGAATGTTGAAAAGTTAGTTTAAAATGGAGTGAGTGCACTGGAGTTTGCACAATGTATCTTTTGGTCCCAGTAGCAAACAACCTTATAGTGTACTATAATGTATGCATTTTTAGCTGAGGCCAGTCCTTCTGCACACAAACACATTATATATACATATATCTCTATCTTTCTGTCCAGAAAGTATCTAGCCATCGTTAATATAACGAGAACGATTTGTACAACATTGATGTAATCTGGCGGCCAAGTAGAGTGGACTGGAATGCACGTGCGTGAACAATGAAGACTTCACTGTACTAGTCCGTGTAAGCACGCTGTTGAATGAGCATGTGTATTGTGTGGCCGTCGCATTTAAAATGAATGAGCGAGTAGAGCAACGAATATGCATAACATTTTGCATTAAGCTTGAACATTCCTATGTGAAAACTATTGGGATGATTAAGAAGGCTTTCGGGGACGATGAAGAGTACAGCCAAATAAAATCACCCAGATGACTCAGATGACTCAACTAGCGCCCGAGTTGGTGCCCTGTGTCTTTGGGTTTTTCCCAAAACTAAATTCACCTTTGAAAGGTAAGAGATTTCAGACCGTCCATGAGATTCAGGTAAATACGACAAGGCAGCTGATGGCGATTCCAACAAAGGATTTTGCAGAGTGTTTTGGACAGTGGAAGAGATGCTGGGAGAACTGTGTAAGGTTCTAAGGTGCCTACTTTTAAATAGACTGAGGCCTCATTGTCCTATGTACAATATTTCATTTATCTTAAATGTCTCTATTTTTCATACTACATTGCTGGATACTTTCCGGACAGACCTTGTATATATTTACCCACAGCATCCTTATAACGAATGCATGTTCAAGTGAATGCAACCCTCTTGGTTCTATATATTTTGGAGACCAGGTAACTCCTTGGTTTTGCACTGCTCCCTGTCACAGGTGCCTCATTCCCAGGCCCTATGTAACCTTGTCCTGCAGAGAGTCCCAGGAGGAAGCATTTCCAAAGTAATTGGATTAATCTCTGGCATTGGGTTGCTAGAATCAAAACCTACCAAGAATGGCGGTCCAATGTATGATCATATACTGTAACCAAACAAGCCATAAGACTTGCTTTTTCGACAGAAATCTTAAATTTGCAGTGCTGTTACTACTGCAAGGTATTCTGGGTGGGCATATGCAAATGAGTTCAACAAAGAGCCAACTTTTTGCCTTATAAATTCCACTTCATACATGGATTCCTTGGTGTATATGTCTGCTTTAAAAACAACTCATGAAAAGGTGCAAAGCCAGATAACCACTCATGAACAGCTGTTTCGTTGTGAATACAACTCATCAGCATGAAGTTGGTTACCGGCTTGCTATTTAGGCTTGGCATTACTTGTGTGTACTTTCTGTTCATCCTCCGCTCCTCCTCTGGTCTACTTTGATTTTGACACTTCCCCAAGCAGTACAAACTTTATGGGCGACACTGACACGCTGACTTCGTTGCCAATGTCTGAACAGGGTGACATCAGTCACTTCATTCCTATAATCCCAAACCAGCACTAGCAACGCCAGCTAGGGAGTCTCCATAGTAACTGCAGCACATGTACTGTGGTTGTTATACTAGGGCAAACAGAAGGATGCATGTGGGGGAAGGGTCTTTTCTGCTGTACCTTGTCAGCCATATTGTTGGCATAGAGTCTATGTCAAACTAATTAGAAGGAGAAAATTATTTTTAAATAAGTTTTTCTCCCAGTTTATACATTTGCTCGCCAATCTTCTAGCACAATGTACAGATGAAATGTAATGCTCTTTCAAAAGAGCCCAACTGAAAATACCCATGACAGGTACCCCTTTAATTATATTGTTAGGACATGATGGTCTTTTAGTATGTGTACAAGACCTCTTTTTAATCAGGAGGCCAAAGGTCAAGGAATACAGAGATCAGATAGTCAGAAGGAAAGCCGAGATCAAATACACAAGAATCAATACCAGAAACACGCTCTCAGATAACCAGAATGGAAACCACTACAGGGCACAGAGAAATGGACAAAACAGGTTTAAATAGTCTAAGTTGCTCCCTGATTGGCTGCAGGGAAGCATGTGTTCGTGGGCGTGTGTGTAGCACACCCACAGGTCTATAATGAAATGGCACTTTAAGGATTAACTAGTAAAACCCTTAAATTCAACAAAGCTGCAGAGGCCGGTGTCTCTAATGATTACAGAACTGGCCGCTGTGAGAGGAGGAGGAGCCACCACCGGGAGTGAATGATGGGCGGCATTCCCATTACCATGTGGGAATGCCGCCGGACCGAGATGTGCCCGCCGTTCCAGTCTGAATACCGCCGCAACGCTGCACGCCTACCGGGACCCATACCGCTCTCTGGCAGGAGCGGACCCGGCAGGCTGCGTGACAACTTGCCACTGTAAACACTATGAGTATTGCATTTAATATAACTGCATCTATCCATTGTTCTAGCAAAAAAGCTAGAATATGTACAGACTTTAAAGGGACACTATAGTCACCTGAACAACTTCAGCTTAATGAGGTTGTTCAGGTGAGAACTATAGCTCCCTGCAGCCTCTCATGTAAACACTGTATTTTCTGAGAAAATACAGTGTTTACATTGAAAGTTAGGAACACCTCCAGTTGCAGTCACTCAGAGTGAACCAGAGGGACTTCTGAATTGATGGAGGCATAATATGCCTCCATCCACTCAGATCTGCTGTGCACGAGCATCCTGTGATTCAGTATCTCCTCCCACTGCATGCAGACACTGAACTTTCCTCATAGAGATTCATTGATTCAATTAATCTCTATGAGGAGATGCTGATTGGCCAGGGCTGTGTTTTAATCATGCTGGCTCTGCCCCTGACCTGCCTCCTTGTCAGTCTCCGCCAATCCTATGGGGAAGCACTGTGATTGGATCAGGCTATCACATGTCAGCAGGCTGCTTGTTTTTCCTGAGTCTAACAGCCTGCAGATTTACAGCTTCTGGTTTGAATTAAGTAAGATTTTTACTATATTTATGGAGGCATGAGGGGGCCCCGGGGGGCTAGATGGTCATGTTAACACTATAGAGTCAGGAATACATGTAGTTGCACTGGTGACTATAGTGACCCTTTAACTTAAAACTCTTTAAAAATGTGGCCTCTTCCCACCTGTAAATCATTTCTTAGAACAGACCTCTCTATATGAGCAGCACAGAGGTCTAAGTAGAGGACCGAATGACAAGAAGAGCACAAGAACCCTCCTCTTACTCGAGGTTCTTGGAGAAGCATCCGCAAGCTGTGTCAATCACTGGAGAGAGGTGGTGGCAGCAAGGAGGATGGTTGGGTGAGCGTTACAATAGTGTAACAACTATTTACCCTTCAGGGGCAGAGTAGCTGAAATGAGGGGCAGCAGAGTAAATACCACTGTAGCTGCTCTAAATAATAAGTACATTGTGCTTAAGTTGTGTTCCAGTAATAGGTAGGTTTGTTAAGATAAGCAACATTTGCCATATTTAATTTCAGTAAGAATTGTTCTTATTTAAAGCAGTTAATTTGTATAAATGCTTAATTTCAATTTTGAAAAGATGTCATTGACAGGTGTTGGAGAATTACATAGCCCCTACAGGCTGGCTGAGCATTATGGGAAATGTAGCATTTTCCCATATTAGTCATCACCGTAACAGAGGATGAGTAGTAATAACCTCTGGCAAGGTTTCATATATCTACAAACACTCTATTCATTGGGAAGTTGTTCTTGGAGGAGTAATAAAATCTTTCACACTTTATCCCAGAACAACAGTTTTGGTGAAAAGAATCATTTCTGAAACATCATTTTGTATTGGGGTACAAGCAGATTGTTATCAGTGCTGAGTCGTTGACCATGTTTGTGTTTGAGCAGACACGGGAGTCTTGAAAACGGAGGCTGTGGTTTTAGTAAATATAAAGAAATCTCATTGTCCGGATACCAGCAGGGGATTCAAACCACTACTTTAACAGGAAATGAACATTACTTTTTCTTCTCATGTTATATGCAAGTTTCTTCCTTATGAATTCGCATCACATGTGGAATAGCTTTTGATGTGAGCGTTCCAGGGGGCCTGGAATGGAACCCAGTAACTCAATCTTCCCCAAGAAAATAAAAAATAGTTTAGGCTATTTAAATTTGCCATGAAAGTGAGGCACACCGAAGGGAGTACAAAGTGCTGTCAATATAACCTGCCATATCCCCTTCCGATGATTAAAAGTACATTTACAGGTAGAAACCCAATTTATTTTGATGTGCAGTGGTTATTCCTTAACCATTTAATGCACTGATTTGGAAAGTTGGAAATTGGAATAGGAGATTATAACCAACATCTATACTCCTATATAATGCTAATAATACGGTTATTAAAATTATTTATTTCGACACTATAGAAAAACCTAGTGTAGTCATATAATATTCACTGAATATTCACTGAAATTATGGTCATGTTCATGTAAGCAGCCTGCAATAATTTGCACATTGTGATTTTTTGCTTTATCCCATTAGAAGATGGGTAGACTGTGCCCATAAATGTATGCAGATGGTCAGTAACAATACATGATAAACCATCACATGTAAAAGATAGAGTGTGCAAAGTAAATATCTCCCCACACCATTGGACCACTACAACAACCAGCTTGAAGATGGATCCATGGAATCATGACAAATTCTGATCCCACAATCTGAATGTTGCAGCAGAGGTCAAGATTCTTCAGGCCAGGCAAAGTTTCTCCACTTGTTACTGCCTAGTTTTGTTATAAATAAATGAGGTAGAGGCAAACAGTCTGCCTACACAAATTTCAATATGGACAAAAAAAAGTTTCCACAGTGCAGCAATATCCTCACACTGTAGTTCCAACAGTGTATAATAGCCAAACAGGAAAACAGATAGGAGTCTTGCACAACTTGAATTTGCAGTGCACCCCCCCCCCCCCCCCCATCACCTTTAATTTCAGAAGGACAAAGTAAAACAAACATTTCGGGCAATAGCCCTTTATCAACGCTAATGTCGTTAAAGGGCTATTGCCCGAAACGTTTGTCTTACTTTGTCCTTCTGAAATTACAGGTGTAGCACCAGGGGTTGCACTGCAAATTCAAGATGCGCAAGACTCCTATCTTTTTTCCTGTTTGCCTAGTTTTGTTGTGTGGGTGCCTACTATAACCTCAGCAGAAAAGGGTGACAACTGATGTAATCTGCTGCTGAAGCCCAGACACTTCATGGACTGTTGTGCTTCTGAGATGCTCTTTTGCATATGACTCTTATAACACAGTGTCAGTGTCAGAATTGAATCTAGTGGTTTTAGTCAAATGGAAATATTTGCATTTCTCAGAAACAGCAATGTTTTAAATTGTTCGAGAAAAGTTACAGCATCTATTGACCAACACCAGTACATTAAGATGTAGTGGTTTTGGTGTTTAGATTGTCCCCTTTAAGAAACAGGAAAAGGCCACTGATGGCTGAGGGACACTAACACGATAAACAGAAATAATACATGTAGAGGACATTTTGCTGCATCTATACTGAAATAAACAATGAAAACTAAAACGATGTATGAAATGACTGATAATAAAACTTACTTAGATACTAGAGCAACACAGTGTCTTCCCTTGCAATTGTAACTGAATGACAATCATTTGTATAAGGGTCTGGCCCCTTGTCACTTACTGTTGGCTAGTTTTCAAATATAATTTACAAAAGTGACAAATTGATGTAGATTTTTCCCAATGAGATGTATATATGGGCACGTGTGTATAGAATAAAGTATGTAAGCTGTGTGGGCACCAAAGATGGCATTTAAATAAGTTAGGCAATCAGTCTGGAACATAACTTGTACTAACTTAAGTTTACACAAAAATTTTTCTCCACTAAAGTAAAATGTAAAAGTAGAGGTGTAAATCTGAACTAACAGACATAATCTGTTTTACAGTAATACCTTGATGTAATAAAGAAAATATTTGAAACATGAGATGCAGAACAAAAAAAAAAGTTAAACAAAACACTGAGTACATAGATAACACGTGTGTTGCTACAGATGTCAGTTTGGTCAGTAAAACTGGCCAATGTGCTAAACGGTCCTCTGGTAGGTGTTACCATGGTAACAATGTTGCAGTGGTTGTAAAGGGTGGGCTAAGCACGGCCTTCTGTAAGCGACCTGACCGTACAGACAGTGAATGAACACCAGTTGGAGCTAAGTGATGAAGCAAATGCTACATGAAGGACAAAACAGTCACCTTTCCCTGTTGGGAGAGATCATAATAGTCTCTAAAAAGCCATAAGGATTTTTTATGATCATAAATGAGGCTGAGCTGCTATTCACAAAGAACCACTAAAAGAAATGTACCTATAACTATCAAGAAGACGAACGAAAACAGATCTACAGAAAAACACCTGCAACGAACTAACTTGTACTAACAATTGTCTAAGTGTAATCACTTTTGAGCTGTCATCGTTCGACTTTACAGTTAGCATCTAAAAAGCAGCACTTTAGAGATCCACACTTCACAGCCATTCTTCCTGTAAATTCTGTGGCACTCACCTACTAAACATCTCCAGGATTTGGTCACTCCTAAAATAACATACAAACAAAATACTAGTTCAACCCACTTGTTTTGTCTTATCTCAACTGACCTCTAACTTGTCTACCCCTTTCAATGTTATTTTGGAACAATCATCCCACTCCCTGCTCACCCATTGAACTAGTTATCCACTCGCCTAAACAAATATTTTAAGTCTTGCCTACAAATATCTTCTTAATATTCTCTCTACTTTACCCCAGACTCATGCCTTTTTTCCCTCCTTATATCATCTTATCTCCAGAATTTCTCCTATGGTGCACCTATCCTCTGGAGTTCCTTATATCACACAAACATACCTTCACCTACATTCTTCAACTTTGAACTCTCTCCTAAGATCCACTTTTTCCCTTTCAAACTTATCAACTCATGCACTTGACTCATACGTTATCCTGTACTTCTCTAAAGTAAAAAGAAAATAACCCCCTTGCGGGGATACGATAAGTGTGTCCAGTTAGTATCTCGATAGGGGGTAACCCTTGTATTGTATACAAAAAGAGAGAGTAGATGGTGTAAACCAAAGACCAGTGGTCTAGGTAACACCGGTGAGATACTAGGCTCTGCTGTCTGTTAAAATTATAATCTTTAATTAGGTATACATAATCATGAACAAGCAATAAAACATAAAGAAAAAAATACTAAATAGACAAATAGAAAAACACCAAAGTGGTAAAACAAAAAAGAGGAGATATAAAGGGGCTCAGGGAGTAATGGGAGAGGTATCAACTTAGACCAATGTATTCTAGATATATACCTCAATGATAGGAAATATAAGTGGTAGATGACAATGACTAATCTACTAGCCGGCTAAATGCGTAGACAAAACCAAACCCTAAGGTGCTGGTTAAGGAAGCATACGCTAGTATGACACATTGCTTAGGGAGTGCAGCGTAGAGCCACAATCGTGTGTACTCATATGGAAGTATAGAGACAATGGGGTCTCAACAGAATATATACTTGCGGGTGCTGCAATAAGCAGTGTAGCATACAGATAAATGTGGCCATAAGTAAGGCACTAAGTGCTAGTGGGACCAACAGCAGTAAGATATATATGATATGGTTCCCCAGTAGCATTCAAATGCTGAGAACTAGTGTAAAAAAGAAACTCCAGGTAGTCTGACACGCTGGCTACTGATTGCCAGCCAGGACCAAAAACCGTATAGTCATATAGAGGTGTAGAGACATAAAAGTCTGCACAGAGTTACACTAAAGGGTACTGTAACATAAGGAGTTACATGAAAACTCATATGGCCACACATGAATAATTAAATGCTAATAGGGGAAACCCCCAAATATAGGATAGACGGCTTCTACAATGTATAGTGTTCCTATATAAGCATACAGTGTAGGTAGATAGAGACATCCTTTCACACTATCTACCTACACTGTATGCTTATATAGGAACACTCTACATTGTAGAAGCCGTCTATCCTATATTTGGGGGTTTCCCCTATTAGCATTTAATTATTCATGTGTGGCCATATGAGTTTTCATGTAACTCCTTATGTTACAGTACCCTTTAGTGTAACTCTGTGCAGACTTTTATGTCTCTACACCTCTATATGACTATACGGTTTTTGGTCCTGGCTGGCAATCAGTAGCCAGCGTGTCAGACTACCTGGAGTTTCTTTTTTACACTAGTTCTCAGCATTTGAATGCTACTGGGGAACCATATCATATATATCTTACTGCTGTTGGTCCCACTAGCACTTAGTGCCTTACTTATGGCCACATTTATCTGTATGCTACACTGCTTATTGCAGCACCCGCAAGTATATATTCTGTTGAGACCCCATTGTCTCTATACTTCCATATGAGTACACACGATTGTGGCTCTACGCTGCACTCCCTAAGCAATGTGTCATACTAGCGTATGCTTCCTTAACCAGCACCTTAGGGTTTGGTTTTGTCTACGCATTTAGCCGGCTAGTAGATTAGTCATTGTCATCTACCACTTATATTTCCTATCATTGAGGTATATATCTAGAATACATTGGTCTAAGTTGATACCTCTCCCATTACTCCCTGAGCCCCTTTATATCTCCTCTTTTTTGTTTTACCACTTTGGTGTTTTTCTATTTGTCTATTTAGTATTTTTTTCTTTATGTTTTATTGCTTGTTCATGATTATGTATACCTAATTAAAGATTATAATTTTAACAGACAGCAGAGCCTAGTATCTCACCGGTGTTACCTAGACCACTGG
Organism: Pelobates fuscus; assembly: GCF_036172605.1. NCBI lineage: Eukaryota > Metazoa > Chordata > Amphibia > Anura > Pelobatidae > Pelobates > Pelobates fuscus. Next base: position 147,012,614 of record NC_086321.1, on the reverse strand, counting down.
TCTTTGGTTTACACCATCTACTCTCTCTTTTTGTATACTTCTCTAAAGTGAATCATCTATCACAATATGTTTTACATCTTCAATACACCCTCTTCACCTTTCATAACATTGTGACATTGTTCAGTGCTGTGGACTTTCATGGCGCTTTATAAATTAATGACATGGGCCCAAGTTTCCAATGTTCACAAGATTTTCATTTACAGAAGAAATCATGAGAAAACTAGATTAACAGGGGAAACATGTAAACATAAATGACTTCAAGTGTCATCACCTATTAGCCAGCTCAGTTAGCAGAGATGGGTTCATATTATGTGCAACTCTGCTTCCTATCTGATATTCCATATACCGTACTTCTAGAACCTTTACTGGTATGTGTACACTACAGCAGAGCTGAAAATTTCAATTACTATGCTACTAACCAGGCATTAAAAATTGCAAGCGTTGAGGGTCAATGGTATCCTCAGCAGGGGTGAATTTCTAGTCATCGGGGCTAAAATTGCAGTCACCTATGGCTAGTGGCGATTGAACATTTTGAGCCCATGCACTAGAGAATATAAGAAGCCGAAAAATATAGTAAATTTGGAAAATATTCTTAAAGGACAGTGTTTGCTGTCTGCACTGGTTTCCTTCTCAGTACACAAAACCATCATGTGTGAAGTGATTTATAGGCCAGAGTATTTAGCAGTATCATGAATGATATGGCGTTGTGTTGTATTGTGCAATAAATGAAGCACTAAATCTTTTCTGACAGTGTCTAAAGAGCATGGCAGTAAACAGTACGCAGAGATTTGTAGTAATGTAAAAGTTATCCATTGTAGTATTCCAAGGGAAAAAAATGAATCACTGGCAGAAATGGGATTGTGCCTATGGCAGAAAAGACTAGTAAATTCAAGAAGGACTAAGCTGTGATTCGGAGGTGGAGCATTTCGGTAATAGTAAATTGTGCATACTTAGGGTTATTTACTGAAGTGTGAAATGCATGGAATGCAAAGTAAATTTCAAATTTTGGTCCAAAATAGCTGAAACATAGTATGTTCTAAGTATATAGGTGAACCCTTTCTGTAAGGTGTACTGAGGTAGTATCAGATTGTGCTCTAATTTCTTTCTTAGACAGCCTATAGACATTATTTCCAGCCCCACTAGCCATTTCTAGTCGTTCAGCTAAGCAATTTCTTTACACTTTTCTTGACTATATAGAAGCATATCGGCTTTTTAGATGTTGTCTAATCCCATTACAGTGGAGGGATCACCTATTACTCATTAACCCATTGGGCATGTTTTTTATTCTTTCCATGTAAAGATTACAGCTGATCAAATACTATTTTAGCTCACTAATTCACATATTCACTATTTTTTCTTTTGTTTTTGTTCTGTTAATCTTTTCAGACATTGTACTAATAAAGATGTTTTCTTACAAACTATTTTATTCTGTGGTCCTCAGCCCTACCAGCATCTGGATGTATTATCCAGTTGTTTGTATTTATTCTGAAATTATAACATAGCAGACTTATTTTGGTTTAAAACTTGAAAAATCACTTTGAATTCACAACAATTAATACGTTTGTGAATAACCTTGCCTGTGCGGATTTCCATATTTAAAGCAACATTGTAGACACTGTAAAACTGCTTCATCTCATTGAAGGTGTTATAGTGTCTGGAGTATCCTTTCATTCACAGGCTAACCATTTTTAAAGCTGTAATACTAAAACGAGAGTTCCAAGAAAATCATCCCTTCTCTGCTGCTTGAGCTAGTTAGTCGGAGCAGCAATGGTCAGCTGTGATTGAGAGTGTCAGCTAACCATTTTCAGCCTACAGCAGCACCTATTGATGGTATGACTTTGTATGGCTAGAATTAAGTGTGTAATCTCTACCTTGGCCATACTTAAAGTCGGGTTTCTGCCAGGGACCTTCATTCATTGTTAAATAGTTTTAAAATAGTTTATCTCTGAATGGAATGAAGGGTAGCACCAGAAGATTGTAGGCACTGTAACCTATTCAATGAGACAAACTGGTTATAGTGCCTACAGTGTCCCTTTAACCCCTTAAGGACACATGACATGTGTGACATGACAAGATTCCCTTTTATGCCAGAAGTTTGGTCCTTAAGGGGTTTAAGCAGAGTAAGTGGTGAGAACCGCACTCAGTCCCAACGGGTGCTCCAGAGCAGGACCAGCAATCCCAGTACAATAATCCAAGAAGAAAAAACTCCCAGGCACTCCAATTTTCAAGCCGCAGGCAGATTTATTGTGACAGAATGTAACACAACGTTTCGACCGGAAAGGTCTTTTTCAAGCTTAAATTCTGTCACAATAAATCTGCCTGCGCCTTGAAAATTGGAGTGCCTGTGAGTTTTTTCTTCTTAAGGGGTTTAAGGTCCTACTGACCCTGCAACTGTTCATGCATTACAAGTCAGGGCAGCTGAGCATGATGGACAAGATTATTCTTATACATCTGCAGAGCCAAGGTTAGAGATATGATAGATAGACAGACAGACATCCTATATATAATTTATTAATCTTTATAGTTAGTCTTTCTATGTCTCCTTATAACTGGACAGTGATGGTTAGCCTCGGCTCTGCAGATTTTTATAAACTAAACTACCCATCACCGCCGGGTTCACTCTTTCTTTACTATCATTTGTGTGTACTTTTAAGGTATTTACACGAATGTTGAGCTGCTTTCTCTCTCTCTCTCTCTCATACATATATATATTTTGTGAGATACAGTATCTCACAAAAGTGAGTACACCCCTCACATTTTTGTAAATATTTTATTATATCTTTATAAATGTGACAACACTGAAGAAATGGCACTCTGCTACAATGTAAATTAGTAAGTGTACAGCCTGTATGACAGTGTAAATTTGCTGTCCCCTCAAAATAACTCAACACACAGCCATTAATGTCTAAACCGTTTTGTGAGATACTGTATATTTACTTGAATCATCAATTAAGCGCCTTTTAATACACAGTGCACTTTGTGTTATTTTAAAATATCCATCACGCTCAGCCAGCATTTAATGCAATACAAAAAACACAAACACTGTAAGAATTGCGCAATTTTTTTGCCAGGTCAGGGCATAGATTATATCTATACCTACATGAATATGAAACCGTGATGCACATGTTTAAGTTAAGTTACAAAGCATATTGATTTCTATAGCAGTTCATTTGAAAACGTTTACCACTTTTTACCTCTTCAATACAAGGAACATCATCAAACATGAAATGCCTGGTAGTATGCAGCTAAATGAGGACTAATACACAAAATACTAATTTGCCTTTAATCCATGAAAGAATCATTATAAAATTAGTAAACACTGAATTGTTCAGCAAAGGGCACTATAACGAAAAATGGCAATGAGCTGTTCAATTTAGTCTCTCTGAAAGGGATGTTAAATAATGTGTAAAAAAACACATCAATCTGTGAATAATCTTATTTCCATTGGGGAAGTTAACACAAGTTAATTTGCAAAGCTCTTAGAAAATTGATCAATAATCAAAATAATAGCCTGAACAGATGGCCCGCAAAATCAAGAGCGGAAAGAACAGACAAGCAGACAAGCGGCCTTGGTATGGTTGTGCTTTTGTGATATTCAGACAGTTCAGAGCAGTAATATAGAGTGGATACATATGCTAAAACATCTCCCACTCCAGTCTCCAGACACTGTGTGCTCAGAAAGTAGAGAAAGAACTAAAATCGGAAATTGTAATATGCATGTTTTAATATAAGGAAATGTGGAGAGGAGAGATGAGGAATTTTCATTAGTTACTTGGGACCCAGGAGTACAAGTTATCCCCATGGCACTGCAGCAGAGCGATGCTGGGAAAGACCATTTGCACCCAGCTTTAAGCAACATAAACACCACAATACCTCCCTGCAGTGAATATGCTTAATAAGCAGTGAATATGTTGCCCAGGGTCCCCTGGAGTCATGCTCCAATTTCATTTAATATCAAACTGTTTAGTGAGATGTAGTGGCTATGTTGCTTAGAGTGCCCCTAAAAATAAAAAAATACAAAAAATAATTGTGTACACTGAAAGGATTAAAAACACGCTGGTGCACGCACTCTCAAACTATTATATTACCAGCAACTCACTGCACATTGGTGTGGAAACAAAGGGGACTGTTCTTTAACTCCTTCCCCCAGTAGGTGAGAAAAAATGAGAGAGCCCTACGTTTTTACCTGGTTCTTAGTGGTTCCAGGGGACTACATCCAACAGCACTCTCAAACTATTATGTTTTCTAGACAACCTTGTAGATTTTACAACCCTCAAACCCCCACACTTGGGTTGAGGAAATCTGTCCTGACTCCCTTCTTATTAGGGATTCTGTGAACCTGCATGTTAATTATTGCTTCAGTGAACCTACTTAATTATTTATATCCACTGATTCAGGAATGAATTCCCAAACTAGCCTTAATAAATAAGTAGACCCACTGAAGCAACAATTCCTAAACTAGGAATATTCATCCCCAATTTGATTTGGTTTAAATGAATAATATAGACACCAAGACCACTTTATCCCATTTAAACCTTGCAGCTGAAAACATTGCCGTACTGCAACGTTTAAAAGTGACAGTCACTATGGAGAGACTACGTGATTGCCGCAGTGTGCTGTTTTGCTGCAAATGCACGGAAACTTCCCTATGGGAAAGTACTAGATTGGCTGCGATCATCAACGCTGATGATCTCAGTCAGAGAAGAGGTGGAGCTTCACGGACGAGACTAGCATGTTGAGGGCTGAAAGATAAGTAAAATAAATTTTTTTACCTTGTCAGCACTGGCCTAGTCACCTTAACAGACTAGGTTACTATAGCATTAGGAATACATACTTATATTCCTAACCGTATAGTGTTCCTTTAATTTTCTGCTCAGGCCAGATCAATCTATTTTCAGTTTGGCTATTTAAATGTTTTAAACTGAACCTCTTTCAACCTATGTTACTATCAGACCTAAGAAGTTACTTGCAAGTGTAAGCCTAGTGAGTCTATGGTACATTCAACAGGGGTGAATTTGTACTCACCGATGCTAAATAAAAAAAAAAATGAAAAAAAATAAAAAAGTAAACTAAATTTGCAGGAAAGTTTCCATAGTAAAATGTTTATGTTTCCCTGTAATGTTTATAGAATTGTACCAGAGTGCATTTTGTGGGGATAATTATGGGATGATAATATTATACAGTTGAGAATTTCCCACTATTTCAATTCTCTTAGATCTTAGAGATCGTTATCATGTAAGTGAAATGTATTCCATACAAATAAAATCACAATTTGTTATAAAAATAGATATCATTTATTGTGACAAATAAAATAATAATAATATGTAACATGCGTGATAATAATCAGTGAATATTTAGTATAACATCGTATACAATGACAATGGTTAAAACAAACCAATGGCTAACAGCATCAACTGATTTATTAGGGTAATTCACAGACACAGAAAGCTAAACTTCACACAGCACAGCGAAAAGCCATCAAACCTTGGCTAACAGTTAGATCAACTGAGTAACCCTTTCAGCGCTGGCTAGATCCTCCTGGGCATATACTATCCTATTCTCATGTAATTTTCAATTAAAATAACATTCAAACCAGCTCATTAATCATTTCCTGGAACCATCCAATAAGAGTCAAATCTACAGATTCTATAAGCCAAATTTTAATTTGCCTAAAAAGATATTTTATCTTATTTCAGAGGAAATCAACACACCTGGATAAAAACAGCGGTATGCTAACACATAGTAAGATACCAGTACTATGTAATTATCTGACTCCACCTGCAGAATGGAGTGTTATAACTACATATTCTTTAGTTAACTAAGATTTCTCAATTATTGAAATCTGACCGTGATTTATCCAGTCATATATCATGCTATTAGTAAATTTTTAATTAATTTAAATTACTTAAATAAAACCAGCATAATTACCAGTTAAGTAGATGTTCTCATCAGATGACTAGGTAGTCCCAGGAACTTGAATGCGAGTATGATTGGTTGTATGGAGGTGTGTAAGTAATAGAGAAAAATGATGTTGGTTAGAAAGTAATAGTAAAATTCTAAGTGTCAAGGAGTGTTTCTTGAATTGTGTCCAAGAGAGTTTGAGTGTTAGTTCCAGAGTGTCCTGAATATCTGTCCTGGATCTCTCTGAATGTCCAAATCTGAAAGCCCAAACTAACCTTGCTCTTCCCTTTGTCCTAATTTTTAAAGGAAAAGATTCTCTATACGTCATTAGTTGGTAAGGCCAATAGGAAACTGTAGGTGTGGTCAACCTGCAGATCGCAATTTAGATATTTGGTCCATAGAGGGCGCAATTGCCTAATTAACTTTCCTATCCAGGAAAGAGTTAACTTTTCCTGATGACGATTTTGACGTCATTTGGCTTATCTAAAATGACTACCATAACTTAAATTTGCTGTCAGTTCAAAGCGTTTGCCTCAGTCTTTGTGGCAACGACTTTGATCGTAATTTCTAGGATTGACAGTTCTAAACTCAATTTCACCCCTTACTTACAATGGGACCTTGTAAGATTTAGAAATTAAAATTAATTACTTAGTCTTCTCTGTCACTAGTGTCTGTGTTTAAAATTATTTCTATTCCATTAACATTTAAACAGAGCATTCCATCCCCATGCTTCATTGCTTATCACTTGGCTTGTTTACATAATGCATTCCTTAGCTCAGGCAACTGGCTAGTTACAGAAAGGAAAGACATGTTGTGTCTGTCTTGCCTGAAATCCAAAATGGAGTCCGCTTTGTTCTGAGTGACTCTGGCAATATACACTTTTAATTTCTATCTTAGCACAAAATGTCTGCCGATATAAATATCCTGACAATTTGTACACAAGTTCTCATTAAGTATCAGTTAATAATGAATGATTATTGTGACCCTACACTGGGCACCCATGCTGCTTTCTCACTGGTAATAACATACAACAACATAATCATCAGGCCACAGGCAAAAACCCTTATATTGGTACTGCTTTTCCTACTACAATGGAGTCTCATTTGACATTGGGTACAGTCTAATGAAGGTGTTTTGCTGAATATATTTAAGTACCTATTGTACTATAGATGAAGAATGGGTCACTGAACTAATTTTAAAATTGAAGAATGGGTCATCAAGCTAATGCCCTGAAATAATTTGGGTCAGGGAACCTATCACATGCAATTAGATAATATTCAGAAATAGAAATTTGCCATTTTGTGCACTGCTTAGCAATTCTGCCTTTGCAAGCACAATTGCAACACATGATCTATATCTACGATACCTTCATAAAGCTAAGTTTTAAAAATAAAAATCTAAGGATTAATGGTCTAGACTAGGGAGTAGAGAAGCTGAGAGTCACAACCTGGGGCATGTTTTCGTTTCACCCAGGATAATGCATCTCCTAGAAACTGGGTTAATTTCACACATGACAGAAGTGAGAATGGTGAAGTTCATGCAGAGTAGACCTGATTCGGGGCCTATTAAACAGTGCTAGTACATTGATGGTGAGCCAATGACATCTGATTTAAAAATTATCAGTCTGCTTTGACCTCTTTGGTTCCTGAACGGAATGATGATATTAATTTACGGTGAACAAACTATTTTTGAGAGAATTCCCACAAGGAGCAAAGTGACACTTTTCATCTACTATTTTTTCTGAAAAGTTTTAATTTCTGGAGAAAGTGCGATAAATAGTGAGTTTTCACATGTAATCTGGTAGAAATTACTGAAGTACTTTTTGCCTTGTGTTCATGCCCCAGGTAGTTGATAACGCAAGCAATAAAAAGGCAGGTGATTAAGATTTGTTTTACATGATTTGCCTGTTATTACATGCATGTTTTGTATGACGTGTGTCATAACACACTCATCACAGGGACATACCGTATTTATTAGAGTATAATGCGCAAAATTTTGTACCGATTTTTAATCGAAAATTAGGGGTGCTCGTTATACTCGAATAAATATTAGCCCAGCAGAAGAGGGAGGGAGTGGGTGCTCCGATAATACCTCCCAGGACCGCCGGGCTCATTACAAGCCCGGCGGTCCTTGGGGGGCGGGCAGCAAGCGTTTACTCGCCTCCCTGCAGCTCCTCCAGCTCCCCAGTGTAAATCTCCCGAGACCCGCGGCCAGCTCTGACACCATTAATTCAAACTCTCCTCTCTAAAAAGACCATAAATGCAAGTGCTGCCAGGAGTGTAATTTCCACCACTATCAGGCAGACTGGGACATGTATGTTGCAATGTTGCCCTAACTTCAAAAGGACCTGAATTTTATAAAATCATGTAAAATAGAAAATATATAACGCTGATGCATGTATTAGGGAAAAATAATGGCATCTTGGTGTTCTGGAAAAATAAAATAAATTAATTAAAAAAAACAGACCGAGTTGAACTTTGGCCTTCTGGTTTATTACATCCCCAGAACCTCTCAATGGAGTTATTTTCTCATTCTGTTATGTGTATTCTATATAATACATACATATACAATAGAGAAAGTCATACCTTAAGCAACCAGATGTATTCTTGAAAACAGTTGTCCATTCTGCATCACGGGGCTTGGAATCTTCATTGGGCTCATTCTCCCATCCAGAGTGAGGGATGATAACTTCATTGGTGAGTGTCTGAAGCCCATGGTTGATGATCACCATTTTTAAAGGTTCATAGGAAGAGAGGTTCCACAGAGTGCCTTTAACAAGACAAAACAAAATTAACAAGTCACTGATGTTTTCAGTTTGGCTATTTTAAATAAAATTGAAATTGACTTTGAATCCACTTTGAATTTTTGCTTTAGTAAATAACTCTGACAGATACATATATGTGTAACCTGGGTGGTAGTAGAGTTCACTGAACCCTTTGTGCCTACAAAATGAATAATACACTGCCACTGTGGATTAGAGGGCAAGTTTTCTATTAAATTTATGTATCAAACAACAATCATGAGCCTATTTTATCTTTATTTTTATCTGCAGTTGACTTGATACATTTTACAGATCATTATGACAACTACTACTGAACAGGTATGCTAGCTCATCTAATCTACTGGACACAATGTTACACCAAAATTTCACTGGATGAGAATCCTGTACCAACATTTCACTGTATGGGAATACTGTACCAACATTTCACTGGATGGGAATCTCGTACCAATATTACACTGGGTGGGAAAACTGTACCAACATTTCACTGAATGGGAATCCCATACCAATATTACACTGGATGGGAATACTGTACCAATATTACACTGGATGGGAATCCCGTACCAATATTACACTGTGTGAGAATACTGTACCAACATTTCACTCAATAGGAATCCCGTACCAATATTACACTGGATGGGAATACTGTACCAACATTTCACTGGATGGGAAACCTGTACCAATATTACACTGGATGGGAATACTGTACCAACATTTCACTGGTTGGTAATCCCGTACCAATATTACACTGGGTGGGAATCTTGTACCAATGTCCATTGGACAGGAATCGTATGCGAACATTCAGTAGAAAGTGAATTTATGCCGACATCCATTGAAAAGCATCATGCATGTCACACCAGTTATAACATACTATATATCAAAAGTCCATGAACAAAGTAATACCAGCATTCACTACATAGAATGTTATACCAACACATGCTGGACAGAATGTTATAACAGCATCCACTAAAATTAATGGTAGACCCACAATTACTCAAATTAATATTATACCAGCATCTACTAGACAGAATATTGTAGGAGTATCGACCGGATAGAGTGTCATACTAGCAGCCACTGAAATAAGATAGAAAGTTATACCATTATCCACTGGATATAATGTCATACCTTCACAGGCTAAATAGAATGTAATACCAGCATCCACCACATAGAATGTTATACCATCACAGACTGAATAGAATGTTATACCAGCATCCACCATGTGTCGGATCACTATAACCATGGATTACCTTTCCCTTTGTTTATGCATTCAACTATATGCTCAGGACATTGCATTCCCCTTTATTTTATTTCTCCCTGTCATTCCCTTAACGAACAAGAAGTGTGCCACCTATTAACATTATGTATTCAATATATTTCGAACTCCAGAACAATTAAAACGGTTCGAAGTGAGTCGAAGTGGTCGCCATTCGAACACATGGCAGCGGCCATCTTAAGCCGTGAGTACTATGAGCAGTCCCCCCCCCTTATTCTGATTTAGGGCCCCCACCCACAGCTCAGTAGTGGGGGCCCGGGGGGAGGACAATAGGTCCCCCCCCATTATTTTACATTAGGGTCCCCACCCACCGCTCAGGGGTGGGGGCCAGGGGGAGGACATTAGGTCCCCCCCCCCTTATTCTGATTTAGGGCCCCCACCCGCCGTTTTTTTTTTTTACAGTGAGCAGCCACAGGCACAAAACTGTCCCTTTGTCCGGGAGCCCCGGCACAATGCACAGTGTAAACCCGGCACTATTGCTGAGCCACCAGCAATAGAGAGGAGTAAGGAGCAGCACCAGGCCTTTCTTCTACTTGCAGTATATAAGGATACTCTCTGCCACAGGATATGATGTCATCCAGGCAGTAGAAGAGAGAGAGAAGGGGGGTGACTGACCAAGTGTTGGTCAGATTGGCATGTCAGAAGCTGCATTACTCTTCTGACAGGGGGCCAGCCACCAAAATAACCATAGTGTCAGGAATACATGTTTGTATTCCTGACACTTTAGTGATCCTTTAAATCACTTTGTGACTTGCACAGTCTACCTTTACACTTCTTGTAAAGAGACATCTAATATTAAAACTTCTACTTCACGGAAAGAATTAACAATATCAACAGGCTGTGTTGGTACTGGTTGATTTGGATAAGTTTCTGAAGGTTTCAAAAACATTTTACAGTCATCTTGACCTCAAGGGATGAAGATCTGCTATTAAGCGGAGAGCTGACTTTTCCAGAACAGCATATTCAAAGCAATGTTAAAGGGTTTGAAGGCAATGTGAAAAAAAGGAAAAGGCAGTGCAATGTTTGTTTTCTTAAGTGTCTGGGAGGGATGCTTGCCATTTTCACCCAGACTGTGTGGCACTCTGTAAGAAATTACAGACTGGCCTTTTTACTTAAACATATGAAAATAAAATAAAAAATATGTGCTCTGGGATTGCCATTCAAAAATAGCAGCTTGCTAATAATCCCATGCCAGAGAATGATACAACCAGTGAGAAAGAGAGCTTTGAGGCGTGAGATACACAAAGTAGGGAGGAGGCATTTAGCTCTGTTTTGTCTACAGAGTGAAAACAATGAGGGGGATTTACAAGCAATAATAAATAGAACGACGGAACATGCAATCCTCTTGCCTAAGTGAAGATTAATGAACCTACATTTTTCTAGAGATGCATAGTGACATATAAGATTTATATAGCTTAATGTAGAATTCCAGGAAGCATGCTGCAACTCAGGTCAATTCTTAGACCACTGAGAACAGACAACATGTTTCATGCATAGAACAATAAATTCACCTTTGTGCTAACAAGGACTCAGCCATCAAACACAATAAAACTCTATGTAATATTCAGAATGCCCAGAAACACAGCAGGAGACCTTAAAATAAAGTAGACTCACCTGTTATAAGCTCTCTCACTTCCATGTCATCTGTCTTTCGTAATAATCTGATCAAAGCAGGAATGCCATCGCAATTTTTAATAGCGACCTTGTTCTCGTTATCTCTTCCATAAGAGATGTTTCGGAGTGCTCCACAGGCTTTACGATGGACCTCAGGTTTTAGGTGGTCTAACAAACCCACTAATATGGGGATACCTTTGAGATGTCTCACTTCTTTTTTTATTTTATCATTTTCATAGCAAAGATGTTGCAGGTAAGCCGCAGCATTGGACTTGACTGGATCAATGGGGTGGTTGAGCATGGCAATGACTTCAGGGAGGTCAGGATCTCTCCACCTTGGATCTTTGCGTATACTGTCGATAGATGGAGACCGTTTGCCCAGTCGGTCTATACTAGCCAGACTTCCTCTTTCTGGCTGAGCCAATGGTGCTGCATATCCACCATGAAGATAAGGGATTCTTTCATCAATCAATTCTGCCTCTAGCGGGTCATCGTAGGCCCTGATAAAGAAAAACATTAATTGTAGTGAGTCTGTATTAAAATAAACCATATACAGAGTAAACAATATTTTCCATGCTAGAACATTTTAGCTTGAAAGGGTAAACGGCAGAAAGGGAAGGATGAACAAATGACAGCAAGGAATTATCATGTTTATATGAGAGTCCTTTCAATGATCAATATGTAAAACCCTTTGTCTGTGTATTTACTTAAAATGTAGTCCTAAACAGTGAACCATAAACTAAATTTACTATATTTAACTACAATAGCAGTTAGATAAATTATTTACCTCAACTATAATTGATTTTAAAATCTTCATTTTAAGTTCACTACAATTCACTTTTTTAAATAAATACTTTAGATGTTTCAGTACTACTCTAACTTCACACTCTCTTAAAGACATAAAAAGAACAATTTTATTAAAGGAACACTACAAGAAAAATAACAACTTCATCTAAACGATGGACCAGGAGGCCCCCAGACGCACTCTTACCTCAAGGGGTTAAACCGTTCTTGAACAGTTTAACCCCATAGTTGCCTCCAGCGCCAATGTCAATTCCCCCCAAGGCGGCATCTAGCTTCTGATTGCTGCCAGATAGGTGGCTAACACTCCTAGCCATTTAGCGACTCCACATTTGCAAATTTACTGGCTTGGAAAAGTTACGTTTCTCTCACAGCCAGTTGTGCGAATGGGGAGTCACTGGTTGGCTGAGCGCTCACCCCATCAGCTGCGCCTCCTGAACTGAAGTTTCAGAAACTGGGTGCACCCTGGGGGAAGAGTTGACACCGGCGCTGGAGGCAACTTGAATAGTTTAACCCCTTGAGGTAAAAGTGTGCCCACGGTCCTCATGGCACCATAACAACTTAATTTAGATAAATCTGTTATGGTGCCATGCGGTGCCTAAACTGTCCCTTTAATAATTATGTTTCACCTTTGCAACTCATCACATTCCAAAAGACAAAATGCAGCCTTGTTTCGGTAAACTACAGCAAGCGGGGCGTGACTCATATGAAGCGTGGCAAAGAGTCTCTCACGCATCATTGAGCTCATAGAGAAGAAGCTGCTGTAATCAGCTGAATATGAAGCCTGATTATAAAAGCCATACTGGCTTATTGGAAAGACTAGAACTGACAGTACCACTTCTCAGGCCAAAAGGCATGACCCCATAAAAGCAAATGAAAATCCTGAAAATATCACTCCATAACTTACCTTAGAAAATGGCTTAAAAGAGATAGAAAGAGAAAGCATAAGGGTTATCATTCCAATACCTAGTGTATATTGTGTTTCAACTGCAAATAAACTGAATGCTATGTGCAAAGAGATTGTCTGGTTCTGGTGCTTCAAGAGTCACCTGTCAGCTTTACTGAGGCCAATCTAAATACATGTTTGACTCAGTTTTGCAAATACTAATAAGGGAATTGTATAGAAAGGAGGGCCCTACATCATATCTAAAAAATGAGCAATGCTATATTCATGTCATTAATTGCAGGCTTTGTTTCATCAAAAGACAACAGAAATGATTGTATTTCTCCATTTGTATTTCACAGATTTGATAACATTAGACACACACACACACATATATATTATATATGATTACGTAACAATGGCCTTGGTATTATGGGAGAATATTGCCACCAGGACGTTCTAGAGTCAATAAAAGAAGCAATGGTCGAACAACAGATCAAAGTCTCCAGTGGCTGCAATTGTTTTTCAATAACATAAGCTTTAGAATTATTTGTATTTTATATTACATCATTTATTAGGGTTATGTCTAGGGTTATTGTGGCCTTAGGGGAGCAGTGATACACATACCCCTGCATGCCCAAGATTGGCGCTGCTGTAATACTTTAGTACTTTTTCTGTCTCGTCAGCTCCTCTCTCGACATCCCTTTCCCCACTGGGAGAGGGTTGATATAAAATGGCAGCTGCTATACAGAAGGTGTAACAACCACTAATCTTGGCGATAACTAAAACATGTACAGTGCCTTTGTTAAATCCCATGAAAATAATCAAGTAAAAACCCTGCTCAATCTGTTTTTTTTAGTGCATGAAAAGTAGAACAAGAATTGCAGTGTGCAGTAGAACATTCCTCTGACAGGACAACACGAGAGGCAGAAATCAAGGCATCCAGTTCTGAAGTGCAAACAGATGTGCAACTTTCCAGTTAATTTACTCAATGCTGAAAGACGGTCGATGAAAAATCAGTTTGGGCTTTGTGCTTCTCAAGATGTAAGCAGGCAAAAATTGCAATTAAATAAAATTAATATAAACTAATCATCTTCTGTTGGTCAATGAGACTCCCAGGGGCAAACAGCATTCAAAATAGATAAGTAGCTGAGGTAAAAAAAAAAAAAAAAACACACTACGATTTTTTAAAGCAAATCTGGCACAAGCATAATAAATACATTACATGTTTTGCATCGGAGTCATAATTAAATGACAGGCGAATCTGAAGTGTATAACTTTCCCTTCAATTGGTGCATCTGATAACAGAGGAAGCAATGCACTTCCATCACAGAGTTATTATGATGTCACTTAGATTATTACTAGTAAGTAGACAAGGTGTCATTACTTACAAAATGTCTTTTCAAATCTGGTGAGCGCATCATTTCTGTAATAAATTGCAAATTAGTAATATATGGGTTTGCAAAAACATTCTTCAATATCACTAGCAGAATTATCTACTAAAGTATAAACTGTCAAGTGAATTTCCAAATTTAGACCAGACTAGCTGAAATGGGAAAAATAAAATCTTTAAAATGTCTTACCTTCCCTTGTGAGGCCTAGCAGTTAGGGGCATGCCAGGGAGGACTCTTCTATTCATCGTGGAATAATCAGGATCTAGTTCGTAACCCTCATCATCTGCCCCAAGACTACGATTATCATCCTCTAGGCCATAGGGCTCTGGCTGGAATCGCTCAGGCTGTGATCGGTTAAGATCAACACTACTACCAATTGGAACCTGTGGCTGAGCAATGGGGACATAATTTTCCCGCCGGGTGGGAAGGGTATAACTGCCATCCTCAGGCCGGTAACTGTTGCCTGGAGTGTAAGCATAGCGGGGACGGTAGTTGACTCCGCGGGATAGACTGCCATAGCTGTCAGTTAGGTCTCCGTAGCCTTCGTGCCCCATGAAGGGTCGGTACTGAGTCTCGTGTGGATCACCATAAGAGTCGTTGTAGCTGTTATTGTAGGATCTGGTCAATGTAGAAGAAGACTGTGGGGTAATAAAACGTTCCCCATTTTTCATATATCTTCTGTCAATAGAATCTGTGTAACCACTGAGGGGAGAGGAGGCATCGAGCACCGGCATCCCATCTGGACCCAATGGTACCTGGCGGACTGTTCGTGTGGTTACAGTTTTCACCATTTTAGTGACCTTAAAAAAACACAACACACAAAGCACTGATGGTTACAAGAAGTCTGTTAGTATTTTATAGTAATTACATAGCAGGTAATGTCATTGGTTTCCAATCATAGAGAAAATATTTGTGCCAATGTTTTGCTGATCTGGAATTTCATCCTACTGGAGATCATTTAATCTCAGGCGTTTGCCTCATTAAAAACACTAAATCTCCTGATATCACTGACTCCGTGTAGCATGGAGCTGTTGTCCGAGAGTTGGATGTCATTACAATAAAAAATACCGAACACACACTTCTAATTAGAGTGCTATAAAAACCTGCTTTATCTTTCCAACATCGCAAAGCAACTGCACATAAAGTGGTTCTGATGATGGCTGAGGACATTGGAAATGAAAGAACTTCATTACGAGAATTCAGCAGTTGAAACTATTACACTAAAGGATGTGCTTAACCCGGCACTATCATTTTTTTTTATTATTGATTTTCTTTAACCACACTTCTAACAGATTCTTATTAGTTATTCCCTCTGTTTCGTAATTGTTTTGTATTTCATAAACATGTCCATGATAATTCAAATTCACTGACCACAAAAAACACAAAACATAGTAATCCACAGTCTGCATCATTTACATGTTGGCTAAATGTAATAAGCAGACTTCTGTTTTTGGGGAACTACAACTCCTATAATACTTTGCCAACCTTTAGGGGAAATTAACTTCCACCACAGCTGGAAGGTTACCTGTTCTCCTGGCAAAGCCTTATGGAAGTCTTCGCTCCACAATAGCTGGAGGACTAGCAAAATGCTAGTGAAGTTTCACAAGATATGATGTTGACTGTTGCTAGGTTAATAACCAAAACTATCAACTTGAACATTAAAGGATATATGTTAAACATTCTGTTTTAGCAAAGAAAAAAAAAAGCTGCACACTAGCCCAAATCCCTATGCCTATTTAAATAAATGGAGGGTTATTTAGTAACTCCAATGGCCTTTTGTACCACACTGCCATGTTACAATGCCCACACATGTGTTACCGATTTAGGGTTAATAAGTGTGTAGGAGTTTAGAAAAATACCCCTCTCTGTCTTATTAGATATTTATTTGCCTGAAGCTGAAGGAAGCCAGGTGAATTGTTAGTGTAGGACCCACTAAAGAGGTTTGCCTTGATGTGGCAGGTGGGCTTATATCTTATGGCCATTGGAATTACTAGATAACCTCAATTTATCTAAATACGCACAGGGATTTGTGCTAGTGAGCAGGCAAGTCTTTTTCTATGGTTTTTATTTTATGTATTGGGGCTGATGTGTGCTATATCCGTTGCTGCTGCCCATGAGTAATGGGAGTTTGAGCGCAGAACTTATTTTAGTATATTTGTATTCTGTTTTAGCAGCCCAGTTAGAAAACTGTAGATTGGCTGTGCAACGCCGAGTCAACTTGGACTTCAACAAGGACTTTTGTTGTAATAGAATTTGTGGAAAGCTCCCACCAAGTTCAGATAAATCCAGAACAACTCTCTGTGGCCTTTTATCCAATACCTACAGACCACCTTTGGATTTTCATTGAGACACTTGTTTTGAACCAGGTATTTCCTCTAGGATATATGGAAATATAAAATGCAAGCTAAAGGATGCAGATAACCACAAGCCAATTTACAATATGAGTTAGCCAATTGTGCATTACATTATCCGAACAAAGCGGAGGAGTATGAGGAAAGATAGACAATTCTCTAAGGGGATTCAGTCCAGGTCATAGAGATGCCTGCATTTTAGATTTAAACAAATCTGACAGCCAGTGATGACTAGAAAGGATCAAGCAGTTACATATTAATGTGTGAATTACAAACTATATATTATACATACTACATTCATTAAATATCTGGCTTATGACGTTACTATGTGTAATGCACAGCTTGTATGTCTCTGTGAGAGCGAGTGTATGACAAGCAAGTAATAAAGGTAGTGTCTGTGTGAGCAAGATGCATCTAATATTTGTTGGGAAACGTGTAAGGGAATATGTAGGTAGTGAATCTGAGGGGTCGGTGTTGTGGAATTTTCTCTGTGGTCAGGGGAAGGAGAGTAAATCTCTGATTTCTGCATGGAAAGTGCATGATGTCTGAATAAAGGGGAAACAAAGTGTAATGTCTGAGTGAAGAACAGGAAGTTTGTATTGTCTGAGGACAAAGTGCATTCATCATGTAAGTTGTGTGGGTCTAATCTGTGAATAGCCTCCCTGTAGTGATGTTATGTGTGATGAGTGAAATGTGCATGTACTTTTTGTTTGTCTGAGGTGAGTATACTGTGATTCTGTTCTGAGTTCTCTTTTGATAAAATCTTGTTCTCCAGGTGCCACAAAACCTATAAATAATATATATATATATATATATATATATATATATATATATATATATATATATACATATATACATATATATATATAGACGAAAATAGAGAATGTAGAATGCACACTCAGGTCTTTGTGAAAAAATGTGTAGTTTTATTCAATCCAGGTATTTTTGTTTTTGGTTTTGTTTTGTACCTGGATTGAATAAAACTACACATTTTTTCACAAAGACCTGAGTGTGCATTCTACATTCTCTATTTTCGTCTATATTTGGAACGCAATGTGGACTGCACCCAGGCAGGTATCCTACTTGACAATAAGGAGAGTGCCAAGCTATTTGTATATTATATATATATATATATATATATATATATATACATATATACACATATATATATATATATATATATATATATATATATATATATATATATGTATGTATATATATATTGATTTAACTGTCCTACTTGACTCAGCTCAAAAGCTATCAAACCCACACCATTTTATCCCCAAATAACCAGCTGTGGGCCTAAATCTTATTTTTTTGTTAATCACTAAATGGCATTCACCTTTTTGAAAGTCTATACAGTGTGTATGAATTTATGGTCCTCTCATTGTTTGTATAAAGAAAAACAGAGACAAATTTATTTATTACTAGTATTTATAAAGTGGCAAGCATATTCCGCAGAGCTGTACAATTGGAAAAAGACAATACAATAAGAACAGACCGATACAACAGGTAAAGGGCCCAGCCTGTGAGCTTACAATCAAAAAAGGTAAACCGTGGAGGTGAGACAAAAGGTAACAGGAATTTGAGATGTCATAGAGAGTTAATGGTATAACTGTAGCAGCTGATAGCATGTGAAGGTAATAAGGAGGTGATTGGCTCTGGTTCCGAACAGCTGGAAGAGCATGCTATATAGGTACAAGGAACCAGGGTGGGTGTGATGAGCCGAGTAAAATTAAATATGAGGGGAGGTGGAAATGGTTGAGCAGACCTGCCATTTGTCTGATAAAATTACAATATTTGCCAACCAGAATACTATCAACCAGATTATTAATAATTACATGTAGCTGCAAGTACACAATTATACCGTAGTATACTACAGGTACAAATAGTAACATTGTTATAGTAAATTTAATAATGTAGTAACTAAGATAAAGGAAATCCGGTAGAATAGCTACTGATTCTCAGTCTGTACCTTTAAACTGCAGTCTTCAAATTAAACGGGGCTTCTTGCAGGGGTGGATGGAAAACTGGCCCTTTATAGGTAGGAAGGAATATGTACATGGGTAGAAGGGAAGAAATTAAGGAAAATAATTATGTCTGCAGTTAGATGTGGCTGGAGAGGATTAAGCAAATGGCTGAAGGCTACACAGTGGAAAAGAGGATAGACATGGCTGGAGGGGTATGTGACTAGTGCAATAAGGGAACATGGACAGGAGATAGGGGGACAGTGCTGCAATGGATATAACTAGTCAGATAGTGGAACAAGGCTATGTAGAGATACAGGGGACATGGCTGCAAAGATATATGGCTAAATAGTTAGACATTCTTGGCTGCAAGGGTATAAGGCTAGACAGATAGGATGTCACGGCTGCAGGGGTATATGGCTAGACAGATAGGATGTCACGGCTGCAGGGGTATATGGCTAGACAGATAGGATGTCACGGCTGCAGAGGTATATGGCTAGACAGATAGGATGTCACGGCTGCAGAGGTATATGGCTAGACAGATAGGATGTCACGGCTTCAGGGGTATATGGCTAGACAGATAGGATGTCACGGCTGCAGGGGTATATGGCTAGACAGATAGGATGTCACGGCTGCAGGGGTATATGGCTAGACAGATAGGATGTCACGGCTGCAGGAGTATATGGCTAGACAGATAGGATGTCACGGCTGCAGGGGTATATGGCTAGACAGATAGGATGTCACGGCTGCAGGGGTATATGGCTAGACAGATAGGAGGTCATGGCTGCAGGGGTATATGGCTAGACAGATAGGAGGTCATGGCTGCAGGGGTATATGGCTAGACAGATAGGACGTCATGGCTGCAGGAGGAAACTGTTAAAGAGGAAGGAGGATAAGGCAAGATAGAGAGAGCGATTGCTACAGGAGGATAAGGCAAGATAGAGAGAGCGATTGCTACACAGAGTTTTGCTGGGTTTTGAAGTTTTGAAGGCTACAGGTTAGAGACATACGTTCAGGTAAACATGGCTGCAAAGGAAATGGGGACATGGCTGCAGAGGAAGAAGGTTGAAAAGGAATTCATAGTCATAAAATAAAATCATGTATCTTCTAGAGCTCTGTGAGCACTCACAATAATATTGCCCTATGTTAGTGCTCTGCATTATTAAAACAGCAATGTCATTTGGGTGTGTGACATTGACACTTTAGTAATGCACCGGACTCCAGTGATGTCACCATTAGGGGTCTTGGCAAATTCTGTAAAGTCCTCAGACTGTGATAGTGCCAATTTAAGGATGTGCTTTGTAGTGTGTACACATTGAGGGTTATTCACTAAAGTGAGAATTCAAGGTGAATTTAAAATTAAAGGGCAAATTACCCAAACTGGAAACATAGCTGACACCGAGAAAGTTTCCAGTTCAGCAATTTTTACCATAATAAACTAAATTTAAAAAAATGGACAGAAGCACCCACTCATATACAGATATTCACTACTTCAAAGTGCAAAGCCAGACTCTACAACATTGTTGGCTCTAGAAACATAGAATGTGACGGCAGATAAGAACCATTCGGCCCATCTAGTCTGCCCAATTTTCTAAATACTTTCATTAGTCCCTGGCCTTATCTTATAGTTAGGATAGCCTTATGCCTACCCACATGCTTTAACTCCTTTACTTTGTTAACCTCTACCACTTCAGCTGGAAGGCTATTCCGTGCATCCACTACCCTCTCAGTAAAGTAATACTTCCTGATATTATTTTTAAACCTTTGCCCCTCTAATTTAAGACTATGTCCTCTTGTTGTTGTAGTTTTTCTTCTTTTAAATATAGTCTCCTTTACTGTGTTGACTCCCTTTATGTATTTAAATGTTTCTATCATATCCCCCCGTCTCGTCTTTCCTCCAAGCTATACATGTTAAAGGACCACTATAGGCACCCATGATGGAGTGGGTTCAATAAAATTGCCTGATTTGTACCTTGGAGTGCCTCGACTTTCCTTCTATTTTGTTATTCAGCATTTTGGTCTCTGGTACTGAGACTGTCTGAGTTGCACCCAGCTACATACTGCTTAAAGGGATAGAGTGCAGTTCCACACCCTACCATAACCACTATAGGCACCCAGACCACTTCAGGTTAATGAAGTGGTCTGGGTGCCAGGTCCAGCTAGGGTTAACCCATTTTTGTTATAAACATAGCAGTTTCAGAGAAACTGCTATGTTTATAAATGGGTTAATCCAGCCCTCAAATCCTCTGGTGGCTGTCTCACTGACAGCCGCTAGAGGCGCTTGCCTGATTCTCACTGTGAAAATCACAGTGAGAGCACGCAAGCATCCATAGGAAAGCATTGATAATGCTTTCCTATGAGACCGGCTGAATGCGCGCGCAGCTCTTGCCGCGCGTGCGCATTCAGCCGAATGGGAGGAGAGGAGGAGGATCGGAGGAGGAGAGCTCCCCGGCCAGCGCTGGAGAAAGGTACGTTTTAACCCCTTCCTCACACCAGAGCCCGGCGGGAGGGGGACCCTGAGGGTGGGGGCACCCACAGGGCACTATAGTGCCAGGAAAACGAGTATGTTTTCCTGGCACTATAGTGGTCCTTTAAGTTCCTTTAACCTTTCCTTGTAAGTTTTATCCTGCAGTTCATGAACCAGTTTAGTAGCCCTTCTCTGAACTCTCTCTAAAGTATCAATATCCTTCTGGAGATACGGTCTCCAGTACTGCGTACAATACTCCAAGTGAGGTCTCACCAGTGTTCTGTACAATGGCATGAGCACTTCCCTCTTTCTAGTGCTAATGCCTCTCCCTATACAACAAAGTATTCTGCTAGCATTTCCTGCAGCCCTATTACATTGTCTGCCTACCTTTAAGTCGTCAGAAATAATCACCCCTAAATCCCTTTCCTCAGATGTTGATGTTAGGACTCTATAAAAAATTGTGTACTCTGCCCTTGGGTTTTTACGTCCAAGATTAATTATCTTGCACTTATCCACATTAAATGTCAGTTGCCACAACTCTGACCATTTTCCTAGTTTACCTAAATCATTTGCCATTTGGCCTATCCCTCCTGGAACATCAACCCTGTTACATATCTTAGTATCATCAGCAAAAAGACATACCGTATATACTCAAGTATAAGCCGACCCGAATATAAGTAGAGGCCCCTAATTTTACCCCAAAAAACTGTGAAAACTTATTGACTTGAGTATAAGACTAGGGTGGGAAATGCAGCAGCTACTGGTAAATTTCTAAATAAAATTAGATCCTAAAAAAATTATATTAATTGAATATTTATTTACAGTGTGTGTATATAATGAATGCAGTGTGTGTGTATGAATGCAGTGTGTGTGTGTATGAATGCAGTGTGTGTGTATGTATTAGTGCAGTGTGTGTGTGTGTGTGTGTGTGTGTGTATATATTAGTGCAGTGTGTGTGTGTGTGTGTGTATGATGCAGAGCCTTGGTTGGGGGTGGGTATTTTTATTATTATTTTTTAATTATTATAATTTTAATATTAATTTTTTTGTTATATATTTTTTTTATTTTATTATATTATTAATTTTTATTATTGATATTTTTATTTATTTTTTTTAGTCCCCCCTCCCTGCTTGATACATGGCAGGGAGGGGGGCTCTCACTCCCTGGTGGTCCAATGGATGGGAACTGTGTAGGAGGGGGCTGTCAGCGAGCTGTATCTTACCTCTCCTGCAGCTCCTGTCAGCTCCCTTCTCCTCCGCGCCGGTCCGGTCAGCTCCCTCTGCAAGTCCCAGTGTAAGTCTCGCGGCCGCGCTATGACCCCGCGGCTCTCGTGAGACTAACACTGGGAGCTGACAGAGGAGCTGACCGGACCGGCGCGGAGGAGAAGGGAGCTGCAGGAGCGGTAAGTAAACGCTCTCTGCCAGCCCCCCTCCTACACAGCCGCTTGTCTGCATTATGGCAATGTAAGTTGCCATAATACAGACATTGACTCAAGTATACAGACATTGACTCGAGTCGAGTTGGGGTTTTTCAGCACAAAAAATGTGCCGAAAAACTCGACTTATACTCGAGTATATACGGTACCTTACCATCAAGACCTTCTGCAACATCACTAATACAAATATTAAAGAGAATGGGTCCAAGTACAGACCCCTGAGGTACCCCACTGGTGACAAGCCCATGCTTCGAATATGCTCCATTGACTACAACCCTCTGTTGTCTGTCACTCATTGCCTTAAACATTTAACAATATTGGAATCCAAACTTAAAGATTGCAGTTTATTGATAAGCCTTCTATGTGCAACAGTGTCAAAAGCCTTACTGAAATCTAGGTAAGCAATGTCTACTGCACCACCCAGATCTATTATTTTAGTTACCCAACCCAAAAAATCAATAAGATTAGTTTGGCATGATCTCCCTGAAGTAAACACATGTTGTCTCTGATCTTGAAATCCATGTGTTTTTAGATGTTCAACAATCCTATCCTTTAACATGGTTTCCATTACTTCCCCATTACTGAAGTAAGGCTTACTGGCCTATAGTTGCCTGACTCCTCCCTACTACCTTTCTTGTGAATGGGCACAACATTTGCTAACTTCCAATCTTCTGGGACTACTCCTGTTAACAATGATTGGTTAAATAAATCTGTTAATGGTTTTGCTAGTACATCACTAAGCTCTTTTAATAACGTTGGGTGTATTCCATCAGGTCCCATTGACTTGTCTTTACTTTTGACAGTTGAAATAGAACCTCTTCCTCTGTAAACTCACGTGTAATAAATGACTCATTTGTCCTTTTTCCTAACTGATGCCCCTTTCCTTCATTTTCATCTTTAAATACTGAACAACAATATTCATTGAAGCAGTCAGCTAGACCTCAGGGCCACAGTTTTATTTGAGACGGTGATCAGCACATCTTTAGTACACTGCATGCCACTCCAATTAAGAAACACCGATGCGGGTGTGCCATTGGCTGATACAGTCAATCATCAAGTCTTTACGAAAAGTATGCTGATGCGTATTTGAGTGCTCACCATTCAATATTAACATACAAATACAATTTTCAATTGTAAGAAAAAGAGAAAAGGCTGTTTTTGTTCACTTTTTTTCAACACTTTGATCTGCATTGTTTCCATCAGAAGTGCTCACATTTTCATGTCGTCTGAACAATCTGCAAGGTGACCTTCACTGATTTAACATGCAAAATGTTTGATTCCTTGCAGTGATACCGCATGAGGATAGAGGAGAAGGCTAAACTCCCTTTTGTGTTTAGAATACATAAGGGGTTCTTTTCTTGCTCTGTCTGCAGATTTAAAATTACCAGGTTGAGTGCAAAGCTGCGAGAAGCTTCATTTTCAACACAGAAAAGCAAATGAAATTTGCAGACACCAATCACTTCACTGAATAATTGTGTTCCCTTCAAAAGGCAAAGTCTCAAAAAAAAAAGGTCTAAATAACACTACAAAGGAATAAATATCTTCTACTAAAAACACAATGTAAACACAATGTTGCCTCTGAATTTCAAGATAATACTAACAATATTTATTTATTTCAATCAGTTTTAAGTTCTATTTCACCGTTGGCATCAGTGGTGAACAATTGGTAGAATGCCCTACTACCTTTGTTTCTGTTCGCCTCGTGGTTCCGTCCTCCGATGTCACAATAGACACGTGTGATGTGGGTGTTCCAGGGTCTTCTTCCACAGTAACAGTTTCTTCCAGCATCTCAGGCGGTTCCTGCATCATGGCAATGGAGGTTTGGTTACTGGGACTTTGCTCCTGCAATAAAAAAAAAGTAAAATATATTAAGAAGTGAAAGTGTGAAAAATATATCTACAGAGAAAAAAAGGTGATGGAAGGTTTAAGGTGTAGAAGAGAAAATACAATTGCATAGCTACCAGAAAAATATAATCCAGATTCAAAAAAGGTGTTCTTGTGTTCTACAAACATGAGAAAAGCTGTCATTTTTAAAGAGACATCCAACTGGAAAGCATTGAACCATAAGCATATTAGAAAGGAGATCTTTATATTTTAGGCAGGCATGCAGGTAAATATGAACAAACAGATCTCTGCTTAGAAGCTAGTAATTGATTAAACTAAAATGTAGAGCTGCACTGTGCATTCGGTTTATTGTTTTCTGCATAAAGCAGCGCTAAAACAAGAATTTCTAGTCATCTTCCAGCTCCCTTTTCAAGTAGGGTCTAGCGAAGAACAAACTCTGGCCCTACCAGGAAGGTTTAATGGCTATTTTGGCCTCACTGTGTATGGAATTAAGTCAATGGCGCAGGGTAGATTTAGCTCTGTGACTGGCAAGCTCAAATGCCTATTCCTTGCAATGACGCCATATTACCCCTGCAGTCATCAGTTTATTGATTCAGTTACTCCTCATCCCACTTTGAAAAGCCTATGTTTTGTACCTGCATAAACCCATGTCCTGTCCTTCGATATACACATTATACACATATATACACACACACACACACCTTTTTTACATATTTATTTTTTTGCAAATACAATTATTGCATGGATACAATGAAACATTACATGCACCCTGCAATAACCAATTTCGGGAAATGTAAAGTGTTTCCTGCTATCATCCATTTGGAGTAGAAAGTGCAATTGTATGATATAAATTAGAACTGCCAAAGTAAGACAGCAGCAGTTTTCCTTTACAAGAAGCAATTCACATAGGAGGATAGGCACCTGGTGTGAGTATTGCTTGTAAAGTATAGCGTTGATTGCATTAACAGTTAGAGAGTGGGGGGGGGTGTAAAACGTGTTCACAAAACACAAACTAACAAGTAATATCACAAAATAAATAAATAAAATAATGTTATTTTATGGGGCGGAGACTGATAACAAAAATTTTACTTTGCAGCTGGACATACAATATAGCCCATTGTGATGCAGACATTGAATGATTTATTAGGGAAAGTGTATGTAAGGCTGTAAAAAGAGCAGTGGGCTAAAAAACACATCGTCATTGAATCAAACTCCACTAAAGATACCGATTACACGAGCGCACTTTAAAGTGTTTTCTCTGGCAGCTAGTATTGGATATTTTATTATTGATGTGTTTGTTTTCTGGATATTAAAAACAGAAGTTTGTCTTCTCAATACATCTAGCACTTACATTGAAGAAGTGTTGGAATAAATTAATTCATTAAAAATATAGGTAAAATGAAAAACACAGAATCCATTACAAATAACTCTCATCATACACAAACCGCTCATCCTATTAAACACAAACAGGCCTAATCACATACATTCTTATCATGTCACGCTTTTCTCTCTACCTTTTACCAGCAGCCCTTCTGAAAATGTATAACTGGTCCTAGAAGTTAAATCCCAAACTATGCCTACTCAAACACTGTGAGGTCAGCACATGATGTCAACCCTATGGTTAATGTATCCAATGTTTTACATTGCTTTTATATCATGAAAATATATATGTATGCATACACAGACCTCTGTGCTAATCTGTAGCAAAACTTGTATTACATTCCTATTACATTTAAATGTCATACCAAGATTACATTAAAGATGTAGATTTTTGGAATGTTGAGTTTTAGAAACATTCTGACCAAGCTTAAAAAACAACTTACTAATATTGATGTAGAATTATTAAAAAAATCTTATTGTATTTATATTGAATTGCTGCTCTAACTCTGTATTAACCTGATACTGTGACAAATCCTCCATTTTGTCCTCATAACCTGACTTCTTCATATGAAAACTACATTACATGACAGTATTTCTCAGCACATCTAATACAATAGACAAAGACTGTATTCTCCATAAGGATATGACTAACCCAGGAACTGTTGAATTTCCCCTAACTCGCAACATAGTATAATTGAAAGGCCATGAGAACACAGTAGTAATGAAATGTTCTATTCATAAGAGACCTTGCACCTAACCACGAGATTTGACATCACCGACCGAGTAAAATGACGCTCAAGACCCCTTGTCCCCCACCCGTGTCCGAAAAAGTACCACCTCTTGGTGGGTGGACACGGAACTAACCACTTAGCTTTTGATCCAATTAATTATATTGATAGGTGGACACTAACCCAGACACTTAACAATTAATCCAATTAATGATGTTTATTCACTGATATCTTGATAACCAATGATGACGAAAATGTCTCTTAAAAGGGCCTGCGCGCCCTTTGATCTTGCTCTTGCCAATAAATTTCCTCGAAGTTATTTTAACCTGAACTCCGTGTGTCAGACTGAATTACTTCAGCGTATATACGCAATTCAATTCTCTTTAATTTGGACAGGAACAGATAGACACTTAAACATTTTGGTTTACTGAAAAAGTACCATAACAACTTTGGCGCCCGAACAGGGACTCCGGGCTATGTCTGGCCGGTGAGCCGTCCTAAGGAAGACAAGGGTGGACGGAGGAATCCAGGGGGAAGGAAGGGAGACTGATCACCTCCAGATACACGGTAGAGACTTCTGCAGAGCCACCGGTATGTTCCGGCCCCTTTGATTGACCCGTCCACGTGTCTGTGACTGCTTCCCGGGAGGACATCAAAGACAGGTAATATCTTGCCCGGAGTCTTATTACCCATTTGTTACCTGCATTTAGTCTATCTGTTGCCTGGGTGTGTCTAGTTTGGTTGCCCGGGCTGAATGTTTATTTGTTTCCCCTTTTTGGGATAAAGGGGGGGGGTGGACCAGTGGTAGTTTGCTTGAGGGTCCTGTGTTTGTCTGTTTTCCCCTTTTTGGGATAAAGGGGGGGTGGACCCGGGGGATTTGCCTGGAGTCCTGTTGCCTGTTTTACTCCTTTTAGGAGCCACGTGTTTGTGGCTGTAGGGAAAAAGGGGGGTTGACCTGTGGATGTGTTCCTGGGGGTCTTCTTTGCCTGTTTACTTCTTTTAGGAGCCTTGTGGCTGTGGCTGTAAGGAAAAAGAAGTTTGTGGAATTGTGGGATCTGTGTAGAATCATAGTTTCCTGTGATCCAATTTTGTGTCACTTTGATAGCCTAGCTAGCTTCACTGTGCGCTTTCGGACCATCCAGCTCTTGTTGAGTTGGGGACGTCCTGACCCGGACCATCCAGCTCTAGTTGAGTTGGGGACGTCCTGACCCGGACCCTTCGGCTCTAGTTGAGTTGAAGGTCCACTGATTATTTTAACTGTGGTAGGAGACTTAGCCTTGTGGCAGGGGACTCAGTTTCCTGGGGGGATTCAGGCAGGCATTGCTTGTTTTCCGCATCACGTGGTAGTGAGACTTATAGAGTGGGTTTTATAAGGGCACTACGGGAGTGAGGGTGGCGTGGCCACTTTAAGTGGACTGCTGTAACGAGGGAGGCTAGAAAGGATTTCGGACCGGTGTTAGCTGTTATCCTTGGCCGCTGGTAGTGAGACTTGAGGAAGTCATTCTCCGAGCGGGGACACTACGAGGTTGAGAAAGGTGACTTTGGAGTAAGCACATGTAGAAGGAAAGGGATTACTGTTGATTTCATTTGAACTGTGATGCATGCACTGTATTTCAACTGTACTGTTGTCTTGTTTGTTTAATGTGGAGTCATTTAAACTCCTGTATCTGTCTCTAAGGATTTTTCTTCCCTTACTCTTTACCTTTTCTACACTTCCTGTACTATTATACTATCCACTCCCATTCCTCTTAATAGAGAAGTGATTGGTCACACACTTCTCACCTCGCTCCAATCCGTGTCTACCACCCCGGGTAGGCGGATTCAGTGACTAGTCTACGTTTTGGGAAGACGCACTTGAGAAAGACCCACGATTCTCAGGTGGCAGTCGAGCATTGTAGACGTTCCGGTTCAATTTTCCTTATCTTTCCCTATATCTGGGACGCTGGTGTAGGGGAGAAGGGATCATGGGGCAGGATTTAAGTAAGCCCAGTAAGGGCTGGTTAGCATGTGATTTAGTTGATGACAGAGAGGGTGAGGAGATGGTTAAAGGTGTTGAAAAGATTGCAAAAGTTTGTAAAATAGCTGTGCCGACATGTGGTAGATTACAACCAGAAAGTTGGCGTAGATTGTTGATGGAAAAGAAAGGCAAGCTTGCAAATTATGATTTATTAAAAACAGCTGAAGCATGGTACAGAGTAGCAAAGGCTATTCAGCAAGAAGGTTGGGTTGAAGAAGAAATAATTCACAAGGGTGTGAAAATGTTTGTGTATCATAATAATTGTGTTGCTGGGGCTCTTCCTCAGCCAGCGCCCCAAAATGGCGCCCGGGGGATGTCTATCCCAAAGATCCAGTCAGTAATGGGAGATTGCCAGCTGATTAATCCTCCCAATCCCCATCCCGTCACCTCTCCCGTTTGCCCGGTCCTAAATTCTGATGGATCCTACTTTTCCCCTTCTCCCTCCCTAACATTCCCATCATCCTCATCCATCCCCAAGCCACCTTCTGAGTCTAATGCTAACATCTCATCTGCCATTCCTTCCTCACACTTTGTCTCCGTAGATAATCCTACCCTCCCATCTGCATCTGCCCAGTTCACTAACCCCTCCTCTCCTGCCACTGTCAATCTTGCTGATCCCACTCCGGCTCCTCCTCCTTCAGGCACCTTTACTGACTCTTCCCCACCCTCTCCCTCGCCCGCCCCGACCACAGCCCAGTTTCCCACCCCCTCTGCTAATCCCTCCCCAACCTCACTGCCCACTCCAGGTTCCGCCCCAACTCCCACCCAAATGGCCTGGCCATACCCCTTCCCATACCCCTATCCTCACTGGCCATACCCCTTTCCCCAAGTCACTCCCCAGGTTCCGGTCATGCCCAGTCCGGTTCAGTCTGCCCCGGATGTGCCCACATCCAACATGGCCGCCACGTCTTCCCTTAACCCCAATGCAACTTCCTTCCCCGCCTCCAATATGGCGGCCCCCAGCCATTCAGCACCCCTGATGCCGGTGCTTCCCGGTGATTACCGGTCCCAAGGTTATGACCCAATGGCAACTCCCGCCTCCGGAGCTCCCTCCTATCCCCCGGCCCTGTCTCCTCAGGTGTTCCCCTCACGCAGAAGGTCCCAGATAATAGAGCTAGATGAGGAAGAGGATGACAGGCTGTCCCAGGGTTCAATGGAGGCTGCGAGAGCCCACCGTTCTATTGAAGATCCCTTCGGCCATCAGGGTCGGGGAGAACAGGCCCCTCCTAAATATGTCGCTTTTAACCCCACACAAGCTAGTGCTTTAATGAAATCTCTCCCTGACCCAGAGAAACAGCCTATGCCTTTTTACCGAGGGATAGTTCAGATACAAAAGACTTATTCCGCCGCCTGGCGTGACCTACTGAGCATTTGTGCTATTAAAGCAGGGGATGCATATTGGCCCAGCATGGCCCGCCACCTCAGTACAGATCTGCTTACAAGTGATGTTGATTATCCCTCCGGAGTAACCTTTTGCAATCAATTGAGAGATTGGGCTAAGGATAAACTTGCAGATCAAGCTGCTGGCCTTACTGATGTTGTGCAAGACAAAGGAGAATCAGTGGAAAGGTTTCATGCAAGATTATATCAAATGTTTACAGATTTGGGATTTGATCTCACTGACAAAATTCATTCACAAATGCTATCAGGTGCGTTTGTCCAAGGTGTTAAAGATTCCATACGCAAGGGAATCATTGCTGCACGCCCTGAATACAAGGTTGTTCCCCTAGATACGTTACTCCTAGTTGCTAGAGGTTTGGAATCTGCCCAAACCCCCAGAAGACCCAATTCAGCTCCTCTCATGGTGGCCCGTGCCACCCCCATCACCCCTGGCACCAAGGGTGTCAAGTTAGAGGACGTAACATGTTTTAATTGTGGGGCTAAGGGACACTACAGAAGTGACTGTCCAGAACCCAAAAAGTTTCCTACAGGGGAGCCCAAAAAGTTTCCCAAGCCTGCCCCGGCCCCTAAGACCATGAAAACGGTTCCAATTGTTGAGGAACCAGATGATGATTAGGAAATTGGCAAACCTGTGTCATTAACCCCTGTCATGGCAGTGTTTACAGGGGATAAGGGGGGGGGGGCACTTGCCACAGTGACTTTACCCATTGAAGGCCAACCTACCACATTTCTTATCGACACAGGCGCAGCCCGAAGTGTTCTCAGAGAACAAGACCTGCCAGACCCATCTTTCTTGTCAAGTATTGATGTCTCCTGTGTTGGAGTGGATGGCCAACCGAGACACAGTCCTCTAACAACCCCTCTGCGGGTTGGCACAAGCTTACTTGCTCGTTTTGTAGTTTCCTCCACATGCCCAATTAACCTGTTAGGCGCTGATGTCCTTTCACGCCTGCAGGCGTCTATAACCTTCACTCCAGATGGACAGGTAGAAATGTCTACACCTCTATCTGTTTCTGACACTTCAGCCCTGTGCTCCTTACCTTTGATGCTGCAATTAGATATACCCAATGAGCAAGCAGCAGAACCTAGGTCCAATTTCCCAGATGAGTTAAAAACTCAGGTGCCTGCTAAGTTATGGTCCTCAGGCCCAGAGGATATAGGTCATCTAAATGTCCCACCTGTGGTGGTTAAGCTTATCCCAGGAGCTAAGTTACCAAGGAAACCACAATATCCTCTAAAACCAGCACAGGCTGCAGCCATTTCTATTCACATCAAAGCGCTCCTGGAAAAGGGTGCTTTAGTGGAGTGTAAATCAGAATGTAATACTCCATTATTTCCTGTGAAGAAGAAGACTCTAAAAGGTGAGCCAGTAAAGTACAGGATGGTTCAGGATCTCCGTGCGGTCAATGAAGCCACTGTCCTGGACACCCCTCTTGTACCAAACCCCCATACCCTGCTCTCTGGCGTCCCACCTTCTGCAAAGTATTTCACAGTCATTGATCTAGCTAATGCCTTTTTCAGTGTTCCACTAGATCCATCCTGTCAATACCTGTTCGCTTTCACTCATGAAATGCAACAATATACATGGACTGTCATGCCCCAAGGGGCACAAAATTCTCCAAGTCAATTTGCCAAAGCCATGTGTACTATTCTTGACCCATGGCAAGCTGAACACCCAGAAGTTGTTTTACTCCAGTATGTGGATGATTTGTTGCTCTGTGGAGATGATATACCCACTACTGAAAAATGTTCAATTAGTCTGCTTTGCTATTTGGCAGAACAAGGATGTAAAGCTTCGCTTCTCAAGCTGCAATTCTGTCAACCCTCTGTGATTTTCCTTGGACATTGCCTATCTCAAGGTACCAGACATCTCACTCGGGACCGAGTCAGAACAATTCTGGACATTCAACCCCCAAGGACTTCAAAATCTCTTCATGCCTTCTTAGGCCTCATTTCCTACTGCAGAGCATGGATCCCAGAGGCCTCTCTGCTTATGCAACCTCTCTACGATGCACTCAAGTCAGATCCATTCGGCCTGACCAACGAAGCTCTGGACAATTTCAAATCTCTTAAACGTGCCATTGTCTCTGCTCCTGCCTTGGGCCTACCAGACTATACCAAGCCTTTCAAATTATTTGTCTCTGAAAGACTAGGTCATGCTACAGGAGTTCTTACCCAAACTAATGACTTAAAAGGCCGCCAGAGGCCTATTGGATACTTTTCATGCCAACTGGACATTGTGGCTAGAGGGACCCCTTCCTGCCTTAGGGCTGTTTTTGCTGCAAGAGAACTTATTGAAAGAACTTCAGACCTGGTCCTTGGCCACCCGTTGGTTGTTTTGGCCCCTCATGACATCTCTGCCATTATCAACCAAGTCCAGCTCAAGCACGTGTCTCCCGCTAGACACCTACGTCTGCAATGTCATCTTCTTCTGCCTGACAACATTTCTATACAAAGGTGTCAAGTTCTTAACCCATCCACTCTTCTTCCACTCCCTGAGGGGGGTATCTACTATGGGTTTGTCACAGATGAAACCTACATTTACCTTCTCTGTGGATGTATCAAGAAAATGCATCCACATTTAACTTTTCACGAGGACAAGACACCTCTCTGTGAAGGTCCAGATTACGCCTTCTGTACCATGTGGTACAAGCCAGACATTACTCCTGAACCTTGCTATGAAGATGAGCTCTACCACTGGTTTGAAGTAAAGCTCACTGCCCAAGATTTCTATTGTGACTCGGAAGGCAACAGCATGGTCCTGATCCAACTGCCCCCAGAACTCAATTACCTATACCATCATTGGGATACTGCTATTCCACATATTCCTGTTACCAAGTTAAAGACAAGATCATGGAATGACCTTGGGCCCATGGCAAAATTATGGGCCACCATGGATGAATCACAACTACAGGAAAATGGCATTGCCAAATACCCAGCAACTGACCTTCTTGAAGCATGGCCACGACATTTCCTGGAAAAAGAATTTAAAGACCTAGTTATAACAAATGACTATGACCCAGAAACTCCTCATGACTGTTTCGAACAGATGAAAATGGAAACAGTACACTTACCAACTGTGCATGAGAATCCATTACCGGATCCGGATTTTACTCTGTTTGTGGACGGTTCAAGGTATGCTGATGAAGAAGGAAAATACCATACAGGATATGCCGTAACCACAACAGGGGAAGTTCTCAAGTCATCACCTCTACCGCCAGCAATGTCTGCGCAAGAAGCTGAATTGCAAGCCCTGACTTCAGCATGCAAGATTTCCAAGGGAAAGCGTGCCAACATCTATACAGATTCAAGATATGCTCTGGGTGTGGCACATGACTTCGGCCTCATTTGGAAGACAAGAGGATTTCTTACCACTGCCGGTACACCAGTCAAACACAGCTCTGCAATCAAGGAACTAATGGATGCCCTCCTACTCCCTGAAGAAGTGGCCGTTTTGAAAGTAAAGGCACATGGGAAATTGGATTCAGATGAAGCAAAGGGCAACCATTTGGCCGATCAGGCTGCTAAGCAAGCAGCCAGAGATTTGCAGGAAGTGGATGAAGAAGTGTCCGGTCAAGAAGAAGAAGTTCCTATCTTTACCTTACAAACTCTTCCTACTGACCTAAGAATTCTACGAGAACAACAAGCTATAATTACCCCTGAAGAAATCCAGAAATGGAAGAAGAAAGGAGCTGTCCTAAAGGACGGAATTTACTACAACAATTCTAAATTTTGCCTTCCAAGAAACTTATACCCAGCAGTTGTCCAATGGGCCCATGGGCCTGCACATCTGTCAAAAGACCTAATGGCCGCCCTCATTCAAAAATATTATGAAGCACCTGGAATCACAACCCTGATCAACAGCTTCTGCAGGGCCTGTGTCATTTGTGCAAAATGTAATCCAGGAAGACCAATCAAGGTGCCTGCAAAGCACCTAGCAAAACCCATGTACCCATTCCAGAGAATTCAAATTGATCATATCCAAATGCCCAAGAGTGGGTCTCATGAATATGCACTAGTAATGGTGGATATGTTCTCAGGCTGGCCAGAAGCCTACCCTGTAGCCAATATCACTGCAAAAACAACCGCAAGACGCCTACTTACAGACATTGTATGTAGATTTGGACTTCCAGAAGTCATTGAAAGTGATCAAGGCCCAGCCTTTACAGCAACAGTGACTAAAGAAATTTGGACTGCTCTGGGAGTGACCCTAGCCTTCCACACCCCTTACCACCCACAAAGTAGTGGTAAAGTAGAGCGCATGAATGGCACTCTAAAAGCCAGAATGTTAAAAATGTCACAAGAAACAAAAATGCCCTGGCCAGAAAGTCTGTCAATAGCTTTGTTCAGCGTTAGGCACACACCTAGAGGGAAACACTCGTTATCCCCATATGAAATTCTATTTGGGACAGCACCCAGGCTAGGTTGTTATTATCCACAGCAGTTACAGCTTCAATCAGATGTTTTAGTAGACTATGTAACTGAACTTGCAAGTGCCTTGAACAAAATACATGCCCAAGTTTTCTCTTCAATTCCAGATCCTGATCTGAACACAGGTACCCATAACCTGCTTCCCGGAGATTGGGTTCTGGTTAAGAAGTTCGTGCGGAAAAGCACCCTGGAACCAAGATTTGACGGGCCATTCCAAGTTCTCCTGATCACCGCAACTTCCGTCAAATTGGCCGGCAGGCCACATTGGATCCACGCTTCCCACTGCAAGAAGTCTCCTGCCCCAGAGGAAGCAGATACCGCACAACCATGTACCTCTGGTACATTGTCTCCTTAATTAGTTTAATTAAGGCCCAGCAAGTAGCCATCACTAAAGATGCTAGTGGGTACACCTTCTGGTATAATTCATCATGTACCCGTGTGGCTACCTATACCTTTGATTATTGTGACATCGTAGAATGCCCATTCACTACAACACAAATCCAGAATATCTATAGAGATATCCCTCATGTAAAAGATCCATATGTTTGTGTAGTTGACAAACAATGGGGGCATAATTGTGGCCATTGGGGGGCGGCGGGATGGAATGCCGGACCTTCCTGGGGCTACAAGCCAAAAAGTGCCTTATCTAAAGTAGATGATCATGGTAGGTCCCTCCTTCAAAGAATGACTCTGAGAAAGCCTGGAGGAGGCACACCAATGAAATTAATTCTTAATGTTGAGCATCCAAGCCCAACAGATGCAGACCAGTATGTATTGGGAATGTACTGGAAAAAGGGTTCCTATACTAAATTAGGGCATTTCTACCTTAAAGATATGTGTAATTCCCCTGAGTGGCAAGGAGCTACTCATATGGTCACAAACCCATTAAAACCACACATCCAGTCCTTTAAGGACATGATGGCCATTGCTAACCCCACCTTTGAAGATACTATGGCCGCTGAAACAGGTTTTAATGATGTTAACCTATGGTTAGAATGGATGAAATATAATGCCAACAAACATAACCGAACCGCATGCTATGTGTGTGGTGGTGCCCGGCCTCATCTGGGCACTGTACCTTTAACCCTGCCAGTAGATGAAGAAAATTGCATTTTAAGTCTTTTTGCCTACCAATATAATTTCAACAGGTCTCAATGTCAAGCATGGACAGCGGAGTATCCTCTTATAGCCAAAAATGTAAGACCTCCTCATGGTGTTACCGTATATAAAGGTAATTACACTTGCTATGTCAAACATGATGGGATTGGTAAATTTGTGGGTAACTTTCCCGCAGGTTATTGTACTACATATAGAACTGTTCCTGTACGTTTGCTGCAGCAGCACACTAGGTCACTGGGAGATATTTACTGGTTGTGTGGGGATTTACAGTTAAGATCCAGAATGGACACAGAGTGGTGGGGGGAGTGTACATTGGCCAAGGCCATTATGCCTATACACATTATTTCTGACACACACACCAACACCCATGAGTCCAGCCACACTAAGGCCAAGCGTGAAGCCCCAGTAAAAGGAAGTTTTGACCCTCACATTTACATTGATGCCATTGGGGTGCCTAGGGGGGTACCCAATGAATTTAAAGCAAGAGATGAAGTTGCTGCAGGATTTGAATCAATTTTTACCATAGTTACTGCAAACAAGAACTTAAATTGGATAAACTACATTTATTACAATCAACAGCGTTTCGTTAATTACACCAGAGATGCCCTCCAGGGATTAGCCGAACAATTGCAGGCAACATCCCAAATGGCCTTCCAAAATAGAATAGCCCTGGATATGATCCTAGCCGAAAAAGGAGGGGTATGTAAAATTTTGCCCGACACCATGACATGTTGTACCTACATCCCAGAAAACACAGGTCCTAATGGTAAAGTTACATTAGCCATAGCAAAATTAAATGACCTCTCAGAAGAATTAAAAAGGAATTCCGGGATAAAAGATCCCTGGGACAGATGGTTTGGTTGGATGACGGGTTGGAAAAAGGCTTTAATGCATATTGGTATGGCAATACTAATTTCTTTTTTTATCTTTGCTCTTCTCTTTTGTTGTGTCTTCCCCTGCCTGAGGAAAGCTCTCACGAAGACTATTGACCAAGCGGCACCCACTTTCACACTACTTGATGTTGATGACCAAGATCTCCAGGATCTCAACTCACCCTGTTTGCCGCTGCAATCCATCCCTTTTGATGATAAAGTGCGAGAGTTCTAGGAAGGGACCACCTTAGGGACAGCATCTGTCAGTGAATGGTAAAGGCCCCGTGTGGAGAAGCGGTGGGTTAGCTGCCGTGGGATACCCATGGGTGTGAAGTGTTCGAGAGCCATACTGACAGATGAGCTAGCCTAGTAGGGTCAGAAAATAGGGACAGACTTGCACTTTGCATTAACACCTAGCTAGCGGCCACGGGGTTTCTGTGCCTTTGGGCTAACACGTCTTCTGGTATTAACAAATAAAGTTTTTATCTCTTAGAATCTAACATTTCATAGGGGGGACTGATGTAGAATTATTAAAAAAATCTTATTGTATTTATATTGAATTGCTGCTCTAACTCTGTATTAACCTGATACTGTGACAAATCCTCCATTTTGTCCTCATAACCTGACTTCTTCATATGAAAACTACATTACATGACAGTATTTCTCAGCACATCTAATACAATAGACAAAGACTGTATTCTCCATAAGGATATGACTAACCCAGGAACTGTTGAATTTCCCCTAACTCGCAACATAGTATAATTGAAAGGCCATGAGAACACAGTAGTAATGAAATGTTCTATTCATAAGAGACCTTGCACCTAACCACGAGATTTGACATCACCGACCGAGTAAAATGACGCTCAAGACCCCTTGTCCCCCACCCGTGTCCGAAAAAGTACCACCTCTTGGTGGGTGGACACGGAACTAACCACTTAGCTTTTGATCCAATTAATTATATTGATAGGTGGACACTAACCCAGACACTTAACAATTAATCCAATTAATGATGTTTATTCACTGATATCTTGATAACCAATGATGACGAAAATGTCTCTTAAAAGGGCCTGCGCGCCCTTTGATCTTGCTCTTGCCAATAAATTTCCTCGAAGTTATTTTAACCTGAACTCCGTGTGTCAGACTGAATTACTTCAGCGTATATACGCAATTCAATTCTCTTTAATTTGGACAGGAACAGATAGACACTTAAACATTTTGGTTTACTGAAAAAGTACCATAACAACTTCATATAAATCAGTCTTTGTATCTGTTTAGTAATGCTATATACCATCCTTAGTATTAACACTGTAACGTATGTCTGATCAGAAACATTATCTGACTATCATTAATACGGTCACATTGTTCAAAAGGCATCAAATTATATCCCTAACATATAATGCTGAAGAGCTGATTGTCCTTCCTTAACCCAAAGAATAACAAGCAGTCTGTCCAAGTAGCTATAGCTTAAAAGATTGT
This sequence comes from Pelobates fuscus, assembly GCF_036172605.1. NCBI lineage: Eukaryota > Metazoa > Chordata > Amphibia > Anura > Pelobatidae > Pelobates > Pelobates fuscus. The sequence continues at coordinate 146,974,480 of NC_086321.1, read as the reverse complement.
TGCCACTTGCCGTGTGGGATTAGCATTTATTGCTTGGTTCCGGAGCAGAGAATATTTCTTGCATTAAAACCTGATGAGCACTTTCCTCTGTGCGTCCTGATTGTGATATCCATGCATTTAAAATTCATTGCACTCCATATTCAACACAGTCATTTGTTAAGAAATGGCAGGGATGATTTAGAGGCTTCAGGCCAAGCGCCTTTTACTGATTAGCACCAATAAATTCCCAACTAAATTTGCCAGGCTCCTATCCACTCATCAGAAACGGCTTGAGAACAACCAACACACGTAACAGTCAATAACCTCCATCACACCTTCTATTTAGGCGTTTAGGAATGCAGCCAAGGGCTTTCACTCTGCATGTACTCGGGATCTACAGGGAACTCAAGACCATTACCCATATAAAATGCTCATTTAATCTGCTACGCACTAAATAAACCGGCATGTAACGATTCAGAATAGAAATGTAAGACCCTGTACCTATATTCACATAATGCTGGCTCACATGATTAAATCACAGACCAAAGCCGGTAGCTTGAATAAATTACTACAGACTTATTTAGAGGTGTCTGGAGCATTAATTAGGGAAATCACAAATGCAGTCAGCCAGTAACTTTTCATAGTCTCATCGTTGACCCTGATGCATTAGGATTCATAGATTACACACATTAATTAAATACTACCCTGAAAGTTAGGGTCACTGGTACATTTTACCTGTGGATTTACAATTCAATATATTTAACAACACAGTAAATGAGACCTAACAAAAGGCATCTGGGGAAAAAACGTATGCGTAATATCAGATTTGATATATCCACAATTATTATCTCTTTACCCTTCCAAGGCTTACGGTGCACTCCAGAATGTTACAGAGATTCACCTGAGTGGTTGCACATTTCAGCTGCAAATTTATTGTGTATAATCCCAGTAATTTCTTCCTAACCAGACAGAACCATTCGTACTGCCCATAATTTGTCACAAAGGGCAAAGGCCAAAATACATTTGATCAGTCACTACTTTACTTCCTCTTAAGTGACTAAAACAGTTACAGCCTCAAACTCCCATTCGGCTCACTTCAAGTGAATACAAACTTTTATTTTATTTTATTCTTCTATCCAATGTAGTGTGGCATTTCCCTGCCCTTTTTAAAAGAAAGAGTTTACTTTGGAAACGTTGACCCATAAATTTAGTATGAAAGCCTATTTTGCACAAGAGAATGAAAGTGCCTGCCTCCTGTCAATACATCATTCTCGGCTCCTGTAACAGCACAGATGAAATGCATTTTTTAAAAAAAGAAAAGTGACAGGAATCATGAGGTTATGGTCTATTTCTGGTTTGTGAGGTTTAGCAGCCGGCTCTTCTGTGAATTATACTTTTTCTTTTTTAACCATACAGCAAAGTAACTTATTTAATTAACTAGTGATGTACCAATAACTGTCAACGTCATAACCTACAACTACAATTTGACCTTTGCCCAATTTTGACTCCCTACCCATACTGAAATGTCCTGCACAAAAACAATTCACACTATCGTTTTAATTATGCAGTCACACAGGTGTCTGTTTCTCTTTAAAGGTAGATGAGGACTCTATTTGCCATTCTTCCTGGCAGAGGGTCTTGGGAGATATCGTTATTCAACATCTGGAAAGTCAAAAGCTGTCGGTGTCTGTTTTAGGGCTGGGACAATGTCCAGTGAAAACACAGAGCAGTTACACTAGGCAAGCAGCGGAAAGGACCACTGGAATGTCATTGGCTCACGTCCCAGCCCATCATCCAGTGATAGTTCAGTCTATATTAAGTTTTTAAGATGCATTTGCTGGAAGCAACATTTGCAATAGAACAATTTTGTTTCTACACAGGAATCAAATTTCTCAGCCTGCGGAATGTGTGCCCCAAAATATGTTTCTCAACTGTCCAGAAGGTAATTTTGTTCCTGTCTTCCAACATTTAATTTGATGGGAATGATAATGATAATGCTCACAAAATACATTAGCAAAGAAATTGCAGAATATTTAATGATTAACTTATGAAAGGTGTCCACATTTTGTGAATGGCAACATCACTTGGAATCCAGCATTTAAATATAAAATTTCAAAGAAATGTTCTAATATTAGCTTGTTAAGGACCTGTCCGATCCTTGGAACTCCTGCTCTGATAATGTAGTGTCCTACTCTTTTAATGAGAGAAGTGGTATATTAGTCAGATACGGGCTGTTAGGACTTCATTACATAGGAAGATGATTTTTGGGGTACTTGGTCTGAGTCAAATATTAGAAACAAGATGCTTATTATAAGTAAGATAAGATAATGAATACACACGTATTAACCCTTAATAGGGAAAACATGGTGTAGTCGGCAGCACTGTGACATGGCTGCCATGTGTTTCCAATTAAGGGTTAATAAGTGTGTAGGGGTTTTAAAAAACACCCCTCTCTGTCTGTCTTTCAGCTTAAAAAAATCTTACCCTTTAAAGGAGCACTATAGCATCAGGAACACAAACATGTATTCCTGACCCTATAGGGTTAAAACCACCATCTAGCCACCCTGGTCCCCCCATGCCTCCCTAAAAAATTTAAAATCTTATGTGTATTCAAGAATGAAGCTGCTAGCTCTGGCTCGGTTTCCTTTAGACCTGCCCACTGCCTGCTGACATCAGCAGAAGTGGTAGCCTGATCCAATAGGATTGGTTGAGACGGACAAGGAGGCAGATCAGAGGCAGAGCCAGCACAATTCAAACACAGCCCTGGCCAATTAGTCTCTCCTCATAGAGATGAATTGAATCAATGAATCTGTATGGGGAAAGTTCAGTGTCTGCTTGCAGAGGGAGGAGATACTGACTGTTTGGATGCATTTTAGGCAGCCATGACCCAGGAAGGATCTCTAACAGCCATCTGAGGAGTGGCCAGTTAAGTTATCACTAGGCTGTAATGTAAACACTGCATTTTCTCTGAAAAGACTGTGTTTACAGCAAAAAGCCTGAAGGTAATGATTCTGCTCACCAGAACAAATACAATACGCTGTGGTTTTTCTGGTGACTATAGTGTCCCTTTAATGGCCATTGGAGCGATACTAAAAACTCTCCAGTCATTTAAATGTGCACAGGGATTTGGGATAGTGCACAGGAACATTTTTCTTTCGTTTTTAATGTATGTATTGAGGCCGATGCGTACTATCATTGCTGCCGCTCAGGAGTAACGGGAGTTTGAGCGCAGGACTTAATTTTAAAAGTTCAATTTACAGTGAGAAAACTTCTTAAGCAACTTAACATGGGATTGAAAATTAAACAATTTTTTTTGTAGGCTGTACGAGTCGCAGCTGGAGAGGTGTGGCTAGCACTTTGTGGACAGAAACAAAAGGGGTTTAACTTCTAATTGGCAGACAATTGAGCAGTGAAACTTCACAGGCATGATCTATACACTAAAACTGCTTACCGTAATTAATATAAAGTTGTTGGGATGCCTATAGTGTTCCTTTCAATTGAAGGGACACTATAGTCACCAAAACCACTGCATCTTAATGTAGTGGTTCTGGTGTCTATAGAATGTCCCTGCTGGCTCACCAATGAAAACTTATTGTTGCCTAGTAAACCTCTAGTGGCAGTCACTCAGACAGCCACTAGAAAAGCTTCCCATTTCAGAGCTGCACTGTGCACGCTCTGCATGGAGTCGCTGAATGTTTCCCGCAGAGATGCATTGATTCATAGGAAAACAATTGCAGGCTACTGTGCATTTGTGGCAAAATGCTGTGCTGCTTACTAGCATGCGCAATAGCCTGCAAATGTTTTCCAATGGAAAAGCATTCATTGGACTGATGATCTCAGACTGGATGTAGGGCCAGCCGCGGCAAAACCTGCCCGGCAATGGAAAAAAGGTACGTTTAAAAACCTTTTTAATTCATTCTGAGGGGAGCCGTGAAGCTAAAAGCTAGTCCAACTCTACAGGGAGTGCAGAATTATTAGGCAAGTTGTATTTTTGAGGATTAATTTTATTATTGAACAACAACCATGTTCTCAATGAACCCAAAAAACTCATTAATATCAAAGCTGAATATTTTTGGAAGTAGTTTTTAGTTTGTTTTTAGTTATAGCTATTTTAGGGGGATATCTGTGTGTGCAGGTGACTATTACTGTGCATAATTATTAGGCAACTTAACAAAAAACAAATATATACCCATTTCAATTATTTATTTTTTACCAGTGACACCAATATAACATCTCAACATTCACAAATATACATTTCTGACATTCAAAAACATAACAAAAACAAATCAGTGACCAATATTGGCACCTTTCTTTGCAAGGACACTCAAAAGCCTGCCATCCATGGATTCTGTCAGTGTTTTGATCTGTTAACCATCAACATTGCGTGCAGCAGCAACCACAGCCTCCCAGACACTGTTCAGAGAGGTGTACTGTTTTCCCTCCTTGTAAATCTCACATTTGATGATGGACCACAGGTTCTCAATGGGGTTCAGATCAGGTGAACAAGGAGGCCATGTCATTAGATTTTCTTCTTTTATACCCTTTCTTGCCAGCCACGCTGTGGAGTACTTGGACGCGTGTGATGGAGCATTGCCCTGCATGAAAATCATGTTTTTCTTGAAGGATGCAGACTTCTTCCTGTACCACTGCTTGAAGAAGGTGTCTTCCAGAAACTGGGAGTTGAGCTTGACTCCATCCTCAACCCGAAAAGGCCCCACAAGCTCATCTTTGATGATACCAGCCCAAACCAGTACTCCACCTCCACCTTGCTGGCGTCTGAGTCGGACTGGAGCTCTCTGCCCTTTACCAATCCATCCATCTGGCCCATCAAGACTCACTCTCATTTCATCAGTCCATAAAACCTTAGAAAAATCAGTCTTGAGATATTTCTTGGCCCAGTCTTGACGTTACAGCTTGTGTGTCTTGTTCAGTGGTGGTCGTCTTTCAGCCTTTCTTACCTTGGCCATGTCTCTGAGTATTGCACACCTTGTGCTTTCGGGCACTCCAGTGATGTTGCAGCTCTGAAATATGGCCAAACTGGTGGCAAGTGGCATCTTGGCAGCTGCACGCTTGACTTTTCTCAGTTCATGGGCAGTTATTTTGCGCCTTGGTTTCTCCACACGCTTCTTGCGACCCTGTTGACTATTTTGAATGAAACGCTTGATTGTTCGATGATCACGCTTCAGAAGCTTTGCAATTTTAAGAGTGCTGCATCCCTCTGCAAGATATCTCACTATTTTTGACTTTTCTGAGCCTGTCAAGTCCTTCTTTTGACCCATTTTGCCAAAGGAAAGGAAGTTGCCTAATAATTATGCACACCTGATATAGGGTGTTGATGTCATTAGACCACACCCCTTCTTATTACAGAGATGCACATCACCTAATATGCTTAATTGGTAGTAGGCTTTCGAGCCTATACAGCTTGGAGTAAGACAACATGCATAAAGAGGATGATGTGGTCAAAATACTCATTTGCCTAATAATTCTGCACACAGTGTATAGTGTTCTTAATATATGTTTGTATTCCTAACACTATAGTGTTCCTTTACATTGGCCCCTCTTTGACCATTTGAAATGTTGGGGGGGTATGCTATACTAAGCAAGGTTCTTCTTTGACATGCAATAGGTTCCATTAAAAGAACATAGAAAGTAAATATCCAAATAACCCTGCAATACCATAACTTTGTACTACAGTAGTAGTGTAGATAAAACATTCTGTAGATAATGCTTAAAACTTAAAATCCAGATTATGAGATTTAACATTCTTATACAAATTGGCTGACACTGCAAACTGCTGGATAAAATCCATCTCCTTCCCCTCTATGAATACGCAAACACTGTAAAACACGGGACTTTCCTTTAAACTAAATACTTCACGGACAATTACTGCAAGTAATTCATTCTCACTACCTTGAGTCTTTACTTTATAAAAGGACATAAATCATAATAAAGTCAAAGAAGGCAAACACCTGAATTCCCTTCTGTGACATGGTGATATAGCTTTCTCGGAAAAAAAACAAAAGATGTTTGTACATAGATTGTGAGATATAGATTTTTTTTTTTTTAGCAATAGTTATAACTGATGAAAACATCCCCCACTTTCCCAGAAAACATATGCACCTAAACGTGGATATTTACATATTCTGATGAAATGATATGCTGTCTGTAAATAAACTCAGGCCAACAAAAAAAAAAATATTTTAGAAATCCCGCTGGTATTTTATTCCACACAGAACTAAACTGCATTATATTTTCATTAGAACTAATCAAAGGGAGCTATTTGGTTGATATAAACAGGCTTGTGCTTCTTTCACAAAAAATGTTGCAAGTGTGAAAACCGAAAAGCATCATATAAGCCGTTAGCAGCATTCATGATCTGCGTATTGCCATAGTTACAGAAATATTAAGGCATAAATCTGGAGAGGAGCGTTTAGCAGTCAACCGTCGATGAAAACAGAAACATAATTTCCTTTAAGCATGCAGATAAAAAGTCCTTAAAGCTCGTCCAATATATGCAAGCTCCACACATAATATTAATGAACCTCTCTCTATTATATCTATATATCTAGGTGCCAGAAAGATTGTGGTGAGAACTAACACAATAAAGCTCCCGACAGTACAGACTGAGAATTCATGTTGTGCATCAACTGCATATCTGAAATTGCACTTTAGAAAATCCTCCTACGGCTCAGGAGCTCAAGAAACCATATTTACACAACTATCCCAGAGTTTCCAACTTGGCATGCAAATGAGCGCCAGCATCCATTGCTAAGGGTACCTGCAGAAATACATTGTGAAATCTGCAACACAATGTCTTGTCTGTGTTAATTTGCATCCCAACAGGAACTTCTAAAGTCCAACTTGAGATATGGGGATAATGCATATATGTATTTGTATCCATCAATCTAGTTTGAGGGTGGGGAGGGGGTGTAGGAGGGGGTATAGGAGGGACAGCCAAATGTCCACCACAAAGATTTCATGCAGTTCTTGCCTTTTATGGTAGCTAAAACGTTCAATGAAAATTAAATTCTAACTCTATTGATGTTTTCAAAATATATCGATGTTTTCAAAATATGCACTGTGTTGAAGTAAACTGGACCAACAACAATAGAAACCAAATAGTGTGAAAAAGACCAAATATATAAAAAGGTTCCAATTAAAAAAAATGAAATAAAAAGCGAATGTGACCTTAAGAAGTCACAAAATGTTACTGGGCACTCCACTATATGCAAAGTTACCCGGCCCTAAATTGCTACACCAGTGGACCAGCACAAATACAATTAAAATACTGCAACAGTTACTTTTAGCAATATTATTCAAACAATTAATTGATTGCTTGGAATTCCTTACTACTTCCTAAAGTATTATTAAGTGCATCCACGTTTTACATGAGAGGTTCTCTTTAATCCATAGAGTTTTTAATACAAAATGTATGTTGTACTCTGTTATATCTAGTAACAAAGTCATATACAATATTGTTAATAATAATAGGTAAGACAGGTTGGCTGATTTCTGGAAGATTACTTTTAGCAAAGGTTATTCTTGTTATCCAGTGCTTTTGTCACATCTCCGGTAATTCATTACAATGGAAAATATCAAAGGTATATTTAAGGTAACAGACATTATATTGCGTGGGAGAAGACTTCTTATATTTTTACAGTACACTGGAAAGCCTAATTAGCAGCCACGCATTTTCCATTGACATTACGTTTAATGGGGCTGCTTCCTTTATTCCTCAAGGTTAACACAAAGCAAAGCCAGTTCAAAAATACACCGGAGACCAAGGAAAGGTAAGATGAATAATTCTGACAAGAACCTATGTCTTCACGAGTTCATGTTTTAATTGTCAAAGACCTTTGTATCTCCCTCCACCGGTTGTCTAACCTTTACACTTGGCTGTATCTGCAAAGGCGTTAATGCCGTGACAGCCAAAAAAAGGAAAAAATGTCATGTTAATGGCAGAGTGATAAGGTGATCCTTTGCTATGGTGATGAATAGGGACGGACAAATGACCTTCCGAACGATATAACTAGAGATACGCTCTAGGTACAAGGGAGTAGAAAGATATATCAAACTTTTTACGCCTTAGTGAAGCAACAAGCTGAACACTGAGAACTATACTTTCAACCATACGCAGAGAAAATAATGAGTCCAGGATAGTTTTATAGTTGAGTTTTATAAAGCTTGTCTCTAGCATTTAGAACACAGTCACAGATGGGTGCATTAGTCCTTCACATGGTCCTTGTCATGTTCAGCCACATCAGGATGGATAAAGACAAAGGTGAGTGTCACGGCAGCTTGTGTGGTCCAACACGCAGAACTATGTAACAGCTACATAGACAGAACAGGAAAGGAGAGAACGTAAAAAGAGGAATGATCAACAAGGGTAAGAAAGCTGGGCAAGGCATCAGTTATAAGTGGCCTAGAGACAATTACCTGTCATACATACAACCTTAGATGCAAACATGCAAGTCCCCAGGTATGAGCATAGCATTCATCATAAAACATCATGCTGCCTGATGCTCCAGCTGTAGTAGACTACAGACCCTTGGGGATCAGCCAGTGTACAGGTGGTTGAGCATTAAGGGAACCAGAGATGACAGTTTATGGAGGGCGACGGATTATCTAAATGGGTTTTGTGGCATAAAGTGTTTAATGGATAGCTAAAAAAGATCACCTCTTTTTAAAACATGTTGACACACCAAACACTTTGTGAATATGTTTTAACAACAGTTAAACAATATCAACACAATACAACAAGTTCAAGAGAGAGTAAAACGGTGAAAACGAGAAATAAGCACCAATGGCTATAGTAAATGTGTCATTGGTACAATTCTCTAAAACAAAAAAAATGCACTAATGTGCAGGAGACACTGACTCCTCTGGCAACTAGCATGTCTTAATGGAATACAAGGCACATTAAACCAAGTCTACTCAATAGACTAGCAGTGAATTGGTTATGAGCATTTAGGACTCTGTGTTAATGCAATTTTCCAATCAAGCTTTGCTTCCCGAGTGATATTCCAAACAGTCTGGAATGGGGATGTTTAAGCTACTGTTTAACGTAAGCCTGGCTGCCAACATTATGTTGCCCTAGAGAGCTCCAAGTCGAAGTGCAAAAAATTTTTATGAATTTTTTTTTTTTTAAAAAGAACAACTGCCAGGAAGGTCCTCCTCAACTAAAAAAAAAAATATGTAAAAATTCTGCAAGATTAAATGTCAAGACATGATATTCTGTTTCTTGAAATCTGAATGTTCTTACCTATTGCTGCTGCAATTTGCCATCATGAGGGTCCATGCGATTACAAGCATTCAGGTTAGCTTCATTTGTCAAGTCTTACAGAATTGGTGAAACTCTGGTTTTGTTTTGTTTTTTACATTTTCATTAATCTTTCACAGTCTCTAGTTTCAGTTTGGATTTACAGGCTTGGGATGCAGCTGGATGTATTATTCAAGGAAACAAAGCTAAGGAATGCTTGGTTTCTTGTTACCTTTGCATAAACTAAAACTCACAAATTCTCTTTATATTTGTTTTTCCTTTTACCAGCAGTTTACCACAGTTCTGGATTCTTTAAAGAGAACCGGTCAGCTCTAAAACACCTATATAATAGCAGTACAAGTCCACATACACTGCAATACATAGACTCATTTAAATATAATTTGTACATTGTTTAATAATAATTAAGCACTTCTTATTTTACTGCTTCTTGTAGTACGGTGGAGATAATGAAAGTTATCTACATAGCAAATGTGTCCATGTTCGATACACAGCACAGAAGCCCCAAAAGGCAGTTTGAAACCCTCCATTACTACTGTTGCAAATAATTCTGTGGTATGACCACATCATGATTTCAAGATGAGCTCAAGGACAATTTGATGGCAGTATCAGACAACTGTTGACACCACTTTGCCTTCAGAGTATAACATTTGACTTGCCTTCAACATGAGGACTCATTACCATCCTTAATACAACTAATCCGGTTGTAAAATCTGCAGGTCCAGAGAGTATGGTTGGTGCTCACAGGCAGTTAGAGATAAAGCAGTGTGATAAGAAAATAAGGAGAGGGGATTGGGTCCTGTAATGCAGGAAGGTTAAAGAGGGGGCTGACAGTGAAGCAGATAAAAGGTGGTGAAATGGGTATGTAGTGAACAAGAAGCAAGACTAGTTAAAGAGACTCTAAGCATAAAAAACATCCTGTGTGTGTTTAAAGTTCAATTGAATGTGTGTATACTTTAGAGATTCTTATCTCCTTTTCTGTAAGATCTGATTAAAACATTTTTTTGTGTACTCTGTGTGAGATACAGCCAGGGGAGGTATGGCAAGGGCTGCATAAACAGAAACTAAAGTGATTAGACTCCTAAATTGCCAAGAACTGAGCAAGCTCTATACACAAAAACTGCTTTAATAATCAATCTGTTATGGGATGGGTGTGTTCCGTGAAGAGAAATTAAATGTCACAAATCTGAGAAAACGTGGGCTTCCTGATATCATTTCTCCAGCTGTTCTCTATCAATGTAAGAGCAGGTCAGCTGCATCTAGAATTCACGTAACAATCAATCACTTTTTCAGAAAGAAGCACATAGAATGCTTCCAAGACAAAGCCACTCAAAGCATGGGCGTAGGAACCGGGGGGGATAGGGGGGGCGCATCCCCCCCCCAGCAAATCATGCTTGGGGGACAGGTTATGGGGAAATCCCCCCCAGCTCCGCTGGCCCCCCTCATGCTGCAGCCGCCCGAGCGCTCTGTAGAAAAAAACCCAAAACATAAATATACATTTTTGCTCAGGCCAGACAGCAGAACAGAAAGCTGCCTATGCCTACTCAATCGATAAAAAAAATAAAAATAAATAAGTCACTAAAGTACATGCAATATTTGGACAGTAGTATCTACTCATCACTTTAACAATGTTAGTACCAGGAATGGACAGACAGGAATACATAAAAAAAATAAAAAAATTTAAATAGCAAGACAGAAGTCCACTTTAAGGCTTCACTATTAAGGTTAAAATTTGGGTTTAGATCCAAAGCTTATCGTTAAGAAGCATCTGACCACAGCTTATACTTATGTTCAGTAGGACATGTTTCATTGGACTGGACCAAAGATCAGGATATGTGTTAGAGTGAGTTTAGGGTTAGGAGATCAGATGTAGGAGAATTACTGTATTTTTCCGTGTATAAGACACCCCCATGTATAAGACAACCTTTATTTTTTTTTTTTTTTTTTTGTCAATCTTTCTTTTATTGAAGCATTTGTGATGGGGTACAGAAGAGAAGAGGGAAACGTATATTTTGATTACATTAGAGGGTGTAGACATTATCAGAGTTATACTAGTACATTTCTGAATAACAATGCTTCGTTTTTTTTTTTTATTATTAAATTATGAACTTGCCGATTGGGAACAACGTAATGTATTCAAGAGCACTGCATGACTTGTTAGAGAGTCAAAGGAATAGCAAAAGACAAGATGATTTCTAGACATGCAGTCAATAAACATAGCACGATTCAGGCTGGATTTACTCCAATTTAGGGGACATAAACACATGTGGGTTGTCGGTAGATTAAACTAAAAGTAGGTAGACATTAGACTAACGCAGCAAACGATAATATTAACGTGTTATGAGGGTTGCCATCGTAGTCTGTCATACAGTATATTTTAACTCAGGAGGCATAACCCTGTTCTGCTCTAGGAAACATACGTGGGTCACATAGTGTGTCCTGACATGCGCCAAGAGGCTAATGGAACAGTAAATGGACGCGTGCATGCTAACGTTACAGTACGTGCTGGTAAAATTAACTGTGTGACTGTGTGGGTCAGGAATATAAACTTATCCACCACTCAGGGTGGGTAGTATTATGTAGAGGTAAAACTAATGCACCCCCTGTCTGCGGCCATATCACAACTGTAGTTGAAAGTACCCGATATAGGTCTGAGATTTATATTGGTAACATGCTACCTAAAAAAGTGACGTCTGGCTCAGCTAACGCCTCCACAAAATATTAAAACAACAGGTAAAACTTAGGTGCAGTGAGTAATAAAACAAAATATAAGGTTATGCATATCTCGCAAGTATATTGCCCAGGTAATATTGCGCCAGGTCGTGAGTGTCCGTCAGCTTGTGGTCTGGCCTTTTATGATCAGGGTCTAGGATTCATTCAGCCGATCCCTGTCGGTCTCATGGCTTGTGGTGAGCAAGGGAGTAGTCGATAGTTCATCAGCGGAGGTATCAGGTGGGTAAGCACGGAGGTGGTTGGAGTACGGCACGGAGCTTCACCCCAGCTCCAGGCTTGAAGTCGGGCCCACACCTTGTGTCCACAGACTCGGATACCTCTCGGGGCCGGGTCTTTCCCGTTGTGGGCGCTTTGGAGGGCCCTGGTGGTTCTCCGCCGCCGGCGGCGGGCGACCCTCCTGCGGTGTGGTCGGTGTTTGGGAGGAAATCTCCTGTTGGGCCCCTGCCTAGAAGGGCATTCCGCCTGTAGGCGTATGGCGGGTTTGCCCGGGGAACGCTCGCTCTGTCTCACGGCCTCCCGCCTTTCCCCTACCTCTTGTCGGTGAGGTGGTTGTTGTGCCGTCCGCTGCTCCAGTTTTTCCCAAAAGCTTTGCAGCAGGGCATCCAGACGTTCGTGGAGGGGCTGATAGAGAGCAGGCTCAGCTTTGAAGTTTGTGGGCGCCATTTTGTGGAGCACTGTTTGCTGGTTCGAAGCATGCTGTGGAGTCTTGTCCCCGTTTGCAGCATTTGTGGGTCGATGATAGCCGCTGATACGGACCGGGATAACCCCCACCGGTCCTGGGGGGGGGGGGGGATGTCCGATACTGCGGGTGCGTCATGATTAGTCGTGCTGGGAGAGCGGCCGTCTCTCGCCAGCCCAGTGATGTGTAGGCCTCGGACCTCCGGTTCAGCGGTATGGCGGTCAAAGTGTCTCAGAAGGTGTCTCCCGGTACCTCTGCCCTAGTGTAACAAGGTAGGGTGAACCAGGGTGCAGGGTTTGCAGAGTGTACCGTTGAATTTCGCCGTTAACCGTGAGCAGAATCCGGAGCTCAGAGTAAGCACGTCTGTGCAGCTCCCCGGTCAGGCTCCGCCCCCAACCTTTATTTTTTAACCCAAAATTAAGAAATAAATATTTTAAACATCAAATAGAACAACTTTGATATTTTAGAGGTGACTTCTGAGGAGAACAACACACTTCTGATTCTAATGCCTCCCTTGAGCTATGGTACTCTGTGAAGTTAATGGCTCCATAGTACATGCTGGGAGACTACAGCTCCCACAATACGTGGTGTGACATCACAGCAGTATTCACTCTACTCCCTGATCCCCATTTTCTCCCTCATAAAATAAATAAAAAAGCAAGACCTACATGAGGTGGAGCATACTTTAATATGACTGCTCCTTTTATGGTGTGACATGTTTCTGGAGCTCCAATGATGGACCTCTTCCTCCTTGCAATAGCATTCAGAAGTCTACAGGCCCTGCTTGATGTCACTCCGGCTAGTGACCTGGATCCAGATGGGGTTCTAATTGGGAGCGAGCGCAACATGGTCCGAAATTATGACATGGCAAGATCTTTCTCCGTCTTCACTTTTTCTATAATACAGACCTGCTCTCACTATGGGGCTGCAAGGCTGAAAGGCCATTTATGTGTGTGGGCTGTGTCACACTGAAACTCAGCAGTTGCCATATTGGCTTAGGCCCAGCACACAAGTGTTTTTTTAACCACTGCAGTGACATTCTGTGTATAAGACGACCCCCTAATTTAAGGCTAACAAAAACAAAAAAAACAAAAAAAAAAAACTGTCTTATACATGGAAAAATACGGTAGATTTAGGTTCAGGTCAGCTCCTGATCAGTATCTCTTCCTACTATGACTACAGCATGGCATGCAATCTCCAAAATTGGACTCCTAAATACAGTCAGCATAATATAGACTGTTTAGCAATGACAGCTCTATGGAGCCCTGCTTACACTAAATGCAGTACACTAATAAAGGTCCTTTGTGTCACAAAGCATTTGATAATGAAGGCAGCGATGCTTCAGTGATCAATATGTGGGTATTGTGTTGTTTTTTTAGGTCTATTCTGACCTTTATTTTAGGACGCGGCTCTTAATGCACTCTAGTTCTCTGTTCAGTAAATAAACCCGTAATTTTAGCAGCTAAGCATAAGTCTATGTATTATTTTTCTAGTTATTATGTCTGCAAATAGCGATACTCCTTTTATCTTAAACTATGCAAACATGATTTACCATGCCATGTGCCTGTCAGACTATTTACATGTGCAAATCCAATGGAGAATGATAAAAATACAAGCAGGAAGTTTATAAAATCGTTCTCAGCTGGCTATACAAAGTGTTACTAAAGCATTTATTCTCAGCCAAAATACAAGCTACAAGTTTATAGCTTCCTGTTGGCAAATGGTTTCATAGGTTTTGTCCAGATTTCTGAGATTGGCACAGTTAATTAAGTATTCTTAAAGCAGCGTTAAACCTGGCAAGACCTTTTCAGCTGATACAACAGGGTAATGGCTCCTAGAGCAGCTGCTTGAGGCTTTTCCCCCCAGAATTTTTAGGTTTTCAAATTGTTCATTTTGAAAAATACAATTAAAAATGTCAAAACATTTTAGAATTAAAACAAAATGAAATTTTTGCACTCAACAGTTTTAGGACAAAGTGTGCGCACCAAAATAATCAGGTGGTAATGGTGGCAATGGGTATTCATTTATTTTAAGATTCACTCAAAATCTAACTGTGTTTTTGGAAGAAATATACCAATAGGTAATGCACTGAAAACAATGATCTGAAAACAGAGGGGATTAACAAAAGTGTGTAGCTAAAGAATGAGAAGTGATACGGATTTGCAAAAATTGGAAATCTATGGAATGTATTGTTTCCGTGGTGATTGCAATACTTTTTCTATTCAGAATCCTGCTTATAATTGTCGCCTACAGCATCTAAGAGTACAAAATAACATTTATGATAAGGCTTTTTTGATGATGCCTGGAAGACTGGAACTCAAGGGGACAATGCCCCCTTCCTAGCAGAGTTATTCGCTAATCTCTGAATTGCACAATGAAAGGACTAAAGGACATCTCAAGGACATTGACATGAAGTGGTATTAGTGCAGTGTTCCAATCATTTTAACCCTTCATTGTAAAACTTTGACAGTTTGTAGAAAATGCAATGTTTAATTGTGGGTTAAATGCACATCTGATAGAGACTTGTTAGTGGTATAGATACATAATATAGAATACACACACACATAGACATGCGCAACAGTGGTGTCTATCAAACAATCTACAAGCTTTCACAAAAGGCTCTTGTGACGCTTCCCAAAAAGTAAAAAGGAAACCTTCTGTAGTTGTATCCTAATACCACTATTCTGGTTGAGGTATGGCACCCATTATGATCTCTTTTGCTATAATTGCTATATGTGTATAATATGGCGATTTATTTTAGGAAGGCTTTTAATATATATTACACATATTGCAAAAGACGACATAAAATTAGCAGCAAACATGCACTGCTAAAGCAATTATGCCCAGTTTATTTATTACGCATATTTTTAATTTCACCTTTACCAAGTGATACATTTGGGCAGAAGTATCTCTGGAATACATTACAAGGCCTTTTTATTCATCTCACATTCATGGTAGCTTGTCTGCTATCAGTGTTTATGGTTCTCTACTACTTTTAAGGCACAATAATAAGGGGTTTATTATGCCACAACAAAATAACGTTAAAATATTAGGCTAACTAATCAGACTTTGCGCACTAGACCACTTAAATAATTGAAATGAATACCTAAACAAGAGAGCCAGGGCCTGAGAGTAGCATGATATATTGACTGGTTCTCGTGGCAAGAATAATGGATTCCTCCCAGCAATTGCTTTAGTTCTTCCTGGGGCTGGAACTGTACATTTGCTGCTGCAGTTTGAGATGTTGAGAAAATAGGGTTGCCCAGCCACAAATAGATTTTATAAATCATTTGCATCTGGTTATTACACAAAGGCAATTCATGTAAGAACCAATTATTTCTCAAAAAGAGTGGAAGATGGGTTTAAAATCATGCTTTTGATATACTCGCAAAAAATGTTTACTAAGCTCCGATCATTGCTAACACAATGGCTGTCATGTGACCTATGTCTGACTCCATCACTTAATTAAAGGGGAAGGATCGCCTTGCACACAAATAAATATATATTTGCATTGCCTTTAGCCATGTTCATTAAAACAGCATTTCTCTAGCAGTTGAAATTGATGTTGACAGGCTGTTTTGAAGGACAAGCACACAGTGACCTTAAACATTCCACCACCAATTACTTTTTTTGTACATATTATATGGAATTACTATTTTTTTCAAATCACATAAATAACTTTTATGACATCACACCATACATTATTTACCATAGTTCACAGTAATTTATCGTGTTCTGTGTGTCAGAACTGGAACTGGTGATAGAGTAACTTTATAAACATATCCTGGGATTCCAGATTAAAGATATCCTGGGATTTGACAAGCCTCTAGGGCTGCAGCAGACAGTGTCTCACTATCCAGAGAAAATTAAAACTATGGTGGTGACCGATTCAGACAACAAGGAGCTGCTGAAGAACCACAGCCCACCAAGAAGTAGCTGTGGCCACGGCGCTAAGTGTGAGCACAACAGGAGTTGTATTTCATTGTCCGCACATATACACACACAAAACAAGGGTGAGCTAGAAACAATCACAAGATAAAAAGTTAAAACGCAGGAAGGCAGGACAGAATATTAGAAGAAATTGACCAAATCTTGCAAATTCCCACAGGTTAAGGTGTGATTGGGATGTATCTGTGACTCAAAAGCAGACATGAGAGGAGTAACTGAAGTGATGTTTGATACGAGTCAGAGACCTAAAGGTCAGGATGACTACATTAAACAAACTGATATTTAGATATTAAAGTGTGATATCATTATCTTGTCTAGACAAGTGGAATACGTTTCCTGTTTGAATGAGTTTGCATCTGATCATGTGTTTGGATTGGTTAATCAACTACAAAAAGGTAGTTTTGCTGCTCTGTGTTCAGACAGGATCACTGTAAAGTACCAATGCCATTCTATTTTTAGCTAGTCATTAACAATATCTAGAGCTGGAATTCAGCCTGGATATTGAAATATGAAAACATGAATTCAAGTACAGATTATTCACCTCGAATTAGGTTTGCTGCCAAGCACTGATGGAAACAGAAGGAAAAGGGATATTAAGAACAATGGATGTAAGTACTTTGGGACCAAGGCCTTTAATACAATGCTTCCATTACCAGTACAATTATACACTAAATCTGTAGGGGCTACCTAATTTGGCAGCCAATAAGAGTCATACAGGATTAGGCTTTCCATGTCCCAAAGGTCAGTGTACAAATAGGAAACGCATACACCAGCTGTGCTTAAGAGTGGTTTTCAATTACATAACATTTAGCAAAGGTTCCTGGCAAATTTAATTCATACCGGTCTTTGGCAAACCATTTTACAAGTGAATTTAGCCTATATGGAAAAAGCATTTTGTGAGGTTAACCTTGGCTGTGAATCTCTGTAGGGATAAGGCTAGAACAGGAGGTCCGGTACCTGAAAATGGACCACATACCGAGACAAAACACTAAAAACATTAAATGCATGCTGAATGGTCAAGTAGTTGGACATGCTGCGTGCTTACAGAGCAGGTGATGTGTTCTCATTTGGAAACATAGGCCTCAATTTGCATTCTTTGGGGTAAACCTTCAAATGATTTTATAGTTTTGGATAAACTTTTAAAATGTTTTCATATTGTTAAAATAAAATTGTAATTTTAATGTTTTAATATTGTTAAAAAAATAATTTTAAAAGTTTATAAAAAAAATATGAAAGCATTTGAAAAATATTTTAGCAAGGCCAAAGGAAGCGTATAGATACAGTCCTATCTGGTAACAAAATAATGTAATAATAATTAACAAATAACAAAACAAGCGGAGAAAAAAAATAAATTGAAGCTCATAAATGTTCATATTAAAAGTTATGAGGAATATATATTTCGAGATATAAAAAAAATGCTTTTGCAATAGGTATTGCAAACTGAACACTGCAGTCCATTTATTGGAGCTCTATCACTAAGGATTACTTTTTTATTGTGGAGAATTAAAAGTACATATTTTAGATCAAACTAGACTCATTTAAACAAAATACCTTATCTTCCTGATTGACTGCTCAGTTTAAGGAAATAATGAAAGTGTTTCCAGTGTAACGTGTGCTATAGATATCCTTATAAAATAAAATGATACTTGTTTTATATACCTGAGAAAGATAAAAGTTGACCCGGCAAGAATAGAACCCGCAACCCCGAGCTTTGAATAGGTTATACAGCCGATTTATCAAACCCCTAAAAACTCATTTGCGTTTTTAAAGATTTGACAAATATTTTACAAATTTTCCAGTAATCAAGAAAGAGAAGATGGTTATATGTTTTGCAATTACTAATTAAATGTGTCACTATAAAATGCTGCACTAAACATTTCACATATGGTCTGCGTCTTATGCTGCATTGATTTTTTTTTTCTGGGGAAAGATCCACTTTAAATAATCCAGGGACTACATCTTTTATGATTGCACGCATTATTCCTCTAACTTAATCCATTATGGCTATTATCCCACCAACTTGCTCTATAAATCCAAAAGCCACGTTCAGTATAGCTGCATGGCAAAACAGGATAAATACATCACTAACACATGATGCCTTCTTGACATCAAAGAAGACATCTATACTGCGGAATTAAAAGAGGCAATAAATCACTATTTTTAAAGCATGAATGAAGC
Organism: Pelobates fuscus; assembly: GCF_036172605.1. Lineage (NCBI taxonomy): Eukaryota > Metazoa > Chordata > Amphibia > Anura > Pelobatidae > Pelobates > Pelobates fuscus. The sequence goes on along the minus strand of NC_086321.1, from coordinate 146,955,686 downwards.
AAATGACGTTTCTCGTTGAAATATAGTTCATAGAATGAACATGGTGATTGAGTTGGACGGGCAAGTGTACATCCGCATGTATGAAAAGTATTGTCAATATATTCTCTATGATGTATGGATTCAGAACTGAACTCAGTCAGCACCTTACAGATTCCAATGGTATGGAAATCTTCCATATAAAATGTCTAGATGTAAAAAAAAAAAAAAAAGTAAATCCACGTTGCATTCAAGAAAACTGCAAAAATAGTATAATTTTGTTTCACTTGCCCAATTTTTGGCTTGGCTGTTTCTTTAGAACCATTTTAGATAGAACTGCGACATGGAGGACCTTGATGTGGTAATATAATAAGGAGGAACAGTACGAAAGGGCTTTAAAATATGTAAATGGGCAATAAAGGTAAAATATAATTGCGGCTGATTTTAAAGATCACATGATCAGATGAACAAGGTGACCTTGAGGTCTAATAGTTTTTTGAGGATAATATCTTCTGATACAATAAATGAACAAGAGGCAGTATGCCAAAACTCAGCCAATGCTCGGGTTTTAAGATGTGACTGGAAAGTATGTAAAGTAGACCAAACAAGAAAAATACATCGGAAATTTTAGCAAAAAGGTACAATTACATTTTTGCACAAAGACACATAAAATGCACCATCACAAAGTGCAGGTATCTGGCTCACTTGCTTCTATTCAGGCAAGCAATCTTGATAAGGCCAACTAGTCTGTGACTCCAGATGCCCTTTAACCTGCCTTCTTGCTTTGTTCCAGAAAATGCTGCGCAAAATAGCAAGAGTTGTAAAGCAATACCTTATCAAATCTTAGCTGAATATTTGTCATGAATGCTGCATCATACGGATTTCTAAATCCCAAACCTCTGGCGCCAACATTTCATGACACTGATATAAACATCTCACATTTTGAAGACCGTATTTACTGTCAAACAAAGATGCCCTAAGGACTCTGATAAGGTTTGCATTTGCTGCCAATAATGGAAAGCAAAACGCAGAGAATGTCAGCTTTGCAAAAAGTTAGGCGTGAAATAATAATAAACAATGTTGAAATAATGATCTAAATGTATATTTATGTCCAAGCAGAAAAATGTCAGTGAAATGTAAAATATCTCTGTGACATACCAGCTAAATCAGCAAATTGTTTTTTTTTTTTCCAGAGACGCTTTCAAGGCTTTGCTCCAAAGCTTGTACTGTAAAATTCTGAAACAAAGAGACTGAACCAAAATAATGTCCTTTGTGGTAAGTAGAAATGTCACAAAGGTGTTAAAATACATAGTAGGTACCCAAGTGTTTTTGTTCAAAGAGGCATCTTCTGCAGGCCACGGTACTGGCAAAAAGGTTCCATCAATATTACTAGTCATTAAACAAAGGAAAAGGGTCTGCTAAAAGATAAACAGGCACCAAAGTGTTTGGTTAAATCCTTAAAGTTGTAGGCAGGTTCCTCTTGTACAAAGTCAAGAGGTGAACTAAAGAATAAGGCATCCTAAAAGTTTAGGTAACAAACTTTGCAACCAAATGATTTATTGGTAGATAGAGTTATTGTAACCCTTCCAACAATCAAACCAAGGCCAACATTTTAAATAATTTATTCTTTAAGAAAAGTATTTGATTGGACAAAAATCATCAACCCTGTTTACTTCACAGCAGGAAGATCTGGCTAAAGTGATGAGTATGTCTCAACAATGGAATAAAGGTAAGTGTAACTGTGCTTTTTCAGAGTTTAGGTCATGCAACCAAAAACAATTCTAGAACATCAATCTTCAGTGCACAGAAATAAATCAAATAACCGTATCACGTCTAGCAGAAGGACCCACTAGCTACTTGAAGATATTGAAAAAAGGAAATTATATAGGCTGCAATGTTTGCTTGCATTCTTGTATGCTTTCAAGTTCCATGGTGTAGCAGCAGATGTGACAGTAATAGAGAATCCTGGATTCCCCATTCACAGGTAAGCATGACACTAGGTTATGATTTAAATAAGCAATTTGTTCTGGAATTTTTAATTAATTTGACAAATTACAACAGTGAAGGTGAACAGACGTATATGGGCTTATTCACATGAATAATGGCAATATCATCATCATAAAGCATGCAGCGATGTCTTATTGTCACCTGTCCAGTGAAGAAGCTGCAACCTCCAAGATTTGACCTGTATGCACCCAGTGACAACCTGCATTATATCAGCATAACTCTGTGTTTCATCTAAGTATACCAAGATCAACACCCTTACACAGGAGCAAAGTTAGTAGCTCTAACCCAACCAATCACGGATACAAATGTCCTGCCAGAGAACATTACAATGCAGACGCTGATGATGTAGTCGCTAATGATATGAAATTAGGGATAAGACATGTACAGTTAATGGATCTGGCTAGCCCACTTAATGCTTTAAAAAGTTCCTACAGGCTTATTAAAGGCTGACAACTTGAACTGAGTGAGATAGATGATGGCTGCGTTGCTATCAGTGTGGTGTGGGAGTGCTTTTGGCTGGCATATAAACAGTAGTACACCAGGCATCCTACCTCTCAGCTGATGATACAGCCTGAGGAATTGAAGTAAATGTAGTAAATAATTAATAACACGTAAATTCTGAGGCACAAAAAAAAAGAAAGAAGAGAGAGAGAGAGAGAGAGAGAGAGAGAGAGAGAGAGAGAGAGAGAGAGAGAGAGAGAGAGAGACAAAAAACTACAATTAACAAATACATCAAATAACTCGGGTCATTACCCAAAATGGATAACATGAAAGTCAACACTGGGTTTTATGGACATATGAGCACGAACAGTATACTAAGCGAAAAACAGAATCAGACAGACACATTAACTCAGACCATCCATGGATCAATAGTCAATGGTCCAGCTGCTCTATGGTAGTAAAGTTCACAATGAAAATACAATAGGTCATGTCACTGCTTACAGAAGATTTCTGTCAGAGGATGGAGTAACATGTTACGTGTTCCTCCCTCTTTTGGAAATAGAACTTATGAATTATAATCACAGGGAAAGTGGAAATGTTGTTCAAAAATCCTCTAGCTTATTTCATAGTACATGTCTCAGACTGTTTGATATGCTATAATTATGTGTGCTCAGTAGACATGATTAGGTCCACATTCAATCGAAAAGGGATTGTTAATGCCCTGGGCTTGGAATGACTGTTGTAATATCATACATTCTATTCACACTTCTAAAATTGTCCTCAATTTAAATCAGATTTTATGTTGAAAAATGTAACGTAACAAGCAAACACACCCATACCCCACCCATACCATACACTTGAAAAGGCTGTGAAAGGAAGGGTGTGACTGGCATTACACTATGCCCTTGAGGGTGTTAGAGGGCAATGACAAGGCAAATAGATACTTATTTTCTAAACTGGTTCTTCCATCTCTTCAAATGTTTTATGACACCTGAAGTCAAAAGTATATCCTGTACTCTAAAGGCAACACAATATTTTGTAAACTCGTTAAAGGACCACTATAGGCACCCAGACCACTTCAGCTCAATGAAGTGGTCTGGGTGCCAGGTTTCAGAGAAACTGCTATGTTTGCAAATGGGTTAATCCAGCCTCTAGTGGCTGTCTCATTCACAGCCGCTGGAGGCGTTTCCGCGCTTCTCACTGTGATTTTCACAGTGAGAAGACGCCAGCGTCCAGCTTTGAGAATGCTTTCCTATGAGACTGGCTGAATGCGCGCGCGGCTCTTGCTGCACATGCGCATTCAGCCGATGAAGGGGAAAGGAGGAGGAGGAGGAGAGTCCCCAGCGCCGAGGGAGCCCGGTGCTGGAAAAAAGGTAAGGGATTAACCCCTTCCTCACCCTAGAGCCCGGCAGGAGGGGTGCCCTGAGGGTGAGGGGGACCCAAGGACCCTATAGAGCCAGGAAAACAAGTATGTTTTCCTGGCACTATAGTGGTCCTTTAAAGGTCCACTCTAGGCACCCAGACCACTTCAGCTTAATGAAGTGGTCTGGGTGCCAGGTCCCTCTAGGATTAACCCTTTTTTTTTTTTTATAAACATAGCAGTTTCAGAGAAACTGCTATGTTTATAATAGAGTTAATCCAGCCTCCAAATCCTCTAGTGGCTGTCTCACTGACAGCCGCTAGAGGCGCTTGCGTGATTCTCACTGTGAAAATCACAGTGAGAGCACGCAAGCGTCCATAGGAAAGCATTGTAAATGCTTTGCTATGAGACCGGCTGAATGCGCGCGCAGCTCTTGCCGCGCATGCGCATTCAGCCGAAAGGGAGGATCGGAGGCAGAGAGAAGGAGGAGAGCTCCCCGCCCGGCGCTGGAATAAAGGTACGTTTTAAACCTTTACTCTCCCCAGAGCACGGCGGGAGGAGGTCCCTAAGGACGGGGTCACCCCCAGGGCACTATAGTGCCAGAAAACAAGTATGTTTTCCTGGCACTATAGTGGTCCTTTAATGGCAAACAAAAGGCCATATAAGTTTTGATATTATGGGATATAACCCTTCTAATAAAAATAATTTTTAGCACTTATGAGTAGAAATTTCCTTTTGTATCATATAGTATTCACAATTGGATTTATTTTTTTAATATTAAAAAGGGAGTCATGTATCTAAAGAGTGTCAGAAGCAATCTCATATTATTAATAAATATATTGTTAAGATTAGTGTATTCTTTTGAGAGGGACAGTAGCAGTTAAGGCTAAGAATCTGTAAGGAGGGAAATCCTGTAAGGAGACCATATCTATGATGGAATTGCCAGGGCCGTAGCAATGGCTCAATACTTTTACAAAACAATCCATATTAAGGAGATACTATTATAGTGCACAATAATGCTTTACACAATTTGCATATTTGTGAGTTATTCACTAGCCAGTAAATATTAATGAAGAAACAACTGAATTCCATAATTCAGAACAAATTATTGGTGATGGAAAAACTGGAGAAACTTTTAAACCTTGCACACTTTTGACTTCAATTTTCCTAAATCAGTTTTTAAAGCGGCTATCGCAGACCAACACCCCCAAACTTTAAGAGTCCTACATGTGAGCCATGTATTTGTTTTTCTTAATTTCTCCAATTTATACCTTATTTTCTCTCACCGAGTGCGGCGCTGACCTCTTTTTAAGCCGCCACCACCACCACCATCTTCAGTATGCTTGTGAGCCTTTGTGTGCTTTTTCTCCACCCTGCGTTTACAGCACTACTCATTGCCATAGAAACTATGCAAATGCTCGTCTCACATGCCCAGCACCCAGATCACGAGATTATAGATGAGGGGCGCGATGGGAAAGTGAGTATTGTGGGAAAATGGGACTTAACAAAGGAAGTGGAGCTTGCCTTAAGCTCCACCCTTTGTCAAGATTTATCAAGCGGAGGAAATATACGTAAGACAAACAAGGCAATGTTGTCCTTTACCTTTCTTTTGTATTTTACAAGAAAAGGCTCGGAAAGGAAGAAAATAAGAACAGATTTAGAGAGAGGAGGAGAATAGGAAACAATTTGAGACAAGTACGTCTTGAGTCGCTTTAAATCACCCAGTTTTACGGTTTGCTGAATGAACCAATTAGAAATGCAAGTAGAAATTCAAGTACATTTAGTTTTCCTTCACATTAGTCTTACAATAAAAAGTTGAGTCCAGATTCGGTTTACTGCGTACCACATATTCTGCCTATAGTGATGTCACATACACAGAATGTTGGAAAACCAGCGTCTCTGCTTGCTTATGACAGAGAGAAGTAAAGCTGGGAGATTGAATGAAACAATAGGTAATTGCACAAGCAATGACAACTAGCACGAAGAAGTGATCCCGCTTTAGTTTTCACGTTGGCAGCTTGGACAGATCATTTAGTCTTTCAGTGCTTTCCCAACAAACAATATTTTGTCATTTTCAGAAGAACGGGGTGTCGGGGGAATTCAGAGTAAAATAACGCCTGGAATAATTTAGATTATAAAAGTTAGCTTAGGTAAAGGGATTGTATTTAATGACCTTTAAACCTATTGCTGTTGAGCAGAATTATTCTTTCAGTTTCATATTGATTCACACATACTCCTAGAAAGTATACTGCACCACAGTGATTCACGCATTAAACAGTCAACTGTAGTAAACTGGAATCTGATAACTGGTCTGGTTTATTTATTTATTTTTTTACCATAGTCTACAAATCTAGTCAAATTATGACAATTTTAGCCCAGATTTGGCCATTTGCATTTCAATTTGCTACAAGTTGGAGCTTAGTGAATAAACAGTTAAAGTTCAGGAAAGATCAGTTCATGTGGCTACACAGTGAGGTTGTAGCTCTTGCAAATACAACAAAGGCACATAATGCTCTATAGATACAGGACCCTTTGTTTTGGCAAGGATATGGTTAATATAAAAATGTGTGCAACAAGTGGATTCACAATGCTCAGCCTCAGCTTGAAACACAATGGAATATTTCTGCTGATTGTTCATTGTTCTTTATACAAACCATCATGTTTTATGCTGAACACTAAGATCCACCTATACCACTAAATAAACCCATCTTTAAAGGTATATGCATACATATTAAAAAGAATAAAATAAAAAAATGTAAACTTTTACATTTCAAGAAGAAAATCAAATTAAACCACAACTAGATAAGAAAGGAACTGTTGCTTTAATTAGATGAGAAAGAGAATACTATTTTAAAGCAAGTCGTGCATCGCACACACCTATCAGGTAAAAAGGCTGGCAGTGCTGGGATTTGATTGGCTACTTTCACTTTTCCAGTGAAAGCTGCTACAAGGCAACATAATGATCCACACAGAGAGAAGCAATGTGGTGACTGTGAAACCCCAGGTTACTTTCAGGTGACCTTGTCAACAAATACTAAGCATCACCTTGTCAAGTAAAGGTTTCATTTCCTTCTGCAGCAAGTTTTCATCTTTTGAATTCAGCTTTCAAAACCACAGAAATCAATTCACCTTAAGAGGTAAAAGCATTTTAGGTCAAGATGAATGGAAGAGACATTAAAGCCTTCAAATCAAGACATTAAACCTTGACAGTGATATGAAAATAGTATCAGAAATTCTCCACAAGAGCCAAGAGAAATGAAAAGGACAACAAGAATTAGAAAGTCATTTTACCTGCTGATCCTCTAGCTAATCCTGCAAATATCAGAAGAGCCTACAGCACAATGACAGAGATGAGCTGGAGGCTGCTTGAGGTACAGGGCTAACAACAAAAACCCATGGTATCTGGAATCAGACCCAGAGAAACAGCATGAGCCAGAAAGCACTGGGGAAAGCGATACAATCACTATGACTGCGTTCTTCACATTCCAGCCTTGTTCCATGTATGCCTGTTTGCTAGAGGCCCACTATTTGATTAATCCCAGGGAAGACATGTGACCAGAGGTTAGGTAACGGGAGTGGGTTTGATATATTCAGATTCAGCACGGTTCAGTCAAGACATAAAATACACTAAAAACGGGTTTACAGGACACAGTGTTTGAAGGGACAGAACGGTGGTTAATGGTTAACGATTTAGTTATTGCCGACTTCGTTGCACATGATTTTCAGCTAGCCATTTATATTCAACAGCTGTCATATCAGGAACTTTGCTAAAGGAGAGGTACAGGATTTTAAAAGACAAATTCTAAACATAAAACTTGTAAAGGGACACTATAGTCACCAGAACAACTAGAGCTTATTGTATTTGTTCTGAGTAGAGGCGTTGAGGCTTTTTGCAGTAAATACAGAATTTTCTGAGAAAATGCAGTGTTTACATTACAAACTAGTGATAACTCCACTGGCCACTCCTCAGATGGCTAGAGGTGCTTCCTGGGGCAGTATCCACCCTTTACGTGGAGACACTGAACTCTACTCATAGAGATGCATTGATTCAATGTATCTCTGCGAGGAGATGCTAATTGGCCAGGGCTGTGTTTGGATTGTGCTGCTTTGCCCCTGATCTGCCTCCTTGACATTCTCAGCCAATCCTATGGGAAAGCATTGTCATTATTGGCTTTTGTACAACACTTCTGACGATGTCAGCCAAGACGGCAGATTAGGGGCAGAGCCAGCAGCAGCAGACTGCAATTCATAGTAAGATTTTGCTATATTTAGTAGGGATCGACCGATTATCGGTCTGGCCGAAATTATCGTCCGATATTCAGTATTTTCGGCAATAGAGATACCGATATTGCCGATAATACATAACAGGACCGCCGGGCTCATTACAAGCACGGCGGTCCTGGGGGGGCCCGCAGCAAGAGCTTACTTACCTTCCCAGCAGCTCCCTTCAGCCGCCCCTGTGTAAATCTCGCGAGTCCCGTGTCCGTCAGAATGTTATTACGGGTTACCATGGCAACGCTCTGCGCAGCATGCAGGCCGCAAGATTTACACAGGGAACTGAAGGGACCTGCTGGGAAGGTCAGTAAGCGCTTGCTGGGCCCCCACTGTACTTTCCATGCCACTGGACCACCAGGGAATGCTATATCCCCCCTCCCTGGCCAGGTAACAAGAAGGGGGGGGGGGGACTAAAAAAATAATAATAATTAAATATTTAAAAATAAAATTAAATAAAAAATGTCCCCTCCCCCCAAATTACATACCTACAGAAACACACACACACACACACACACACACACACACACACACTGCATTATATAAACACACTACACAAACACACTGCATTAGATAAACACACTGCATTATATAAGCACACTACACACACATTGTATATAATGCAGTGTGTTTATATAATGCAGTGTGTGTTTGTGTAGTGTCTGTATAGTGAATGTGTTGTGTTTATATAATGCAGTGTGTGTATTTGTGTATATAATGCAGTGTGTTTGTGTACTGTGTGTATAAAATGCAGTGTGTTTATATAATGCACACTACACAAACACACTGCATTATATACACACACTACACAAACACACTACATTCACTATACACACACTACACAAACACACACACTTTGCATTTAGTATATACACACACTACACAAACACACACACTTTGCATTTAGTATATACACACACTACACAAACACACACACTTTGCATTTAGTATATACACACACACACACACTACACAAACACACTTTACGCACACTGCATTAACTTTACGCACACTAAACACACACTGCATTCACTTTACGCACACAATACATTCACTATACACACACTACACAAACACACTCTGCATTCATTATATACACACTACACAAACACTGCATTCACTATACACACTACACAAACACACTCTGCATTCATTTTATGCACACTACACAAATATACACTGCATCCACTACACACACACTACACAAACACACACAGTTTCCCTGTCTAAACACACTGCATCCACTACACATGGCATGTATATTTTGTGCATTTACCTTTAGAAATAGTTCATTTTTTCAAATAAATAAAATGTACAGAATATCGGTAAGTTATCGGCTATCGGCCTGAAAATTCACAGATTATTGGTATCGGCTCTAAAAAATAAATATAGTTGATCCCTAATATTTAGGTGGTGGTGGTTTTAACACTATATGGTCAGAAATACATATTTGTATAGTGTTCCTTTATAGTTGACCAGTTGGTCAAAACATGCTTTACATTATTCTTTAACCCTTAAAGGGACACTATAGGCAATCTCATTTAAGTGGCCTGGATGCAGCGTCCCTGTTCCCTTAATCCTGCAATGTAAAAAATCCCAGTTTTAGAGAAACTGCAATGTTTACACTGCCGTATTAAGACTACTTCTAGTAGTTGCCACCAGACAGCCACTAAAGGCACTTCCTGCTGACGCTGGACATCCTCGAGCTTTGTAAAACCCCATAGTAAAGCATTAAGTCTATGAAAGAAAAAGTTCATTAACCCTTTCAAAAATGGGGCGGTAAGAATGGATTGGTAAGGACACCATAGAAAGTGTTCCTTTAACTGCTAGGCCATTTCACACCCATGTCCTGAAGCCATTGTTAGGCTTTTGCAACTACTGCATCTAAACACCATTAACGTTTTCTTTTTTCTGTGAGTTACCTTCACAAATGTTATGTTTCTTTTTGGCAGATCATGCACCAATAAAGTCATGGTGGAGAACTGTACGGGATACATCATTTAAGAAATATTTTTAAAAATATGCTTCATGGTTTCACATTTAAAGGACCACTCTAGGCACCCAGACCACTTCAGCTTAATGAAGTGGTCTGGGTGCCAGGTCCAGCTAGGGTTAACTAATTTTTTTTATAAACATAGCAGTTTCAGAGAAACTGCTATGTTTATCAATTAGTTAAGCCTTCCCCTTTTTCCTCTAGTGGCTGTCTCACTGACAGCCGCTAGAGGCGCTTGCGTGATTCTCACTGTGAAAATCACAGTGAGAGCACGCAAGCGTCCATAGGAAAGCAATATGAATGCTTTCCTATGCGACCGGCTGAATGCGCACGCAGCTCTTGCCGCGCGTGCGCATTCAGCCGACAGGGAGGAACGGAGGCGGAGAGGAGGAGGAGAGCTCCCCGCCCAGCGCTGGAAAAAGGTAAGTTTTAACCCTTTTCCCCTTTCCAGAACCGGGCGGGAGGGGGTCCCTGAGGGTGGGGGCACCCTCAGGGCACTCTAGTGCCAGGAAAACGAGTATGCTTTCCTGGCACTAGAGTGGTCCTTTAACATCAGTCCAGCTACCCAAAAAAGCTAATTTTAGCATTCTATAAAACTTGTAATAAAATAGCAATCAAAAGAAGATGAAATGTATTACTTTTGTCACTTTGTATCATCTTGCAATTCATTCAGAAAATATATAGACATAAAATATCAAACCATCAAGATATTACATATATTTTAAACTGCACAAAAATTGTATTTGACCCTAGGCAACGTAACACATTATAAAATATTAAGTATCCTAACCCAATAAAAACTCATATAGTACTTTAGATTGTAAGGTCGTTTAAGCAACCTATTATTCCTGTAACATTTTGTAATTGTCTCATGTATTGTTAAATTACCCCCTTTATAATACTGTAAAGTGAAATACGTTGGAGATATATAAATGCCAATAATAACAACTCAATAGTAATAATAATAATAATAATACTACAGTAAAATAAAAAAATAATAATAAACAAAAAAATTATTGCACCAAAAACAGTATTGTGCACAATCAAAAGACTACTGGTTGAAGGTGGAGGAGCAACAGGGAGCCATCCGAAGATTTAATAACACTGCATATAGTGTTATTAGGTTAACATGGCTGTTACTGTGATCACCAGTTATTACCTGGGCATGAGACCGCCTATTTCTTTCAAAAGAGACAACATCCAATTTCAGTGATTAATTAGAGATCCTAGAGACACTTTAAAGAGTTGATCACCTAATAGGCACTCTCTTGTGACAGAGTTCGGAAAATCACCTGTTACCTGGAGGAGAAAGAGGACCTCCATAAAACAATAGCCCCCTAATTCATGAAAATTCCACACTGGACAGAGGCCCCTCTCTATTTCCAAAGTGGGGTTTTGCTCCATTGTGGGTAATGTTGGTTCTAAATGAGCTCTCATGCATCCCTTGGGTAGGTTGTTACCATTACCATGGTAACCACTTGTGGAGGAGTGTCTGACCCCATCATTTCCTATGCAGAGCCACTTTAATTTGGGTTGAAAATGAAGACAATGCTTGTAAAAGTACGTTGGTTGTTAAATAACTTAATTCAGTTAGGTAAAGCAATATAAGTAGCTCAGTATCTCACCCTGTACACTCACATTCATACTGAATACCTCTTCTCCAGTACAATAGACATTAAATGTAGTGCACTAGCACTCACAGTTTAATTATTGAGTAAAAAAAGAAATACTGATCCAAGCTGTAAAGTTCTGAGAAATAGAAGCAATAGAGATTTTATTCCCGAAGTATTGTATGCGGCTGTCTACCTGTGTTTCCATGTAAATGATAGTATCCTGCAGAAGTGTGACAAGGGAGCCATTAGGTCAGAGAAGAAGATTTGGCATAAGGAGAGGTGTTTAATAAGGAAGCCATGCAGAGGATAGCAGATTCTTTGCTAGTTTTGTTGATATAAGACTAATTTTTACCTTGCCCCTCATTTCCCATACGTCTATTTTCAGCCATTTCAATCTCTGGTTCTGTATTTTTCCTCTGTCAGCGTCTCCTAGACAGCAATCACCCACTGAAATCACTATGTCCTCGAATCCATCCCTAATTTAGTGTAAAAGTAAAAGTAGGTCTGTCTGCTTCCTACTTTCGTCGGGTTCTGAGATAAGTTCTAGATACGATATAAAATCAGAATGGTATTGTTTCAACTTCCATGTAATCATTAAAATTCCAAACCTACTATTATCATGTATCTGTCAAAAGACACTACAGCAATTGTTTGGGATGTACTGAGATATACAGAAGATTGTAGAGTAAAGCAAATCAGCTGAAGCAGTCCATAAACGTGTGCTTCCAGCCTGAGCCAATTTATGCAGTGGGCCACCGTCATTTACACTATGTCCTTGGGCAATGTCTGAATTATTCACTTCCTTTCTATAGGTTTTCCAATTTAAGGTTTCCACTACCTGTATGGTGAGAAGCTGGAAGCACTCACCGTAATGTGACAATGCGAGAGCTTCCACTTTTTTATGTTTAACTCTTTCAACAACTTTATACCACCATATACTAACATTTGCTCCCCCTCCCCAAGACCTGTCTATCAAATGTTCTGCTTCACCTCGTCGTAGACTGCCTTATACTTGCTGCAAATGAGATATTCATGATTTGAATAAGCAAAGTGACTCTTTAAGGTTCACTTATGAACTGCAAATCTGGAGTGAAGTAAAACAAGTGGCACATGAATCAAAGGGAAACGTTTGACTTCTTCATTAATTTAATATATACCTACTATATACGGATCAATTATTTGAAATATACCTTAAACATGTACTGTTTCATTATTTGAAATATACCCTAATATCACTCTTTATAATTCCCAATGGTTCTTCTAAGACAGGGGTAGGCAACCTTTGGCACACCAGATGTTGTGGACTACACATCTCCTCTGATGCTATGCTAGAATTATGGTTCTAACATCATTATGGGAGACGTCATTTACAAAATTAGCAGTGTCAAGGCTTGCCTATCCATGCACTAGGATCTTGATCTTGATTTAAGTTAAACGAGCCATAACCACTACATGGTGTTGCAGTGGTGATGGTGCATTGAGTGCCTGGCCCTCCATTGTAAGTAGTCAAAAAATTTTAGAACAATTTTACTGGGGTCAGCCGGGTGCCATTCCCCACCTCCACTACAGAGAGCCAGAAGCTCTCTGCCTCATATAAGCCTGATGGTTGATCTGGGGTTCTCTGCAGACAGCTCTACTGTTATGGAGGAACTTCACATCCCATGATGCTTAGCATGAAAAATTGTGTATTTGTAGCTAATATAGGATCACAGGTGTAGGATACTTACAACACTGGAGAGGAGAGTTACAAGACGCCAACCCAACACTAATACTAAACAGGGCAGCCAGCAGTTAGTTGTTTATTTAAATAAAACAATTTTTTACAATAACAAGTGGTGTTAAATTAGACCCCTAATCAATTCAGCCACCAGAAGGCTGGAATACTCTTGTGTGCATGTTTTCCTCAGCTGTTTTCATGTGTCCAGTTGCTGGGATTATTCCGTTCTTTTCTAGGCTCTGAATAACAAGCATTTGTTTATTGTTACAGATCAAAACCAAATAACACGTGAAAGCGCTGGATGGTGAACCGTCCCTGGAGAAATTCCAACTGAAAATTCTATGGGTTAGCTGTTGCGTTCTGATAAAAAATGCTCCAGACAATGCTTACAGATTCCTTGCTGCTTACTGCTATGTTAAGATCCCCTTCCAGAAGTGAGTCGCCTTCTGATTGGAACCATTAACGTGCAGCAATAACTCACTTTTAAACAATTAGATCACAGCTTGTATGGATTGTTTACTGTCTGGAATATTCACATTTAAAAACTATGCACCTCCCACATGCAGCTAAACAGCACACTGCTAGTTTCTGGGATACTAAAAGTTTAGCGTTAACCAAGTTTCCTGAATGCATTATTCAGATGTTTGAGACAGGTGTGTTTAAAGGTACAGTGATATTTTGTGAATTGCATTTACAAATAACTGAGTGCAGTGACACAGTGACAGTGGACCATCATCCATGCAAGGACCACAACCTGTTGTTGTAGGGTTCAGGAAACCATGAATGCTAATTACAAACATCAGAAAATTCTGCTCAGATCAGAGCTGAGGCTGTGCACAGAGCGCTTTGAAATACATAACAAGCCTTCCTTACACATTATGGAAGCAACACGGAAGACACATTTGCAAGTTATCTATGTGTAATCTAGTGGTTGTTAAATTTCTAACTTATACAAAAAAAGTCAGCATTTCAACCCTTGTAGATTAAACATGTCCAACAGTTTAGATTCTGTAGACCAAAATAAGAGAATCCTGATTTGCCAGGCCACTCACTGGAGTAGGCAGAGCTTAAGGCTAATAATTAAACTAAATATTTGTGCCAAAAGCAGGAACTATAAGTATCTTTCTAGATTACATTTAAATTTTAACTTATTTGCTCTGCATTCATATTGTAATGACTTATCCAAAGGCTATGTAAAAACGGGGGCCATTACCAATCCAGATTGCCCCTCAACTAAAAGTGATAAAATGGTGCTCCATAAATAAGAGCACTTCCACAGTAATAGCAGTTTTTCACAGAGGCAGCCAAAGGTGACATAATGATGTTTCATGACGGTGCAAATACCCATACAACTTTGAAGAATTAAAGCGGATCTGTCAACCCCCTCCCTCCCCCCCCTCTGTTTCCCCCAACAAAGTCAAATTAAAGGTAGGGACTATTTTGCCTTATGTATTTTTTTTCTACACTTGTATGACAAAAAGGCAGAATTATCACTATCAATCTCTGTCAAGCCCTATGTTGTCACTAGTGACGGCTAAGGGGAAAAGGGCTCCATAGATCCTCCATAGACATCATTGTTGTACCATCACTCATGTGCGTGAATACACGGAGCAGCAGGAGTGGAAGAAGATCCTGCGAAAGTTTATGGAGGCAGCCACAAGAAACAGGTTCAGGTAAGTAAAACTCACCTTTCACTGTACGCAGCAGCCAGCTCTCCGCATGCGGCAAAGTTACCATTGTAAATCTTTGTGAAATAATGGGACACTAGAGGCACTTATCTCATTGAAGTGGTCTGGTTGCAGTGCCCCTGTCTGTATTAATAACGCAAACGCTACAGTGTTCCTTTAACTACTTTTTGTTGTTGTTTCTTTTTTTAAGTACTGCTAAGCATATGTTGAATAAATGCTCTAGCCCAGCTTGTGAATGTTACAGACATGTCTGATACAGCAGGAGGCTAAGAAACATGAATACTTTTCAGTGTATTCAATTTGCATATCATTGCTCTCCCCCTTCAAAGTGAACTCTGATACAATTTAGCTTAATTGTAAAAATGAATTAATAATTTTTAGCAATTAAATATACATCTTAATACGTATACCTGTTTTATCGTTAGATAGTGTATCATCTTTGGGGTACGGGTAATTGTGGTCCAAATAAAAGAAACAATAATGCACACAAATCAGTGAAGAAGCCATATCACTACACTAAAGATACTATTTTCCATTAGAAATGCATTGTTTAAAGCATACCCTTAATAATGAGGATAATGATAACAACAATCATAGTAATAATAATAATAATAAAGATATACAATGTGGTAAACACCTGTATTTGAAACAGTTAACCTTGAAATCATACAGAATTTTGCCTTTTGCACAATAGCAATAACCACTAATCTGCTTGGAAAGGACCTGCATTAACTTGTAAATCCGTGCCCCCAGCAAGACAGGGGGGGATAAATGTGTTTAATAAGGGCCATTAAATACCAAACAAGAATGCTGCTGGGATAAACCTTCACAAAGAGTTATTAAAGCAGAAACAAGGATGCCATTTAATGAAACTTCACATGGCTATGTACAGCCTGCTTTTTATACAGCAAGTTCTGGAGCAGAAATTCGCCCCAGGGTCAGGAAGACTCCAAGACAGATTCCAGACAGGACCTTTACAAAAGCTAAACTTATAAATATTACCCTCTCCACCCCATAACAATAAACACTAATCCCGTATTACTATCCACCCACATTTAGAAAGCCACGGACTCTTCTTGCCAGGGCAACATTCAGACATTCAGGGTAGAAATGAATTTACACTGAAAACCGGACTCAAGACTATTCTTCTCTTTTAAGATCAGGAGAGGATTAAACCACCTATACAAACCCATCTCTTTCAGCGGCAACATTCCAACCTTAACCCTTTAAGAACTGATGCCCTAATTTTCCATCATCACAATCTTGATTCTAGGAGCCTCCTTCCATCATGGAAGTTCCTGCTGTTGGAATAATATTTCTAAAGTGCACATTATTATAACTTCAGGACCTGTCCAAGGTCCTTGCGGGGTTAAGCAGTATTTGAGCTTTGTATGTTTAAGGATTAAACTGGCACCATGATTCGGTGTACACCAAACAGGAATTTGTGAAAATGACAATTACCTTATTTGACAACAAAGACACAAAAAAAAAAACAACAAAAATTTTTTTTATCAAACCATTTCCCACTAGACAAAACCTGCCTGCCAGCGTGAACAGGAAGGGTAATGTGTGGAAATATACCGTACAATATAAGATCTGTCCCCTGAGAGCCGAGGGAGATAGCTTCCAGTAATGTATAAAGTCATCTTGTAGGCACCAGCACCACAGTGCTGCACTCACAAAACCAAAACACTGAGGAATTCCTGCATTACTGAGGTGGAATTGCTGTGTCCTACGGGTCATTGTTCATATGATGTAATGGCATTTTATCACTGCAATAATGTGAGATCTATAGAGGTCAAATTCCACAAGTGTTTGCACACATAATTTGTACCTAAGAGCATTAGTCTCGTCTGAGCAGGCCTCGATGTATTTGCACAGGATAGGCTAAAATGAATAACTTTATTACAAATATATAAAAGCATACAGACAAGCCATAGCCAATAGTCCAAACACTAAATCCATTCCTGTTCCATGCAGAGGGGTAACAAAGACATCATAAAATGTGCTCTGTGGCCCCACAGGCAGCCCTCCCTCTGACCAAAGGGGTGTTGCCATTCTTTTATTGTCCCATCCTCCATTCATTAAACCAGTTCAGATCTGCACGTTTGAAAAACTAAAATGAGGTCACACAAGACTTATACAACAGGAATGCATATTGATGGAGAGAGAACAGTGCTGCCCAACTCGCCTATGTTTGGGCAATGTGCTATATATATATATATATATAAATATATATATATATATATATATATATATACACACATACATACATACACACACACACACACACACACATATATATATATAACACTATTACAGCAATAATTTAATGTACTTACAAATAATTACCTTCTCAGGCAGACAGGATTCCACAAATGTCTTCATGATGCATGTACATGAGACCCCGGAACCTAACTCACTTATCTTAGCCCTGGTTTCAACAGAAGTATTTATTTATTTATTTTTTTTATGGAAAATGGAGTCCTGTTTTTTCCACCCTCAAAAATTAATGTAGCTCTCAGGCAGGCAGCAGATTCCTAGAAATTGTCTTTATGGTGTATATTCATGATACACTACACCACAAGGTTTCTAATCAGTAATTATTAACTAAAACATAAATATTGCTGAACTTAGAGTGATATGCTAAGCACCAAAACAATTTCAGCGTAATGAAGCCATTTGTTAGTATAAATAATGCCCCTGCAGTCTCACTGCTAAGTTCTCTTTCATTTTGGAGTTAAATCACTTTAGCCCTAGTCACACCTCCCTTAGCTGTGACTGACACAGCCTGCATGAAAACATTGTTTCACTTTCAATCAGATGTTGACCTGGTGGCTTCTGCAAGGTATAGCATGCTATAAACAGTGCAGGAGATAAGAAATTCTAAGTTGAACAAAATTTGCAATATAGGAAGTGTAAAAATTACTAGCAGAGTGGCGTGATGAGAATTTTCTGAAACAAAGTGATTTATCTCCTAAATTGCAGAGCAAAACCACTCAATTAAGCTAAAGTTGTTTTGGTGCTTGTAGTGGCCCTTTAAAGAAAACTGATCATTTTTATTATTTCTTTTTAATGTAGTATAGCTTATGTTTGTATTTTAAAATGCAAATATAAATACCATATTTCACAGTGTCTCACACAGGTAGATAAGAGTTAGTGCACATTTACACATCCCTTTTCCCTGTGCGGGCTAAACCATCCATCTGTATGTTTCAGTTTGGTGAATAAATATATTTTAACTGGTAATACTAGGTGAAAATACGTCCCTGCCTGATAATATTATACTAATAATACATCTTTGATTTAAAATGTGTAATTTTGACAAACTGTATCTTGCAGGAAATTTAGACACATTTTATAGCTAGATATTATTGCATTATGTTTCAGATTCGTGTACAGCAACACTGACCAGCTAGAGCCTTGGCAGGCTAGATATGGCCCAAAACAGCTTTGTCACACCCTTCAGTCTGTTTTATTACATAATTGATTTAATAGGATCTGCTTCCCAGTCTGAATCCAGATGCCATATGGCCCATCAAATTAAAAACTTGGACAGCACTGATATAGAGGAATGATATTCAAGCAACTTGAGAAAATAGGGTAACGTGCAAACATGAGAGGTTGGTGCCATGAGACAGTAATGTAGTGGTAACATATGTGAAGTTTATTTGCATTTTTACAGCGGGAAAAAAAACAGAAAAAAAAACTTGACATTGAAAATAAAGACAAACATTTTAAGAATGCAGTATTTATAGATTTTGTGGTTTAACGTTTTTTTTTTTTACAATAAGTTTCAATAATGGGTGCCCTTTTTTTGTTAATGCAATTAAAGTGGCACCATCTAGGGACTTTGTAGAATTGTCAGGTGACAGCTATCCGGATTGACACTGTACCTACTCTGGATCCTTCTAATTAAATAGCATGCTCTTCCAGCTGTTTGGAACCACAGCCAATCACCTCCTCATTCCCTTCACATGTTATCAGCTGCTGCAGTTATACTATTAATTATCTCTGCCATCACATACAAATTCCTGGGCTTCCTCCTTTTTTTGCCTGGGGTCCAGTGGGGCTACTGGCCGGGCTGTTTGGGCAGGAAGGCGGCCAATTAAGATCCAGGTAGGCGACGAGGGAGTGCCGATTTGTGAGCTCTCCCTGCTCTGCTCCCTCGCGCGCCACAGAGTGATGCCAGGAGCCGGAATATGATGTCACATTCCGGTAAATACAGCGCTGCGTGACAGTGCTGCTTTAAGGACCAAACCTCTGGAATAAAAAGGAATCATGACATGTCACACATGTCATGTGTCCTTAAGGGGTTAAACTTACTCCTATTCCAGCACCAGGACAGACTAATTGCAGATTTATTACTTTTGTCCAATCAAATGCTTCTCATTGGGTAGCATTGCAGGCACACCCAGCATTTGGTATCAGCAGACACTGCATGTATTGCATGTAGTTCAAATGCCCTAGTGGCTGTTTCAAAGACAGCTGTTAAGGGTGTAGGCACTGCAACATGTAACACTATTGTTATCTGCAGGATTTAGGGGCATCATCTATGCCCCATTATTTTGTTACCGTGGAGTGATTTTGATGGCATTTCTAAATTGTCTAGCACTTTTTACCACGGTCATTTTTAACATTTGTTAGTATCAACGTGGCATTTGTATTTATAATTTAAATTATGCACTTTTCCATGGAAATTCAAGTCCAGGTGTTTAAAAAACAAACAAACAAAAAAACACTTTTTAAAAATCATTGTTTAGCTCAGCACCAGCCAAGCAGTACTGTTGGTAAAATTGAACACCAGCACTTCTTTTGTAACATTAGGTATTCATGTCTACAATCCAGGGAGCTATTAACCATGTCCTTGTTTTAAACATACCAGAGATTACTAGTTTTGGTCACAGTGCAAGGTCACATTGGTTTCAAGTTTCCAGCCACATCTAAATTGTGTTTCAAAAGGGCTAACGCGTGAGAACAATTTTCGTGACCTTTTTATGCCCATTGTCCACAAGTTTTGAAATATTGAATAGAATTACGGATGCCGTGTTATTCTGTCACCTGTCAGACTTGTAAACAATTCAATGCGGGCTTGTGTGATTTCATTCAAATACCAGGGGTCGCAAAAAGAAAAGAAGGGAATAATCGGCAGGTTTGTGCTCACAATATGAGGGCCAGCTGAATTCATATAATTTTTAGACTGCTGTTAACCCATTAACCACAAATAATTGTTACAAAGCCTGTATCGTAAAAGATTTTAGATGTTTCTGATAATGTACCCACAAAAGGACTTCTCAAGTAAATTAATCTAATTTCATTACTGCCCTTCATTATTTATTTTTCCTACCCGTTCAGACCCCATTTTTAATAGAAGGTGGGCTAAAATTCAAAGTAGGGTTTGACGAGTCAATAACCTTTTTATTAATGAACCAATTTCAATGACAATATGTACAATGAATGACGAATTGATTGACTAGGTACAGAATATTACATCTTTTAAATGAGCTCCATTTGCTACCTTGCAAAGTAGGGCTCTTTTGATTGCATTGTGTGTGAGGCTCTAGCACTTACATTTCTGCACTCATATTCACCTTGAGCTGCTGAAGATTACGTGGTTTGATGACGTACACCCACTACTTTGGATATCCCCACAGGAAGTAATTGGGAGCTGGAAGGTCGGGCGGCCAATAATCTAAAAAATTCTTGAAATTATCTGTTTGCTGAACAGTTGTCTCAGGAGGTCAATTGTGGCCCTGGCTGTAGCCCTTTCCTTTTCCTTTCCCTATTTTTATTTTTGCGTGAAAATAATGGACCTGAATTTAAAAATAGAAGTCCACTATTTTAACTTGTTCCTTCATGAAATAACCGATAATGAATTTCTCAAGACTCAATTATAATATGTACCCACCCTTTATTAAAGGTTTATGCCAACCAAAAAACAAAAAGAAAGTTAAAATTTACCTTGATCCAGCACCAAGCCCAGCTTTTCCCTGCAGCCCGATCCTCTACAGTGGATGTCACTCCCCCTTACCATAGGGGAGGACATGGGCAGCACAAAGAGTGCTAATGATGCACCTAGTGGAGTTACACCTCTGGCAGCAGAGTGTTTAAATTCGGTATGTGTTGCATTTCAAAGCCAAATCTGAACATACAAACTATAGGCACCATGACCAGGTCAAATCTCTGAAATGGCCATGGTGCTTGGAGTAACCCTTTAATATTGCCTTATTTCTTACTGCTTGGCATCTTTCACTAGAACATGCAGGGATTATCTTTGGTTGTCCATTATCTATAGTAATGTATATGAGGAGAGATCACAAAAAAGAAGTGTGTTGTTGTTGAGCTCCAGGGTTACAGAAGGTCATGGGAGGTGTAGCTCTGCATACCTCCCATGTCTCTATTTTGGGCTCAAAATTTTTCAAAAAGTTTTCTATCAAAATGATAAACTTTTGAAAGAGCTCCAACTTTAATTTGGATATGAGGGTTTAACAGCTTCCAAGCAATTAAACTTAAATAAATACATTTAAAAATTATTATTTGCAAATATGATAATTGTATCTTTATCCTAATTTGGTCATGATTTCAGTAGGTCATAACAACAGATACAATGTCATGGAATAGCCCTACTGCTGCATTACCTGACTCTAGTAACAACCTCTAAAAATTAACGAGCTACTCTCGAATTCTAAAAGATTGGTAAAAAATCTTGACATTAAAATGTTTATTTAGCTGTCAGGTTTCCAGCAACTTAGACGACCAGTTGTACCTGAACAACCATCAGTTATATCTTCCTTTTGCTTCGTGCAACTATGTCGTTTTAATTATAACAAGGACAATGTTACTGTGCTGCACCAAATATAAACAATACAATATATGACATAACAAAAACAATTAATTCCAACCTCTGCTTTTCAGTGTCTTACATTATTCCAGCTCTGCAGATTAATATTAGCATCTACTTAAGCTAAAATCATAATTTTCCTGACAAATGACTTACGTTTGTGCTATTGCAAGGTCTGTGAAAGTGTCCTGCAGTTTCCAGCTAGAATAGCAGGATATAAATAATATACTGAGGGGCCGCTCCAAAGTAGCAGTTAACCTTGTGAGCTTTATAGATGCAGTATAACTGTAGATGTACCTTGTATTCAATGCAGGCATGCATATTGTGGTACTCCTTGAGATGTACAAGTTATCTTATGGTCTCAAAAATAAATTGGAAAAGGGCTTTCTATGGCAAACAATATTAATAGACAAATATGAATACTACCAATTTAAATAAGATGGGACAATGTGATACCACTGTGGCTATTTCATTTAAGTTTTAAATGTAACCTAAGGGCATGATCGTGTAAATCAACAACAAATGTATAGTTGAAAAAAAAAAAAGTACTACACAAACTGGTGGTCAGTGGACCCTGTATCGATATGTTCTTAAAAGAACACTCCAGTATTTTAAAGCACCTCAAATTGCTGCAGGCTTATTTTTCAAAAGAAATTAACACTTGTTTAAACCCCTTAAAGGACCACTATAGGCACCCAGACCACTTCAGCTCAATGAAGTGGTCTGGGTGCCAGATCCATCTAGGATTAACCCTTTTTGCTTTAAACATAGCAGTTTCAGAGAAACTGCTATGTTTACATTAGGGTTAATCCAGCCTGTCTCATTGACAGCCGCTAGAGGCGCTTCCGCGCTTCTCACTGTGATTTTCACAGTGAGAAGACGCCAGCGTCCATAGGAAACCATTGAGAATGCTTTCCTATGGACTGGCTGAATGTGCGCGCGGCTCTTGACGCACATGCGCATTCAGCCGATGGCATCAGAAGAGGGAGGAGAGTCCCAGCGCCGAATTTCATAGGTGGTAGATCTGAGCTACAGCAAGACTCTCCCAGCACTCGAATAAAGGTGACATTACTTCATGCCAAAATGGGCGGGCCCACCAACCTAAACACAAGTAACGGCCTGGGGATTTAATCACAACTTGTAATGTTCAAAGCTATGATCGATCTTTCAATCAGTGTAACATATATAATGATCACAAGTGAAATTATGAGAAACACAGGTAAAACATGTAATGATACCAGGCATATAGTAGTTCAGAAACAGGGTATGGTAGTAGTTCAATCTTAGAACAATTTGTCCAAGGCAGTATTCATTACTAGTATTCGGTTATGCATGCATGTCATTGGAATTAGCATAGCACTAGCACAATAACATCATATCTCTGCTGAACTATTAGCTGGTGCAGTGTTGAAATAGCATTGTCTAAAAAGTGCACTCTGACACCTAAAACACAGGAAACGGAAAGTATGGTCCCATATGGATTTTTCAACTGCTACCAATTGTGGCCAACTTGGCCAAGCATAGAATCACACTAGACATCATAGGTCCAAGCCCACAGTGTTTTAAAGGAAACAAAAAAATGAATGAATAGCAATCACACATCTTTAGAAAACGTATGCCTCACAAATGTGGGCTGGTACAAGCCTGCTGCACCAGCCAAGTGTGAAATGCCAGATGAAGCTATAATGCAATCAGCCTGCAAACAGTGTGGGCTGAGTGTTGTGCAAATATTCTGTCTACATTTCTGGAATCATTTGAGAAAGTCACTTAGTCATTTTATTGCTGTGCACGCGGGAGTGGGTTTGGTTCATGGAAGCAAGAATTTAAACTACAGGACTTGCTACTACAGGGGTGGTGGAGGACAGATGCTAATGAACCATATTGATA
Organism: Pelobates fuscus; assembly: GCF_036172605.1. Lineage (NCBI taxonomy): Eukaryota > Metazoa > Chordata > Amphibia > Anura > Pelobatidae > Pelobates > Pelobates fuscus. The sequence goes on along the minus strand of NC_086321.1, from coordinate 146,931,891 downwards.
GGAAAATTGCATACATTTAGCAAAGGCAAAATAGTATGTCCATATATCTAGTCTTTTGAGTGGGTGCAGTTGCTAGTGTTAAATAATAATGTTTAGGGTATGTATGGAATTCAAAGGGACACTATAGTCACCCAGACCACTTCAGCTCAATGAAGTGGTCTGGGTGCAATATCCCTCATTTTTTAACCCTTCGCATGTAAACATAGCAGTTTCAGAGAAACTGCTATGTTTACATAGCAGAGTTAATCCAACCTCTAGTGGCTGTTTCCTGACAGCCGCTAGAGACACTTCTGTGACGCTGGATGCGAAACTTGCACTGGGTGCAAATGAATGCCAGGAATTGCTTGGGGAAAAGGCTGACCATAACAGCTCAAGTGGTCAAGCATTTAGGAGCACTGTTTGCTAGTGAATGCAGAATATACAGAGCTATGGTCACATGATACTATCTCATATGGGTACTTCCCTGGACTTTAATGAGTTAAAAAGGCATGCCAATCACCATTCCAATCCCCTTTCCATATCTCCCTGCATTGAGCTGCTTGTAACTGTAGGGATTTGCAACTATACAAAATCACAGCATCTGCTCATGTAAGACACAGGAGGATCCTACTCTTCCTCTGTACTCTCTTACATACCCTCTTGACAAGATCCCACATACGTGTCTACGTCAATAATAGTTCTATTCAACTAAAACATGGGAGTAGCAATCAGTGACTTATATTACCTTACCAAGGTAATATGCAGTTTTTATTCAGGGGTTTTAATTAATTTAACTGACACAGAGTTCTGATATACATATGCTGCTGAGCCCTACTAGGCCGAGGTTTATGGGATATGATCAACACTTTCTTTGAAAATAATAAAAGGCCCAGGCTTGGCTGAGAACTGTCAGCCACTTGCTGGTGGGAGGGGCTTATTGCAGAAGTTACAAATATTACGAATGTGCAGTAGACACATGATCCACAAATGTGAGTTTCTGTTATTAGTTAATACAGTAATAATAGTCATACTTTTTTGGACTGGTTTCTATTAGCAGAGTAAAGGTTTTTATTTCTACTAACTGAATAGCAATTACTCCACTGATGTCTTTGAGAAAATTGCTATTATGAAAAAGGTAAACCTGAGAAGCCAGCCCAATGTGATTACAAAATTCAAAATACATATAAAACTCATTAATACACAAAATGAAAGCTTCTAAATTATTGTTTTTCGCAGTGCACAAGAAATCTGTTATCGAATCACAGCACAAAAAAATAAAAAAAAAAATAAAGAAAGAAACTGTTATCTTGGGAGTGGACACGGAGAAAAATCTCTTCCATTCTCACACTATGTCAAACTTCTCAAAGTTTTAAGGAAACAAAGAGTTACATTCATAGCACTATATTTGTTGGGAACATAATATCTCGCAAAGCTGACAAATTTCAAGGCCTGTTTAAGTTTATTGCTTCACGCACTGTGGTTGAACGAAGGGTTCAGGGGAAATCAACCTGCCTCCGGCTATTGATAAAAATAAAGAGTATTTAAACAATTCAGCATGAATCATTTTAACCATATAAACGGCTTCAAATAAATAAATAACACGTGAAAGGCTGGCAAAGGATATCCCATAGGATACAGCAGACAGGCATAAACGTACAGCACAAGGAAAACCTGCTAATAACAGCTCACCCCAGTTCAAAGTACTGCACTTAATAGTAGAATTTCAATACCAGAGGATTGATGGTGCATTGTTGTACTGAATACTTTCTTATTGTTAGAGATTTGTTTTCATTTTTATTTAGCAAGGAAAAATAGACTTGGCTATCGTGGTTGAAAGTCAAAAACACAGAATTCAGCTCTGACAATTTTTAGGCGAATCCCAAATGTATTACCAATCTTACCTATAGCCCTATGGAAAGAAAGACAAACCATCCCATCTTTTTTTGTTTTGTCTTAAAACAAATACTCACAGTTCCAAATCAATAGATTTAGGACTTAGTTAATCAATTACAATTATTTCTATAGCACCAACATTTTCCGCAGCACTGCAGTATAAGTAAAACATGAATTCTAACAAAACGTGCTTGAACAGTAAGTGAAGAGGGCTTATAATCTAAAATCAGGTTAATTTACCTCCCCAGCAATTGAAGTTTGAGGAAGACTCTTTATCTTTGTGTTTTACGTTGGGTTTTTTTAGTTTATCAAAGAAGGTACCTAGTCATTCCTTTACTTAATATTTCACCAGAATTTTTACAGAAACAGTAAACCGTTTGTCACATGCTGAAACTGCTGCAACCAATCACATATTAATTTAGAAAATCTCTTACAATAGGGGGGAGGGGATATAAAGAAGTAGAATAGATTGATAGCATTCTTTCCATAATAATTATGCATTAAAAAAAACAAAAACAAAAAAACAAAACAGAAATCATCAGTTTTACAGGGGCTTATTAACAAGTATCTTGTCTGTGAATTAGATAAACGTGGCATGATTTTCTCGTTATTTCAGCAGATAAAAATCATTCAAGCTCTAAGTTTTTTTTTCCCCAGCCTTTGTCTTCTTCCATATCCTTTTTGTTAGGTCTGCTGGTAACCATGGGAATGACAGTGCGAGAATTTCTAAAGGAATTTTAAGTTTCTGTGCTGCTGAACAGCAATGCCTGCTTTAAAAAAAAGACAAAAAGAAAAAAACCATGGATGAGAGAGTATGGGTCTTCTTGACCTGGTCATTTTGTTCAGTGCTGTATAGGCCAGCTCATCTGCAGTGATCACAGAGAAGCCAGGCCTGCAGTAAAATGTACTGGGTATCTTATGAATCTTTCTACAGCAGCAGACAGAGTTGGAGCCAACCCAAGTAATGCTAAGCTAATGTAAACATAAATCAAACAAAGCCAAAAGGAAGGGCTGGTTTCCAACATCATGGAGGAACAAACAAAAGGGGTAATATTCAAAAAGAAAGGAGGAGATTGTTCCAGGACAAGCACTGATCGATGGTAAATGCCACCACTGAAACGTTTTTCCCAAGACAGCCTCATTGCTGAAAGGCAAGTCAGTTTTTGTGCTTACAGTAGCAGACAGACTAGCCTGTAAAACGCTCTATTGATTCATTACATTTCTTCAAACACACAAAAGCATATTTTATTATTAACCAGAATATGCATTAAAATCTCAGATAATCAGGAGATGCAACCGCAAACCTGTATGGAAGGAGGAAAACAGCTATGTGACGTGTCCAGTCTGATAAAAATGAAAACTAAAATTATGTACAGCGTTTTTAAACTGCTTGAACTCCGTTAAATCTACCTAGGAAAAAGGGAGGCTGTTAATCTTGCTATAGACTAAACTTATAGAACTTTGAAAAAGTTCCACACATTTGGTGCATTAACCAACTGACGTGTCACACCAGCTCATTACCATGGATTCTCCTGTACAATTAGTCTCCATTACAGAAGAATGAGGACACACCAGGAGTGGTGGTAACTTTACAGCCATCAGAAAGTGATCCTGTGGCTATTATGTACCAATGGCTGGGAAGTGTCTAATATGTCATATTAAAACACTGGATAAATGTGGTTTAAACAAGGTATTTTTACAAGTACCCAGTAGGATCCTGTGTAATACTTCATTTATAAATCTAATAGATATACATGCTATATAAGACTGTAGAAGGGTACAATCACGTCTCGGGAAACAACACCATTTAATAAAACATTGAAAATTATTTATAACATGTTAAAGGACCAATCTAAGCACCATAACCACCGCAGTGCACTCAAAAGAGCTAACAGAGGCTCATAAGCAGATCCCAGGTAAGAATTCAAGCTGGTCTAAAATATTGATGGATTGATGGAGGAACCAGGGCACTTGTGGTACCTCAACCACTGCAACATGCTATATTGGCTATGTTGTTTGGATTGTTCCTTTACCATTTTCTTATAGAGATGCTCTGTAGTTTCTATATAGATTATACATTTAGCAACGGACATTATCATCCAGTTCAAATCTGGCACAGCAGAGCACCTTCTGCAGTGAAGGAAGTTATACGGTAAGTAATAATCTCCTCCTGTCTCTATTTATGCTGTCAGGTGCAAAAGGCAGAGCTTATAACAATGATTGACAGGGAGTCAAAATGGAGACGGTCAGATCAAGAATAAAGGTAAATATAATAGTATTTATTTTTACATTTCATTCACCAGCACATATTTGTTAAACATAGGGGATAAGTAAATATAATATAAAAAATCCTGGGATGTGACAGTTGCCCTTTAAGAAATTATTGTTTGTTATTTACATTATATTCAGTTATGCAAAATTAAGCTTTTAACACCACTGGCTCCTTCATTGAACACTATAGGTCAGACATTAAAAGAGCCACACAACTTTTTTTTTTTTAAAGAACAGAAAGAGTAACAGGGTTATTTACTAAAGCAAGAATTTAACGTGAATTTCAAATGCAAGGTCAGAGTAGTCGAACTGAAAGCATAGCTGATAATTTTACCAAGTTTGGCTATTTTGATTTTGAATTCTCACGTTCGTAAATAACCCTGTAAGAGAGGGTATATAACCTTATTCTCAGTGGTCAGAAGTTCTACTTAAGAAGCTGGTACAAATGTAAATGTTATAACGGAGTATACAAAGTACTATTTTTCTTCAATGGATAAATAAGTAATTTTTGCTTATTGTAGCATAAAAAAGGAAACAATGGGTTGGAGGGAATGTCCTCATTTGCATGTGAATAAGTGTAGAAACCCTACTTGGCTACATCTTGGAAAGATGAGGTACTTGCTACACTGAGCATCACAGCTGAACAACTTGCACTACACTGAAACCAAACTTGATACTAGGATAGAACCTACAAACACAAAGCATGTGTCTGATAAATCTCATGACTCTCTAGCAAATTCTGCAAAACTAAATTGAGATTCTAATAACTGAAACCATACAAGTTTCTCAGAGTTTAAAAAAAAACAGCCTAGATGGCAGTCACTCCGCCCTTCACGCATTCTATGGGGCCCCATGCTGCAACAAAAACAAAGTTCCAGTCACACAATCGTGTTACAATGCTGCAAAAGACTTTTGGAATTAAAATAAAAACAAAATAAACAACACGTGAACGTATATTCTGCAATGAAACGCGTGTAAAACTAAATATTAATTAGTACTTTGACTGAGCAGATATCCCAGAACAATGGAGAGGAGATACCAGAGGGAAGTACTTGGTGGCAGGATTGGAATTTTAGAAATGTATAACAAGTTGGTAACTAAAAGTTGGAAATAGCGGTTTATTCACTGAACAAGGACGTCTTTGGGCTTTAAGAAACAGACAAGACAAAATGTACTGAACAACAATGGTCTTTAAGGGGTTAAGGAAAGTTGCTGCAAAAACATAGGCACGGATCCACAATCTCAAAAATCTGTAGGAGTGCTGAGGGGAAGACTATATCACCATGTGCCTACCTTTTCAGTTTCTTTCTTTCTTTTTTTCCTTACAATATTGCAAAGCAGGTTATTATGTTGGTACTTTACAAATAAATGGTAACCATAAAATTCTCACAGTGGATACAAAGGCACAGTTACGGAACAGACAAAAAAAAAAACACACCAGCAGTAAAAGAAGAAAAATATTTCTGTCAACAAGCACATAAATAAGAATGATAGCACACTGAGCCAGAACTCAGTATAAATAACGGTTTGGGTATCCTGCGTAGCACCCAGCCTATCACTTACAGGATGTGACTGGCTGGATTTAAGCCCTGGGATGAGAGGCCTTTTGTATATGGCAAGTGCTGCATTAGTACTAAGGTTAGTTTTATTGTTCACAACTTCTACCAGCTCCTCAAACTTTTTAACAAATCTTCATTATGGTGTTATCTTTTGTCACAGCTGAACATCAAGGCCAGCCCTTCCCCCTCATCGGTCTGCCATTTAACCATGCAAAAATCACACACAGTACTCCTCTCCTAGATAAAGACTGGCTATTCATGCACACACAATGAACGTGAAAAGAAATGCCTGGTGGAGAGAGCCAAAGAAAGCAAAAAAAGGGAGGTGTTCAGAAGAAATGTTCATTTGTGCCCATAAAAAAAAAAGTAGATTTAGTATGATATAGCATTGTTCTTTACCTCATTGCACATGATCATATCCTGTATCATGGAGACGAATAAAAAAAATCACAGGGTAAAACATGAATGCTTATAAAAAGTAACACATTTAGTTTAGAAAGTGTTGATTTATGCAAAAGAAACACCAGGAGTTGTTTCACAAAGCTTTGCATAGCACAAAAAAAAAACCCACAAAAAAAAAAACACACAACACAAATATTGAACTTGGTCTTGATAAACCTGCATCATATGATAAAGTAAGAATGGGTAACTGATGCCAACCTATTCCCACAATTCACAGCCTATCATAGTTGTTCATAGATTGAAACATTTGTATGGCAGGATAGCTGCCTGTTTATTAAAATACTTAAAAACAGTTTGGGAAAAAAAAACATATTGGTGACAGCGCAACAGACTCCTTGCATCATAAGGACCACAATTTGCAGTTGTTGTTATGGTGCTTAAAACCCAGCTATACACGGGGCGTGGCCTAGACACCGACCGGGATGGCCGCATAATTCCGGAGCTCCGCCAAATCCACTCTTAATCCGGCACTAGCCATAAGCATCGAGACCCAAAAACCAGCCCAACACCCTCCACTATGCCTGGCAGACACTCCGGCTTGAAACCCGACCCGAAAAAGAAGGGTGACAGGAGAGAAACCGGCAGATCGGTGGCCGACATGCTAACTACGCCGCGAGGCAGACAGGCCTCACAAGATGGCCGCCAGCACAGCCCGCGTGGATCCCTCTCCCCGGCCTCTACCACAGGCAGCGATATGCCAGAAACGCAATCAGGGGACCCTGCACAAATACTGGCTAAACTTCAGGAGGTGAAAAACTTCCTTGCCAAAGAAATCTCCAACAGCACGAGAGAGGTCAAGGCAGAAATCCAGGCGCTGGGAGCCCGGACTGCGGCCCTAGAGGAAAAGATGGATCTGGTCACTCAGGCCCATAACAACGCCGCATCATATTCAAGAGCAATGGAACAGCGGATCTGTGAGTTGGAACTTACGGTGGAAGACCTCGCCAACCGCTCCAGACGCAATAACGTGAGACTCAGAGGCCTCCCTGAAACAGCCGCGGAAGGGAACCTGGTGAGCAAAATGGAGCACTATTTCAAGCACTTACTCCCAGATATCCCTGATACTTACTGGGCAATCGATCGAGCACACAGAGCGCTCAGAGCCCGTAGAACGGAGGGACAGGCACCGAGAGACATCATCATCCGCTTTCATTACTACTCCACAAAAGAAGCGGTGATGAAGTATGCTAGGGCCAACGAGCTTAATTATCAAAACTCTATCATCACCTTATACCAGGACTTTTCCCCTACCACTCTGCAACGCAGGAGAAACTGGAGACCCCTGACAACTCTGCTTCAAGAGCGGGAAATCAAATACACATGGGGACACCCCTTCAAGTTGGTGGCTTTCAAGGCCGGGACTACCTACACCCTGCAGCCAGGAGGAGACCCACTAAGATTCCTTCGGAGCCTACAGATAGAACCACCAAGAAGCTTTGCCCTATCCGGGGAAACACCGCCAGAGCTTGAAGACCTACCCGCTGACTGGACAGTCGTCAAAGCAGCTAAAGCCTCGACGAACCGCCACACCTGAGACCCTCAGCGGTCGCCTCACACCCACCTATGACTCACTCTCCCAACCTGCCGGGACCCGGTCCCTAGGGAGAGAAAGACTCACCTGAACTGCCGTACACCTTATTGCTGGCGGCTGATAGGTATCGTGCGTTGCCTCTGCCTAGTTGGGGTTTTCTACGTGGGGGGTGCCTGTGTACTGTATGTTGGGATATGATGACCCCCACACGGAGTACCCCAACACGCGGTGCACTACCAGTTCATTGGGGCACCCCTCCCCCCCAAGACCCACCCGCAAACTGGACAATCATCAAAGCAGCGAAAGCCTCGACGGACTGCCACACCTGAGACTCTCAGCGGTCACATTACAACCACCTAAGGTTCACTCTCCCAACCTGACGGGACCCGGTCCCTAAGGAGAGAAAGACTCACTTGAACTGCCGTACACCTCACCGCTCTCAGCTGATTGGTATCGTATGCTGCCTTTGCCTAGTTAATGTCTTCTATATGGGACTTAATTTTTTGCACCCAGCTCTGAGGGAGCGATCCGTGGAGGTGGGGTGTGCTTGTGTGCTGTATGTTGGGATATGATGACCCCCACACGGAGTACCCCAACATGCGGCACACCGCCAGCTCATTGGGGCACCCCCCCCCCCCCTCCTTCCCCCCCCTCCCCTCCCCCCCCCCCAAGATAGCGACACCCTATTCATATCAGCAACCTGATAAACATAGTGACATGTGTTAGGTAAAAAGCAACACCAAAATGTTGAAAAAACTATATTATCTTGAGAAAAAAAACAAAAAAACAAAAAAAAAAACAAGGCCTTGTTACGTGTATAAATGTTACAAATGGGGTTATTACAATAACGTGTGTTGTACCACCCTTATAACTTCCCCGACATAAATACGGCAGATCAAACAGGTCCCTGGATCAATTAGAGACCCAGAGCGCCGTTAGTAGCAAGGGGCAACAGGTTCACATTTAATGGGTAGACCTGATAAGCCACATGCCCCTGTATGCTCCCCCCCCCCCCCCCCCCGCCTCCCGCCCTTACCCCATTAAGCTCAGAGGGCTTCAAGATATGGAGCTAGGCTCCACGACCCGGTTACAGTTTGAGAGGCCTCATACAGAGGCACAGTGGAATGGAGACTCCCCCCCCCCCCCTCGCAGGAGAAAATTCGGACCTGCGAAGGAGAGGGGCACCCCCACCCGACACTGGCGAGTTGTAAGACCAGTGTGCGCAAATTGTTACATTACTATGTACCATATGTTTACTGTTATTTTATGTTTTTGTTCATGTTTTTATTTATGATTTTGGGTATGACTAATACGACTGGAGGTAGGAAACAGACATGGTTAAAGAGCCAAGACATGCAGTTTGTCAAAGAGAGGGAGACTAACGGACAACGGACAGGTAGGGAAGACGCACACTCAGCAATCACACGCCACACGAGAGTACCGGGCACATGACACTAAAAATTTTATCCATCAACGCCAAAGGCCTAAACATACCTACCAAACGCAGATTACTCCTACGAGACCTCAAGGCTAAAAAAGCAGACATAGCGTTAGTACAGGAGACCCACATACCGAAGGCCTCGCCAACCAAAATAGGGGATAACATTTACAACACTGTCCACGAAGCCAGGGCGTTACGTAAACACGCAGGCGTGGCCGTACTCATACACAAGAGATGCCCTTATACGGTCACACACACACAGAATGACTCTGAAGGCAGATACCTGGCTATCACCGGCAACTACTACAATACCAAACTGCACATAGTGAATCTGTACGCACCCAACAAGCCAGACAGTGAATACTGGAATGCAATAACATCCCTACTCACCTCCCTACAGGGAGGCATAATGGTGGTGGGAGGAGACCTAAATGCCGTACCCAGCCCGGCGACCGACCGTAGCTCTAAAACAGGGACTCAGCGTTCACAGGGGAGAGGGGGTCAAGACAAACTCCTCCATACCTTTCTACAACGCACTGGACTAATGGATGCGTGGAGACTTCAACACCCAGACACCTTAGACTATACATACTACTCCGCACCCCACACTACATACTCCAGAATAGACAACCTCCTCCTCAACGGAGCGGGCATGGCAAAACTAATACACTCAGAAATTAACAATATCACTTGGTCGGACCATGCAGATGTGACTATAACCTTAGGCATAGGTCAACATCGCAACACATGGACATGGAGACTCAACTCGGACCTACTCTCTGACAACGACATATCCGCCACTACCCGACTGAAAATATTAGACTACTTCACCACTAACGACACGGAGGACATCAACCCGACCGCATTGTGGGCAGCCCACAAAGCGGTGTTACGGGGACACCTCATACAGGCAGCCACACATAAAAAGCGAACCAAAACGAAACGCCTCCTAGAATTACAAACCACAATGAGGAAACTAGAGCAACGACATAAGCAGGCGCCCACAACCACCATATACACAAAACTACAAACCATACGTCACGCTATAAAAGAACTCACCATAGCAGACATAGCACGCTCCTTAGTCTGGTCCAAGCGCTTTTTCTATGAAAAAGCCAACAAAATGGACACACTACTTGCAAGGACCCTCCGACCCAGACCAGGGCGTAAACCCATAACCACGCTGCGAACAACTGCCAATGACCTGGTACACACCCCGAAAGATATCAATAGCACGTTCACCGAATATTTCCAGAACCTATACAACCACACACCAAGAGAAGGGGAAGCGCAGACACAATATACCACACGCATAACAGAATTCCTGACCCAATTAAACCTCCCCCAGGTGTCCACAGTGGAGGCCAACATCCTAGAGAGCCCCATCACACAGGAGGAGGTAGAATCGGTGATAGCAACCCTTCAAGGTCGCAAGGCACCGGGCCCGGACGGGTACGACATGAGCTATTACAAAAGGTATAAACCGGAACTAGCCCCCCACCTCACCAAATTATACAACCACTTCCTCCAAGGCGGCACCCCAGATCGCGACATGGCTACGGCCAACATAATTTTAATCCCCAAACCGGACAAAGACGGAACACTAGCCACTAATTACAGACCTATATCACTTATAAACGCGGACTTAAAAATATTCGCAAAGATACTGGCGAGGAGACTAACCCCATTGCTCCCAAAATTAATACACCCAGACCAAATAGGCTTCATGCCAGGGCGCCAATTATACGAGAACACACGCAGAGGAGCTGATCTGTTGTGGCTCATGTCTAACTCTAAGTCACCAGCCCTGGCACTGTCCCTTGACGCAGAGAAGGCCTTTGACAGGGTCCAATGGTCTTTCCTGTTCCAATTATTGCAATTACAAGGCTTCCCGGACACATACATCACTGCCATAAAAGCCCTATACACAGACCTACAGGCACAAACCATAATAACGGGCGCCCCGAGGACACCATTTCGAGTGAGCAATGGTACAAGACAGGGTTGTCCCTTGTCGCCACTGTTATTCGCGATAGTACTGGAACCACTCCTGCATCTCATCAGAACAGATCCAAATATTAAAGGGGTGCAAATTGGGGGGGAGCAATTTAAAACAGCAGCATATGCGGACGATATCCTCCTCACACTGACAGATCCGATTCCCTCAATGGCGAATCTGGAAAAACTACTTCAAATTTACGGGGAGTTATCCGGGTACAAAGTCAATCTCACCAAATCAATAGCGCTACCATTTCACATTCCCGAACAAGAGTTACAATACATTAGACGTACGCACCACATCAAAACATCTACGACCACACTCACATACCTAGGCGTCAGGCTCACCGCAGACCACAAAGCACTTTACCAACACAACTATACACCGCTGCTCAACAGACTTAAAACAGACCTAGACAACTGGACAGACAAACCGATTACATGGCTTGGCCGGTTACACTCAGTAAAAATGAATATACTGCCAAGACTACTATTCCTCTTCCAAGCACTCCCGATCCGGGTCACCAAAAATGACCTAGCAGACACACAAAAGGCAATAGACGCCTTCATATGGCAAAGAAAAAGACCCAGGATAGCCAAGGCAACTCTGTATAACCCTAAATGGAGGGGAGGTTTAGGTATGCCACACCTGCACCATTACTACAAGGCCGCACAATTAGCTCAAATAGCTCACTGGCACTGCCCGACTAATCAACGTAGGTGGGTGGACATAGAATCCCTCATGACAGGAGCTGACCTACCGCAATTCCTAATATGGGTGCCCAGAGAACATAGAGTAATCCTACGGACAGAATGCCCGGCGATCCTTAACTCACTAAGCTTATGGGACAGAGTCGCAAAGAAACTTAAACTCACAGACTTACCGTCACCAATGACTCCGGTCTTGCGCAACAGAGCGTTCCCACCCGGTCTGAGGGCACGAGAGTTTCAGGGCATAGAGGCCACAGGTCTACAACGCTACACACACCTGTATTCCAACAACCAATTAGTTACTTACCAACATCTGCAATCCCTGGCCCCACTAAAAACGAGTGACTTCTTCAGATATCTCCAGGTACGGGACTTCGCACAGACCAGAGAAGTCAGAACGGCAATAGCCAAGCCGCTCACCTTCTATGAGAAATTTTGCTTGCAAGAGCGTATGCCAACCAAACTAATCTCGTTATTATACAATCATATATGCCTAGAATCAGGGACCTGGGGCAACCAGACATACACAGACAAATGGGAGACGGACTTAGGGGAGACATTAGACGGGACGGACTGGCAGGATATCTGGGAGGCCAACGCAAAAGTTTCCGTATGCACGGCCCTCCAGGAGCAATCTTACAAAATACTACTCCGGTGGTATACGACCCCTGTTAAACAATGCCATATGCAACTAAGTCCCACAGACACCTGCTGGAGGCTCTGTGGAGAGAAGGGCACATACATCCACATGTGGTGGCACTGTGTCAAGGTTAAAGAATACTGGGGAAAAGTTACAGACCTAACCTCGAGCATTATGCAACGCAGGATAACACTTGACCCGTGGGCTTGCCTACTATCACGGCCAACGGAGGGGCTAAATAAACACGACCAAAAGCTGTTAAATATGCTTAACCTGGCAGCTCGTAGAGCATTAGCACAATATTGGATCAAACAAGAAATACCCCCGATCTCCCTAGTCCTCTCCAAAATCAGGGATAATTACCTGATGGACAAGCTAACTGCACAGGTTCGCGATTCCAATGCCTCCTTCCAAAAAACTTGGGCGCTCTGGGAACAATATGACATATAACAAATCAGCATAACCCCATAACCGACAGTCGTGAAGATACAACTTATAGTATGACATACCCAACGTTACTGGTTTTACAGTTCCTGTCATATACTGTACATATATTACCCTATTTTATTATATGTTATTTTGATAGATATTTTGTACTTGTATGTATCTCACTGCACAATAGTCTTCAATGAATGTACATACCTACGAATTGAGACGAAATTTAAATTTAAATACATGTGGACTCGGCACAACACAAAGATATGGCTGAAAGGCTTCTGCGCAAGCCAAATGAGAAGTGTTTTCTATGCACTAACATACCCTTCCTTTCTGTATTGCAACTTTTAAGATGATCCTATTGATTGGGCCTCTGCGTAGGCCAAGAGAAATATGATGCAATGTGCCAGTCGACATTTAAATAAAGAGTTGAAAAAAAAAAAACCCAGCTATACAGGTTTTGATAAAGTCATCGTGCAGATGAAGAAGTCTGCATAAAATAGGAGTGTATACTTTTGTATTGGAAGATCTGTTAGAGGAACTATAGCCTAGTCCATGTGACTCACAGAGTTAAACTTTAGAAAAGGGCTTATTGTTACGTATATAATTTGATCTGTCAGAAGATTTCAAGGTGGTAACTTTGTGTTTCCAAATGCAGACAGCTTACTTTGACTCCCTGCTGGCTGCCACCCAGTTGATTGACAGGGAAAAACAACTAGAGGGTGTAGCTACAGTTACATGACAGAGGTTCTGCCGAAGTCTTCAAAAATTCCATGACTTTCACACATATATTTACCATGGAGAGGAGAGCACAAACCTCTGGCATGAATGTTGTGTGCTGTGGCTTCTGTAGTTGAGCAAGGCAGATGGGAAAACACACACACACGAAAGTATCCTCCAAAACTCATTACACAAACATGAAGCACAATTAATCAAATACAATTGAAATATTTGCAGTAAACAGTCAATCAGTTCAAAGTCAGTATTATGTCTCTTTTAATTGGAATGCTTTCAGGATATTTTAAGAACATGAAATTATCCACAGTCTACCATGTAATCTTAGCTCTTAACGATGAATGTTTTTTTAACCAGTACATTAAATGAATATATAATAATTCCTCATCTGCCCATCTCAGTAAATCAGCGAGCAAGGAAGTGCCTCAGAAGTCTGTGTTTGGCATTAAAAAAAATTAAAATAAAGAGCTCATGGGGTTTTTTGTTATTTTTGTAGCTTTACACAAAGTAGCAGCCGCTCCATTTACCACAGTAAAAAGCCCTATTTGCTGAAACTGAAGGAAAAAAACAAACGTTTACTGCCAGATTTGTAATAAAAGAGGACAGAGGCTGGGAGCAGGTCCATTAGAATAAGCTGAAAGTCACTTGCCAAAATTATACTCTGCGTTGGACTGAAAGAGAATGGAAAAGTCTAGGTTTAATCCATTACTATGGTAATATTCACCACTGCTTAAAAATAATTAAAACAATGCCATTTCATGTATACTAATGGCAAATTACTTATCTGATAACTTATACATGTTATCATGTATTTTCCATGGCAAAAGAATGACAGTGGTGTTCTTCGCCAATAGACCTTGGGGAACTGTAGCAGCATTTTAGAGAATGGTCATTTGTTTTCTTTATTTTTCAAGAAGATGGCCATTTGCAGTCACACCATTAGTTGTGTGCTCTGGCAACAAAATTCCAGTTAAGACAGAAAATCAGCAGTAACACAAAAACCGAATAATAATAATTAAGAAAGTATATTGCTTGAAGAGCCAATTGTATTTTGAAACATACCAGTTAGATCGAATATAACACAGTACAAACTGTCTCACTCTATAAATAAAAAATAAATAAAAAACACCTCTTCTTTATTCAGCCTTTCTGCTGATATCATTAGATAGAACAATGCAACCCCTCCACATTTAGCATTCTTGCTATTTTAATTGTCCATTTAATTGACTGGTGAGTTGGCTCTAAAAACAACAAAACATGATTGATGAAGTTCCCCCAGGTTTAGCAAATCTCTGTAGACCGCCCATTCTACTGATACAGACCCCATGTGACTATTTCAGCTGGTCAGTCCACATGTGTTCACTGTGGTCCTATCTAAAGAGATAATTACTGGGTGCCTGAGCAGCACACACCAAGATTAGTTTACATACTGTACAAACAAACAAAATGTCAAACATTCGACACGCTCATCTTGGCAATTCTTACAAGACAAGATCATCATCTTATAGCACAAGACTGATTTGTTTTTATTTTTCAGCTAACAAAGATATTGGGCAATGTTATAAGTCAAGAAGAATATTGGGAGAATTGCTGCCATGAATATGAAGCCGGCAGCTACTTCTGCCCCTGCTGCTTCACAGCTTTTGGTAAATATTGACAGATATTCTGGAGGCAAAGTTTACAGACTGCAGTGATGCAGCACTACACATTTTTATTACCCCTCTATTGACTTCTGCAGAAGAAAAGCACAAAGCTTGCTAAAGGAGATAATGGAGTGCCGAATAAAATATTGAACTCATTAACCCCATTCTAACAAGACAGTAACTTAATCTAACAAAGACCAGTTATTAAAGCATATATAATAAATCTATACATTGTAACTGTATTATACATTGTATAGATAGCAGAACATTTGGTTAAAGATAAGTAGCAGCACTTGATTAACAGAAACCTAAATGCAAATGACCTAATGTTCCAGAGAATAAATTCTTGTTAATTTGGATTATTGTGATTAAAGATCAAATATGTGACATTTTCCAGAACTTGAATTAAGTTTTACTTCGGTCACTGGCCTTCAACATTTAGTTGGTTCCTTAATATGTGGGGAAAAAAATTATGATAATCATTACTATTAATAGATTGCCAACAAAGTATGTAGAGATGTACATAGACACATCAAACTGGGATAGTTAGAAGAGGGTTAACATTAATCAAAGGTTCACCTAACAGTGTTAAAAGAAAACAACACTTTTCTAAAAAGCTGTAGTGGTACTATTGCACTTTACCAACATACACCAGTTATATGATTTGTTTATTAAATCCAGTTGGAACTCGGAATCCTGCAGATAAATATGATATATTTGTGTTGTAGTCAATGCTAATTGCATGGAAGTCCACATTTAAGCAATGATGCAATAAGTTAAATTAGACATCAGTGCATGTTTCAGTCTCCCTTCCATCATTAAAAAGGAATTGATTTTACAACATCAACGAGTGAATATATGGCAGGTCAATTTTTTAACGTCAGTCTACAGCAATCAAGGAATATTGCAAAGCCGAATTAGCATGGATCTTGGGCAGTGCGAGCATACCTTGGCACCACAAGTAATAACTGTAATAACAAAGTAAATTAGTTTAGCTTGTATATCCCGGGGTACATATGTTATTGCTGCATGAATTAACGGTACTCATTTTAAAGTAGCACTGTCACCATCTGGGGACTTTGCAGAATCAGGGGGAGGCGAAGGTGAGTTCTACTTCCCTGAACCAGTTCCTGGTGAGCACCGCCATCTTCTTCCAGCGGGTCCTCTTCATCTCCTGACGCTTCATCGCCAGGAGACGATGTAATTGCTGAACTCTCGTGCATGAACAAGTGATCTGTATTATGTTCTATTTTGCAAAGACCCTAAAGGTGACATCCTTGCTTGGTGTGCATCTCTGCCCAGGAGTGCAGCTGAAGGGAGTTTTACTTACATGAAGCTCTCCTTGCTTGTTTCATCCACCAGGGGCTGTGTAACTACTATACTCTCACACATATGCAATAGCACAACACAGAGGTATTTGGAGGATATAATCCTTTATAGGTCAAACCTCACAAGCTGTCCCTATTTTGAGGGTTTAAGTACTAAAGTGAGAATTCAAAATAAATTTCACATTTAAGGACAAAATAGCCAATGTGGTAAAAAATCTCTATCAGCTCTGCTTTCAGCTTGGCTAATCTGGCTTTAAATTTGAAATTCACTTTACTAAATACCCATGAGAGACTTTGCCCATTAGTCAAATTAGTCCATATTTTGTCTTTTAAAATATATATATTTTTATCACTTGGCTATTTGCAAGCATACACATACGTCTGCCTAAAGCTGGACACGACTATTTCCAACACTGCAATTTCTGCTACCACTGGCTTCTTCAAGGTCAAATTACCATTTGTATTTGAAAGCAGAACAGATTTTCAAATGTATTTTAATCAGAATACATGGCTGCAGTCATAAAATTTGTAGAAATAGCCGTAGCATCATATTAAACCTCTACTTACATTTTGATGGGCTATTTTTGTATATCTAAAGAATTTCTATCAACTTTCAGGGGGAAATCTATCTTTATATTATCTTATCTACCTTTCAACAGACTGTGGAGGGTGAACAGTTGCAAGACAGATTTAAGATCTTTCTACACAACCCCAGCTCTATTTATATTATTACACCAGCAGTGCTTTTACATGTACATTGGTGTCACATAGACCAATATTCTAGGAAAGAGAAGTGTTATTATATTATTTTTACAGAAGAATAATCACTTTTATTTAATGAGATCATCTTGCTTCCTGTAACTCTTTTTCTATGTAAGTTTTAGATTTCAATCTTGCAGCTATTTGTGGTTATATTAACCTGTGTTCCTTTAAGTCTCTGGGTTGTTCAAATACAATTGCTGGGGAAAAGACAGCAGTTGGAGTGTGAAGATGGACAGTGAGAGAGCTGTAATCGTCTTGCTCTGGAGCGGGAATATGATGTCACTCTGGCCCCTGCATCACTAAACAGCACGCAAGGAAGAAAAGCTTAAACTTGGTACCAGGTGTTACTAGGCAGCAAAGCAAACCCTGCCTTATCTATGAAATGGCATGCTTACATTGAAAAGCCTGCAGGAACATGCTAAAGACATCATAACCACTACATTAAGCTGTAGTGTTTCTGGTGGGTATAGTGTCCCTTTAAGATATTTATTTTTGTCGTTGAAAATAAAAAACTTTGTTAGTTAAAATTAAAAAAAGAAAAAAAGAAAACTGGCTAACTAAACGTTTTTAGTTAACTCCCAGATTAAGAAAGAGAGAGAAAGAGGGAGAGAGAGAGAGAAAGAAAGAGAGAGAAAGGAAGAAAAAAATACATATTTCTGGCCACCTTCCTGTAGACCATGAAGTGGCAACTATGGCTGCACCACCAGTACTCCTGCCCCTGGAATGCAGGAGGTCCAGGGATTAATTTTTCCAGGGACAAGAGCCCAAAACATTGGACCCCTTTAGCAAATTTGGACAGTCGACAACTATGTTGTTTTTATGTGTATGCATCATTAGTACACACTGGGGAGCACGAGATTCATGAGCATGCAAATTGAGAAACAAACAATATTCTTCCCCAGGACCAAGAGAAAGCATTTAAAGATGCCCCTATAACGTTACTCCTTTCCTCCTGTTACCATGTACAAAACACGTGAACTAACTCTGTGACATCTTTTTCATACACCAAATAGCCTGTGGAGAGCCTGGAAACCATTGGTTTAAAGTAAGGATTTCTTTCAAATCAATAATAAATATATAATCAAATAGAGGAAAATACCAATGCAATGCATATTTCTACACAAATGTATTGGAAATGCATCGTCATGATTTTCTCTTATTTTGTTTAGAGAAGGTGGCTGTCCTTTTATAGGTCCTAAAATGCGAAACATATGACTCTGGCAGTCAAAGACGTTACAGAATGCCATACATAAGGTTAAGTGGTGTCAGGAATGGAGCATATGGTAAGAGAAAGCTTGATAAAGCTGATCACAAATGCATGAACATTCCATAAAAAACACAAATGGAAGGCTCTGTTTGTGTCTTTATGCAGTATTATAGAATTACAGCAGGACTCACATACTATCATGAACATAGCTCCTCAAACTTACGTCTCACATGACGACCCTTTGCCTAACCCCAATGGAATCCATCGGTACTAATGAAAGAATGGCTATACTAAAAGCAAAACCTGGAATTTTATGCAAGCAGAGGTATGGAAATAGTGTGCAAACCCTGGTAATGGCAGTTGAACTGTTACCTTTACAGCTGCAAAACCCATGATTCTTCACCAGTCTTTGTAAAGTAAACTCTTACCTGAGAATTCCACAACAGTGTTAGTGTTATCTGATATCTACCATTATCCTAAGAATATGCCTTCAACATTTAGTAGGTGAAAACTCAGATCATGAGACCATGCAAATCTAATCAACGCTGGATCATATCCATCAACTCAAATTATACAAAACAGCATTTTTATGTTTCATCAGAAGCTACTGAAACATATTAAGAAGAAAAAAACCTAAACTTGTTTTCAGATCTTGGTCCACAAACTATCTATTTCTTTGTTTAATCACCAGTATCCAAGCATCACTAATGATTAGCGTAAGTACCGATTGAGGAATCCGATGTAGTAAAATATACATTCATGAGGACCTGGTGTCATTTGCTTATTAACCCCTTCACTATACAGTTCTGCCTTTTGTGATTGATAAACAATATATACTTTTGGTTAAGATTCTCCTTGGCTGAGATCATCGAATCCAATGCTCTCCTGTGGGAGGCCAGTGCGCATGCACGGCAAAATGGTCTGTGTGAAATAGCCAAGTTTTACTCAGTTATTTCATCGGAAGTGCCTCCAGTGGCTGTCTGAGTGACAGCCACTAGAGGCATTTCAATCCTGCCATTCCTGCAAAATGTCAATGTTTTCAGTTGCAGGATTAAAGCTACAGGGACATATACCAAGACTTTCTTTGAGAAGTGTTAACTTTTCTGGAATTTACACTTGAACAAAAGACTAAGAAACACCTAAAACTTGAGTTAACCTTTTTCATTCTCTTTAAAAATGTGTATTACGGATTTAGTATCACACGGATGATATGAATGTTATCATAATCCAGTTCCCGCAAGGCATAACTTTCCTTAAGAGAGAAAAGAAACATTGTTTCAGTTTTTCATGTCCAATGGCAGAAATGGACATTTATCACAGGACTGACTGGGAGGCAAGATAATGGCACCAAGTTCCAGGATAGTGGTAATTACAGCAATGTGGATTTCTACATTTAAAGGGACACTATAGGTACCCAGACCACTTCAGTTTATTGAAATGGTATGGGTGCAATATCCCTGTTCCCCTTAGTCCTGCAAAGTAAAACATTGCAGTTATAGAGAACCACAAATGAATACACTGCAGTACTAAGACAGCCACTAGAGGTACTTCCTGGTGGCTAACCAACTTTTGGTCACCTGATGAACGTCCCCACGCTCTGCATGAGGACATTCAGTGTCAGTAAAATCCCCATAGGAAAGCATTAAGGGCTTATGGTGCTCGCCGCACATTAGCCCCACCGCCAGATGACACCGGATGTGGTGGAGGGTCAACCCAGCACCAGAATCGCTGGAGATTGGCACTGGAATCTGGATTTTTAAAATCTATAATGTTTGGCCAGTCCAAAGCAATTGGAGAACTGAAGAGTGCTTGTCCCCACTGGCTTTACCTGCACAAAAAAAATATATTGCAGATATATGTAGCACTCTACATGTGCCAGGACCACCATGGTTATCCTCGGCTGCAATCGTACCGCAGTTATGAAGCATCAGGAGGCTGCGCCTTGACTACTGCTAAGCCTGTAAAGTAAAATTTGTTTTGTTGTACAGAAGATTACAAATCTACACAGTCTGAGACCAAGAAGTACATAAAACACCTGACGAACTTAGAAAGGTCAGTCTCAGCAAAGCAGGGCAAGCTATTTAAGATAAGCTTGCTGTCAAGCAGACACCACCATTAATCAAAAGGTCCTGTAACGGCATTCTTGCTACACATCAGAGGCAACTTGAAGGCATCTCATTACCCTATTGAAGGCTAAAGTAATTGAAGCTATGCATGCCAATAAATGGAGTCAGGGAGGCAGCAATTAAACGGAATACTCTGTAGAACATTCACAATAGTTGCAAAACACTGTTGTGTAGTGATTATGGTGGCTAGACTACTTCTCTGAATTAAACATTTTACAAGTCTAGTGATGCAACCCTTCATAGGAATTAAATACACGCACATGGCGTTAAGCATATATCAGACTGACAGCATATATTCCAAGACCTGACTAATAAAGGAAAAATGTCACAATATGTTTGTACATTTTTTGCCATCAGAATAAATGCATATTTCTGTGAATATAATACAAGTGATTGTTCTGCTTTTCTTCCCTGACTTAATTTATTCAAATACAATTTCACCCTATCTATTTCTATAAAAGCTGTCACAAATCCCTTTACCGTGCACTGAAGAGTTTGCTTTTATTTTTGTCTACTCGCGTCAGTAAGGCCATGAGAATCACGCATCTTCCCAGAATAAAAACAAGGTTATGAGTTGGCCACTAAACACTGAGACACAAGACAAAGACGAGCAAAAAAAAACTGCATTTTAAAAAGAGTAGAGTAGAGTATCATTCAGAAGTAGCATTCCATTGGTTTTACTTTTTTTTTATCTTTTGACCCGCATTTGCAGTTTAAAAGAAGCTCTCATTAGAAGTTCAGTTCTTAACACCCTTAAGTAATGAAACGGTCATATTATTATAAAGATAACTAATATATTTTATTGCTTAAGGAAAGAGTTGGGCAAATCATGCTGCCATCATATAAAATCCTGGGTTTTAACATCCCTAACCCCATATCGAAGGGACCCTATAGGCACCCAGACCACTTCAACTCATTGAAGTGGTCTGGGTGCATCTCCAATCACCCTTAACCCTGCAGTGGTAATTACTGCAGTTTTTATAAACTGCAATAATTACCTCTGAGGGTTAACTCCTCCTCTAGTGGCCTTGTCAAAGGGGAAATCTATAATGCCACAACGAGTTTGTTTTCCTGGCACATTAGAATTGCCTTAACCTCACTCATGCTCGCTTATGTGTCACACTCATTTCATACTTACTTGGTCCTGCTTGGGAATACTTACCCATGAGTAACCCACCTCCCCCCAATTCTGACATATTTGCTTCATTTCCAGCACTTCTTTTTAGTACAGAGTTACATCTGTTCTACATTTCTGTAATCCTATATTCCTAGGTATGCACTAGAGCAGGCTTCCCCAAACTCCGGCCCTCCAGATATTGCTGAACTACAACTCCCATGATTCAAAGCCTTTTTCATTCATAGAATCATCTTGAGGTCCGGAGTTTGGGGAAGCCTGCACTAGAGGAATAGTAACAGTTACTGTGATGGTGAGCAGGAGAACCACCTGGATGAGGGTTCTCCAGCTTCCTCCTATCAGTCAATTCTCAGTGCAGATTCCTGTTCTGTCTAGACCACAACAGTGTTATTAGACGCTGCATTATGTACTCAACAAGCACAATGGAAGTATTTTAGAATGGAGAGGTGGGACAGAGTAGGCAAAAGCAGAAAGCATGCATTTATATATCTTGCAATAACTATGTAACATTGAGCATGCATAAAACACAGCTTATTATGAAGACAAAAGCAATAAAGTGCATACAAGTTGTTTTGGTGCCTAGAGATCATTCCTTTAAATGTTAAGAAGCTTTTGTTATTAGTTTTGTTACTGAATTTAAGTTCTATGTCTCTTAATATAATAAAAAAATAAAACTGTTGTATTTTCCTCTGTGGGTGACTTGTTCATTTGTTCTGCAAATGTTAATTTATAATACAATAATTATACAGTTGAAAACTGCTATCTTTGAAATATTGCTATTCTGAATTTTTATACTGAAGAGAAATACACAACAATAAAACCGATGAAGGCTTAGTTCATGTACGTTTAATTTAGAATAGAAAGCAAAGTGCTTAGCAATGCTTTGTTCATTTAAAATGTGTTTGTTTTTTTCTTACATCAGTCATTATCAAAACTGGATACATCATGTACTTTTTGTTACTCAAGCATAGTAGTTGTTTAGAGATACTTTAAATAAATAAATCCCTAACTTTTAAAACCAAAGTTCAGCGGCTCATGGGAAATGCAAAAATATCCAATTCCCATTCCTTTCATTCTTTTTCTACAGCTGCCACAAACAAACCTCTATCCTATAAACAAGGAGTAGTAGCACATTTTAGTATATATATATACCCCAATGAATGCATCTATTAATTTAATTATGCATTTTATTATTGAGGTTAAATCTAAAAACATCTTGCTAAAGCTGCAGATCTGTTTTCTGCAGTATTTACAAGCTCTCCCCTTCTTTACCAGCATATACCTTCTGTGGCTGTCCAATCACAGATTTCCCAATGCAGCTCAATGAGAAGTCTTAGCAAGGCAGGTGCTCTGACCAACTGCCTGCCTCTCAGGCTTAGGTCCACTGAGCTAACCAAACCAAGAAGTAACAGGACCTGTTGCCTGATTGACAGCCAGTGGGGTGTAACAAGGTTAATACATAAAAGTGCCAATTTCTATTGAAAAATCAGTACTTTTTGTAAACTGAGGGGAACAAAAAAGGAGGTCACACTTTACACATACAGCACGCTAAAGTGCTTTAGGGACTGGGAGTGTCCATGACAACACTCCATGGTGGGTTTTCACCAGTAATCATTACGAGGATGCAATGAAAATATGAATTTAATAATAATTAGAGAAGACATACTGTACACTGAAAGTCCTCGTTTGGAACAAATCCATAGGCTCTGAACATGCAGCACCAGTAAATAGAATTCCATATTCATAGACTCCCCATTCAAATTGATTTAATGCTGCAACCTGCTGTCTTGCACATGTACAAGTGGGGACAAATAAGTAGCTGAGATATTTCAGCCAACCCCGATCCTAGAATTGTTTCTAATCAAGAATGCTGTACATTCCATTCATGGTTGTATGGAGTATATAGTTCAGAAGAAATACGAAAACATTTGCCGGACAGCTTTGCCATGTATGTCCAAGTAGCTTTGTTCATAATGTTATTAAATTAAACTACTAGTGGTTGTGGCTGCAGTGCAATCAAGCATCAGTTTTATCCTTTTGCACAGAAAGCTATGAAAGAGCTACATATATCACTCAAATTTTCCCAGGCTTTTTCAAGCAAGAGAAAAATGGCTGGAAGTGAGGTGCAAGTGTGTGGCTTTGATTATTTTTAAACTGCACACTTGGCCAATGAATCATAATGATACACTTTACAAGTTCAGAGAGTGCCTTTAATTTAAATCTGTGACTTGATCTGCATTTCTAATTTGTACTGATTACAGAAAACTGGGATTATAACCACACGGTTGACTAGGTTTTATTAAAGTGTATTTGTCAAGTTCACAACGTAAGTTTATATTAAAGAGCCTTACATTTCATCTGTACAATGTGCTGGGAAAATGTATTTCAATTCAATGTATTGTAAAAACTGTGGTCCTTCCACTATCTGTCACTCAATCCATGGCATGACTATACCACCTCATACACTTCTATACAGTTGCAAGAAAAAGTATGTGAACCCTTTGGAATGATATGGATTTCTGCACAAATTGGTCATAAAATGTGATCTGATCACCATCTAAGTCACAACAATAGACAATCACAGTCTGCTTAAACTAATAACACACAAACAATGAAATGTTGCCATGTTTTTATTGAACACACCATGTAAACATTCACAGTGCAGGTGGAAAAAGTATGTGAATCCCTAGACTAATGACACCCCCAAGAGCTAATTGGAGTGAGATGCCAGCCAACTGGAGTCCAATCAATGAGATGAGATTGGAGGTGTTGGTTACAGCTGCCCTGCCCTATAAAAAACACACACCAGTTCTGGGTTTGCTTTTCACAAGAAGCATTGCCTGATGTGAATGATGCCTCGCACAAAAGAGAAGACCTACGATTAAGAATTGTTGACTTGCATAAAGCTGGAAAGGGTTATAAAAGTATCTCCAAAAGCCTTGCTGTTCATCAGTCAACGGTAAGACAAATTGTCTATAAATGGAGAAAGTTCAGCACTGCTGCTACTCTCCCTAGGAGTGGCCGTCCTGTAAAGATGACTGCAAGAGCACAGCGCAGACTGCTCAATGAGGTGAAGAAGAATCCTAGAGTGTCACCTAAAGACTTACAAAAGTCACTGGCAAATGCCAACATCCCTGTTAGCGAATCTACAATACGTAAAACACTAAACAAGAATGGATTTCATGGGAGGATACCACAGAGGAAGCCACTGCTGTCCAAACAAAACATTGCTGCACGTTTACAGTTTGCACAAGAGCACCTGGATGTTCCACAGCAGTACTGGCAAAATATTCTGTGGACAGATGAAACCAAAGTTGAGTTGTTTGGAAGGTAATTGAATACATCATTATTTTGCTACCAAAAAGAGTATCATTAGTTTACTGTGTAACAATGTCACACTATGCATTGTTAACTTTTTTTTTCAATACAATCAGCTGTATCTCAAAACTTTCTATATATTTGTATTTCACGACTATACCACTGGCATGTCTATACCATTCTCACAGATGTCTAACATAACACCCACCAAGTCCAAGAATGGCAGCACTGGGTTGAGGGGGAAAAAGATAACAACTACAAACTTCTAAAACAAATAAATGTTAAATTAAAAAATTTAATTTTCAAGGATATAATAAATAGGCATGTCAACAGGTTTGATTCAAATGAGAAATCTGTTTGCCATTAGGGAGTCAAGAAGGATTATTACTAGTTATCGTTTAGATTAATGATACACTGCTTTAGAATCTGTTTATAGCCGATGGTGAAACTATTTTGACTGATTAAATCTAAAGGAACACTCCAGACCCCTAAAGCATTTTGGCTTGCTGAAAAGTTTTATGTGTGAAGAGTGTGTCCTATTTTTTCATTTTGGAAATGGGGCAGATTTCAATAAAAATTGACACTTTTATAAAATATACTCGTTACACCCCCCTGGCTTTTCAAGCACACAACAGATCATGTTATTTCCTGGTTTGGTTATCTTATCTCCACTGAGCCCAGAGCGCCTGACTTGCGAAGACTTCTCATTGAACTGCATTGTGAAGTCTGTGCAATGATGCAGTTTTAGCAAGCGGTTTTAGATATAACTCCAATGAAAATATGCACAATGAAATGCATGAACATTTTCATGTGGGTTATATCTAATAAATAGTGATTTTTATTTATTTGGTATTTGGGCAGTGGAGTGTCCCTTTAAGTAAAGTGACCTGTAAAAAGACGGATTTGGGATCGTTTTAGATCCTCTAAATCTGTCCACCAGGGAATTTTTACACTTTCCAACAAACTCCATAATTCATCTATGCGTGCATTCTAACGTGTATTCATTACACACGGAATTGTAGAGAATTAAAACCGTAATGGGAAACAGCAGCCAGAAATAGCCGAGCTGTTTCCATCGCTTGAAAAGCTTTTCTAAATCAGCAGCTATCTTAACTTTGAATTTTCCCATTAGTCTTTGAAGTGACACTATAGTCACCAGAATAATTTCAGCTTATTGAATTTGTTCTGGTGAGTAGAAATGCAGTGTTTACATTACAGCCTAGTGATAACGTCACTGGCCATTCCTTAGATGGCTGTAAGAGATCCTTCCTGGGCCATGGCTGCCTAAAATGCATCCAAACATTCAGTGTCTCCACCCTCTGCATGCAGACACTAAACTTTCCTCATAGAGATTCATTGACTTGATTCATCTCTATGAGGAGATGCTGATTGGCCAGGGCTGTGTTTGGATTGTGCTGGCTCTGCCCCTGATCTGCCTCTTTGTCAGTCTCAGCCAATCCTATGGGGAAGCATTGTGATTGGATCAGGCTACCACTTCTACTGATGTCAGCAGGCAATGGGCAGGTCTAAAGGACACAGGGACAAAGCAAACAGATGCAGACTTGAATATAACTAAGATTTTACTATATTTAGGGAAGCAGGAGAGGAACGAGGGGGCTAGATGGTGGTTTTAACCCTAAAGGGTCAGGAATACATGTTTGTGTTCCTGACCCTATAGTGCTCCTTTAAATTTAACTCCTAAGTTACACTGCCAAAACAACTAAACATTAAAAATATAAATCACATGATATGTATGTATTCTTCAGTAAATCAAGGAAGAATATTTTCTTCCACACAATCCTTGACATGTATTTACACTTGAAGTTTCCATTGCTAAATGTTTCATCTGCATACGATGCACCATATTGTGGACATGTTGTAGGTTATTAAGCCATTGGGGGCCTCTCAGGACATGATCACAGATTTGAAAACATGAAGCCGATTAAGAAAAACAGGCAGCTAGACATCAGAGATCAATAGAACACAGGCTCAAAAATACATCTGACGGCCAGACATCTAGCACGTTCAGCTTGTAATATCCATGTCAAGCTGGGTAGAGAGATGGTGGAAGCAGAGCCCTGACACAATTTTATATTTTACACCTCCAAGCAGAACTTCATTAAATAGATTTATAGCGTAAAGCCATAGCTGACATGACTTGATAAGACCTGACTGAAACGTCTCTGGTGAAAGCCCATCAATTATCACCTCAGATACCGACAAAAATTTGCCTCGGTCCAACACATGAACTAAATTCTTTAGGGTCCTGATAACGTCAAAATTAACTTCCTTGGCAGCAACCTCAAGTACAAGACAGAGCAGCCTGCCATTACAGATATTGCCATTATTTCTTACCCAAAAAGCATTATGGGTGCACCCAGGCAGGATGACTTGTAAGTACCAAGTACACCTTCTATTAAAAAAAGAGAATTACAATCAATGTTTATTTCTAGCACAAACCCATTAATCCCATGCAAATTGTTGGGTGTGCTTATTAAAATTAGTACTTTCTTAATTGTTTGATTGCTCAACGGTTCATAGAGAGGCATTAATATCAAAGAATTCAGAATCTGTATCTGAAGTACCAAACAGAAAGCTACACTAAACGAACAGGACTCAACGCCCACAATAGCAAACAGGAAAAAATACACATTCCAAAGCTAAAAGACAGTGCCACTAATTTATCTGCAATTCAGGAACCATGCAATCAAATTGTAATTGACTTGATAATAGGCCTGTGCATTTGTTGCATTTGTCTTTAAACAATTGCACATGTCTACTGGATCATTGTATTCATCCCATCCCAGAAAAAATCCATGTCCTACATAAATAACTCACCAAGTTCAACCTTCACGCACAGCCCATATATTTCTTTTAAACACTAAAACCTATCTCTATCGCATATTTCCACCAAAACATAAGCAGGACTATAAGCACTGCATCACATAATTTTTTTTAAATACATGTGAACAAACTAACAATAAATAGAGGCATTCACTGAAAACCACTGTAAACATACACAACATAAGAAAAACAGTGACGAAAAATAGAGGGACAAAAGGGAAAATATGGGGAGGTAAGAGGAAAGCAGAATTATCATTCAATGGGATGATTATTTTATGCATACATATATAATTAATGATAGAGAGAGAGAGAGAGAGATAGATAGATAGATAGTTAATTGGCTACCCAAATTGAAACGAATACCCTAAACATTATCCAAAATCTAGTCAACTCTAAGATAATGATACATTCTAATGGTTGCCAGTTACACCAGCCCTGAACAACATGATCACAGCCACAAGAGACATCAAAAGAAACATTAATGAGAAAAATCTTGCCTGCCCAGATAAAGTTCCAATCTTTGAGAGGAATACATCAGCGACCTAAACAGCATTTAAAAACAGATCAATAATTTTCATCTGGATTCCGAGAGAGAAATATGAGTCTGGTGTATTGTGCCATCGTCAATAAGTCTTGTTCCTGTCTTTTTCCTACAAGTAGGCTTGACTTCAAACCCTGCACCTGACACACTCTGGTAAAAATAAATAACTATTAAAACTACCTAGGTTATCAAAGCACATGGATAGCAAATATAACTGTCATGTAATGACAAATCTGCAATCACAGTAACATTGCGATGTGTTGAAGAGTTTCAATTAGGATTTTAGTGTGACGAATATTCTGTATGCACTCTCTAGCTTAGATACTCCCAATGATCACAGCTTTACAGTCTGTGACTGGAACGGACAATGATAGCTCCATCAGACCTCGGAGAAAAGGCATAGCCTAGAAATATCAGTATAATCTCCACATAGGCCCTCTCTCCGTAAGTGCTGTATCCATTTATTAGTGTTGAAAAAAAATATACCAGAAATGCAATATTCGATTATTCTCTACTACGGCTCTCACGTCGAACACAGAAACTGGTAAGATATCGAACCCCAAGAAATTTTTCCAACCCAGCAGTGTGTACCAGATACTGTATAAGCTATATACGATGTAAGCAGACCAATATCAAATGGAGAATTAAACAATAACAGGTTATGTGTTTCATTGCAGAAACCTGTTCAGAAGATCATATTTTACACATTTCATGCCAGAGTGCATTTTATGAGAAAAAAAAAGAGAATTCTGTCATAAAGCTCAATAAAATCCATTATTGTTAGTGCTCCATTTAAAGTATTCCTGTTTAACTGTGTTTAGTACACTTAATTTCCTTCAAGTTCAGATGCTCCTATAAAGTAATAGGAGACGAGCATGCTTGATTGAGATAAACTCTTTTTTTTTCCCTTTTTCATTTTACTGAAGCTTACATGAAAAGCAAAATGATATATTAGCAAATGACTTTTAGGCTGATACACAAGAAAATCAATAAACTAAGCAATGCGAAATGTCATTTGTAAAGTTTAAAACCTTTATTCAGTTCAGATTATATTTAGAATTCAGCTATTTTGACCTACAATTTGAAATTCACACTTTGGTGAATAACCATGTAACTCTCAAACTGGTGGTTTCTATGGGCTTCTATAAAAGTAGTTTTTTTGCTGAAGTATCTGCTTAAGAAGAGCATGGTTTCCCTGCAAGACTTAATCTATTAGAGTAATACATTATTCTCCAGAACTCATGTAAAGTGTGTAAAGACTCTTGCTTCAGTACTTAGACATTGTAGAACATAAAGACAAGTGTGATTAATCTGGCCAACTTTTCACAGTCCAATACAGTTTAAAGCAGTTCACTGCTTGGAGTCATTTTAGATCTGCACATATATTTTTTCCCAAATGACAATTTGCAGAAAACAAGAGCAAGAAAATACCATTAGACATTGTTCTCTTCTGATTTTAGAAAATGTAGATGTTCAATGTCTTTTGCCAATTAGAGGGCCAATAATAAAAGGAGCTCAACTCGGAATACTGTTTACATGCAATCTGTCAGTGAACAGATAATTTCTGTCATCAAAAAGCCTTACAGGGCTCGGTCATCTCCAAAACATGTACATATTAAGAACAGTGAAATTGAGCACTCCAAGATAACATCCAGGAGTGGATGCAGCCAGCTGTGCATGCACCTCCTGACCCAGAAATTATATACATTGCTTAGCACAATCCATGGCAGAGCTTACACCTATTTACAAAATGCCAACTTTTAAGTTTGTGTGTGCCAGGACTCTTGGCACATGAAGTATACCAGTAGGTTCCCTAGGATAAAATATTTTTATCTATTCCTGACAACAGACTGAAATGCTGACACCAGCAGTAAATAAAATCCCATTTATTTGGTCTCATGTATTTAAGATACAGGTTTGTTCTCAGGTATTTATACAGTGTTACTGGAATACCATCGGCCTGTAGCCAATAAATCTAACAAATCTAGCACTGATCGAGAGAATGTCCATATGCTGCTAGTTTGTATCTTCATGAAATTCCTGTGAATATATCTTTGTTAATGAGTAACTATGGCCTGAAAGACAAATATAACACCGAGTTAAAATGGTGACTGCATGAACCTGCTATTCTATTAGTTAAGGTTCAGGAAGGAGTGAGTTCAATGTAAGGCCAGAAAAACTCACATTCTACCACTACAAATTCTAGGATCTGAAGACTAGGGGAATTTGTCATTCTCTTTGTTCATTGAAATGTATGGATGTTTCCTGCAGCCCACTCTTACAGCAAATGTAACTGACAAGTTTATTACTGTTAAATATTTTATTGATCTGAAATCCTTGCATGAAGGGATTAATTGGGTTTCTTTAGTAGTCATCCTTCCGCCTCTCTCTCTCAGGAAAGCATCACAGCACAAGTAGTTGAACAAAATATACTACTGGGCAGCGTCTGCCTTTATGGGTCATTTTATGGCATTGGAAGATCCATATTATTATAATCATTAGGATCTGCCATACAAATGTGACAGCCCTTGAGAGGTCCTGCATACCTGAGTTATGGGTTGGAAGCTCGTTGATATAGCAAAGTGACCGATATTGATTCTAAATGCTAGTTAATGATGATATACAGTTAAGAGCATACATGCAGGGAGCTTTGTGGGAACGAACCAGGATTTTAAATTCAAAAATATCAATTTAAATAAAGATGCCGAGCACCATAACCACTACAGCTGATTTTGTTGTTATGGTGCTTGGAGTGCACTGGTGCCCGCCCAGATTTGATAAATCACTCTTCCACGTATTGCATAAACATTAACATAAAAATCAGGGGTGTCCCTGCAGAAATTACGACAGACGAACTACCATACTATGCCAGACGCCTATTAGCCACTATTCTGCCCCATGCTATAGCAAAGAAACTGGCAATTGAGTGGATATAGCCCCTACCTGGCTCCACTAAGGCGCCACCAAGGGCAGCCCAAGATGTCATACTCATGTGTCTGACGGTCCATGATAAAATCCAGATAATCTCAACACTCAAAAATAGGACACCTCTGGCCTTTGAGGATGCATCCCTCACATTCTACCAAGACCTGACCAAAGCCACCCTCCTCTGGCCAACCAGTTCTTCTTCACATTTGTTTTACCTTAAGAACGGTAATGGTTTAGTATTTTTATTTTTTCACACTGGCGCTTGACACAACACTTTTCACAACTCAGCATACCTCCAAATTAAAAGGTCACAGGCTCCCTTGGTTAGGAGCAATTACACTCAAAGTACAGAGCCACACCACAAGCTTGAGTAGCTGAACTGACCAGAAATCATTAAACTCTGGAGCATAGCAGGCTTCACATATTTCAGTCCACACCCCACTCTGCCTGTATGACACTTACCCCTCAAGCTACCAAGCATGCAAATCAAACGCACTCAAGCTGCAACACTCCCATCTCGTCCCCTGGCTTATCATGTCACCAGTACCTAGTGCCACTATTGGCACAATGCCCACCTCAATGGGGACCCTTTCATATAGTCCAACAAACTCACGCGCACCCAACCATCGAATTTAGTAGCAAAGAGCACACTGACAGCATAGCTGGTATGGTGACAGTCCGAATTAGAACACCATGCTAGTCCTGACAAGGAGGGCTCCAACCTGTTTCGGCCACACTGCAGGACGACTCTCTACAAAATTAATCATTCCAGCTCAGCAATCAGCTGGCAGAGCGAGAGCTTGTACCCTCCAATACTTCTAGCAGCTGATTGCTCAGTACATGCATAGACCTACTTAACACATGTTGGCCAGAACGCTATAACATGCTTAGTCCAGAGCTCCAGACCTAACTATGAAGCCTAAGTTTAGTACACTTGTTTATTATAATTTTTTAAAATGTGCAAGTGTTCAATGTATTTGTTTGTTATTGGTAATGCTCACCATCGCTATTGTGGCATGGCAGGCACAAATGTAACCTACTGCACAAATAAAGAATAAAAAAAAATGTCATAGTGGTTGAGTTGTGAGAGGCGTGACTGGTAGTAAATAAACTTGGAAACAGCATTCACTAAAGCATTCAAGGTAATATGGGCTCATGTTAGACTAATAAACAGTGGATTATAGGAATACAATCAGGAAATGATAAAGGAGAGAATAAGTGATTTGGTTGCATCATGTGTTACAGTGGATGGGGAGGTGGGGAGTTACCAGGCAATAGGAGGATGTCCAAATTTGGAAACTCAAGGGTTAGCCCAAATAAAAAACATTAATTTTATAAAACACAGGTTTTGATTAGAGTAAGCCTTGCGGTGGTGGTCCTACTCCAAATGTAAGAAAAACATAGAAAATAAATAAATAAAACCTTAAAACTTCCATCACATCCTCATTTCCATCGCCAAAGCAACGTTCTCCCCTCAGCCAGATCCTCCTTGTTTGACGTCACTCCGTCTTCCAGTGGAGGAAAGAGATCAGGCTGAATGGAAGACAGGGATGGCTTGCTGCCATTCACTGTCTGGTCCCAGCATGCTGTGCTTGCTGGCATCAGATGTCAATTTTGCACCAAATTCACATTAGCCAGCTAGGAAGTCTTGTTCTGGACTGACTAATGACGTTCCAATGACACAGCCCAAGGTGGAGTTTCACATCTGGTAGCAGATGGGGTATTCTCCATATTGCAGTGTTTCATAGCAAAATGCTGCATCAACAGACACCATGATCACTGACGTGGTCGTAGTGCTTGGAGTAACCCTTTACTATGAAAAAGAAGAATGAGTGGTAAAATGAGGCCAAGACATAGATCAGGCTTCCCCAAAATCCGGACGTCCAGGTGTTGCTGAACTACAACTCCCATGATTCTCAGCCTATTTTATTCATAGAATCATGTGAGTTGTAGTTAAGCAACACCTGGAGGACCAGAGTTTGGGGAAGCCTGTCATAGATGGTAGCATCCCTGACCTTAAGGAAGAATGACAATGGATGAAAACAAAAATCTGAAACTCTGCCTTGGAGAGTCTGCATTTTAAAAAGTGGGCAATGATCCAAGGCCAATTGTAACACTATCAATTGATTAGTGATTTACCAAACACATACACACAATTAAATTAATCTAGGGGGAATCCATTTAAGATAAATAAATGGCAAAAACCTAAAAAGAAGGGAAACCTAGGTTTGTCCAATTTAAACATATGTATATCAGAGAATAATCATTTTAAGGTGCTGGGACAACATTCCATTTCAAACATACGGAAAAAAAATTCTGCTTGCTTTCAAGAATCTTCTAAAGTCCTGAACGGTCATGTGTTGAAAACTTCAAAGCACCTTTTTTTTTTTTTTTTTTTAAAAACAAAGATCAAAAGTTGGTAAATATCTAACTTGGACTACTTTATGGCTACGTTATGGCTTCTGACATCTTGAAATAGGCTAATCAGATCAGTTTAGAACATTTATTATGATGCATAAATATTTCAGAACACAGCTGTCTCTTCACATGCTTAACATGTATTGTTATTATTTAATAATGTTTACAGGAGACATGAACTTGTTCGTCACCCTTTCTTTAAAAGAACAGCATTAAGATGTTGTGTGTTATGGTGCACATCTCTCAGTGGAATTCATGGAACCTTGACAAAGGATCCAAATTTTACAAGCTGATCAAATGCAGCAGTTATGATGGATAGAAAATATATCTGTTGTACAGATATACTGTGTTATATATAGTATAGGAGCCAGTGGGAAAGAAATTATGTATACAAGTCAGGCACCAACAAAAATGTACACAGTAGCCTCAAGACATGTCAGGCCATTAAAAAATCCTCATAATATCGTAGTCAGGTGACAAATCAGACAGACATTTTTCTCAGTTGTAAAAAATATAGTGGTAGGCACTGTAGTTTAAAAAATGATCCATAACAATGCAAACATTTCAGGTTTGCCCAAACCAGTATTACTGGAAAATAACCTAATTATGCAGAGAGAGGTGTGGTAGGTTTTGATTGTTGGGCATTTTCCCTTGATTGATCTGAAGATCACCCTAATGTAGCCATCGTATCGGCCCATAGCTGATGTCACTTTGTTCTAGTTATACAAAAAGTGGTAAGTCCTTCACTATGCAAAGAATTGAAAGTAACACAGGCCTTCATTAATAAGCCTTCCAAATTCAATATTGTTAGAAAAAGCTTCCAAATTATTTATCTACAAAAATTCTCAGACTTTAATGGCAATTTCTGTTGATAAGTCATTTGGAAAGCGTATTAAATCGAGGCCGTAGTGTTTGTAATATACAAATAATTGGAACCATTTTAGTGACACTTCTGCAACCTCCAATCAAACGTTTATTTAACCCAGTTACCTAGCAGTCATACTGTAGCATTTCTTATATTAATTTACCTACAGGTTTTTATAACAATTACACAATACCACACTAGTACGACTTACATACACACTGTGTACCTCCTGCTTAAAAAGGGGGCTCAAAAGGGGTCAACATAATTCATCTTCTAGTGGGTTTGCCTAAAAGGCTTGGAAACATTAAAGTTGTGCTGTTAAGATTCTAAAACAAAGCATATGGCAAGAGTTAACAAACCTTAGTGTGTTAATTAAAACATCGGTATCTAATTGTTCTAACACAAGTCTCTCTAGTGACATGGAGTTTGAAAAGCATGACAATTCAAGAAAGCTAAAGAAAAGTCTACAGCGTAGATCATCATTCAATACCCTAGTAATGAACGCAAACGTCTTTCACCATAAACATATGATCATTTGAACTGCACGTTCAAGCCAGACTGCTATATATACACTTTATGGTTTAGTGGGTGTTCCCATAAATGATGTGACATGGAGCTCCAGGTGTGGCTCTCCTGCTGTGTAAAGCTTCATAAACACTCTTCTAATAAAAACGCAGCAATTTAAGTTCACAGGATTATGTGAAGTGTGTCTGAAGGACTCATAAGATAGATGTTAGCAACCTTTGCACAGCTAACTTACCTAATGTGTTTAAAAATGAAATGCACAGTAGAAATTAAAAGGTATACACCAAGGCAATAGCAAGTCATTTCTAATAAAAAAAAGGTTCTTTTGGCAAGCTGGACGCACGCAATAACAGCTATATTAAGTGTTAAGATCACTAGACTGGATAGACTGTAAAGGAGTGGAATACTAGAGCAAGATAAAGATTTATCCTGGTGAATGACCATTTACTAAGAAGCTAACTAGTATGGACATATGATCCAAAAGGAAGTAGGTATTGATTTGTGGAGTAAAATGACAATATCTTCCTTGCTTTCAAAATATTAAATTACAAGTGATGAGTTCTAATGTCTAGCTTTCTACCAGGAAGTATATCGACATTATTTATTTGGGGGGGGAGGGGAGGATTGCTATTTTTTTGGTCTCTTGAGAACTACAAGGGCTAGTTAGCTTCAATTTCACTGCAATGGTTGCAATGATAACAGTACATAACATCTAAGTAAAGATTATAGAAATATGAAAAGACTTCTTGGCAAAGAATGTGCATTCTAGTGGTATACATCATCATCATTTCCACAACAAATGGCTAAGTCTCAATCAAAATACAGAAACTTTTTCTTTCATCTACCTTTTCATTGAAATCTGAAAATAAAATGTGATGTGTGATCTGCAGTAGAACACAAGGAAAAAGCAATGCAGATGTTTTTTTCTCTAACTAAAAAAATGCAAGGAAGAACAAGCGGGCAATAATTATCTGCCTTCAATTAAGACTTCAAAACCACTAGCAGCTATGCAGGAATGCTTTCATTTGTAGCATGGGACCTAAACAAAACACACTGGAATGGTACCCCACATACATCAATCACAACGCATGCTGCATGTATAGCTGCATAGGTTTATTGGATCATTGAAAAACAAATTCAGAATCGAGAAACTATAGTATCACACCCACTTCACTACAAATGATTTTCTCCTGCATGTGACAATATGATAAAACGATGGCAGCACTGCAGTGTATCTCCATACACGTTATACTTGTTAAAAAAAACTATAATATAACTGAGGGTTGCAATGTCTAAAAGCACAAGGAGTCTATTGCTTTTTCTGAACATATATTGAATGCTTTAAATTACTTGGTCATTGACAACAATTCCAAGGTAAACCGAATAAATATGGAAGAACATAGAAAAAGCAGAGAAGCAAAATAACCAGCTGCACTTTTATCATTAAAACCAATCCTAAATTCATCTCTTAAACAGGAATAAGGATTGCAGCTCCATGTTAATCTCCAATCTGAACTGGAAAGAACTGTGAGGTCAGCACATGGAGGCTCAGCAAATTGCATGTTTGTGCTTTGGGTAAGTTTAGATGAAGTCGGTGCCTATCGGTGGCTAAACTTAAAGCACCGACAGAGACCATCACCATCCCATTATGCAGCTAGCATCCTAATACCAGGGCTAGAATGGCAGTATACAATGCCTGGGGTAGAATGGCACGACCGAATGACCAGGCTAGAATGGCAGAACACAATGCCCAGGATTGAAATGGCAGCATAGAAGGCTTGGGTTATGATGGCAGACTAAAATGCCCAGGCTAGAATGGCAAGAATGCCCAGGTTATACTGACAGTACAGCAAACTCGGACTAAAAGGGCAAAATAGAATAAAAACGCTAGAAGAACAAGATAGAATGCCCAGGTTGGAGTGGCAGGTTTAGAATGCCCAGGCTGGAGTGGCAGGTTTAGAATGCCCAGGTTGGAGTGGCAGGTTTAGAATGCCCAGGTTGGAGTGGCAGGTTTAGAATGCCCAGGCTGGAGTGGCAGGTTTAGAATGCCCAGGTTGGAGTGGCAGGTTTAGAATGCCCAGCATAGAATGTTCAGACCCAACGTGACACTGACCTGTTGGAGTTCTGCAGGCATTTATGCAGGTCTCAATTCCAATCCAGAACAGTGAAGTCCAAGCTCTTTGTGCGGGCACAAGTCACAGGCTGGCAGAGGTTTATTCCAGCTTGCGATCTGTCGACTCTTTCAGCAGAATGATAAGAGCTCTATAATGGATCCAGGTCCCCCTTCCTTTTGCCTTACAGAGAAAATAAAGCGATGCTCTGCGATTTCCCAATCCAGCGCAGAGAATGAGGTCTGAGCAGGTCCGGGAAAGCAGGGCTCCTTTGTACGTATTCACATTGCCCCTCGCTCACTCTCTGCTCTCCCCTGCCAGACTGCCTCCCCACAGCGAGCAAAGAAGTCTGTGCAAACACGATCCCCCTCCTCTGAGGGTGGGAGCAGATAGACGGTCACAGCTGGGAGCTCACAGAAAGCACTCTCAGGCCACACCCAGCAGACAGACAGAGCAGCTCAGTCCCAGTATTACACTCACAGCCAAGAGAATCCACGACAGTATGTGAGGGCAGAGACGGGCTGGGAGATAGAGGGCAAAGCAGTGAGGGAGGGGTAAAGGGAGGATACATGAAGAAAGTTACAATGGGGACATGGGAGAATCCTTCCAGAAGCAGCACTGTCTACCAAACTACCAAGGGCACACCTCCCAAATGTGTGTTTTCTTCCATGCTGGCATTATTTTCTAGGAGCTCAGAATGTGAGCTGTCTCTGTATATTTATCACAAAGCTCCATAGCAAGAAAACTCAATAATGTGTATTGTGTGTGGGCATATCACAGAGCTCCACAGCAACAAACCACTGCAATAACCCTCACAGAACTGTTCAAAACTTGGGAAATCGCAGAGCATCGCTTTATTTTCTCTGTAAGGCAAATGTGCAATACTTGTATGTAACACAAAGCTCCACAACAATAAAACTCACAGTAATGTGCAATACTTGTATGTAACACAAAGCTCCACAACAATATAACTCACAGTAATGTGCAATACTTGTATGTAACACAAAGCTCCACAACAATATAACTCACAGTAATGTGCAATACTTGTATGTAACACAAAGCTCCACAACAATAAAGCTCATAGTAATGTGCAAGACTTGTATGTAACAAAAAGCTCCACAACAATAAAACTGGGTAAGATACATGCTGAGTCACAATTCATAACGATAAACATCACAATAATGTGCCTGAGGGAAAGTGGCTGAAGCCTATAGTAGTGCACTGAAAGTCCCAGGTTTGATTTTGCATATTGTAGTAGAGAGAAATAACACCTCTGATTATATAATATGTGACAGGGCACTTACATGCATGTATTACTGTGGGTGCAGAGTAATGCAGTGAATGCAGTTTTAATGCCTTAAAAGTTTGGTGGTAGTACGGTAGGTATGAGGTTACTACAGAATGTGTGTAATTTATAAATATGGGGTTATATAATACTCTGAATTCATTCACATATTTGGCATCATAATGTGATTCATAGACCACATTAAAGGGTTATTCCAAACATGGTGCCTGGAGTCTGTATTTGCAGTATTTTGCTGTGAAATGCTCAACATGAAGTTTGACCCCTCTGCTGCAGCGTCACTGGGGTGTGATCAGGCAGGTCGAAACTACCAGACTGGGTAATGTCCGTCATTGGCTCTTGGATAATGAATGGTGACAACCCGGGCTTTGTGCAGGTTACCAGGTTACCTTAAAGTGTACCATGACCATACTTAGGGTTGTTTACTAAATTTATAGCAAATGTCTGGATTTCTCTGTACTCTGTTGCATGTCTGTTATTAGAGAAATTCTCCTCTTAGCGTCTCTCCTGCTAGTGTTGAGCCAAAAGGAAAACAATGCCTGCAAGGGGAAGGTAGGAGGAGCAGGCTCTGTGTGAGAGCAACAGCAGAGTGGAGAAAAGAGTCAGAAAGATTTATTGTCGGAGCTTTGGATAGGCGATCTGAGATTGCAGAGAGAGAGAATACATTTTACTTACATACCACAAAGCCAAGATAAAGTTTTGGGGACCTTTAACCTGTTTTGGGAAGCAAGCCTGTGCTTCCCAAACAGTGGTATGCAGAAGAGGTGTGTCTCAGCAGGAGGTAATGTAAATAAATAAAAAATATAGGCTTTTAGTAGTATTAAGGGGACTTTATAACATCAGTCAAGTCAGATGGTTAGAAAACGGCACATCTATATCTGTTATGACAAGTTCACTTTAAATTTCAAATTCATGTTAAATTAATACTTTTGTGAAGAAACCTGACTGATATAAAAACTAATTGGTCGAAAGTTATAAAAAGTGTTTTTAATAAGTAGCAGCATAAAAAGTGAGATTCCCATCTAAAAATTAATACAAAACTAATAAGTCAGGTTATCTAGAAATATGTCTATCTGTCTAGCAAGGCTTTAATTAAATATGACATTTATAAGCTGCTGATAGATAAAGACTAAAGTATATAGGTGTGCCTTGGAAACTTTTCTCTCAACGGGTCTGCTGCTCACTGAGCAGAGTATTTAATGGGGGCCTCTAGTGGAGTGGAGGGGGTTAAGACAGCTGGGGAACAGGCAAGTAGCTTGGTAACAGATCCACGTGGTAGCACAGGGGAAGGGAAGAGAAAAGGGCTGGCTAGTGGTGACTTTGTGCAACCTAGCAGATTTGCTAATTTGAGTGAAGATGTTGGGAGAATCAGCTCAAGAGTAGCTGTACTAGAGGAAGCTTTTAACAGCAGAGAGAATATCTCCTTTAGTACCTGTGAGACTAAGAATGTAAGGAAGGCTAGACAGGTTGTGGTAGTAGGAGACTGTGGTGGACCACTTTGTACCCCGACTTGGTAACTCCACCAAACATGCTTCCTAGGTATCACCGGTACACCATCAATACTTCAGCCCCTTGCCGCCGCAGCTTGGCTGGGGTCTCGCCGTTGCTTCCCGTCCTGGAACAGGATCCGTGATCCAGCTTCCAGTGATCAAAGCTCTCCTGCAGAGAGTATAGCTACGTAGTAATTATAGCGGTTGTAGCTTTCCCCCCACACATTAGTCGAGACTGAATGCTGGGAGTAGATCTGTTTAATGCAGGCAAGCACTTTCAATTTATACACACAGTAAACTCCTCCCTGTGCCTGAAAGATAATTGAGTCAGGAACTGTAGAAAATCAATTATCTCCTAGGGACAGAAAAGTATAAAACATTTTCAACACCACAAAAGTACCCCAAAATACATGGAACCCCCTCAAGAGTCAAACCCCCGGATAGCCCTGATCTGAGTGCCTATCATATCCAAAATGCACTCAGATCGGTTTGGTGGTTTGGATTTTCCATTGAGGTAAACTTTTGCCCGACCGCTCAAGTGGCTTCTGCCCAACATAGTTCAATAAGAAAAATGGTAGCGGTCGGTCACTTTCAGGAGTCCAAAACTGAATGAAATACCAAACGGATCCTCTGGCTCCTAGGTAGCGATTGTTCGCCTAGTTCATGCGAACAATCCCACCAAACAGCGTTCTCCTGACATGTATATAAAAGAAGCATGCATTCGTCTAAGTTCAGCGGTGTTCGCGAGTTTGTCTGTCCGATTTTAGCTCAATGCAATCAGCGACCAAACATTGCTGCCTGCATTCGTGTAACAAGAGGCCGCCAACTAAGTTAACATACGAACGCCGGCCACCCAGCCAAACACTTAAGATACATATTGTGAAAACGATGATGGAGGTGTCAGAAGAGCCTAATCGGGGTTAACAAGCCCAGAGGTTGTCCACAATTCATGCGTTTGTTCGGTTCCCGAACAGAAAAGGGAAAACACACGAATCAAGTAGTTTATGGGTTGGTGACATGGCCCATAGTCCTTGGGCAGAAAGCTAGCCAGCAGTCTCCTCTAGGAGCTCGTGGCATAGGCACATTTGCCACAGGGACTTTTATTAAGAGAGTAAATAGCCTAATAAGCTATTTGGACAGTTTGCTGTTTCTCGGATGCTTGGGTCCGGCATGTTGCTGACAGGGTCAATGGATTATTGGGTGGGGAAGGCTGGCTGACCTGCTGTCATGATCCATATTGGTACCAATGACAAAGTTAGAGGATAATAGAACACGAGTTTAAGGAATTAGGAAGTAAACTGAAGAAAAGGCCTTCCAAGGTAGTATTTTTAGATATATTACCTGTGTCGCGTCCTATAGTAGAAAGGCAGCGGGAGATTAGGGAGGTTAATGTGTGGATAAAGTCACGGTGTAGGAAGGAAGGTTTTGACTTTTTAGAGCACTGAGCTGATTTTGCACTTGGATACTGTCAGGATCTACGTGGATCCTAAACGTGCAGACTATAATGCAATGAATTGACTAGCCATGTACTTGTCCCTAGATTGGCCAGACTAACGGTAGAGGAGTCAGAGAGCATCTCAAGGTCCAGGACATGAGAGATATTGATAAAAGATATAACAAGCCAAGGTCAAAGGATTACAGAAACACAGAGAATGGACAAATCGGTAACCAGAAATAGGATACACAAGGAACATGCTCTTGAGCTACTAGAACCACAACAGGGCAACACAGAGTGGGAGAGGTAAGTATATATAGGCATAGTTTAATTTCTGTTCGTCCACGTCATAAGCAAATTCCTTATGATTCGTGGAATGTACAAAACTCTGTTTGAATAATCATTAATGTCATAATTATGTGCCGAATTTGGTCTGGCGAATTCACCATTAGGACTTGAATTTGATTTGGCGAATACACTATTCGTACCTGAATTCAGCTGACCACAAAATCCTGTGTCACACGAGTGTGCAGCGTTGCAGAGAACACCGGGGACCCAGGTAAGACACACAGGCTCGCAACAGGTACAATCTTTATAGAGGTGATGGATGGCACCTAAACGGAAGAGGGTATCATGTACTGTGGAGGTTGGAGGATATTTTAAACTAGTGGTAGGAGGTAGAGGGACATAGAAAGCTACAAAATGGAGATATGACCGCAACAAGATGGGCTTTAGCTCAGCACAAGGAGGGGAGGTGGAGATAAGAGTGGGGCATAATCAGAACAGAAAAGGTGTGTAATTGTAATAAAATTCCATTTAAAGAACAAGAAACTTACAATCATATTAAATGTATGCTTACTGTTGCAAGGAGCGTAAATAACAAAATGGGGGAACTAGAGGCAATAGTGTACACTAAGCAATATGACATAAAAGGCATACACGGTGGGATGAGACAGATGACTGGGCAGCTAAGTTAATTAGTTACACATTATTTAGGACGTGCCCTCGCTCTTACATTGGTCTGTACAAGATATTGGTACAGACAATGGAGTTTCCCCACTGGACCACCAGGACTCCTGGTCACCTTCCACTGAACCACCAGGGAATGTAAGCAAGAGGGGGGGCAAAACACACACACATAATTCAGACATCACACTCACCACTCAGCCACTACACAAACTGTCACACACAACACTCTATCAACATACAGCTCTAGGAGGGGGTCCCAATCTGACACCCTGCCTGGGGCTCTGGGCAATCTTAACCCGGTTCTTTTCATAACAGTAACATTTACAATAATTTTTATCAGGATTATTCACTAAAGTGGGAATTGAAGTGAATTTTAAAATTTAAGACCAAAGCAGCCAAACTGGACGCATTGCTGAACTAGAGAATGCTTCCAGGTCGGCTATTTTTCCTTGAATTTGAAATCACTTGGAATTCTCACTTTATTCAATAACCTTGTTAATTTGTGTCCCTATCAGAGCTCAATAACTACTGAACTCACAGAGTATGAATATGAAACCAAGTTCCATCAATAATACTCATACAGAGTTCTTTACTAAAGTCAGAATTCAAAGTGGATTGCATGTCAATCAGCAGTTGCTAAGGCCAGTATAGTCATGTATTTAAAGGGGCATAAATTCCAATAACGAAAATATAAACATATTTTGCCTCTTTATAAATCAGTGGTAAGACCACACCTTAATTA
Organism: Pelobates fuscus; assembly: GCF_036172605.1. NCBI lineage: Eukaryota > Metazoa > Chordata > Amphibia > Anura > Pelobatidae > Pelobates > Pelobates fuscus. The sequence continues at coordinate 146,888,546 of NC_086321.1, read as the reverse complement.
TGCTGTGTAATTTTAAGCACCTGTTCTAAAGAAGGATATTTTGACACTAGAAAAAGTTAAAAGACGGGCTCCAAAATTAATAAAGGGAATGGAACATGTTAGTTTTGCAGAAAAGTTAACAAATTTAAATTTGTCACATTTAAATGTCAATTTGTAGGTCAAAATAGCTAAACTGGAACAATTCTCTAAGTCAGCCTAAAAATGTAAATTCACTCTGAATACTCCCTTTAGTTAATACCCCTGACAATGTACATGTATGAGTATCACTACACAGCAGTAGAACAGAATAATGCATGTGTTCACTGAAGCAACAGAATGGAATCCAAATTTGGTCCTAGCTATTTTCAAATTGATCTCATTGCTGTAGTGCAAGCTTGTAAAACTCGCGGCCCGTATGGACATATTTGCGGCCCTGCGATCTGTGAGTACATGCTTATTGTTAAAGCAGAGTAGGCACCTGCTTTCTCCACATCGTAGGTGCTTACTCTGCTAAAAGTTACCCGGCCAAGGAGGAGAGGTTCCTGGCGGCAGCGAGGATGCTCCGCCTTCCTGCTCCTCACTGCTCTCTCGCGCGCTGTCGGTAGTGACGCCGGGTGCTGGAATATGACATCATAAACGCGAGGGAGAAGTAAAGAGCAGGAAGGCTGAACTCCAGATAGAAGAGGGCACACACCAGCTCCCAAAGGTAGGGAGCAATAAATAAAATGATGTGAGTGCAAGAATGTCTTAATGTGTGTATTTGTGTCTGTCAGTGTGTGTGTCTGTCAGTGAGTGAGTGAGTGAGTGTGTGTGTGTGTGTGTGTGTCTGTCAGTGAGTGTGTGTGTGTCTGTCTGTGTGTCTGTCTGTGTGTGTGTCTGTCAGTGAGTATGTGTGTGTGTCAGTGAGTGTGTCTGTCTGTGTCAGTGAGTATGTGTGTGTGTGTCAGTGAGTGTGTCAGTGAGTGTATGTGTGTCTGTCAGTGAGTGTGTCTGTCTGTGTGTGTCAGTGAGTGTGTCTGTCAGTGAGTGAGTATGTGCGTGTTTCAGTGAGTGTGTGTGTTGGTCAGTGCTGCATTGGCTGCGACTGGACAGTGGAGTACCTGGAGGTGCATGGAGGCATGCAACGCCACGTCACATTCCGACATGACATCGACGTGCTCCACCTTCACAGGGTTTCAAGAAGTAGCGGGAGGATCAGATATGGCACAGGGTGCGGACGGCGCCATTTGGGGTATACCAGAGGCCGGACTCCTGAGTCGCATACTGGCAGCGGCAATGTGAGTGGAGTCTGCTTGTTGGCTAGAGGGGTTCTTGGGATTTAATATATGGGGGGGGAGGAAGGGACTGGGATTTAGTAGAGCGGAATGCTGTTGTTTTTTTTTTTTTTATATTGTACTTTTCAAAATAAACCTACGTTCTATGAAAATGTAAGGGTTTTTTGGGGTTTTTTTTTTTTTTTTTATGGCCCACATAAACTTAAACCTTTTTTATGTGGCCCATGCTAGACTTTGAGTTTGACATGCTTGCTGTAGTGAGATCAGTTTGAAAATGTATAAGATAAGGGCTTTAGGGGAATTTCGGTTGGTTACATAGTTACATAGTTACATAGTTAGATAGCTGAAAAGAGACTTGCGTCCATCAAGTTCAGCCTTCCTCACACCTGTTTTTTGCTGTTGATCCAAAAGAAAAAAAAAAAAAAAAAAAAACCCAGTTTGAAGCACAATTTTGCAACAAGCTAGGACAAAAAATTCCTTCTTGACCCCAGAATGGCAGTCAGATTTATCCTTGAATCAAGCAGTTATTACCCTACATTGAAAGATTATATCCTTGAATATTCTGTCTTTGCAAGTATGCATCTAGTAGCTGTTTGAACATCTGTATGGACTCTGATAAAACCACTTCTTCAGGCAGAGAATTCCACATCCTGATTGTTCTTACAGTAAAAAAACCTTTCCTTTGCCTTAGACGAAATCTTCTTTCTTCCAGTCTAAACGCATGGCCTCGTGTCCTATGTAAAGTCCGGTTTGTGAATAGATTTCCACACAATGGTTTGTATTGGCCCCGAATATATTTGTATAATGTTATCATATCCCCTCTCAGGCGACGTTTTTCTAAACTAAATAGGTTTAAATTTGTTAACCTTTCTTCATAGCTGATATGTTCCATTCCTTTTATTAATTTTGTAGCCCGCCTCTGCACTTTTTCTAGTGCCATGATATCCTTCTTTAGAACAGGTGCCCAAAATTGCACAGCATATTCAATATGTGGTCTTACCAGTGATTTATAGAGAGGCAAAATGATATTCTCGTCCCGAGAATGAATGCCCTTTTTCATGCATGACAATACCTTACTGGCCTTGGCCACTGCTGATTGACATTGCACATTGTTGCATAGTTTGTTGTCTATAACAATTCCCAAGTCCTTTTCGTGTGTTGTTATCCCTAATTCGCTTCCATTAAGGGTATACGTTGCTTGTGTATTCTTTACGCCGAAGTGCATAACTTTGCATTTTTCAACATTAAATTTCATCTGCCATTTGAGTGCCCAGTCCTCCAGTCTATCTAAATCCTTCTGCAGCAAAGTAATATCTTGCTCACATTGTATTATTTTACAAAGTTTTGTGTCATCTGCAAACACTGAAACATGACTTTCAATGCTGTCTTCAAGATCATTTATAAAAATGTTAAATAGAAGGGGTCCCAGAACAGACCCCTGAGGGACACCACTTGCCACCTCTGTCCAGCTTGAAAATTTACCATTAACGACAACTCTTTGTATTCTGTTTTTAAGCCAATGTTCTACCCAAGAACAAGCATTTTCATCGAGACCGATTTCCTTGAGTTTGAACACTAATCTTTTGTGTGGAACTGTATCAAATGCCTTGGCAAAATCCAAATAGATCACATCCACTGCAACACCCTGATCTATACTTCTACTTACTTCTTCGTAGAACGCAATCAAGTTATGGAGGCTTAGAGTTACTGGTGCATTTCCCTTATCTGCATAGGGAAACTGGATAAAATAAATTCTGATGACATTTGCCTTTTTGTGAATAGCTAAATTAGCAAAAATAGATTCAGCTGATTTAATTAGCTAACCGAATGGAAGCTGGATTGCAGGGGTAATAGGTTTGAAATTGTTGCACATGACTTTTGTGAATAGCCAGAGTTTCACATAACAAACTTTCAGTTGAAACAACAAAAACATTGAAAACAGAACATTGTATAAAACGCTATGGCAGATATCTATCAGAGTGTCTAACAGCTATGTGTGTTTTTGGCATTATTTATTAATGCTGGTATTTTTATTAACCATTCCATCCCTACGTGTAATTTTTAATTTTGCATAATTTTTCAGCAGAACAAGAGATCTACCTTTCTTTCACTTTTTCCAGCATAAAAATGGCCTGTTTTAAATTTATTTTTTACTTCATTATAATTTTGATACTTGCTTGCAAACCAACATATGTATATTTAGGACTGAATAGTTACAGAAAATTAATTGGTTCCATTCTGTACTTGTTACAATCTGGTCTCTCACTTAATTTTTTCTTAATGTGTTTAGTCACATGTAAAAATCTTTCACATGAAAGTTAATAGAAATCACAGTTTACTTGCTCCATAGAAAATGTGCTCATCAGAAAAACATTCTCCATTCTCCATTTTTATGCTAAAAAACATTGAAAAGACAACCACACAGTACCTGGTTTCCAGTACAAATAGGGCATAGGAAGCACAGCAAGCAAATGCAGAGTAAATCTGGAGTAATTGCAAGAGCATAACAAATGGCATAATAATGGCGCTAAACAAGGCTGGAATTTAACCCCTTAAGGACCAAACTTCTGGAATAAAAGGGAATCATGACGTGTCAGACACGTCATGTGTCCTTAAGGGGTTAAGACAACTAAAGTAATCAACTTATGACCATTTTAGAGCGCTTTAATAAATACGTACAGATCTCAGACCTAAAATAAAAACTTTTCAGATCACTTGGTTAAATCTCCACAATGTGTGGTGTATAAGAGTATCGCAATTAAAACTGCTGATATGAAATGGGATTATACTAGAGTAAGCGTACTTATAAGTTATTTGTATAAATAAAATGCAAGTCATTTGTTATAAATGACTTAATCGTGTATATAGCCAACAACAGGTAATTCAAAGGAACAATCTGGGCACCATAACATCTGCATCTCAATGAAGTCGTTTTGGTGCCCTAAGGTCCTGGCCATCCACTCAGCACTTTTGTTTTGTTTCTGTCCTTGGTACGTGACTTTCTCAGGCATTTTTTTTCAGTGAGAAAGTCACTGGGGGCTGAGAGCATCTCACTCTAGTATATAGCCCATCATTTATTTGTTCCAATTTCTCATTGTCTGCAATCTTATCAATTCAGAAAAGCCGGGCTATCCTCATCTCACCTCCCCAAACCTGTATCATTTTTTTGCTATTTTAATATATTGCTTATGTTCTCAGCAATCAGTCAAACATATATAGCATATTTAGCTTTTTTATTTCATTCTTTAACTTATTGTTTTGCATAGAACAGCATGCTTTGCAATTATGCCACTTCGGTAATTATATGAGGAACACAGACATATAGCATAACAGTGTGTGGCAATAGAAATCTCGGAACATTTTTTATGGTTATATCATTAAACAAAACATATAAGGTCACGTTTATCCAGCCAGTAGCTGATGCAGAAACAAAACCGAATCCGGCTTAAGACATAAGAGTGGTAGGCTAACTGGACATGCAAAATCATTGGGATTCACAGAGTGTAATTACAGATCAAGTGCATGAGAGTGCAGGTAAGACTAGATGAGCTATCTGCATAGGTGATGGTGGCCCGTTAACATTATAACTTTGTAAGCATCATGTATAGGCAGACCTGGCAAGGTATTGTGTGTTATTCAAGCAGCAGTTACAGACTGGAAGGGTCTATAGCAGGGGTGTCCAACCCACAGCACGCGGGCCACATGCAGCCCAGGACCGCTAGCAGTGCGACCCGGTTGCAGTCTGGGTAGAGAGGGACTGGACTGGCTCATTAATTAATTTAATTCATTTTCTACTCGGACTGTGACAGCCTGTGTCAGTCCGAGGGGATTAATGAATGGGGTGCTGGGGGGTGCTGATGGCCGGAGGGAGCACTGTGAGGCTCCCTTCACAATTTATGGCAATTTCGTGTCCATGCTCCACCCCCAAACACAAGCTCCACCTCGTGCACATAAGTCACTCCTCCAGGTGCAAACTCTGCCCCCGCACTCAAGCAGTAAGAGGTCAAGAAATGGCTCCCCCAGTCTTCAGTGCCTTTTATCAGTGACTTTGTGTGTATGTGCTTCCTAGTGAGTGAGCTTGTATGTTTGTGTGTCAGTGAGCTTGCCTGTAGTGAGTATGTGTGTGTGTTTAAGTGAGCTTGTCTGTAGTGAGCATGTGTGTGTGTGTCAGTGAGCTGGCACAGTGATTAATGTAATTTTTGTGTATGATTTGTCAGTGATTGTGTGTGTGTGGTGGGGGGGTCTGTGTGTTTGTCTGTGATTGTGTGTGTATATCTCTGATTATGTGTGTGTCTGTGATTATGTGTTTGTTGGTATGTGATTGTGCGTATTGATCTGTGACTGTGTGTATGCGTCTGTGATTGTGTGTGTATATCTGTGATAATGTGTGTGAATGTATGTGATTGTGTGTATAGGTATGTGATTGTATGTGTGTATGTATGTGATTGTGCGTACAGGTCTGTGATTGTGTGTGGGTATATCTGTAATTGTGTGTATAGGTCTGTGATTGTATGTGTGTGTGGGTCTGTGATTGTTTGTGTATGCATGTGATTGTATGTGTGTGTGGGTCTGTGATTGTGTGTGTATGTATGTGATTGTATGCGTATATCTGTGATTATGTGTATGTATCTGACTGTGTGTAAAGGTCCGTGATTGTGTGTGTGTGTGTGTGTGTATTTGTAATTGTGTGTATAGGTACATGGTTGTATGTGTGTGTGATTGTGTGTGTATGTATGTTATTGTGTGTATAGGTATGTGATTGTATGTGTGTATGTATGTATGTATGTGATTGTGCGTACAGGTCTGTGATTGTGTGTGGGTATATCTGTAATTGTGTGTATAGGTCAGTGATTGTATGTGTGTGTGGGTCTGTGATTGTTTGTGTATGTATGTGATTGTATGTGTGTGTGGGTCTGTGATTGTGTGTGTATGTATGTGATTGTATGCGTATATCTGTGAATATGTGTATGTATCTGACTGTGTGTAAAGGTCCGTGATTGTGTGTGTATATTTGTAATTGTGTGTATAGGTACATGGTTGTATGTGTGTGTGATTGTGTGTGTATATCTGTGTGTGTACATATGTGACTGTGTATAGGTCTGTGATTGTGTGTGTGTTTGTGTGTATGTGTGTGTGTGGTTCTGTGATTGTGTGTGTGTGTATATTTGTTATTGTGCACATAAATCTGTGAGTGTATGTGTGTGTCTGTGATTATGTGTGTATAGGTTTGTGATTATGTGTGTGTGTGTGTATGTGATTGTGTGTTTATATCTGTGGTTATGTGTCCGTATGCATATCCATGTGTATGCATTTAGTAGATAGCTCCCTAATTTGGTATCCTTAAATGTGTCAATTGCACATAAGGATAACAAATAAGAGAGTAATCTACTAAACAAAATTAATAAAATGGGTTTTTAAATTTTATTATTTAAATTAATTATATTATAGATTTTATGTGTGGCCCAAGACAATTCGTCTACGCTCAATGGTTGGACACCCATGGTCTACAGCATGAGAAAGCATAATCATTTGCAAGGTTTAAGTATGTAAAACAAGGTATTCTGAAAGCATTTTACATAGTACTAATGGGAAACATGAGTATAGAATGCGGTAAGAGTACCCGTAACCTAGGGGGCAGCAGGGGGGAGAGGGTTGAGAGTTCCTTTATAGATAATAAGGAGAGTAGACTGAGAGTGTATCGGGCCACTATGGGCTCAATGCGACTCGGGTCAGGTGAGCTCAATATAGATATATTAAAACAGGAGAGAGGCAACCAGGCTTAAAATGTGACAGTATAAGCAAAAAAGTGGTTAGCTGAGGCCATATCTGCTTTTGCACCTTTGGCGTGTGGAAAAATGGCATCCGTCTGGTCAGATGGACACAATGAGATAATAGCAGTGTGTCTGGCCGCGTTTGGGTGGTAATACCAATGGTATGAGCCTGGATTTTGCCAATGTTGTGGGAGCCTCTAGCATGTACAACCACTCTTGTGCTGAGTCAAGCTCTGCCCCCAGCATCTTTTCTTTTTGTGTACTTTTTAACTCACTTCCTTTAAACACTAAGTGGGTTTGATCAGTACCTTTATCACCTTCTGTTCCTGTGTTATCATATTTATGTAATCACAATAATGAACTGTGAAAATAATAAGTATGTTTTGTTTATCCATAGTACAATTCTAAAGAAGAACTTATCACTTTACAGATCTTGAGAAAAACACAAAGTTATTCACTACAGTGTGAATTTCTGAAATTCAAACAGGAGTTCAGAATAACTGAAGCGGAAGTAACAATATAGATTATCTGAGATTTTGTTTCCAATTTAGCTATAGTGACCTAAAATTAAGATTTCACTTTCAATTTGCAAGCTAAATATGGTGTCAAAGTTTAAAATGTACTTTCTTAAACTAAACGTTATTAAATGGCGGCACTTCCCTCCTTATTGTGCATTCGAGCAATGCATCATGAGTTGCTTATATTTTATTTAACAGACACTAGAAAAATATCTTGATTGTATTTTACTTAGGGTGATTACTGACTTTGGAGCACAGTAGTTGCTTGGATCTGTGACATGCAGACATCCCTTTAAGTGTTCCTTGATGTGTTATTGTTACTGCGATATATAGAGTAGCTGTTTTTCATCACTTTCCTAACCACCCGGATTTGTTTTACATGTTGAATATGTTATAATAAATGTACATTATTTTGAAAGTTCACTTATAGTCTCTCTAAGTCTGGCTCTACCAGAGAGATGAATAGTATTAATTTGACAGAAGGAGAGAGAAATCTGATCATTTTTGGCTATTTTTTTTCACGTGTGCTCTTTGTTAAAAAAATAAAAATAAAAATAATTTAAAAATAAACATTTGTGCTTCTGCACACATTTCTAAGGCTCCTTCTGAAGTACTGTGAGACAGGGATTATGGTGTAATCACTTAGACTTATTTTTTTGTTAACTCTTAGTTAATCAATATATCTGCAAATGATGAATGAATGAATGAATGAATGAATAAATACATAATACAAACTGGTACATTTTTAATAGCTTTTTAGTTATCATCTAAAAGCAATCAGTACATTAAATTGTTGTTTTACAGAGCATGGAGACGCTGAACGTAGGTGCTGGACACTGTGCGGCACTGACACAGGAAGTACCTCTAGTGACTGTCTGAGTGACTGCCACTAGAGATGTTAGCAGCAATGTAACCACTGTCTTTTCTCTGAAAAGGCTGTATTTACATAAAAATGCCTGCAGGGACAGGATATAGACACCAGAACAACTACATTAAGCTGCAGCGATTCTGGTGACTATAGTGTCCCTCTACGAAGGTATTTTCAAAGAAAATATTAACATTCTGCCCTTTCATTGGGCCATATAAGGATATTGTAGTCATAAATAGAACTATTAGCTTTAATAGCTGCACATACACTTCTACTGCATTGTGGATATGACAGACTGTAGGAAACAGGGAGTATGGGCCGTGTCATAGGATCAATAGTTTAATCCTATAACGAACATGAACTCCACTTATAAAAATTTTTTTTAGTAGATCCAGCAAATAGCTTAAAATTTAAACAAAGTAAAGCCCACATCTATTCACTGTCTCCTTTTCCCAGTGCTAACCTTTATGAAACGGTATTCAGCTCTGACTGGCTGAATCACATTTGTCTATATTGTGAATAGCATTAGTCATGCACTTGTTTCAGACATTTGCTCAAGTTTGAAATAGATTAAGCTATATTTCTATTCCAGTCCTGTTTGTTTTGCTTGTTATATCGTATTATATTTCACAATGCTGGTATACATATTGTGTCGTTTTCACAGCCAGAGTGGCAGCAACAGGTGTTTCATTTTATTCATGTAATGAAACCTGGACTGACAAAGAGAAACTAACAAACAGTATTGGCAGTTATTTACAGATAAGGGAGTATATATGACTAATACCACAGGTGAAAACAGGAGAAATATGCTGGCTGCACTGTACACGTATGGAAATGTTGGCACTTGGAATAGTAGAATGATATATAAGACTCTTGATGAATATCTGAGAGAGTGTTTTATATAGAAGCAGCAGGCTAGAGTGGGTGAATGAATAATGATTTAAAGAGCAAGTCAAATATTATAGGGTGGGGGGGGGGGTTTGATCTTGTTTGGAAATAAAGTAAGGTCATCAGTACCTGGAAGAGTGAACAGAGGTGAGTTATTGGGGGGGGGGGGGGAGGAGAGGGGCGTTATTTAAGCTAGTTACAGAGTATTTTTTATTTCAGGTAATGGTGGTACATCCAACAGAAATCACCAGCCGATCCTAACAGGATATGAGAGAAAATAAGAAATTAGAAAACTAGAGCATAGTTATGACATGAGTCATGGCTGTATTGTGCATTCATTTTAAAGAAAACTGGCTGAGTAGTAGTTGGTAATCAATAGGGTCAAAGACATCAGGGAAATTCTGAAGAATTAAATGGAATAGAATCCTTTGCATGTTTCAGAGAGCAAGCTGTCAGAGACCAATATTAAGGCTGTCTCAGTCAAGTGAAGATGTCCAAAAAACAGATTAAAGATGGTTAAGAGTAAGACGGTTGTTAGAACAGATGTAGTTAATCAAGTGATTATCACCAGTTCTCTCTAGTACTTTAACGGCAGAAAATAGAAATGAGAGAGCTCTCATAAATATGTCTTGGGTAAGGTCAAATTTTTTATAGAATGGATGTTATAAGACAGTTCAAGGTTACCTGGTGTAATCAAGTAATCAATTAAATGAATAGTACGTTAACGGGAGCGCGTTGGGCGTGAAGAGGAAAGGAGGGGATGATACCATGTCATCATTGTCATGAGCACAACATTAGGAAAGATGAGTGGACACAGTGGTGTTGTATACATTGACTGAAACATAATATTGAATCTGATAGTGTATTGACAGTGAAATTAACAATAAACTCTTGGACAGTGAATACGAAGTATGGCAATGGTATGGAAAGGCACTTGCAAATATGCACTAAAAAATATGTATAGTAAGAGAAAATAAGAGTACTTTAAAATACTGTTATACAGAAGGCTGAAATCCCCTTAAATAAACTAGGTTCTTTGGCTGTATTTACACAGTGAGCAACCTCAGCAGTTTTCCTACAATATGATCAGAACTCTCCCCACTGCTGGTTTCCACAGACTGCTGTACCAGCTATTTGTGTATTTATATTCTGATGCTCTAAGTGAGCACATGAAGAAAAAAAAGTCACAATACGAGACATACCAAGAGAAAGGGGAGTATTACTAGCTAATGTAAATGTATGACTTTTGCTTGATTCAAATGAAAACGTTAACTGGACTGTAATTAAAATAACAGCCTGGTATGGCTGTCTGTTTAGATGAACTGTTGGCAAGTCTGGGAACCAGGCTTTGTCGAGGACTGTAGTTAGCTGTAAAGTCAGCTCTCCCAGTCTACTTTATTGTGCCGTATAATTTATCACTATGGCATTCTTTGTACAACAATTGGTTGGTATGGCATAGATTCCCTAGTGCTATTTATACAAAGTCACTGATATGCAAGGTCTGAGTTTACGCATTACTAATGGGGTAAAATAATAGAACACGGAACAATAGCAATCATCGACTAGAAATAAAACCAACAAAACAGGCACTGCAGGGCTTAATTTGATGCATGACTTAAAGGTGCAATAAGGCGCACCGAATCTTAAACAGATTCTTCATAGTGTAGCTGTTCACACCATCTATTAATTATAATAATTTGTTTTCCAATAGGTTTGAAGAACTAAAGACTGCCGAGTAATTAAAATGTTACAAAATTGCCAGTGTAACAGGTCACATTTTTTTCTATAGACTTTAAGAAGAAATGATCTTTGGTACTTGAACTGTTGTGGCTACAATGGGAGATGTAATAGCAAGACTCATAGTCCATAATAGCCAGACAGGCACTGACTGACTGTTCTAAAATATATTTACAGTGATGTAGGCTCAGCATTATTGGAAATGTGGTGAAGAGCAGATTTTGTTGCACAAAATTTAAAGGGGAATAGTAACTTCCCACGATTTGATTTGTTTTTTTTTGTTGAAATTCTTTATTTTTGATGTGAATGAGTACAACAGGCAATCTTGCCCAGATAGGAAAAGCAAGGCGAGAAAAAATACATAGAATAACAATATATGGCGCACAAGAATACCTGCACAGAAAATAAAAGTATAAAACAAGGTCATGCATGTCTAGGCAATAATCGGATGCTGAACTAGTAGAATTGGATAAAAGGATGCTCTGACACGGTGAGAGAACAAAAAAAAGAATGCGAGGTAGTCAAGATAATGTAAAATATGTCATGGAGAGTATAAGAGGAAAGTCAAGCTGTACTAACTGATAAAAATGCTATACAAAGGTACCTCTGGGTATTAAACAAGCTTATGAATAACAGCCTACGACTATTCTCATAGAAATACGTACAAATGGTGGATCACACTTCTTATAACTTCCTAAAAGAAAACTAACATAAAACCATATAGTGTAATACAGTAAATTATGGGTTTGAAAAAGGAAGATATAAAGATCTTGTACTCACAAGCCGGGAGCCAAATAAAATCATATGGCTCCCATGAGTTGAGCAGTGGGACACTTAATAGGACGTCCCTATCCTCTCTTGGGCTGTTCTGGAGATAACAGGAACAGTGGAGAAACAACTTCCTTCTTGTTCATCAATTTATTGATAAATAGTATAAAAAAATACACAGGACTGCTTTAGGTAACATAGAGTTAAAAGAAGCAATGTCCAATAGCCAAATGGCTGTTAAAGTCCATAAAAGGCACCTAAAAATAAAGTGCAAATAAGGTAGGCTTGAAAAAGTCCTTACTGGTCTTGAATGTATTGGGCACAAATGTCCACCAAGGTCCTGATACGCGTTTCGCCCCTAATGTGGGGCTTCCTCAGTCAGTGATCCAAGAGTACAAGATCTTTATATCTTCCTTTTTCAAACCCATAATTTACTGTATTACACTATATGGTTTTATGTTCGTTTTCTTTTAGGAAGTTATAAGAAGTGTGATCCACCATTTGTACGTATTTCTATTGTTATTTTTAAAGTGGTTTAAGGGGTCCCACTTAGGTGGTCACAACAATCTGTGTTGTCACACTCTATCACTTTTTCTACTGTATTTATTTTACTTATGACTATTCTCATGGTTAGTAAGACAGCCATGAAACCGGGATGGTGATCTCGGCAGATGTGAGAGAGAAAAAAGGCAGTTTAACCTAACTATTGTGGGCCACATCTGAAAGTCCAGCTCTATGCCTGACCTGGAATCTCCATTCCCCTCCACAGCACTAAGTAGGTCTTGCTGGGTTCCCCCATCATGCGAGCTGCACTGCCTCCAATCCTCGCACATTCGGTTTCAAGTCTTGAAGGGGGCTTATGCCCAATGTCCATAAGACCACCAGGTGCTTAAAAGTTGACCCTGAGCCCACATGCTCCTGACAAGTCTCTAGGCCTATGGAGGGCGGCGTAGATATTTTCCCGCCTGGGCCCCCAGCCTAGAAGAGTGTTGTGAGTGGTCAGTTCGGCAGCTTCATCCTTCTGCACAGCTGGTGGGTCTGGTAGTGTAAATCGGCAATTAATCCGTCAAAATTCCAGGCATATTTCCTCAAACCTGGTGTGGAAGAGGTCTCACTTTGCTGGATGTCTGGAGTAGCGGCCATGACACGCGGTACCTCGGGTATCACGCTGGCAGGCCTCTGTCGGAGGGCTATGTAACACAGTGGGGACCGGGATATCCCCCACCAGTTTAAAGGGGGGAGGGGGAGGATAAAGAGGCTGCAGATATGTATCCGCAGAAAGAGCACTTGGCGTCAGGGGATCGGTCGCCTCCCCAACATACCGTGTGCCAAATGCAGTAGGCCTCAAGCTCAGATGCGCACGGCAATCAATAGGACGGTTGAGACTGCACTCAAATGGCTACATATAGAGCTGTTGCAGGCAATATAAAATCTCATTTGCAGGTATTTCCACAGCAATTGAGTATTTTTGTGCCATGTCGATGAGAGCTACAAGAATACGTGTCCGGCCATCTTGGATGCCTGGCCCTCCCCCTATGATTTTTTTTTCGTGTCTATTTCTTATATTTAACACATTTTTATTTGTGAGTTGCTAATAATAAAATGCAGAAACTTACACGTATTTATCCTACAACATATCACAAACATCACAATGAAGTACAAAACATACCAGAAGGACCTGCACACATAAATAATAACACTCTTGTTACTCTACAGACAGTGAGCTGCACACTTCCAAATAGCGATATCCAAAGTAGAATCTGGGCACACAAGTCATAAATATTAATATTTTATAGAGCAGAACCACAAGACAATGTTTCGACTCCATATTGGAGTCTTTTTCAAAACATTAACAGTTGATAAAGATTCCTCTACAGAGCTGAAATGTTGTCTTGTGCCAGGATAGTAGTTTGGATTAAACATCACAACATATATATTTGGAAATCATGTAGTGCAGCAAGCAAAGGCCTAGGGGAATGATTTTAAATTGTGTAATGTGTGTGAAAGAAATGATATGAAAGGATTATGAAACCAACAGGATGATGCCATTTAAACTGTTATGGAATAAAACCAAGAATCTTCGTATTTCTTCAGAAGGTCTGAGCCTCACAGTCAGAATGCATGCCTTAAGAACAGATGATGTTCATGTGAGACATTCCATACACTGCTGATGGAAAGCAAGTCTGTGTCATATGAACTAATTAATTTCAAGCATGCTTCTCTAAGCCAGCATGTAACCCTTTTTGTGCAAGAAGAGTGTTTGCCCTGGTTTCTGGTATCCAGTGAGTTCATAACATTCAACAAAGTGTATCATCATTATATCCTTAGAACTCATGAGAATTTGGTCAAGAGGCTCGGCATCTGACAGCGTACTGTACCATCAAGTCAAAGTGTTCTTCTCCAGATGGGAGAAAGAGGGGTTGGTGATGTTTAGCTATATCTACCCCTCTTCCACATTTTATACTACAGATGCCTGTTTTGCCAGCCTTATGTCAAAATACAACCACCATTTTTATTCCGTGATATGATTTTTGGAAAGCTGCATGTTAGCCTGCCTCTTAAAAAAAAACCTGTAAGTTTGTATATATATATATATATATATATATTTTTACTTTAGATCCATTCTGAAATAATAACATATACAGGGAGTGCAGAATTATTAGGCAAGTTGTATTTTTGAGGATTAATTTTATTATTGAACAACAACCATGTTCTCAATGAACCCAAAAAACTCATTAATATCAAAGCTGAATATTTTTGGAAGTAGTTTTTAGTTTGTTTTTAGTTATAGCTATTTTAGGGGGATATCTGTGTGTGCAGGTGACTATTACTGTGCATAATTATTAGGCAACTTACCGTATATACTCGAGTATAAGCAGAGTTTTTCAGCACATTTTTTGTGCTGAAAAAACCCAACTCGGCTTATACTCGAGTCATAGTCTGTATTATGGCAATTTGCATTGCCATAATACAGACTGGGGGCTGTGGGTGCTGGCAGAGCTGTTACTTACCTGTCCTGCAGCTCCTGTCAGCTCCCTCCTCCTCCGCGCCGTCCGTTCAGCACCTCGGTCAGCTCCCAGTGTAAGTCTCGCGAGAGCCGCGGCTCTCGCGAGACTTACACTGGGAGCTGACAGAGGGAGCTGCACAGACCGCGCGGAGGAGGAGAGAGCTGACAGGAGCTGCAGGAAAGGTAAGTACAGCTCTGCCAGCACCCCTCTCCCCCCCACTGAACTGCCAATGACACTGGACCACCAGGGAAGGAGCCCCCCTCCCTGCTATGTATCAAGCAGGGAGGGGGGACGAAAAAAAAATATAATAATAAAAAATAATAATAATAATTAAATAATAATACAAAGAAAAAAATAATATAAAAAATTATAATAATGAATAATATATTAAATGCCCACCCCCACCAACACATACACAAACACACACTGCATCACACACACTCACACTTCATTCATATACACACACTGCACTCACACACACTGCATTCATACACACTGCACTCACACACACACTGCACTCACACACACACTGCACTCACACACACTCTGCACTCACACACACACTCTGCACTCACACACACACTCTGCACTCACACACACTGCACTCACACACACTGCACTCACACACACTGCACCACACACACTGCATCACACACACTGCATCACACACACTGCACTCACAGACACTGCACTCACAGACACTGCACTCATACACACACACACTGCATTCATTATATACACACACTGGAAATAAATATTCAATTAATATATACGCACACACACTGCACTCATACACATACACACACACACTGCACTCACACACTGCATTCATACACGCACTGCACTCATACACGCACTGCACTCATACGCACACACTGCATTCATTATATACACACACTGTAAATAAATATTCAATTAATATAATTTTTTTAGGATCTAATTTTATTTAGAAATTTACCAGTAGCTGCTGCATTTCCCACCCTAGTCTTATACTCGAGTCAATAAGTTTTCCCAGTTTTTTGGGGTAAAATTAGGGGCCTCGGCTTATATTCGGGTCGGCTTATACTCGAGTATATACGGTAACAAAAAACAAATATATACCCATTTCAATTATTTATTTTTACCAGTGAAACCAATATAACATCTCAACATTCACAAATATACATTTCTGACATTCAAAAACATAACAAAAACAAATCAGTGACCAATATAGCCACCTTTCTTTGCAAGGACACTCAAAAGCCTGCCATCCATGGATTATGTCAGTGTTTTGATCTGTTCACCATCAACATTGCGTGCAGCAGCAACCACAGCCTCCCAGACACTGTTCAGAGAGGTGTACTGTTTTCCCTCCTTGTAAATCTCACATTTGATGATGGACCACAGGTTCTCAATGGGGTTCAGATCAGGTGAACAAGGAGGCCATGTCATTAGATTTTCTTCTTTTATACCCTTTCTTGCCAGCCACGCTGTGGAGTACTTGGACGCGTGTGATGGAGCATTGTCCTGCATGAAAATCATGTTTTTCTTGAAGGATGCAGACTTCTTCCTGTACCACTGCTTGAAGAAGGTGTCTTCCAGAAACTGGCAGTAGGACTGGGAGTTGAGCTTGACTCCATCCTCAACCCGAAAAAGCCCCACAAGCTCATCTTTGATGATACCAGCCCAAACCAGTACTCCACCTCCACCTTGCTGGCGTCTGAGTCGGACTGGAGCTCTCTGCCCTTTACCAATCCATCCATTTGGCCCATCAAGACTCACTCTCATTTCATCAGTCCATAAAACCTTAGAAAAATCAGTCTTGAGATATTTCTTGGCCCAGTCTTGATGTTTCAGCTTGTGTGTCTTGTTCAGTGGTGGTCGTCTTTCAGCCTTTCTTATCCTTGGCCATGTCTGAGTATTGCACACCTTGTGCTTTTGGGCACTCCAGTGATGTTGCAGCTCTGAAATATGGCCAAACTGGTGGCAAGTGGCATCTTGGCAGCTGCACGCTTGACTTTTCTCAGTTCATGGGCAGTTATTTTGCGCCTTGGTTTCTCCACACGCTTCTTGCGACCCTGTTGACTATTTTGAACGAAACGCTTGATTGTTCGATGATCACGCTTCAGAAGCTTTGCAATTTTAAGAGTGCTGCATCCCTCTGCAAGATATCTCACTATTTTTGACTTTTCTGAGCCTGTCAAGTCCTTCTTTTGACCCATTTTGCCAAAGGAAAGGAAGTTGCCTAATAATTATGCACACCTGATATAGGGTGTTGATGTCATTAGACCACACCCCTTCTCATTACAGAGATGCACATCACCTAATATGCTTAATTGGTAGTAGGCTTTCGAGCCTATACAGCTTGGAGTAAGACAACATGCATAAAGAGGATGATGTGGTCAAAATACTCATTTGCCTAATAATTCTGCACTCCCTGTAGTATAAGATAATATAATAATAAGATATAGGTAAGATATGGTATAATAACTCTTGTACGTTTAACTCCCCCGGACATAATAATATCTGTGGATGAACAATTACCTCCCTGACGATCTAATTATATCAGTATTTTTGAATGTTAAAGCGGTACATTGTTTTGTATGAATTTTTTTTTTCATATTGTAGGCTTGTAATTCTTAGGATAACTCACTTAAATCTGCCCAAACAAGAGAAAGTTTGAAATACGAAATTATAAATTATAATTACAATAAATAATTCTAAATAATAATATGATAATAAATAATACATTTATAATAATTAAAATAATTTAATAATAAAATTAATAATGTAATCAAACCAAAAACACGGAAATGTGTCCAAACAAGGGTTCAATATTACTAGTCACTGTAATCCTAGACACTGCATATTGGTTTAGCAAACATCCCAGGTATGAACAATTTTGAAACATGGGACTGCACAAAGTCCGACGTCACAATCAGGACAATGGAACCTGGTTTCCTTTCTGATTTTCTTTCCACTGTCATCTCGCTTCGAGCAACAAACCACGCACATCCTTGTAGGTGCTGATTTTTCCTCGGTTGGTGGGATGTAGTCCATGAAGAGACGACCAGTCAGGTGTTCCGTTTTGACAATGCCAACAGGGAAATTTCCTATAGGGAAATCCTAATGCGAGCGCAGCCATTGGGTGGGTGGAGGATTCAGGATGGATTCAGGTAAGTGACTGAAGGGGCTTTAACCCCTTCAGCCACACGGGAGGGGTGGCACGAGGGAGGTGGGCACTTCAGGATTCTATAGTGACAGGAAAACAGCTTTGTTTTCCTGGCACTATAGAATCCCTTTAAATAAACAAACTGTTTAAATATTTATCCAGTCTATAAGCAGAAGGATGCTGTATGCAATATGTTTAAAGGGAAATGTAGGGACTTTAACAACGTCATCTTATTAAAGTTGTTACAGAGCCTGCAGCCCTGTCCCCCTTTCACCCCAAAACCCAATATTAAACTAATTAGAAAGAAGCGCCTCTAAGCCCTCTGAGTATGTTCTCATACCATAACATATTGTGACCAATGGAAGTAGATAAAAAAAAATGTCCAGACACAGCAGGTGATTTCTTTTGAAAGGCAGTCTTTATTTGGAACAGATAAATAAGAGCAACGTTCTGGCTCCTAGAAGCCAAAACATTTTCTACTCTTGTCGTTAGATAAATTTTTAAGGACGATCCAGGCGCTACGCAAACCCCTCTGTTCTGTAAGTTCCTGTGATATCTGTGGGTCAGGGACTGAGCTTATATGTGCATCAGGTTTTGCAAATCACATAAATTATAAGACACTGTGTAGAGAGAGACAGGGACAGGAGACCTCCTCGTACCATATTTGTTCAAAGAGCATATATTGTTATGGAGCTTGGAGTGTCCCTTTAAAGAAAAGAGACCTACCTATTGTTGCCAGCTGTCTAATTGTTTTTCAAGATGGCATGCAAAAGGTTAGGCCCCATTTCCATCACACTGATCGAGCCAAGAAAATTAATGTATCCTGTATTTATCCTTGGTTGCTTTTAAAACCTGAGTGTGCATCACCTGGGGCATTAATCATATATGTATCTTACATAATGGATGGCATATACTTATTAATAATGAATCACAGTGTACTACAATATCACTGAGAATCAGAGGATGTTATTCAACTTCATTATGGAGTTAAAGGTGAACTATAACTTTTGGAGAATGCACTAGAGTACAAAATGGTAGTCAACGGAAGAACCCTCGAGACCAGCCTCTATGTGAGCTGCTTGGATTTTGTCCTGTCTATTTAGATGCAGATGTAAACAAAGGGATAGAAAGAAATATGAACAGGACTTAGAGTGATTGGATTTAATATTAAAAGAAAGGAAACTCTAATAGGTGAAGTAGCAAAACCAGAAACAAGTGGAGGACAAGACAAAATAACATACCAAGGAATGGTGCAAGCAGTAGGTAGAGAATGGTCATATAACAATCCAAGTCAAATACACAAACAGAGCAAGGAACATAAAGCCACAACACCCATATTACTTCTCAGAGTTTTGAACTATGAATAGGCCATGTGGAGAGGGAAGACAGTTTTTGATAGCTCTTTCGTATGTGCATCAAATTGGCATCCATAAAAGACCCAGGAAGAGTAACGCATGTGTCAAGGTGTGCCAGTACTTGGCTCTGTATTGCACAGAAAGGTCAGGTCTTCAATCACTAAATGATGCATGGGTTAAGCGTTCTTCCTCAAATCATCTGCTAGAGTGTTACTGATAGTAATAATTATTATTATTTCATTATTTATATAGTGCCAGGAATTTCCGTAGCGCTGTACAATGGGTATCAACTTACTCTAGTGAGGAAGAGTTTGTGGAGGGAACTGCCCAGTATGATATGATTGGATGACATGCTTGGAACAGTTAAGTAATGTTTCCTATAAGTCATTTGAGTACCTGGAATTGTCTTTTATCTTGTGAAATTATTAAGTTCCTCTGTACTACAAGTGGTATGAGAGTATCATTGGTTCAGTATCTATTATTTAAGACATTGTATTTTTTATTTATATTCTATATAAAATTCTTCCATCCTAGAGAATGATTGAAAGCAGTAGGTGTACCAAAAGCAAGCTCCTAGCTTAGTTTACCCTCCATTTATTGAATGCAGGTATCCAGTGTCTTCTAACACTTCCCCATACATGGATGCACATAATGACTTCCCTGTCTCTTTTGTATTATTTAATGGATAGCAGTTTAAGTATGGTGGGCGTTGATTCCATTTCCATATGTTATCAGTTTGCAACATATTATGGTTTTCAAGAGCATGAGGCATTTTAGATGTAGTTTTTTTTAGAATTATCACTTGTTGTAGTACTGTACTTAAATTATATTAAAATAACAGAATAAGAACAACTTAAATTATGTTAAGATAAGGTCTGATCCCAATGGCTGCTGGGCCCTAAAAGGTATTGCATTAAGACAGGGCTCAAAATTTAAAGTGTATACTACAAGCTATGCCAAAAAGCACTCTCTCACCAGGGGCGAATTTCTACTCCCAATGGCTCACCAATGGCAGTGGAAATTTTGAGCCCTACATTAAGATATCAGAACAAACGTTCTCTTGGTGGCTATAATTTTTATTTTTTTTTTTTTTAAAGCCCACAAAAATCCTTGAAGGAAAACTCCAGTGCCAGGAAAACAATCCGTTTTCCTGGCAATGCAGGTCCCCTCTCCCTCCCACCTCCCATCCCCGGTTACTGAAGGGGTGAAAATCCCTTCAGTCACTTACAAGAGGCAGCGACATTTCCCACATCGCTGCTTCTTCCTCTGCCGCTGCTCCTCCTCTGCATTACGTCGATCGGTGGGTGAGACTGATCCCGCCCACCGGCCGGGGAGACGTAATGCGACAGCCACTAGAGGTGGAGTTAACCCTGCAAGGTCATTATTGCAGTTTATAAAAAAACAATGGGCAGAAGTGGTCTGGGTACCTGGAGTGTCCCTTTAAATGGTCTTACCAAATGTCATCACCCACAGGTTGTTCACCACCTGTGAATTTAAAAATCAGCAAATACATATACAGATTCCCCGGGGACAATTATGTAGAAGAAAGGTGCATTATGTAAACAAACAGTATAAAACTGCATGGTGTCTAGAGCAGGCTAACCCAAACTCCAGCCTTCCAGATGTTGCTGAACTACAGCTCCCATTATTCTCAGCCTATCTATTTCATTTATAGAATCATGGGAGTTGTAGTTCAGCAACAGCTGGAGGGGAAGCCTGAAGGGCCGGAGTTTGGGGAAGCCTGCTCTAGAGGGAGGTTACCAAAGGAAATAGTACCTAAACCTAAACATACTGTTCCGATCCTCGGATATCCTTACATATCCATCATATTGAGGTATTGGGTATTCACAGGTACAATTCTTGCTCTAGTGATGGAGCAAATACTCTGTTCTACTAAAGGAACCATTCAAGAACAATTTACCACAACAGTAACCACAACAGTACTGTATATTTCAGTAGAGTCAGAAGCTCTGTCTGAGATAATCCATGCTGTGCATGGCTTAGCTCATTGACTGATTGCCTGGTAGACCCCAGACGATTCTAAAATGGTTTGACTCCTTATAGAGTTGTGACACCTGGGCACTCCTGGCACCATAACCACTATAGTATGATGTCGTTGTTATGGTGCTTTGAGTGTTTATTTAAGAAAAAAGAGCATAAAGTTACGATGTCAAATCATGTTGCCGCTTATAATATATGTCTTTCTATAACAAAATACTCCAAAGGTAGCAGAGGTAATATATCAGTGCTGTCAGGCCACAAAGCTCCTGCTTCATCCAATAAATCAAAAAGTAGAAGTCACACAGAGTTCAACAGGTCCTGTTCCTTGGACACTTGATGAACCATTTGCATGTACCCACAGACACACTTTTGTTACTTTAAATATTATGGCAGCATCATCTAAAGGCCATTCTGCTTTCTATGCCCTGTTAATTTTGTCCAACACAGCATATACTGATTCTGGATCTCTGAGATTTCTGTTGGTACTCCAGACATCACCGTAGCAATAAGATCAGTGCTCCGAGAAACATGACATTTGTTTTGGTTTCCAAATGTACTGTAATAATGCGAATCCCAAAAACCTGTATTTTGTTACTGCACTATACATTACAGAACCCCCAGGCAGTGAAGAAAGAAAGTCATATGCGGCCAGGACTCTTAGTTATCAGTAGCATTAAGCTACTTCCTCACGTAGCCTTATAAGGAGAACTGCTGAATTCCTGAGCTCTATGTAATGCAGCTGAAGGTACACACAGTCAACCTCTGTTACTGTACGGTCAGATCTCTTAACAGGAAACATACCATGAAAGACTTCCAAGAATGCAGCAACAAGTCTGCTTTACTCCTACAGGCTGTTTATTTAACACAACCGTATATGCTCGCAATGTATAACATGGCCAGCAGGAGAGTGGCAGTAGTAAAAGCATGTGTTGCTCTAGAACACATAGTATTCATTATGTAGTAAGTCAGCAAACCTGTGTTGCTGTGTTAAAGTACTATTTTGTTATCATTTATTTTTAATATGCATAACAACAGGAAAAATGTAGATGTAGCATTAACTTCTGAAGAACCGATAATCTGTGCCATTATTGCAATCACAGACCCTATGCCACCATGGAATGGTCTGTTTATTTGGAGACAGCATGTGTGGAAGGCCTTGCTAATGATTTATAACTTGCACATTCAATGTTATAATGCAATGTCCATTATTGGGCATTAACCTATTCATTATTATTGAGCATTTTTTTTGTAATACGTCAGAGTTATTCATCAAAACGACAGTTCAAAGTGAATTTTAAACAAATTGAATTTTTAAAGTCAGAATAGCTTTTAGTCAGATAGTTTGTAATGTTTCCAATTCATTTAGTATTTTGGCCTTAAATTTGAAATTCACCTTTAATTCTCATTTTAATGAATAACCCTATAAGTGTAACACTGATTTGAAACATGGAATGAATAGCTAGCAATAGTTAGCACTTAACCCCTTAAGGACACATGACATGTGTGACATGTCATGATTCCCTTTTATTCCAGAAGTTTGGTCCTTAAGGGGTTAAGGGAATACTGCAGCTTTAGGCATATATTTTTCAGTTTGAGCAGGGATTGCAGGATGTTATAATAACTCTTCTTTTACTCAACTTTTTTTTTTATACAATGTATTTTAATTTATTATCTATATAAAAGATTGGTCGAAGTCCAGTGTGGAGTCTTTCTTTAAAGTACAATTTTGCCTGATAGTTTACATTTGAAAAAACATTTGAAAAACCATGCCAACATTTTTTAACTAAGTACTCAAAATACTACCCAGCAAGTGAAAAGAAATGTTCCAAAATGTCAGAACGGTAATAAAGCCATACTACAATATGTTGCACTATACCCTCCAGCTAAAGGATGTTTGGGGCAGAACAGCACCCAATGCCGTAAGGTTAGGTGTGGGAGGTAGTAATTCCACATAAATAAGTTATTTAGCTTACCACAAATCTACAAAGTGTCCCTTTAGTCCCAGTTTTATGACCAAATAGCTCTGCCTATCCGTTCTATCCCCATGTCCTTACATAGAAACATAGAATGTGACGGCAGATAAGAACCATTCGGCCTATCTAGTCTGCCCAGTTTTCTAAATACTTTCTTTAGTCCCTGGCCTTATCTTAAGTCTAGGATAGGATTGTCTAGCATCTTAAATTTTTTACTGTATGAGAGCCAGGTGAACCACAGATTATATTACTACTAGTCCTTAGAATGGCTGGACTTAAAAGTAATAGCAGGTCTCCTCGGGCCTGCAACTAGTTGCTGGTAGCATCCCAAAGGCACAACAGCATTATAGACACAATCCAGCAGCTGCTGCAGACCATGGAGGGGAAATTATTTCAATATAGGCAAGTCCAACTTGAGTTATTGGGGTAGGGTGGGGGCGATCGGGAGGAAGGCAGGGAAGGACATTGTTAAAATACCTACAGTGTTCCCTTAAAGGGACTCTCCAGTGCCAGGAAAACATATCCATTTTCCTGGCACTGCAGGACCCTGCAGGGCCCCTCTCCCTTCCACCCCCATCCCATATTGCTGAAGGGGTTAAAACCCTTACAGTGACTTGCCTGAATCCAGTGCCGATGTCCCTCGGCGCTGGGTCAGGCTCCGCCCACGCTCGCCGGCGGGGGAGACCTAATGCGCATGCGGATTTTGCCGACGCTGGAGGTCCTCATGCATAGCCTGAGGACGTCCAGCGTCATTTAAAACACTTTTCATGTTCTAAGAACACAGAAGTCCCTCTAATGGCTGTCTGATAAAAACATCAATCATTACAGTTGCAGGGTTAAGAGTGGTGGGAGTTGGCACCCTGACCACTCATATTTGCAGAAGTGGTCTGGGTGCCTGGAGTGTCCCTTTAATGATAAAAAAGCTGGATATTGGATTGAGAACTATTACTTGGACTGTTTAATCTCTATCTTGACTGTTACATATGGGAGTACTAAGATATTGAGAAACTGACATGAATCATTCCATACTGTGTATCTACAGTGGATCCTAGTAGTGGTATAATCAAATAAACCTACATATGTCACTTACTGGGCCCCTTGAAAAAAGGAGCAACCTTACATTGCTACATTTGACATTTGAATATCACTGACAATATGTTGCACTGTACCCTCCAGCTAAATTATGTTTGAACAGCACCCCATGCCATTAGGTTAGGTCTGGGACGTAGTAATTGCACTACATAGGCAGCTGCTTCAAGTCACCTTATGGTTAATCTTGCTCGGTGTTTAGCTGAAACGTGTCACCCAGCTTTCTGGAAGTTAAGGGTTCACTGGGTGTAACCTGAATTAGAATGCCAACAAAGAGCTAAAATGGATTCTCCTCTGGACAGATATGGTCTGATGAGCAGCAAGGAATGTTGCCTTCAGTGTGGTTATTTCACATACTGTAATTAACATGCCCTGCCCGCAGACCCATGCCTATGATAACACACTGCTAGTCAAGGCAGAAAGCAGGCACAGCCCAATCACAAGCAGACATTTATGTTGTGACAAAGACAAAGGACATCAGGCAAAATCCAACAAGCCTAGCGTTCAGAAACTGTTTCACTACAGTGATGTAAACAATTGATTTTTATCTCAAAAAGAAAAAAAATATGCCATTGTCTTTGTTCTCATCCAGTCATATGTACCCTGCAAATGGAAATTTTCTATAAGCATGCATTTATTATTTATCACCTTTAATTTATTTGACACCTACCTCTCAGGTGCAGTTATACATGGATTGAACTTAAAACACCTCTATTCCGTATAAAATTATATAAGCACCAGCTGTTTTGGTAATTTTTTTTTTTTTTGTAAGTAGCATTTGAACATTTTGCATCAAAATAGTCAGAATCATTTTTTTTTTTTTGTCACTTGTAGTGAACTGAAAACTGTATTCTAAAATTTAGGGTAAAATAGCTAAGCTGTGACTATAGCCGAAAGAATTTTTACATATACAAAGGGGAGGAGACAGTTTAAAGAAGGCTCTTTTAAGCTGTAACGCAACTGACATATTGATTTTGTACGTATGTGATTCAGAGAGAACATTTTGGTGCCATTGGTATTGTGTGCCAAGTTTGCCAATTTGAGTGTTTCAGCTACAAACATATTAGGTATTTCACTCTCAGCATTTTCCATTGTGAATCAAAATATGTCTACCGCCCAAAAGGACATCTAGCCAAGCCAAGTACAACATTGGTGCAGAAAGACCCATGAAAGAATTTACAACTCTGTGTAATTTGATATTAAAACCAGGCAGTGACTTAAACCTCTTCCACTTCTGAGATCAAAACACAAGATTGTAGATACCGTGGGTTAAAGGAACGACGTAGCATTAGGAATACATATCTGTACGCCAAAGCCGACAGTCCTGCTGTGATTGTTTACTTTATGGCCTCCCAAAGGCATTACAAAAAAAGAAAAGAAAAATAAATAAATGAGAACAACATTTTTCTCTCAGGTGTGCCTCCAGGATGACGGTCCAATCCAATCTCAGAGAAAAGCATTGGGAATCTTAGCAGCATAAACGGTGTGTTTACCGCAATGCGCCCAAGATTCTGCCATAGAAAATCATTGAATACAATGATTCTGTATGGTGGCATACTGTGACAGCACCTGGCATGCACGTGTGACGTCACTGTATGTAACAGTATGAGGTATATAACCATAACATAAGGTTAGGTCTGGGAGGTAATTCCATATAAATAGGTTATTCAGCCCCAATTTGTTATCATTTATTTTTAAAATGCATAATAACAGGGAAAAATGTAGATGTAGCATTAACTTCCTAAGAACCAATAATCTGTGCCATTATTGCAATCACAGACCCTATGCCAGCATGGAATGGTCTGTTTATTTGGAAACAGCTGTTGTGGAGAGCCTTGCTAATGATTTAGAAATTATTTCCCCCTAACCCTCAAAATACCGCACCAACAGAGACACACCCATGTTGCGGCACACCCGCAGCACCCATAGTACGCAAACTAAGACCTGTGGCCCCGACCTGGGGAAGGGGGGGACCGGGGGACCGGCCTATGCACCCCTACCTTACCCGACTCCAGACACACCCTGGCTTTTCATGCCACTGTCCTACCTCCCTCCTCCCCCACTAGTGAATACAGCACAGAGAAACAACGGATATCACAACAGATTCCCACCTATAAATCAACTTCCAAAGATAGCATACAGTAGTAGACACAGACAGACGTGCCAATAGGACCCCTGGAACGTCTTGGAAGTCAAGGAAACTCCAACAAAGCTCAGGGACAAAACTAAGCCACAGACAAAAAGACTAAACGACAGAAACCGCAGAGCCCACAGATAGACTAGCGCCTGCAAAAGCCATTAGCAAGAAATAGACACCAGACCCACAGACAACCCTGAAAACCGGCCCAAGAGGCCCGAGGAACCAAAGACTGGGACAACACAAGCTCAACCACTCATTAGACTGACAAGACATACCTGTCCTCAGGGCAAACCAGGGAAGCAACCTGAGGTCTAACCTACCCTTACCCACCCCAACAACGAACTTTCAAACATTGAGTCTTAAAAACTGATTAGGCTCGCAATGTTTATTTGACAAAGCAATGTTGTACCCCCTCACCCCCTCTTAATTCTGTAACCCTAACACCAAACGCAAAAGAAAAACAACGAAAAATAAAGAATTAAAAAAAAATAATAAAAAAAAATATTTCTCAGTAGGTCAGTCCATCCAGCAGTATTCAGCCTCAGCCTGTTGTGCAAGTAGCCAACACTCTGACCCTGTATCAGACCACAAAGGCCAGCTCTAAGACAGTAGCACAGTAACTGGCTCTGTATTCAACTGCAGTGCACCTACTGCCCTCTCAGTACACCTCTACATGTATCCCTGTTTCGCGTCATCAGGAAGTACTATGTAGCTTCACCCACTTGTAACCTTTTTACCCCTCAAAGGTGGTGGAGCCCATTTCTCATTAGGTTCACCTGACAGATGTTATGCAAAATAATCTGGATAGTAATCTACTACAAAATATTGTAAGGATTGCTTATAATGAATGCATTATGGACTAGCTGGGATTTCCCAGAGTTAAGGGAGAAAAAAATAAATATAAAAATATGCCATTTATACGTTATTTTAGAAATTATAAATACTATTTCAAAAACACTTCTCTGCTTGACTTTGGATAAGAAAACAGTAATTTACAAAGACAGACACCCAAAACTGCACCAAACGTGGATGTCACCAGTGTTAGGGATGAAAAGGAAAACGTTATGGATGTAGTTATCTACAATGGGACACACAGAGGCTGCATATTGTAAATAGAAAGAGCGCTGATTTAAACAGAACGAAGAAGTGACAATGATTCAAGAGGTTTCTTTGAAGATGTATTTTTCACCTAAAACCATTGTTAAGCAGACCCAAAAATGGAGCTAAAAATAGGAGATAAGGGAAACATGACAGCTGGATAAAGTGGTGTTCTAGGAAGCTAAACATCTGAAAAATGAAATAGAAAAAAAAATGTGAAAAACGAAATTCCTGAAATTATAATGTATGATAGCTAAGGGTACGTTACAAAAGGAATCTCTTGCACCATTTCTCTTTGTAATTGTATGGTTGCTATCAGTTACAAATGGCAAAACCAGATTCTGATAACTAAACTCCACTACAGAGTTATTCATAAACTGTTCCCTCCATGCAAAGCTCTTGCTACACTATAAACCGAAGCCGTATGTCACCTTCAGGAATAGTGTTTTGATGGTCATAGCTATATGAGAGAAGAGGGAGGATTTGTGCATGTGTAGTGAGGATCACTAAACCTTTATGTTGGCAATCCAAAAACCTCATGCTAACTTGCACCTAGCGGTAAATTCTGTCTACACAAACGTCATCTTGAGCTGTGGCCATCATAAAAGTGCCATTATTTAATCAGACTACAGCAAAAGCATGCAGCCCCAAATCTGCTTTACAAGCCCTGCCTGTTTCTTGCCAGACCTTCAACGTGCTTGTGCCAGACACTTAAAGCAAAGGTCTGATATCAGACAGGATAATTATACTCGGCCAGCTGCCTGTGCCCAATACAAAATTCCCTGCCAGGCTCCTGAGAAACTCTCATGTCTGTAGCAAAAGGAAAGTTGACTTTAAGACCAAAACATGGCATCAAAAGCCATAAAGGTGTTTATAGTCTGTTGAGACATTGTAAAATCCTAAAATTATGATAACTATCTTTCAGGTTGTGCTTTTATACCAAAATATCCTTGAAAATGCCTTTATATGTTTTCTTTTCTTAATGAATGGTAAAAATATATATATCATGGTTGTTATGTAGGTTCCTTTAAGTGTATTTTTCAATTACTCTTCATGTTTCTGTTGCAAAGTTCCCTCTGAAAATATGAAACAATTAATGACCCAGGATCTGAAAGTGGCTCTCAGGCAGGTTGCTTGCATCGCACTGGGACCCCAGGTTATGCTTCTAAATTATATTATTAAAAATCCCATTAAAATTTAGAAAGCGGGCTTGACTATTGGATTATGTATGCCTAAAGTCTATAGTCTAGTCCTCATTCTTAAATGTAAAGAAAAAAGAAACATACGTGGAAAAGTTAATAGACGTACAGCACTTACTTTGCACTTAAACAGAAACCACGACTTTCACAGACAATGCATTTCACAGTTCAGTACACTTAATAAACCTGCATAATAGTGTTTTGAGATTAAAATCTTACTTTCCTGTGTGCCACGGAGAGCGACTTGCCTCAGAATTTTGAAGTCGGTTCCTCCATGTGAAACTGCTTGACTTTGGGTGCAACTGCAAATTAGTGCAAAATATTACAGCAGTTCATATGCAAGTAGTAATTGTGCAGGATCAAAAGTAATTCAACCATACTGGGAAATGATCATATGAGATCATAAGTGAGTAGTGATAACAGAGGTAACTAGGTATTTTTTTATATTTTTGGAGATGGAAATGATTGGCTATACGTAAAATCGTATTGATAAGGTAGTTAGTTACATAGTTACATAGGTTGAAAAGAGACATGTGTCCATCAAGTTCAGCCTTTCCCACATCTGTTTTTGCTGTTGATCTAAAAAAAGGCAAAAAAAAAAACAGTTTTTTGAAGCTCTTCCAATTTTGTAACAAACTAGGAATAAATTTTTTCTTCACCCCAGAATGGCAGTCAGATTTCCCCTTGGATCAAGAAGCTATTACCCAACTAATAAAAAAATATATCCCTGAATATTATGTTTTTACCAGTATTCATCCAATTACTGTTTAAACATCTGTACAAACTTTGTATTGTTGTTACAGAAAAAAAAACCTTTCCTTTGCCTTAGAGTAAATCTCCTTTCTTCCACTCTAAATGTGTGGTACAGTCTAAATAACGGTTTGCTCCTTCTCTCCCCATTCTACAGAACTATCATAAAAACAACTGCTGTGGCTGAAAACCCAAAAAATTATATGTCCGGCCGGTCTATTTATTTGTATTGGAAAGCAGTGTGCATGCATTTATTTTTCTATAATTTAAATGAAAATGAAAGAGAAATAATAGAGAACGCAAGGTTTTGTTGACTGATGCCAGGAAGGTATGGTGCACAAACCCTGATCTCACCATCTCACTGATTTTTTTTGCCTGATGCTGTGTGAAGGAATGGTACCATATTAACCAGCAAAACAGATACAAAAATATTTAAATATATATTTAAAATTAATAAAATTGATACAAAAGTGTTACTTTAACCCCTTAAGGACACATGACATGTGTGACATGTCATGATTCCCTTTTATTCCAGAAGTTTGGTCCTTAAGGGGTT
The DNA here is from genome assembly GCF_036172605.1 of Pelobates fuscus. NCBI lineage: Eukaryota > Metazoa > Chordata > Amphibia > Anura > Pelobatidae > Pelobates > Pelobates fuscus. The sequence continues at coordinate 146,858,423 of NC_086321.1, read as the reverse complement.
AAATTGTTATACGAGAGGATATCAATTGAAATCTTTCAGGAAACTAATTCAATGAACACTCCAAGCACCATAACTACTACAGCTCACTGTAGTGGTTATGGTGCAAGGCGAGCTCTGGCATCCCCATGGTAGGTAGTCAAATCATCGGCTGATCACAGGCAATGAGCTAAGTTAAATAACACAGAAAGGTGTACCAGCGCTTTGTGTATAATATATACTGATCATACAGTGAGTTATAACTTATTTAGAAAAAACATACAATGTCCTCTAAATACCCAAAACAAAATCGACATATAATAAATAAATGTAAAAGTGTGTAAAAAAAAGTGATACAAAACACCCCTCTTTAACCTCTTAAGGACATATGACATGTGTGACATGTCATGATTCCCTTTTTTTCCAGAAGTTTGGTCCTTAAGGGGTTAACTATCTCAAACTCTTCACAGGACAATATACTGCAGGCATCTGAATTCCTAAGAATATGAACAAAAAGGAATACAAGCGGGTGTGACACATTTATAAACCAAAGGTTAAAATTAAATAAAGGAATCACTAACGTGGTATATAGCTGTGTCCAGGCTCTATATAAATTGTTCAATGGTGTCCCTTCAAGGGCTATGGATAGAAATGCAGAAAACAGCAGACACTTGGTGATATATAAACAAAATATTTATTTGACAAACATAAAAACACGCAGATCAGGGATATATGTATATATTCTGCAGGAATAAGCTTCTTATTAAGAATAACCTAACCACTGGTCAGTCCACAAATATTGAAAATACAGCACTACATGTTTTGGCATCAGGGCCGCCACCAGAAATTTTGGGGCCCCTAACTGAGCTCAGGGTCTGGGCCCCTGGGGGCCCGCCTCCAAAACCGCCCACAGAGACCGCCTCCAAATCCCGCCCACAGGAATACACACACAGACACAAACACATTTACTGATACAAAAGGACACATACACACACACACACACACACACACTGATACATACTAACAGACACACATACTGATACGCATATAGGCATACATACTGACACACACATACTGAGACATACACACATATACAGACACACAGGCATACATAGTGACAGACACATACTAACATACATACAGATACACATGCATAAGGACATACAGACACATTCATACTGACATACACACATTCATAATTACATGCAGACATACATACACTGACATTCATACACACATAATGACATGCATACAGATAGACATACACGCATACAGACATGCATACAGACATGCATACAGACATACATACATTCATACAGACACTGACATCCATACATACATACACACATTCATAATGACATACAGACATACATTCATACTGGCATACATACATTCATACTGGCATACATACATTCATACTGGCATACATACATTCATACAGACAGATAGACAGACATACATACATACACACAATCATAATGACATGCAGACATACACACACTGACATTCATACACACATAATGACATGCATACAGATAGACATTCATACAGACATACACACACACAGACACACAAAGACAGACATACACACACAGACAGACATACAGACATACACACACACAGACAGACATACACACACAGACAGACATACACACAGACAGACAGACATACACACAGACAGACATACACACACACAGACAGACATACACACACACATAATGACATGCATACAGATAAGACATACAGACATACATTCATACAGACAGACAGACACACAAACAGACATACATACAGACAGACTCACAGACAGACATACAGACATACACACAGATACACAGACATACATTCACACAGCTCATTTTCCAGCCACCCTCCTTTTTCTTACCTTGTCTTTGCAGGAGGGTGGCTGGCTGGGGCTGATGGGACTGGCAGTCGGCTGGACAAAGACCTGAGTGCAGTTCGAACGTTGCTGTGCACTTTTTCTTTTTCATTCCATCTTCTTGTGACTCAGGTATGTTTGCACTATTCCAGTCCAATACCATTGCCGGGCGCGCGCTCCTCCCGCGCGGAGTGAGCTGGGAGGAAGTGACTACTTCCTCCCAGCAGCACTTGCTGCGGCTGCTTTTTTTTTTTTAAAGGGGCCCGGTCGCGCTTTTACACGGCCACAGCGCTGACCGGGCCCCTGAAGATATGGGGCCCATCGGGTGGCCCTAAGTGCGTGGGCCACCCGATGGGCCCAATCAGCGTGCGGGCGCCGGTGCAACTGCACCGGCGGCAAATCCGCCACTACACGTGGGGCCCGGGCGGCCGGGCCCCCCAGGGCTGCCGGGCCCGTGACAATTGTCACGGTTGTCATGCCCTGATGGCGGCCCTGTTTGGCATAGACAAGCCTTCATCAAGGTGCAAATAGGTGTTTATAGGTGTCAACTTGAGTAAAATTATTTAAATAAGGTCCCAATTTAAAAGTCCATGCTCCCTACAGCTGTCCTCAATTCCCAGTTCCATTGCGATGTTGTCCCTTCCGGTGTCGTCAATTATGGTCAGATGATCGGAACCATCTGTTACTAAATGAGCTAAGTTGCTTAGGAACTTCTGGCTCGCCAGCATCAGCAGTAAATGCAGGAAGAAGTGGTACCCAGCGAGTTTCAGGTAAAAAATTAAACCATTCCAAAACTATTAGCAAAGTGGGCACTACGTTGTTTCTTCAGCTGTAGTGGTTATGGTTGTTAGCGTGTTCCTTTAAACTTTTAAACTTATAGATGAAGACAGACTGAGTTATATCAGTTTTCAATTGCTTGGGAGTTAGAAAAGTAAGCAGAAAGATAAACAAAATGACAATCAGTTTTATAGTTTTATTTATGAACCATGTTCTAGCCAGTGATAACTAAAAAGGTTGAAGTACCAAAGTTAATAATGAAGAGTATTCCATTCTTTAAAACAACAAGGCCTCGGACAGCCCAAAAAAGGCTTATCTCGTTTGATCATCACCGAAAACCCTAGAATTGTTCATTTGGAGAGCTGCCACAGAGCCCTGCCAAAGCCAGAGACATCTGCACAATGACAATGAACTCTATTCTATACACACTTTGCGAACAATGAACTTATCAATATGATAACCTGACATCATTAGCATGGATGTTAAAGTACTCAGCACAATAGGCTCTTAATGCTTTGGTGTTGATTGAAATCTAATCAAGGAGTATGTACCGTCAATCTTAAAAAAAAAATACTTCAATTAATATTCATTGTTATATTACACTAGTCCAGACAGCTGGAAAAATGGAGCAGCATATTATAAATAAGAAATAAAGAAAATGCCATAATACACTCATAATCATTGCTACATGCAAGAACAGCAGACACAAATCAAACTCAACTAGTTAAAAGTAGCTCATACAATAACCTTGAGAAGTCCGTCATTTCCACTTAGTTCCCAACCCTTTATACTTTGGTCACGGAAAGTCAGCCCAAATGAATCATATCCCCCAAAAAAAATATTAACATAAAAGCTCAAACTCTGCTTTGTTATGTTTTTTTTTTTTTTTCTAACTGTACTCGGGTGGGTGAACGTGCTATATTGGAAAGGTTCCTGATTTTAGCTATATTTTATGTATGTTATGTCTTAACAGTGGTAGAGGGCAGGATGTCCAATTCGGCACAGTAATGCTGGTGGTTTCTCGTGATTTTAAAATCAGCTCAGCAGGGCCTAAAGTAGCAATATTGTTAAAACTCTATGTTCTTGTTTCAACAAGTAAACAACAGGAAGTAAACATTAAAGATTGGATGACTCCATTTTGTCCAGCCCAACTCCATTGGTGGATGACTGCAATGACTCTCGGGGCCCGGATTACTTATTTTCCTCACTGAAATGCGAATTCACAAGACAAATTATAAGCAAAGGAAACGGTAAACACCCACATGGGGAAGCATGTGTTTATATTTTTTCACTTTAGCAGGATCCTTACCATCTATCTCTTGGTAAGACTGTAAATGACACCCAATGTATATTAATACAAAAATGTATATATACACTAACAGTGCATACTCAGAGTCTCCTCCCTTTTCAAATATATATATATCATAAGTTTAGTACATATACAATCTAGCACCACACTGATGTTTGTACAATCATTAAATTTTTGTTCAATTAAGCAATAACGAAACTTTTTTTTTTTAATAAATAAATAGGTTTAACACAACTACATTTAGAATTATTCTCTCCCTGCATGTTTCATATGTTTAAGAAACATGGCATATGTTGTCTAGCACAAGCATAAGCCAAAAAAAAAAGTGATCTGTCTCAATAAAGTCTATATTTACTGAATGTGTGCAACGGATAATCATTGATATATAACAAATGATTATCTCTGAGTACATTTAATGTAACTTTCTGATATAAAAATATCAGACGCTTTAAAGGGACACTATAGGCACTCAGACCACTTCAGCTCATTGAAGTGGTCTTGATGCAGTGTCCCTATCTCCTTTAGCATGCAGCTGAAAATTGCAGTTTTAGAGAAACTGCAATATTTTCATTGCAGGGTTAAGACTGCCTCTAGTGGCTGTCACTAGAGGTGCTTCCTGATGTTTTTTATTCCTAACACAATAGTGTTCCTTTAACAGACAATCTATGAAATAAAAAGATTTATCATTTCACAGCAATTAACTCATGATAGCAAGTTCACTCCAATTATTACTCATACTATTTCTTTCACTCTTTAACTTGCAGAGTGAAATAAAAATCAAACGGTTATGCATGACTAGATATAAATTCAATAGGAACAGAAACCTCAGACAGTACTGAAGGCATGAACATTGGAGATGTTGGAGATGTCTGCTCAGAAATGCACGTAAATTATTTTACAATGTAACCTGTGAGTTTATTAACAATTTTAAAGACACACAAGTAAACAGTGTGGATATGACGAATACTACAGAACCATTTACAATGCGGAGAGTGTGTCAAAGATAAATAAAAAACACGCTATTCATAACAAGTGCTATATACAATGAATAAGCCATCCACATATACCTCTTTATTAATAACATACACATTCCCACCTTACACACACAATTACCAAATCACCTGTGCACACATAGCCACTCACATATTTACACAAACTTGGTGTCATACGTGTTGCTATTTCAATTATTCACCATATTTTCCATGCGGCACACCTCTGCCCACGTTGAGGAGGTACAGGATACATCGAAGACTGAAGCTGTCCCTGATATCTAATATGGAAGTGTGCATTGTTTGCATTCTGCCTGCATCGGAGACAGCTTCAGGGCTCCCTTTCATTCTTGCACCGTATCCTGATAATAGTGGGATAATCTGAAAATGTCTCCTCTTGGCACTGTGAACTAGGATGCTGCTACGAAGTGCAATGAAATCCTCAAGCTGTCTTTGCTACTGGAACATGCACAGACAGCTTACTCCCTTACTGCCTATGGGGGCTTTCATAGGAAATCTTGTTATCTCCCCTGATCAACAGGGATACAAAACCAGGGGGAAATTCTGTATCGTTACAGAAATCCTTATATTACAAACTAAATGTAATCCTAATGCACTAAGTAGATAAACACTGGGAGGTTGTGTGTCTTTGTTTGTTCCATTAAAGACCAAAATGTCTGATAAATTGGTTGTCACATTTTTCTTCTCCCAAGTACAGCCTTAAATCTTCCTCGTGTCCTGTTCATTATTTGCACATCATTTTTAGAAGATTTACAGCCTGGTGTTTTCACATTGGCCTATATAACATAAAGTACAAATAGTTGATCTCATCTTATTTATTTAGAAAGTGAGTTTGCGTTTAACGAAGGAACATGCTCACCCATTACCAAAGCTTTCAAAACATCCGAGATCTTGCCTCTCGGTCGAAAAACGTGTAATTTGTGTATCAACAGGTTTTAAGCCATATCGTATATAGGTCGTAAACATAATAATGAAAACGATCCATTTAACTTCACTTGCCAACACTCACCTGCTTTAAGGATAATAGGCTTGCCATTGATCTCTGTTTTATTTTTTTTCATGCAGTGCAGTTTTTCAAGTACATTTTTAAATTAGAAAAGAGAATACATGTAACTGTAGTGATGGATTACAACAAAATTATAGGAAAAAGAGCTCACATTATATCCAATTTCCAACCAATGTTCCAAAGTGATATTACAAAGCACGCTTTGTGATGTATTCCAACTACAACACAGAAACAGTACACTCAATGGATATGATGAGTTGGATTACATAAAAATGGTATATACATCACTGGTTCTCACAAATTTTCTTTCACTTCAGAATGTTTTAAAGCACTGTTGCATCCCAATGGCCATCTGCCTCTGTGATGCTATTTGTAAAAGTGACAAATAATGGCTTAAATTTAGGTGTTATATTCGAAAGAAACTTTTTTTTTTCTAATCTATTCACATGAAAAGATTTTTATAAATATACTCAACCTATTTTTACTCAGCCTATATTACCCACAGAAATATCTTGAAAGGCGGTAGGGAAACGTGGTGGTTTGAGGACCACATTTTGAGAACCAATTTCTGGTAGATGTCCATGAGATAACAGGATATTATTATTAATAAGCACATCTAAAGACAGGACTGCTGGAACCAGACCTTTGAGGAAATGACAATAATGTTTATAGGTTATATAAAGCAGGCAATTACCTGCAGGACTAGTTGCTGCCATGCAGTCGCTAATGGCTGACCGTTGCCAATGTTGCACATACTCATTCGTTCAGAGGGCACGTTGGCTCGTTCAAGTTGGAGTGAAACATTGCGGCGTTCCTCTTCTAGAGCGCGGGTCAGCCGCTCAAAACGAGCTTCTTGTTCTTTCACAGAGGCCAGAATACTGGCAGCAGACCTTATGTCATAGTCATCCATAGCTGCTGTGAAAGATGTCTCCCTGGTAACTGACAGGTAAATAAGGAGGTTAATGCATAGGACGAAAGGTCAGAGGTTAAAGACACAGCACTACATGAATAGTGTCAGAAGGGTGTAATCAAGCTAAAACAATGAGAATTCTATCTAGTAGTCAACACAGATATGCTAGCTTTGTTAGCACAGATATGCTGAACCAAGTTAGAATCAACATCCTCTACACTAGTGCTTTATAATATGTGGGCTGAAGCCCAAGGAGGTCATGATCTGGGCACCAAAATGCGCAATGGGCTATTTGTAAAGATAAAAATGAGTATGTGATGTGGGAAGGGGTAATATGGGCCATGTGATATGAGAAGGGATGAGGGTAAATAATATATTTAAAGACTACATGAACTCCAGGCTGTAACACGTAACTAAATATACCAGAGTAGTGAACATTTATCTTTACATTCACATGTCCCTGCTATTTTAAATATAAATAGCTACTTGTCAGTTGATTCCAATTTCATTCTGTGTTTAATCATCCCAGTGAGCATACACTTGTTAAGGTATGCAGTGTGGAGGTATGGTATGAGGTGTGGAGGTAAGGTATGCAATGGAGGCTTTCCTTCACAACACCTCTAAATGCTAACACTGACATCATCTGAAAACACTTTATGATATGCAATGTTGGGGACACCTTTTTCCTGTAATGCCAGGTGCGAACAACTACACTAGGCCAGCCTCCTATGATGTATGTTCATAGGACTGTAAGCAGATTATCACAAGAATCAAGCAATTTGTATCATATAAAAGGCTATGTCTTATCAGCCTCCAATAGGATGTGAAATAAAAAAGTAAATAAATAAATAAAACCTCCAGATGTAAATGTTAGTAGTGCAGAGATATCACAAACGCAATATCTCTTTAAGAAAAGAGCTCTTGGGGAAATATGAAGCCTTTTAGGAGCAAATAAGCTTCTATTTGACATAAAATTTTCGTGCATATTCTAAAATCATTTTCATTGTGCAAATAACAATGTAAAGTGAAAGAACATAAAGATAATAGGTTTTGGAACAACGCTGTCCTATTCTTTGCAGAGCTCATCAATCTGATGACACTAGTGTAAGCTCTCAATCTTTGCAATAAAACAGGAGTACAACAGAGCCTGTGATCCTCAAACTTGAACAAACCAGAAATATGCCTAAAATAAATATGTGCTGGCGTTCTACGTTTATACATTCAAATAGAAAATAAAAATGGGATTATGTGAATAAAGAAGCGAAGAGTGCTACAAAAAATTCCACAAAATAAGATTGTATCTTGGTATTTGCATGCATGGTATTCCGATGGTATTTGCAAGGCGGTACGCACGCACCCAGAAGTATTGCTGATGAATGGAGTCCATAAAAAAGAACTAACTACCTTTTCACTGGAACAAGCAGTACAGGATTTGTTGGATTTTCCACAGGAATTAAAACTATTCAGAAAAAAATTCAGTCTAGAACATGCAATAACAAGTCCACTATGATATTATGATATGAATGGGTCAATAGTAACACAACACAGGCAAATAAATAAATATAGTCTACGTTTCTAGGATGAGTAATACCATCTCTAGGGGTAAGTTCATATTAACACAAAAGGATGCATAATAGAAAATATAATATGCTTGATTATTGTACTGTATAGGGGTTATTGTGAGGACAGCATGCGAACAATTTCAAGAACAAAGGAAACGACAGATGTATTTTGAAGTTGACATGGCTTGTAAATGAAAGAAACAAACCTCACGGACACAACTGGAAAGAACCGGAGTGATATTGCACGACACAGGCGGTAGACACAGCATAAATAGTATTTGACAAGTGAGACATGTAAAAGCAGAAAAGAAAAAAGCAATACACACCTAGCGGAATATTAGGATCTTTTAGAGATGCTCAGACATCACCCAATAGGACTAGTAAGGTCTATAGAAAGTACAGCAGCAGCCTGAAGCAGAATCAGCTATAACAGAGAAAGGAAGGACAAGAAAGGTTAGTCACAAAAATTACAGCACCGGTCTCTGATGTCAGGACTAACTCGTGTAAAGCTAGTAGGATCTGTGATTCGCTTGAAAGCTCAGAAAAGTGACAACTATCTATCTACCTACCTATCTACCTATCTCTCATATTAGATTTAGTGAGCTCTAGATTAGTAGCTGTTGATAGGTTTAATAAGTAATAAGCAATATAAATCGAGTAATGTAGATACAAAATAATATTTTAAAATAATAACATATTGTGGTGTTTTGTAATAGCTAGTTTTATTTGATAAACATAATTAGAGAATAACATTCTATAAAACATATCCCAATGTATCACTGCAATTCTTTCTCTCTCTCACTAACTTTCTTTGTTCAAACTACTATAACTACAAGAAAAGTGTTTGTGAGAATTATTGAATAATAACAGTTTTTAGCAAATTCTATTCAACTTTACAATTCTCATTGTAAACAGAGTCACCACTCAATATGAAATGTTGTTGCTCTACAAACCCAGAATCTATATATAAACATAGCAACTATGGATAAACATTGATTCAGGGACAAAATACTAAAAATGCAGCTATCAGCAGGAGAATTGAATTGGTTTCAATAGTGACTGCTACACTTTGAGAATTTTGTCACAAACATGCTTTTTATACAAAGTTTCAGAATGTTAGTAAACATTGCTGCCAAGATACTTCCGGGTGGCAGAATGAGCGCAGCTTCCACTGACCTGAAGAGCCTCCTGCAATGGGGGGACTGGGGATACGCTGAACATTTCTACTTACAGAGCTTTTTTTCCTGGTGGGATGGAAGTCATGGAACTATGTGCAGAGCACTGCACATCTGTAAAGCAGTTTGCAGAGCAGTGATACATTAAATAACAGAACGCAGGTTACTGCAGAACTGTGCCATTTACCATGGCTGTTTGCTGTGTGCACAGCTAATTCTCGAGTAAACACTGTGGGATTTTGGGGGTTTGTGAGAGGAAATGTGGTTTGGTAGTTGCTGGCATGTATATTAGGCCTGATTTACTGAACAGCAGCCTGAGGTTTGAGAGTTAAATGTCCCAGGGAGAGATGTTAGGTTTGCAAGATGCATTACTGGTACTCTGCAAACCACGGTATGGGTCCCTGGGGCGGAGCACTTGGAGAGCAGGGTGGGCCAGTGCTCCAATAGCACCAGCTGCTAAGTAGCAGTCGAACCAGAACTTTTATTTTGCTTAGTAGTATCACTTATGTCTAATTGCACCTCACCTGTATCTGATCAATTAGCTAGCAGGCTTTTAAAAAGAAGGGATCAGCATGCTGCAGAGTGAGGAGGAAAAGCCAGAGGAATGGTGTCTTGAAGTTATACTTTTTGTAAATTGGCAAGTGGGAAAGCCACCCAATTCCAGATAGGGATTTGCTGTGTATAGTAAGTGCTCAAGCAAAAGCAAGGAATTTTGTTTTGTTTATTTTTCACTTTTGAAACACCTGTGTATATATATTTCACCAAATAAATCTGAAAACAGAGCTGGATGTGTCCTGGACTTTCATTACCCTAGAAGGCTGTGGTTACAAGATCTGTGACAAAACCCTACCTGTAAAAGAGGTTGTGTGTTACAGGGTTAAAAACGTTTTACAGCTACATCTAAACAGTACGCTTTAGCACTTTATTAACCTTTACAGCACCATTGATCTGTCTTTTTCAGATAACTATACCCAGGCATTAACCCTTAACCAGGCCATGCATTTGTAATAAATGTATATTATTTTGGTGTAAAGGTCCCACATAATTGGAACATGGATGTACAACTCAGATTTTCAATTCCTTGTAATATATTAATAAGACATCCTTATGCACAGTGAGAGCCATAATCCAGAACAGTATTAAGGCTGCCTCAGCATGATAAGGACAGCCTAGAGTTCTCTGGGTATGATGGGCACAGTCCACAACAGCTGGAATGTTAAAGGATACCCACCACTGTTACAGTAACACTATCAACCTCTAGCATTCCATGAACAACAGCACAATTCCATTAGATTCCAGTCAAAGGCAGGTCCTGCACACTTCTGTTATTATAAACAAAACTCCATCCACGCACACCTACAGCAAGGCATGCACACAGGCAGCACAGTGCTGTGCAAACCAATGCTAGCCCCAGCCTGCATGCATAATGCAAAACGATTTATAGTTTAATTCTCCCTCCCTGCTTCTTACCTTGCCAGGGAGGGGGAGATCGCATGGTGGAGGGAGCAAGCCGCGGTACATTTAATCGGAGAACGCTTTGGCTTTTGCCACCCGGGAATTCTTCTATTATTGTTGTGACATCATGGTGAAAGCTTGTATACATTAACACTCATTTGTGATACTGTTACTTTTCAGTAAGCAAAGGCTTGTGAAAAATAGTTTTCACCATTAGTAAAACATCTAATTTATCATATGTGTTCATTTAGTTAAAGGGACACCATAGCCACCAAAACAACTTTAGCTTAATGAAGCCGTTTTGGTGTATGGATCATGCCTCTGAATTCTCAATGCTCAATTCTGTCATTTAGGAGTTAAATCACCTTTGTTTATATTTATGTAGCTCTAGCCATACCTCCCCTGGCTGTGACTGAATAGAAACTAAACAGAATTTGCAATACAGGAAGTGTTAACATTAGATCTCACTTTACAGGAAGTGTATAGGGAGGTTGTGTAAGTCATGTGCAGGGATGTGTGACTAGGGCTGTATAAACAGTGATTCAACTCCTAGGTGGCAAAAAAATAAAATAAAAAAAATAAATAACAGTGAGACTGCAGAGGCATGATCTATACACCAAAACTGATTTTTAGAATGACAAGCGTTTGGGAGAACCTCCCAATTTAAAGGCTAAAGCACTTCTGAACAAAAACAGTGCATAATTCAAAGTTGAGTTGTGATACATGGTATAAAGTGACATGAGTGCAGATAAGACACAGGTCTGATAGAAAATAGACACCATTACAGAGAGTCATAAATATCTTGTGTAAGGCTCACAGATGGGGAGAGAGAGATAAAAAAAAACAAGCAAACAGTGCTAAAAGAGAGAGAGTAAAAAATTAATTACACAGATTAAGAATGCATGAATTCACATCCAAGAGTCCAGAATACGCATTAAGGCCTATATATAACATACACACATACATATGTACACGTGTAATAAATATAGTACATATAAACATACATAGATACATAAAAAAGGTATTACAAGATTCAGATTTAATCTGTTATATAGTGCTTGGTGTTGTGGGAAGGGGTTTATCTGGCCTATAGCAACCCCCCTCTTAAATACCTCTGGGTAGTCTGCTGTCGTTCAGCACCCCATCATCCACTCCCTATAATAATTATTTCACTAGGTGGGCCCTTTTTGTTCAGGCCTTCACGTTCGTTGGTTTCGGCACACCACAACGGACTTGTCTTACTGGCATGGGTCAACCTTATCACCTGCTTTTGGATTTGTTCCACAACCACACACATATTTTATTGTAAAGCGCTGCAGAATAAGCTGGCGCTATATGAATACCAATAATAATAATATATATACACCCTGTCGCAAATCATTATGCAAATTCTATTTAAGTGTCACAAAGATTAAATATTTTGTTTTTCAGTTTAACTCATGGATGGCATTGTGTCTCAGGGCTCTTTTGATCACTGAAAACAATCTCGGACACCTGTGATAATTAGATTGCCAGGTGAGCCCAATTTAAGGAAAACCTACTAAAGGAGGGTGTTCCACATTATTAAGCAGAGCACCATTTTCATGCAATATGCGGAAGAAAAATGATCTCTCTGCTGCCAAAAAGAGTGAAATAGTTCAATGCCTTGGACAAGGTATTAAAACATTAGATATTTCACGAAAACGTAAGCGTGATCATCGCACTATTAAGAGATTTGTGGCTGATTCAGAGCACAGACGGGTTCGTGCAGATAAAGGCACATTGAGGAAGATTTCTGCCAGATCCATGCATCGGATCAAGATAGCAGCTGCTAAAATACCATTACATAGCAGCAAACAGATATTTGAAGCTGCTGGTGCCTCCGGAGTCCCACAGACATCAATGTGTAGAGTCCTCCAGAGTCTTGCAACTGTGCATAAACCTTCTATTTGGCCACCACTAACCAATGCTCACAAGCAGAAACGGCTTCATTGGGCAGAAAAATACATAAAGACTCATTTTGAAACAGCCCTGTTCACTGATTAGTGCAACCCTAGGTGGTCCAGATGGATGGAGTAGTGGATGGTTGGTGAACAGCCACCCTGTTCCAACAAGGCTGCGACGTCAGCCAGGTGGTGGAGTCATGTTTTTGTCCGGAATCGTGGGAAGAGAGCTGGTCGGCCCATTTAGGGTCCCCGAAGGTGTAAAGATGACCTCTGCAAAGTATGTGGAGTTTCTGACTGACCACTTTCTTCCCTGGTACAGAAGGAAGAACTATGCTTTCCGTAATAAAATCATCTTCATGCATGACAATGCACCATCTCATGCTGCAAAGAATACCTCTGCATCAATGGCTGCTATGGGGATAAAAGGAGAGGAAGTCATGGTGTGGCCTCCATCCTCCCCTGACCTCAATCCTATTGAGAACCTTTGGAGCATCCTCAAGCAAAAGATCTATGAAGGTGGGAGGCAGTTTACATCCAAACAGCAGTTCTGGGAGGCTATTCTGACATCTTGCAAACAAATTCAAGCAGAAACTGTCCAAAAACTCACAAGTTCAATGGATGCAAGACTTGTGAAGCTGCTATCAAATAAGGGGTCCTATGTTAAAATGTAACGTGACCTGTTAAAATGTTTAAAGAGTTAAAATGTTGTTATAAGTTTGATTTCAGTAAAGATGCTGCAAACACAACAAACGACAATTGTCAGTTCTTTACAACCTATAAAGTGTTTTGAAACTTACTGTGCGTAATAATTTGGAACAGTGCATTGTAAGTTTTTTATGTTTAAAAAAAATACTGTTATCATTAGAAGGTTTGTTCAATAAAATTTAAATTGTACTCTTACTAGTTGATAACATGAGAATTATGCTGACTGTTATTTACATCAATTATTTAGATAAATAAGAAAAATATAATTTGCATAATAATTTGGAACAGGGTGTATATATATATACACACACTCTCACGCACTCATACACATTTCATTTTAAAAAAATCAAAAAAAGCTACAACATTTGATGACAGTTGTCCTTTAATATATATATTTTTATGAGAATTAATGCATACATTCTCTTGGATATTATGTTTAATTAGTATTGCACTGGTTTGCACACAGGGAACGCCACTATAGGTAAGGTGGTAGTGATTATGATTTGTTTATTTATATCCTGTTCTCCTCACCTTTCTTCCTCAGCTGCCAAGTCCCCATATTATTTATTTATTTATAAAATATTTTACCAGTAAAGATACATTGAGATTTCTCTCGTTTCCAAGTATGTCCTGGGTCCACAAAACATTGCATTGATACAATAGGGTACAATAAAATACAAACACAATATTAATACACAATATATACAAAATTTAACATAGAACAGGTAGGAAATATAAAATCAACCATGACAGGTGCATTCTGTTTTGAGATATGTAGAGAGGGATCTCTTAAAGGACTTTATGCCTGGGAAAGATTTGATAGTGTGAGGGAGGTTGTTAAATAATTGAGGTGCTCTGTAGTAAAAGAAGGATCAGGCTGCTTTCTTTTTGTATTGAGGTAGACTAAATAAAGTGCTGGTAATGGATCGGAGGTTATAGGAGGTGGAACCAGCCTGGGAGAGCATTCTGCTCAGGTAGGGTGGGAGCTTCCCAGAAAAGCTCTTAAACACAAGGCTGGAAAGATGAAGGGTGCGTTTTGATTCCAGTGAGAGCCAGTTTAGTTATTTTAGCATGTCACAGTGTGGATTCCAGCGAGAGCCAGTTTAGTTCTTTTAGCATGTCACAATGGTGGGTCCTGTAATTACATTGTAGCACAAAGCGGCAGAACGAGTTATGCAATGCATTGACTTTATAAAGGTGGGTTTGCGATGCAGGTGCATATACTACACCATAATCAATTATTGGCATCAGCATTTGCTGTACAATCTTTTTCTTTACTGTAGGGCTTAGGCAGGATTTGTTTCTGTATAGGGCACCTAGTTTTGGATAAAGTTTAGATGCAAGTTTTTCTATGTGGAGGCCAAAGATAAATTGGGTTCTAACAACATACCCAGGTATTTGAAAGACTGGACTGCGGTCAGTGTGCAATTTGATTTTGTTTTGATGGATAGATGAAAATTGTGTAATTTACCATATTAATATGTGATTTCTTTAGTTTAGTTTTGGCTGTAATTAATATGCTGTTTATTGTTCCAAATTTCTTGTTGCCGATTATGTTTTTCTGTTATATAAAATATAAGTTGCAAAAAAATAAACACAAAAAAAAACATGTTTTTCATAATATGCAGACAGAGGGATGACTCTCAGTTTAACTCTAAGATACCACCAGAGCAACATTGGTTGCATGCATCAGGCTAATATTTTCCAATACAAAACATGATACAAAGGACACATTGTAGTTTACAGTTACAGTTCCCAACTAGCTAAACCAGAGGCAAAATAATTGTTAGATTAAAGAGTTACTCCAACTAAAACCAGTGTTCATAAGACCACTGCCTTTGATTGTATAACCCCTTCTTTGCAAGTCTGCCCCGACACCAAAATTCCCGTGCTGGAGCAGGAGGGATAGCAGGAAGGATGAACTGGGGAGAGGACATGATGGGCATGGGGGTATGCCACCAGTGACTTGCTGGTGCCAGCATGCTGCAGACTGTTGCAGATGTGCACTTATATGGACAGAAACACCTGTATTGTCCTTGTACAGTGAAATCACATTTAATGATTAATTCAGCTGTGAATTTTTTGTAAAAAAGCTCTGAACAAGGGTCTTAAGTCAGGGATCTCCTACAGGATATGGAACAGTTGAGAAGTATGCCCGTGCATGCAGTGATACCTTGTAATCTTGCAATAATATTACACTCAAGACCCCACCACCAACTTACAACGGGAGCACCAGGTATCTGGAAACACTATAGGTGAGATTCATCAAAGCGTCTGTTCTAATATGTAAAAAGAGATTGAGGAAATAAGGTACTGTGGTTGCACTGGTTTCCAAGGTGACAACTACAGTGAGGGAAAAAAAGTATTTGATCCCCTGCTGATTTTGAACGTTTGCCCACTGACAAAGAAATGATCAGTCTATAATTTTAATGGTAGGTGTATTTTAAGAGTGAGAGACAGAATAACAAAAAAAATAATAAACAAAAAAAACGCATGTCAAAAAAAGTTATAAATAGATTTCCATGTCAATGTGTGAAATAAGTATTTGACCCCTTCAACTTAGTACTTGGTGGCAAAACCCTTGTTGGCAATCACAAAAGTCAGACGTTTCTCGTAGTTTACCACCAGGTTTGCACACATCTCAGGAGGGAGTTTGCCCCACTCCTCTTTCCAGATCCTTTCCAGGTCAGTAAGGTTTCGAGGCTGACGTTTGGTAACCCGAACCTTCAGCTCCCTCCACAGCATTTCTATGGGATTAAGGTCTGGAGGCTGCCTAGGCCACCCCAGGACCTTAATGTGCTTCTTCTTGAGCCACTCCTTTGTTGCCTTGGCTGTGTGTTTTGGGTCATTGTCTTGCTGGAATACCCATCCACGACCCATTTTCAATGCCCTGGCTGAAGGAAGGAGGTTCTTACCCAAGATTTGATGGTACATGGCCCCGTCCATCTTCCCTTTGATGCGGTGCAGTTGTCCTGTCCCCTTTGCAGAAAACACCCCCAAAGCATAATGTTTCCACCTCCATGTTTGACTGTGGGAATGGTGTTCTTGGGGTCATAGGCAGCATATCTCCTCCTACAAACATGGCAAGTTGAGTTGATGCCAAAGAGCTTGATTTTGGTTTCATCTGACCACAACACTTTCACCCAGTTCTCCTCTGAATCATTCAGATGTTAATTGGCAAACTTCAGACGGGCCTGTACATGTGCTTTCTTGAGGGCGCTGCAAGATTTCAGTCCTTCACGGCGTAGTGTGTTACCAATTGTTTTCTTGGTGACTATGGTCCCAGCTGCCTTGAGATCGTTAACAAGATCCTCCCGTATAGTACTGGGCTGATTCCTCACCGTTCTCGGGATCATTGAAACTCCACAAGGTGAGATCTTGCATGGAGCACCAGACTGACGGAGACTGACAGTTATTTTGTGTTTCTTCCATTTACTAATAATCGCACCAACTGTTGTCCCCTTCTCACCAAGCGGCTTGGAGATGGTCTTGTAGCCCATTCCAGCCTTGTGTAGGTCTACAATCTTGTCCCTGATATCCTTGGACAGCTCTTTGGTCTTGGCTATGGTAGAGTGTTTGGAATCTAATTGATTGATTGCTTCTGTGGACAGGTGTATTTTATACAGGTAACGAGCTGAGATTAGGAGCACTCTCTTTAAGAGAGTGCTCCTAATCTCAGCTCGTTACCTGTATAAAAAACACCTAGGAGACAGAAATTTTGCTGATTGATAGGGGATCAAATACTTATTTCACTCATTGACATGAAAATCAATTTATAACTTTTTTGACATGTGTTTTTCTGGATTTGTTTTTGTTATGCTGTCTCTCACTGTTAAAATACACCTACCATTACAATTATAGACTGATCATTTCTTTGTCAGTGGACAAACATTCACAATCAGCAGGGCATCAAATACTTTTCCCCCTCTCTGATCTTTAGACAACTTTTGTTTTAGAATAGAACACTTTGATAAATCTCCTCAATGTCAGGATCACTGCTTTGCCCATTTCAGACCACACAACCAGTTTCAGACCCCTCTGTCTACTTCAGAGACCTATCATATCCATATGCCCCTTTCAAGCCACTCTACATCTTAACCCTCATATAGCCCACTCAACTTCAAAACACACCATCGTAACATTATAGCAAAAATAGTGTAACATGACCCATGCAAGAACCTCCCTCAAAAACACTCTTTATTCACACATTCCTGTAAGCCAAGGGAGCAAATGACAGGCACTCCATTCTAAACCCTCATTAACTAATTTTTATATTGAGCAACAAGTACCAACAACGGAGATTACCAGTTACTCTTCCCTAAAATATGTACCTGTTTCAAACAGTCAGTACAATAAGAACAATCAAAGTGCCTTTTTGTGGTTTCTATGCTCTGTTTTTTACTAATGCATTTGAAGAATGTTAATACATTCCCCCATACAACAATGATAAGGAACAAATAGATAATTTCTTTTGTGGTGTTTCTGCACTAAGTACTTAAGACTTAAAATGTAAATTTCCACATGCTGAAAACAAGCATTTGCAACTGAAATACTATTTTGTTCCCTGTCAAAATATTAAAGCTTTTATACGCATACACTGATCAGCCACAACATGAAAACCACCTGCCTAAAACAGTACGTGGCCTGGGAAACAGACCCAATTTAACTGACCTGGGGGATGGGGAGAGGGGGGTGGGGAGATGACTGGGGAGGGATACGGACCACACATGACTCCCTCAACATACCTGGAGCTATGAGTTTCTGGGAGATACCTTCTTCCCTACCCAACTATGCAAATAATGGCTAAATGTTTCCCTACCCTGGTGACACGTCACCGACACATCAACTTGCAACATCGATTCTATCTCTGTACCACTGTTACAAACTTCAGGCTAGATAGAGGGCCCATTATACAACTGTTAATCACAAACATGTTACTGTTGAAATACTGTTGCAAATCTACTTATTGTAAGCCTTTTCAAACACAACTGTTGAAAACACAAATAAAGATTGTCTAAAAAAACAAAACACCTGCCTAATATTGTGCAGGTTCCCCTCGTTCTGTCAAAACAGCTCTCATGTATTGAGGCATGGGCTTCACAAGTACTCTGAATGTGTCCTGTAGTATCTGGCATGAAGACATTAGCAGCAGACCCTTCAAGTTCTGCAAGTTGTTAGGTGGGGCATCCATGGATCGGATTTGTTGTTCTGTAGAATTTGGAGGCCGGGGCGACACCTTAAAATCTGGCATGTTCCTCAAACCATTCCTGAACAATTTTTACAGTGTGGCAGGGTGCGTTATCCTGCTGAAAGAGGCCACTGCCGTCATGGAACACCACTGCCAGTGGCGTATTTAGCCCAAGGGAAACTAGGCATTTGCCTTGGGCGGCACTAACAAGGGGGTGACAAAAATTGCCGCCACCAAACACTCACTTTGGTGTCCCAGGTGGTCTCCCTGTCATGGGGGCAGGCCTGCTGGCAACCTTAATGGACCTCCACCCTGTACGGCTGTATTATCATCCGAGGCGGCGAGGGAGCTGTCATGTCCCTGCTCTGCTCACTCGTGCGCCGTTTGCTGATGCCGCAGGAGCCGGAATATGACATCATATTCCGGCTCCTGGCTTCAGTAGACGGACCGCGAGGGAGCAGAGCAGGGACATGACAGCTCCCTCGCCGCCTCCGATGTTAATACAGCTGCCCGCCTCACAGCAGCCCCACCTCACAGCAGCCCCACTGGACCCCCAACGACAGGTAGGAAGGCTGGGGATTTTTTTTTATTATTATAATAATAATTAGTGAGTGTGTGAGTGTGTCTGTGTGACTGAGTGTGTGTGTATGAGTGGATCTGTCAGTGTGTGTGAGTGTGTATATGAGTTTCTGTCTGTGAGTATATGTGTGTGCATATGAGTGTCTGAGTGTGTGTATGAGTGTGCATATGAGTGTCTGAGTGTGTCTGTGTGTGTGTGTTTGAGTGTCTGTTTGTCATTGAATCTGTGTTTGACTATCAGTGTGTCTGTCAGTGTGCATGTGTGTGTCTGTCAATGACTGAGTGTGTGTCAGATCAGTGAGTCAGTGTCTGTCAGTAACGTCTGTGGGTTTGTCATTGAGTGTGTGTGACTGTCAGTGCATATCTGACAGTCTGTGTCTGTTGTGGAATGTGTGTGTGTCAAATCAATGAGTCTGTGTCTGTCAGTGACATTTGTGTGTTTGTCATTGAGGGTGTGTGTGTATTTGCCAGTGTGTGTCGGTTAGTGAATGTGTGTATGCCTGTCAGAGTGTCTGCTTAAAGGGACACTATAGACACCCAGACCACTTCAGCTCATTGAGTGGTCTGGATGCAGTGTCCCACTCCCCTTTAACCCTGAAAGTTTAATTATTGCAGTTTCTCAGAAACTGCAATAATTACCTTGAGGGGTTAACTCCTTCCTGGTGGTTAGGCAACCAAAAGTCGCCTAACTGATGCTGGACGTCCTCACTCTGTGTATGAGGACATCCAGCGTCTGCTAAATCCCCATAGGAAAGAATTGATACAATGCTTTCCAATGGGGAAGCGTAATGCAAGTTCAGAGTAGGATCCTGACCCAGCGCTGAGGGACATCGGCGCTGGATTCAGGTAAGTGACTGAAGGAGTTTTAACCTTCAGTGCTGAGTATGGGGGGGAGAGCAAGAGGGAGGGGGCCACTATAGGGACCTATAGTGCCAGAAAAACTTTCCTGGCACTATGGTATCGCTTTAAAAGGGTGGAGTCTATAGAGGAAGGGATGAGTTCTTAATCAGGAAGAGGTGTGGCCTTGTAACCAGGAACTTCCACTGGCAATTTTACTGTTCCAGTCCTCCAAGAAATCCCAGGTGGGGATCATACCACCAACGCTTATCTATTGAGCAGTACCTCTGCTCTATCTTTGTGAGTATTATTTTATCTTATCATGCGTTGCTTTAATCAAGCTATAAAAGGTAAAGCTGAAGGTCCTGGGTAGTGATGTACCGAACTGTTCGCCGGCGAATAGTTCCCGGCGAACATAGTGTGCTCGCGTTCGCCACGGTGGGCGAACACATGCGCGGTTTGATCCGCCCCCTATTCGTCATCATTGAGTAAACTTTGACCCTGTGCCTCACGGTCAGCAGACACATTCCAGCAAATTAGCAGCAGACCCTCCCTTCCAGACCCTCTCACCTCCTGTACAGCATCCATTTTAGATTCATTCTGAAGCTGCATTCTTAGATAGAGGAGGGAAAGTGTAGCTGCTGTTCATTTGATAGGGAAATTGATAGCTAGGCTAAGGGTATTCAGTGTCCACTACAGTCCTGAAGGACTCGTCTGATCTCTGCTGTAAGGACAGCACCCCAAAAAGCCCTTTTTAGGGCTAGAACATGTGTTTTTTTTTTTTCTGTGTAATGTAATTGCAGTTGCCTGCCTGCCAGCTTCTGTGTCAGGCTCACAGTGGATACTGTGCCCACTTGCCCAGTGCCACCACTCATATTTGGTGTCACAATAGCTTGCATTTAAAAACAAAAAAAAATGTTTTCACTGTAATAGATTGAATAGCAGTTAGTTGTCTGCAAGCGTCTGGGTGTCAGGCCTTCAGCGTGTACTCTGCCAACCTCTGCCACTCATATCTGGTGTCACAATAGCGTGCCTTTAAAAAGACAAAAAGTTTTTCACTATAAGCTAATAGCAGTCAGTGTCCTTCAAGCGGGTGTCAGGCCTTCAGCGTGTACTCTGCCAACCTCTGCAAGTGCACATTGCCACTCATATCTGGTGTCACTATAGCGTGCATTTAAAACCAAAAACTTTTTTCACTGTTATAGATTGAATAGCAGTTACTTGTCTTCAAGCGGGTGTCAGGCCTACAGCGTGTACTCTGCCAACCATATCTGGTCTCACAGTAGCTTGCACGCATAGTACCACTAATCCCCAAAAAAAATGACAGGCAGAGGCAGGCCACCCCGCAGGGGCCGTCGTGGTCGTGGTGCTGTGATTCCCTTTTGCCCTAGAATAATGCCCAATTTTCAGAGGCCACGTACCCTGAACTTGAAAAGTTCTGAGGACATAGTTGACTGGCTAACACAGGACACCCAATCTTCTACAGCTTCCGCTCGGAACCTTGACGCACCATACTCCTCCAGCTTAGCTTCGGGCACCTCTCAAGATACCACTCACCCGCCTGCCGCCTGCCGCCTCCACCAACACTAGCACCACAGCCGCTTCACTTTATCTGTCAGAGGAGTTATTTACACATCCGTTTAAAGAAATGAGTGATGCACAACCATTATTGCCAGAGGATGTAGATAACAGGGATATGTCTCAGTCAGGCAGCATTACACACATGGACGTACGGTGTGATGATGATGATGTTGTACCCGCTGCTGCTTCCTTTGCTGAGTTGTCAGATACAAGTGAAGCGGTTGATGATGACGATGCGTCCATGGATGTCACGTGGGTGCCCGCTCGGCAAGAAGAAGAACAGGGCGAAAGTTCAGATGGGGAGAAGCAGGGGGAGGTCGTCGCAAGGAGCTAGTGGCACAGGCAGACAGCATGCATCGGCACCCGGGGTCAGCCCGACAGCACGCCAATCAACGCATGCTGTGTCCACCACCAGAATGCCGTCATTGCAGAGCTCAGCAGTGTGGCATTTTTTTTGTGTGTCTGCCTCTGACAACAGCGATGCCATTTGCAACCTGTGCCAAAAGAAACTGAGTCGTGGGAAGTCCAACACCCACCTAGGTACAACTGCTTTGCTTAGGCACATGATCGCACATCACAAACGCCTATGGGATAAACACATGAGTACAAACAGCACACAAACTCAAAGCCGCCATCCTCCTCCTGGTCCAGCATCTTCAGCCACGTCAACCCCTGCTGTCCTCCTTGCCCCTCTCAACCATCCGCCACTCCGTCTCTCACCTTGAGCAGTTCCCGCTCATTTGCCCACAGTCAGGTGTCTGTCCAGGACATGTTTGAGCGTAAGAAGCAAATGTCAGAAAGTCACCCCCTTGCCCAGCGTCTGACAGCTGGCTTATCTGAACTATTAGCCCGCCAGCTTTTACCATACAAGCTGGTGGAGTCTGAGGCGTTCAAAAAATGTGTGGCTATTGGGATACCGCAGTGGAAGGTACCCGGCCCAAATGTCTTTGCACAAAAGGCAATCCCCAACCTGTACTCGATTGTGCAAAAGGAAGTCATGGCATGTCTGGCACTCAGTGTTGGGGCAAGGGTCCATCTGACCACTGATACCTGGTCTGCAAAGCATGGTCAGGGCAGGTATATCACCTACACTGCGCATTGGGTAAACCTGCTGACGGGTGCCAAGCATGGAATGCGTGGCTCTGCAGAGGAGTTGGTGACACCGCCACGAATTGCCGCCACGAATTGCAGGCAGGCCTGCTGCCACCTCCTCTACTCCTCCTACTCCATCCTCTTCCATAACCTCCTCGGCTGAGTCCTCTTCTGCTGCTGCGTCTTGCTCCACATCAACGGCACCCCCCCCAGCTCCCCAGGTACCCGGCATCCAACCTTGTGCAAATGGGGTGAAAGTCATCCTTCTCCTCCCACGACCATGCCGGCAAGGACAGGACGCTTTAAAGACGTGTTGTTGATGGAGGACATGCAGAGCTTTTTAAGTCCTACGCATCGCCACAGCCCTAGTTAATAGTAATAAACCTGTCCAGATCTCCAACAAAGGGTTGTGAAGACACCACACAGAGTATTAAAGAGGAATAATTTGACCAAGGCATGGAGAGAGAGGCAGCAAGAAATAATGATGAGAGTGGTATCTGAAAGGTGTCTGGAAAAAATTGAGAGAATGAGGAACTGAAATGGATGAAGGTGGGGAAAGATTGGGGAAAGATTGACAATTAGAGTAAAATGAGCGGAGAGTGAAAACATGAACTTAAATAGCCAGGAATGAAAGGGAGAACTCAAATGGAAAGATGTAGGGCAGTGATCTCAAACACTGGCTCCCAGATGTTGATGGTTTCCAACTCTTAGAATTCCTTGAAATGCGATAGATGGCCAGAGAATCATAGGAGCTGCAATTCTTCTTCAGGTCAGTATCTGATTTGGCTGATATAGAGTTTAATTGAAAAACACTTCACTTGAGAGAGAAAATAGAATTCAAGAATGATATATAAAATTAAGAAGTAAATGTGAAATAGAAAGGGGCAGAAAAATAATCTATAATGGGGGAGGGGTTGTAATCTATTTTTGTAGTAGGTATTAACATTTCTGTTTGCAGTCCTGTGAACAGACAGTACTTTAAAGATAGAAAGTTTACAAGTCTGGGAGAAATTAGAACACTGTACGACCCAAACATCGAATTATCATACCTAAAAAACATGCCTCGTCTTTCAACAAAGAAGATGATTGTTAAGATTATTTCATTAATAGGAAGCCAAAGCCATGGGAAAAATGAAGCAATCAAAAGCATTGTACTGGCGTAGTATAAATGGCTCAAATAGAAATATTCCAGATTTAACCATCGGTGTCAGGAAAAAGCAGAACTACAGTGAATGCACTGATCTGAATGTCTTCCATTAGAGAACAAAGCTCCTTTTCTTTTTCTTTTTTTATTGATGTTTTCAGCGATACAATTCAAGGTGTGAACAGCGGTACACAAGGAGTTTTAAAAAAAATCATCTCACACCAGTGGTTTTTGAGCAAGTTATTAAATATTTAGGAAATCATAAGGAGAAAAAAATAAAATAAAATGTATGCAGAGGAGACCAATACCCTGAGCCTGCGGTGAACCCTACACTGTACTCCACCCCAAGCTGCTGTTGTCCTCCACCCCGACCAGCACAGGTGGATCTTCAAAAAGGAGCAGCCTTGAATTAGAAAGGGTTGGCATCCCAATCTGACTATTCTCAGACATGAACACAGGGGACTCTGATTATGGGTACTAAGGAATTCTGCATAGATTGATGCACTATCTTGCTAGTGAAATGAGTAGGTCCATGTAAAGGATCGTTTACCTGTAAAAGTGTGCCTGGAGAAGGATGTTGTCCAGGAAGGAGTAAAAAGAGTCCAAGGGCTTGGCCCCAAGCAATAAAACCTAGAGGAGCTGAAGCTAGACCAGATGGCAGTGCTTTCAGACAAAACAGCAGTGGATTGAACAATCTTAAGATCCACAGTAGTCAGAAAGGAGAGAGCAGGACAGATCACAGAGTTTTGGTCTAGAAGGAAGGACGCCTTGTTGGGTTTCAGAGGAAAGACATGAGCAAACACTGCACTGTGTTTCACCATTAAGTCCAGTAGGGCCAAAAACAACGACACATGAAAAGGATAGGAGTGATACTTATGGTTGTAGGTCAAGGCCACTATTTTCAAAACCAAAGTGTCTTCCGGGACCAGGACTCACAGAAAAAACTGTATATGTTTCACACCAGCATTGTTAGTAATGGGGGACAACTTAAAAGAAAAGCTTTAGACCAAGTGTCTGACTTAGACTTCAGACCTTGTTTTACAGAGTGACCCACAAAATAAGTGCTAGATATCCTTTACTGCAGATGGAAGAGAAGGATTATGCCATCCAAAAATATAGAACATTAAGACAAAATTTATATTTTTAGAAAACCACATTATTTTGTTTCTGACTCCTTCAAGCATCTCTGTCACCCCCACCAAAAATGAGTATTATCTATGATGCTCATAAAGAAATTTCACTGAAATTCCAACCCAGTAAAAATATATCATAAGATAAAGCAGGTACTGCTTGTCTTATGTATTTTTCCTACTCTTGATAAAAAGGTGGAGCTACCACAGTCAAGCTTTGTGAAACCTTCAGTCATCACTAGTGGGAAAAACGCTGTCTTTGGAATCCTCCAAAGAGATCAGTGTTGTACGCTCGTCCATGCACAAGAGTACAGTACTGATGTTGGCTCTTGGAGCTGAAGAAGACCAGCAGTAAGGTAATGGTGGTGGCTGCAAGAGACATGTTAAAGTAAGCAAACCTCACTTTTTCTGCATCTCCCTGCAAGCAGTAAAGCCACCTTCTGGGGTCTTCACAAAATATGCAATAACCCCAGAAGGTGACAGAGCAGCTTTAAGCAAACATTACAGGTGCTGTCCAAGTATGAAGGAGAATTTACTACAAGTGGTGCCACTGGAAGCGTAGAACATTACCTGGTAAGTTAGTGGGTATTGGCTCTTTGTTCGTAAGATCTTGCAGGTGTCTTTTAGGGAAGCAATATGGAGTCAATAACCTTGATTGCACTGTAAGACATATGTCTTGAGAAACAGCTTCACTGAAATGCCTTATCAGTAAACATTTTTGGGCCTGGAGCAGGTGCGTTATAGCATGTTGTTCTCTGAGCCTCTGCATGGTGTAGGCAAAAAAAGGTCAGAAAATAGTTGTACATCTGTAAATTTATCCATAATCTGCCATCTAAATTATCGGGTCTATGAGAGTGTAGCCATTTACAAAAAGGGGATGAGCACTATAGTATCTCTTGGGATAAATTGTGGAGTCAAGCTTCTGAGGCGAGCTCTGCAGCTACTACTTGTAATATACTTCAAAGTAGTACTTAAGTTAGTTCTTAAGTTAGTTTGAGGCCTGTGTTTGGAGCACGGAGGAATAGAGAGGTCAGAGACTCTCTACCACTCGAGTAAAGATTTCGGCAATGCTCAAACCAGGGCCGGATGTACATGTGAGGTGCATATAGGCACCAAATCATATGGTGTCCCTCTGCTTCCCAAGTGCTCTTATGGTATAACCCTAAAGGTTGCGCCTGATCTCCCTGTCCCCAGCAACAAGAAGTTTCTTCAATGCAGTTTCAGGAAGCGCACAGTGCAGCCGGGCAGGGGCACTGTTGATTGGATTATAACAGTCAGCTGCTACTGAGGACAGGAAGATCTGGCACTGGAGTGCAACCTGTTAGGAATGCAGATACCCTAACTTAAAGGAACACATACCGATCCTTAGAGTGGCCGGGTTAGTGAGACAGATAAAGATAGCAGAGAGACACAAAGTTAAAAGTCAAACCAAGAAAAGTAAAAGCAAGATAAGGATAACAGAGAGCAAGAATGGTCAAACAAGCCAAGCTCAGAACAAAGTAAATCCAAACGCACTCTTGGCTAACCAATAGCAATAAAATAAGGATAATCAATAAGTATATATACCCTATACTGGTTTGTGATTAGTTCTAGAGGGCTGCCATATATAATGTCAAAATTAGGCCCCAGTAATCTAAAGAGGAGTGGGGAACGTCTTGAGTGCATCAGAACACAGAAGAGATGTCACTTGTGTTATCGCATGTGCAGCAAGGGGCAGGTATCGTGACACAACCATAGTGGTTAAACTGTTCAAGATAGGAAAGCATCAGGGACCTCTGGTGACCAAAACAACTTAACTCTTATGAAGTTGTTGTGATGCCAATACAGTTCCTTTACAGATAATATTAGAAGTGGTTATGGAAAAGTGGGGTTTAAGATGAGAGGGGTAAACATCAGAGTTAGATGACATATGGTGTTTACTTAAATTAAAATTAAAAGCTTGAGAGGGATTGAAGTTTTGATATAAGGGCTGTTTTCTATTATTGGATATTGGGTTAGAGCAGGGTTAAATTTAGCATTTGGATATAGGGAGTTTTAGGATGATTAAGTTTAGGGTTAGAGATGGTTTATAGATGGGTTACATTTTGAATTGGGGTACATGAGATATTTAGTCTTTAAGAGGAGTTAAGCAAAGGTTTAAAGGACCACTCTAGGCACCCAGACCACTTCAGCTTAATGAAGTGGTCTGGGTGCCAGGTCCAGCTAGGGTTAACTAATTGTTTTATAAACATAGCAGTTTCAGAGAAACTGCTATGTTTATCAATTAGTTAAGCCTTCCCCCTAATTCTCTAGTGGCTGTCTCACTGACAGCCGCTAGAGGCGCTTGCGTGATTCTCACTGTGAAAATCACAGTGAGAGCACGCAAGCGTCCATAGCATTATGAATGCTTTCCTATGTGACCGGCTGAATGCGCGCGCAGCTCTTGCCGCGCGTGCGCATTCAGCCGACGGGGAGGAACGGAGGCGGAGAGCTCCCCGCCCAGCGCTGGAAAAAGGTAAGTTTTTACCCCTTTCCCCTTTCCAGAGCCGGCGGGAGGGGGTCCCTGTGGGTGGGGGCACCCTCAGGGCACTCTAGTGCCAGGAAAACGAGTATGCTTTCCTGGCACTAGAGTGGTCCTTTAAAACAAAGGGTTTCTTTTCAGGTGCTGGAGTTATTTGCAAATATATTTTCTGTAGACCAGTCAGTCTCCTATGTTTGATGGTAGAGTTACAAAAGTGGTTATACACGACTACAGATGACACTGGCCAAGGCTCCTGATGCTTACTTTATCCCACTAGCCTATTTGAGTCCACAAAGGAACATTATCAGTGCTGAAAACAGGCACCCCCTACTGGACATGTGTCTAGGCAGGTGCCTACTCTGCCTAATGGTAAATCCAGCCCTGGCTTAAACAGAAGTTTACATTTGGATGTGTCCCCTTGGTCTTATGACCAGTCATGGTGAGCCAAAAAGTTGGCAAGTCGATTATTTGTATTTTGAAAGCTGATTTAGTTGCCTCACTGTTGGAGCTACAAAGTAAAAATTCCACATTTGTTGTGCACCAGGTCACACTATACGTTCTTACTGTATACGTACCAGCATGTATGACGCTGTGATGGTTAAATTATCTTGCATGGCATGCTCTGGCAAAAAGTTCTGCTTTAAAGGGTTACTCCAATCACCATGACCACATCTGCTTTTAGAAGTGGTCGTGGTGATAGGAGTCTGTATGTACAGTGTTTCAGCTGGTTACACCTCCAGCACACATGAGTTGGACTTCTGTGGAGTCACAATGTACAATTACATCTGTCATCAGTGTGCTGTTGATATACTTAGCTTCTTTCCTTGCAAGCTTGATTTTCCCTTCTGCCCGCAAGCCTTTTGTGGACTCCCTCCTAATGTACTAATGTGCTTGAAAATGTTTGATTTTTTTTTTCTTCAAATGAATACCCTCCTTATTACCTACCTCTCCAGCTCATAGTGTGCACATGTGCTCTGAGCTGGAATAAAAAGGTCAGATAAAATGCTTCTTATACAGGAACATTTGATTGGACATTGGATGACGCAGCGTGACGGGGAGTGGAACCGGAAAAAAAGGGGTACCTTGCCTCGAGCTGGATTTCAAGTACGTTTTTATAGTATGTATTAGTTTGTTTTTAATTAAATTAGGGCAAGGAAGGGGAGACCACATTAATTGTGCCAAACATGGCATAATAACACCAAAAACCAAGTAACAGACATAACAAGTAATCCTTCAACATCTATGATGATCATTATTTGGGTAACTAATGTGAAAGTCAACAGTGATATGGCATACCACTTCCTCCATATTTTACTACTTCATTTCAATTGCTCAGAATAGCAAACTATTCTCCAGAAGACATTCCAAATACAATCAACAGTTGATGGGTTGCAAGTCTCCAAAAGAATAGCCAAAGTAACTTAAGACATTTTCACCAATCAAACACCTAATGTAGCAAAGCTGTCTCGAAAATGTGTATGAGATGAGAATGATGCTGCCTAGTCTAGATTATTTTTTACTTTGGCCAAGACCTGATCTCAGTATGTTGTAGGCAAACTGAATGCAGGAAAGAAAAAAAAAAAAAAGAGTATTTTCTTTTTAAAATACACAGGGCTTCAGGGCTCTGGATGGCCTGTCACAGCTCTGCTTGAATGGGCTCTAATCTAACCCTTCAGCCACAGTTCTACCAATGAGCAGACATGGAAAAATACACATTTCACTAGATGGCAATTTCAATATTCTTACAAGCTAAGCCTAAAAAAAACATGCAGGTGTCTAAAGAAACAGGCTGTTTTTTCCTCACTTTGTAATTTTCATTTCCGTCTATGTTGTTTAGTTTTTGGGGGTTTTATTTCCGCTTAGTGATGTAAGGCTAAAAGATTTTTTTTTTTTTTTGTAGCTGTGTACCAAAAGCAATATTTTAGCCAAAGTTGACACAGAGGATAAGGAAATGTAGACAGGAAGGCGGCCTTTAACAGGTCACAAATTCCTCCTTGGGAAATGGCAGACTCTCTCTGAGCTGAACAACTGAAATACCATAATTGAAAACTATTTCTTCGGCACTTGATTGAGTGTAATTTGCTTCATGAATTTCTCATGTCACTCATCGACTGCAGGAATAGCTTTGAAATGATATAAAGCTATGGGCGCATTCAGGAGACTCTGAATGTGAATTTCAATCAGAATGTTATCCGTGTGTTCAATTTGTTCACTGCCAAAATCACTACTAATATTCCGTATTTCTATTTGAGCAGTAAAAACCTCGCTCTGCAACACATAACAAACATGATCCCATAAGCATATGTGTATCCAGGTAATATTCAATTTTCTGATCAGCGTACCAAGCTGGTGCTATGAATTGAATAAAACATGCAAGGAGAATAGAAACAAATGTCTGGAGTGAAAGTTAAAGAGACATTCTAAAAAACAAAATCATTACAACTTAATTTAGTAGTTTTAATGCATGGAGCCAGGCCCTATAGTGTGACAAATGTATAGTGTGACAAAAACACAACGTTTTCATTTGCTCTCAATCTGACAGGCACTAAAGGCAATTCCTAGTGAAAACTTTAAATGAATGTCTTCAAGATCAGTGTCATCATGTCTAGCATGATGATGTCAAGCACTCACAACTTGTGTCATACAGCAGCATAATGTTTCTCTATGAGAAGCATCTGAATTGGTACAGCGGGAGATTGCCATTGCATGTGCAATAGAACCCCAATGATTCTCTATGTGAAGCAATGGATTAGCCAGAGATTATCATCATTGATAATCTCACAGCTGACGGAGAGGCAGCTGCTTTGAGACTGGGACAGAGCTGGATTAACAGTGAGTTTGAATTTATTTATTTTTAAATTGATATTCTCAAATAAGGGACAGATTGATAATGATAGCGTGTCTGTTTAAAAATAAGCAGAGGAAGGGAGATACAAGTGAAACATGGTTGTGAATGGTTACAACAAATGTATTTTTCTAACTAATCTGTATCCTTTTTTATTGTCTTTTCTATTCTTTTATCTCTAACATCCATACTATCAGACAGTCTCCCATTCCTGGTGTGAAAATTACTCCCTCTAAGCTACAGAGTACTGATCTGTGTCTCTGGTGAACAGATCTCTGAGACATGAATATGTAAGTGTGTGAGCAGACCTCAAAATTTCCACTCATTACTAGCCCGGGCAAGTAGAAATTCATGGCAGGAGCGTATGCTCTTTTTTTAGTGGCAACTAACTTTTTAAACCTGGCTAGTAGCATAGAGCTCCACATTTTAAGCCCTGGGCTAGTCTGTGTTTGTATGTGTGTGCATCTACAAATACATTACACTGTGTGTCTGTAGGCCCATGCTAGAGTGCATCTTTGTAGGTGTTCTAGTGTGTGCATGTTTGAATGCTAGTGAGTGCATAAACGAGTGTGTGTTTGCGTGTCGGTGGTTGTCTACCTAAGTGAATGTGTGTCTATGGATGTCTGATGGTTTGCGTCTCTGGATTCATGTTAATGTATATCTTTGTATGTGTGCTGGTGTATGACTGCCTATCCTGCTATATACAGATATGTGAGTACATGGCTAATTAAGGCCTCAATTTAGATTGAATGAACATAAGAAATTATTATTTATTTATTTTTTTAGAAAAGACAGTTTAAATGATTTATCTACTAAAATTCCCGTAGACTTTAATGGTGACATGTGTAGTTACATTATTTGAAATGTTTTTTTTCTATCAGATTGGAATAATTCCTGATGTTGAGTTAAACCAACCAACCAGAGGTCTACGTTGGTGGGTGGCAAGATAAAACTAGTGAGTAGCTATTTATGTGTGTATGTGGCTAATCATTTATTTGTATGTATACATGGTGGGGAGAAAAGCAAACTATCTAGAACTGAGCACTGCAAATGCTAAACGTGGCCATGGCAATCTATCCCCATAGATTTCTCTGTTGCTTTTCTTTAGAAGCAACCAGAGAATTCTATTATAAAACGTTATAAAATAAAAGAAAACATGAAAGTTATGTCAAATAAACTCTAAACAGAAGAATTATACAAGAACGCAAGAGCCTCTGGATGCTGCACCTGAAAAAATGATCATTTATAATATATCTCACTTTAGGGTACTTTCCAGTTCACATATTCCCTGTAGATTACAAGAGTACATTTACATGTCTCTTAGGAGTAATGCTGCAAAGAATAAGCTTGGTCTCTTAGCAACTCTCGCTATCAAATACAGGAGTCTAGGAAGGATATGAACCCCAGAGATCCTACGTACTGTGTGATTCATAGGGTGAATTCATGGAGCTGGAGCGGGACACACATGATTCTCTGGATTATTTGAAAAAAGAAGAAAGGAAAAAAATAAAAAATAAAAACTTTTGCAACTCTAAACCAAAAATGTAAAAGCATTAACAAAACAATAAGACAGTGTTTGCTTGGAATAAGATTGTTGGAAGCCACATTAATTTTTTTTTTTTTTTGTCAATCTTTCTTTTATTAAGGCATGTGCAATAGGGTACAGAACAAAGAGAGGGGAAATGCAATAGTGATATACAGATAAGGGTTAATACAGCGTTAATTACATTTCCTGCTGAACAATGCCTAATTTTTATTTTTTATGTTGGTTAACGAGATTAGGTTCACGTTTGGTTTTAAATACAGTTGAACAAACATGTGTAAAAACAGATTTTGAACTTCACTCTAGCCCAATTATGTCAGGACATAAATGTTAAAGCAGGTAGCCCCAGCCATGACTTGTCGTCTGACTGTCAGCCGGTCAGTGATGGCCTATGGGCTATACCGATGCACGTTTTCATGAAAAGTCTAAGTTTGAACACCTTTAAACTTAAATGCAGTATTACAGCAGAAAGCGTTACAACAGGTAACGAGGCATGCATTAAGTATTATGGCTGGCGGCGCTTCTCTGACATGGATATGTCCATGACTATGCAAAAATGTGAACAGCCTAACGAAGCCTATGCAGTTAAGTTAGCAGTGACTAAATAAAATACATATAAAAGTTAAACCAAAAAGCTGTAGTAAGGAGCGCCAAACGGCAGTTATCAATGCTAGAAGCAGCTTATGATATGTAGTCACGTTCTATACTCTCTAAGCACAAAGATGCCCTGCATAAAATCTAGGGTGGGACGCTTAGAGAAACTCGATTGGGTCAATAAGTATAACATTTAAAAGCAGTGTTAGGCTGTAAGAGGGTAGCGGTGGTCCATACAAGGCTTATGCACATATTTAGTGAACAATAGGTGAGGTCCTAGCAGTAAGGATAATAGTGCGAAAAACCATAAGCATAAACATCACATAGGTTAAAACGATAACATGTCAAAAATTTTTAGAAAAACAGTAGCTTGTCAGCGTAGGTTGGTAGTTACGTGCAGGGCACGGTTCGCGGGTATATCATATGTTGTCTAAATGCAACTATTGGACGACAACAGCCGTGTGGGAAGTATGGTGGTAGTCCAGTAAGAGTAGTTCGTGCTTGTCAATCGGGCCCGGTCCCCAAACGTCATTGGTAGTGCGTTTGATGAACTGGACTATCAGTCCGTGTGTCTGGTTTAGCCTATACCGCTACTAGGTAGGGCCCCGGCACGGTCCAGTAGTATGGGGTAGATAGCATCTTCGTCTTGGGAGATCCTCAAGGCTGCGGCATGGAGCGGGTTGATGGTAGTCGCCCTCCGGCCCCAGGACTCCGTGAAGGCCTGCACCTGCGTTCCACCGACTCGGTTGCTCTTAGAGGCCGGGTCGACCCATGGTAGGGTGCCACGTGAGGCCAGGGTGTTCAGCCGCCGCCAGCGGCGGGCAGGCCTCCGGCGGTGTGGTTGGTGCTTCGGAGTGTCACTCCCTGCGGCCTTCAACCTGGGAAGGCATTGTGGGCGGCCTACTATGATGGCCTCCAGTAAACGGCGGAAGCTTTGGGTGGTATGTCGTGGCAGTTTAGTGCTGTGCGTGTGGCTTTGGGCCCTCAGGCGGGTCTCTGGATGCGGCTGTGAGTTTGGGAATCGGGCTTCGTTGCTTGGTCCAAGGCTGGGGTGTCGCTTTATTCAGGCTTGTTTTACCCCTCTGGTGTGCTGGGGCTTGTCTCATAGTAGGTTGCTTGGTACTGTGTCGTGAGTCGGGCTGGCACTTATGTGGGAGGCTGGCTGTCATGTTGGTTTGGGTCGGGCCTTTTATTAGTACCTCCAGTTTGCGCATGAGTTCATCAAAGTATCCCTCCAGCCTGGCCTCGAATCCCGTCTCAGCCTCTTCCTTGCCGAGCGTCCACGTGCCCTGCACTGTTTCTCCAGCGTTTAGATTTTGGGAGCCGCCAGTGTGTGGATCGTGGTTAGTCACTGTGTCTGTCGGTTGGACCGGGATATCCCCCCCGGTCCGGTGGGGGGGAAGCAGAGCCCCGAGTGATCTCGGCGGCAGGGGAGACGAGGGACGGGAGGTCGGCCGCCTCCCCCGCCCCAGGCCCCCGCCAGGCCGCACCTGGACTTCGGCGGTCAGCGTTCCGGTAATCCGCTTCGGAACCCTCCTGCCTTCATCTACGGTAGGCGGAACCATGTTTGGGTCACTTGGTGCACTTGGTGTGTGGCAGGAGTCCCTGGTAGTCGCTTGGGAGAATAGATTGGTAGGGAGCTCCTGCAATGTGCGACCGTCCGCCATCGCCACATTAATTTTAACTGAATATTTCCCATCATAAGGAAGTGTGTAATCCCATTAATGATCAAATCTCAAACTTATATATGCACTAGGCCAGGGGTAGGCAACCTACGGCACTACAAATGTTGTGCACTACATCTCCCAAAATGCTCTTACAACCATAATGCAGCCATAGCATCAGGGAAGATGTAGTCCAATGCATCTGGAGTGCTTCAGGTTCCCTACCCATGTACTAGGTATGGGGTAGGCAACCTACTGCACTAGTGCCAGGCACGGCACTCAAGGTGTCTTTGCACGGCACTCAAGGCTGCTAGAGCCAAACAGGCTCTAGCATATCAGGAGTCCCAGTGAAACTTCAGATATCTGCTAATACGAAAAGGTGGTGAAGGACAATCCTCAATTTATGCATTGCAGCACATAGAGGTAGTGATCTCAGATCCCTTCCTCCCAGCACTTGTGAATGGGAATCCACACTGTAGTAGAGCAGCCCACAGCTGCTGTTGCAACTCCTGTCCTTGACCTGTACCTGCCCAGCCTGGTCCCCAATGGAACCCAGGGAAGTCACCAGCACTACTAGATATACACAGAAATGCAGAATAACCCTCCCCTCACACAAACAATACAAACAGCCCACAAACATACACACAATCCGCACAAACGTAACCCACTAACAATCCACATACATACACACAACCCAACATGCAGCCTCTCACATGCAATACCCCAAACAGCCCCACATAGACACACACTACCAAACACACAATGTGACTTATCCATCCACACACAATTCCACAAGCAGCCCCCATACACGGCCCACATTTATATGTATCATACACGATACCAAAAACTACTAATGAACATATACAATATAATAGCTCATATACGCACAAATACAACGATACAAAGCAATTACAGTAAAAATAACACAAGCCACATACACCGGCACGCTACGGGGCATCTCAATCCTATCGGCACAGTACTGCCTACCCCTGCACTAGGTAATCCATATGTAGTTATAGCATATTCTAAAATTAAATTACACTTTTGCCAATCCCCACTCTTACTACAGTTTACCCAACAAGAAAACATCTGACATGGTACAGTCAGGTCCATAAATATTGGGACATCGACACAATTCTAATCTTTTTGGTGAACGGTGTAGGAATTACAACAGTTTGTGTATGTGCCTCCACTTTTCAAGGGACCAAAAGTAATGGGACAATTGGCTGCTCAGCTGTTCCATGGCCAGGTGTGTGTTATTCCCTCATTATCCCATTTACAAGGAGCAGATAAAAGGTCCAGAGTTAATTTCAAGTGTGCTATTTGCATTTGGAATCTGTTGCTGTCAACTCTCAATATGAGATCCAAAGAGCTGTCACTGTCAGTGAAGCAAGCCATCATTAGGCTGAAAAAACAAAATAAACCCATCAGAGAGATAGCAAAAACATTAGGTGTGGCCAAATCAACGCTTTGGAACATCCTTAAAAAGAAATAACGCACCGGTGAGCTCAGCAACACCAAAAGACCCGGAAGACCACGGAAAACAACTGTGGTGGATGGCCGAAGAATTCTTTCCCTGGTGAAGAAAACACCCTTCACAAGTTCACAACAGTTCGCCAGATCAAGAACACTCTCCAGAAGGTAGGTGTATGTGTGTCAAAGTCAACAATCCAGAGATGACTTCACCAGAGTGAATACAGAGGGTTCACCACAAGATGTAAACAATTGGTGAGCCTCAAAAACAGGAAGGCCAGATTAGAGTTTGCTAAACAACATCTAAAAAAGCCTTCACAGTTCTGGAACAACATCCTATGGACAGATGAGACCATGATCAACTTGTACCAGAGTGATGGGAAGAGAAGAGTATGGAGAAGGAAAGGAACTGCTCATGATCCAAAGCATACCACCTCATCAGTGAAGCATGGTGGTGGTAGTGTCATGGCGTGGGCATGTATGGCTGCCAATGGAACTGGTTCTCTTGTATTTATTGATGATGTGACTGCTGACAAAAGCAGCAGGATGAATTCTGAAGTGTTTCGGGCAACATTATCTGCTCATATTCAGCCAAATGCTTCAGAACTCATTGGATGGCGCTTCACAGTGCAGATTGGACAATGACCCGAAGCATACTGAAAAAGCAACCAAAGAGTTTTTTAAGGGAAAGAAGTGGAATGTTATGCAATGGCCAAATCAATCACCTGACCTGAATCCGATTGAGCATGCATTTCACTTGATGAAGACAAAACTGAAGGGAAAATGCCCCAAGAACAAGCAGGAACTGAAGACAGTTGCAGTAGAGGCCTGGCAGAGCATCACCAGGGATGAAACCCAGCGTCTGGTGATGTCTATGCATTCCAAACTTCAGGCTGTAATTGACTGCAAAGGATTTGCAACCATGTATTAAAAAGTGAAAGTTTGATTTATGACTGTTAATCTGTCCCATTACTTTTGGTCCCTTAAAAAGTGGGAGGCACATATACAAACTGTTGTAATTCCTACACCGTTCACCTGATTTGGATGTAAATACCCTCAAATTAAAGCTGAAAGTCTGCAGTTAAAGCACATATTGTTTGTTTTATTTCAAACCCATTGTGTTGGTGTATAGATCCAAAAAGATTAGAATTGTGTAGATGTCCCAATATTTATGAACCTAACTGTACACACTCTTCTTTGCCTACATTTTTGATGCAGGTTAGTGGGCCCCTTGGGGTCAAGTGGGGATCAGTTTCATGGCTAATTTCTACACTCAATGGCTTCTTTAAAGTGTTCAGAGTAAGTAATGTAACATCACTATCCACTAGGTGCAGTTACGCAAGAGACAAAAGGAGGAAACGAGTCTTGTCAGGTAAAGGGCCCCTCCAACCCTTCCATATATATATCTCCCTTAACTGAACCACAAAGCATTACAGGGCTCCACTTGGGCCCCAGTGCTTGGTTAGGTCTCTTACTTGAGCTGTAGTCCCCTGATGGTGGTCTTCCTTTTTTCTATTAAGATACATTTTGCCCTTTGGACGAAGAGCTCTGCACAACATTTTCTTTGAATGTGTCACCAAACACTAGTTTCTGGTGGTTTTGTGCAAGAGAGTAGGCAGATTTCTTATTACCCAATCTGACACTGAATCCAAAATAAAAAATATATACTCAGTTTCTCCACCTGTCTTAAGACACAAAACTAACACTTTACCTTGATAATAGGAAAAGTTTTTATTCTAAACATTAAATTAATTTTACCTCTCTACACAACTGTTGGCTCACAAACTGGAATATACATTTTCAATATACAAGTTGAAGGCATCATGTCATTAGAGGGACAGTCTTTGCACCAAGATCACTACATTTTATTGTAGTGGTTTTGGTGCAAAGCCGTTGTCTCTTTTTTGAACAATTTAAAACATTTCAGAAAAAAGTCAGTGTTTACATTTGTCTAAGAACACTCCTCTAGTCAGGGCCGTCTTTAATATTGATTGGACCCTGGGCAAGCATCTGCTTGGGCCCCCTGGGCATGCAATCACTCCCTCCACCCCAACCTAGAGGCAAAACTAATGTAGAGAGTGCCTTGGTGCAAAAAAATAAAATTCAGGCCTGCCCTGTAGCACAAGAGTAAAGAAAAGGCAGATCCCCATCTGTCATACAACTCCTGCGATGCTATGCCAGCTGGGGATCTACCATCCTTGCAGGGTTGTATTTTTGAGCAGTGTTTGTGCAATTGAATGTCAGCATGTTATTGTATAGAGTGTATGTGTGCATGTAGGGGTGTATTTGTATGTACTGTTACCATTGGAATGCAGTGGTGTACTTGTGTGTAGTGTTTGCGTTTGAATGCAGGGATGTGTGATTGTCTGTAGTGTTGGCTTTTAAATGCAGGTGTACTTTTGTGTGTAGAGTTGGTGTTTGTATATAATTTTAGCATTTTAATACAGGAATGTGTTTGCATGTAATGTTTGTATTTGCATGCAGGGGGGTGTTTGGATGTAGAGTTGTGCTTTAAATGCATATGTACATTTGTGTGTAGTATTGGTGTTTCAGCAAACTGGTGTGTTTGTATGTAATGTTTGTGTTTGCAGGGGTTTGTTTGCATGTTGTGTGATTTCTATAACACATATACATATACACATTAACACACAGATACACACATAAGCACACTGACACATGCTCACACCTTGACACATACTGGCACATACATACACACACACTCAGATACACACCCTTTGACAAACAGATACAAGCACTTTGATACACACACTGGCACATCCACACACATATATACACACACACACACTGACACAGGTATGTACACACACACTCAGATACACACATACATAAAGGTATAAATGCAGGGGTGTATATGTGTACAGTGCTAGAGATGGAATATAGGAGTGTATTTGTGTTGGCATTAAAATGATGGGATGTATGCATTACCACACACTCAGATGCACACTTACACACACCGACACATACATACACATACACACACACACACACACAAACGCACACACAGGTACACATACACACTGACACACAAGTACACATACACAGGTATACATACACACAGAAACACTGACACACAGAAAAACACAGCCAGATACACACACTGACACAAACACAGCCAGATACACACAAGGACACAAACACAGCCATATACACACACACACATATATGTGTACATTTACATATTTTAATCTCTGCCTACTAGCAGCTCTTGGACAGCAACTCCCAGCAACCTTGGCCAATATAATGTCTCAACTCTGTTCTTACATACCATGGTCCAGAATTTGGCAAAAGTGACATTTGGAAATGGTGTACAGCCTTTGATAACACTTGATGCAATAATATGTTAAAATAAATACTTTTTACATTTATATTTAATAGGGAACTGCCAGGTTATTCTAGGATTTTTAACATGTACTTATTCCCTGTGTGTTACATTACAAACACCAACACATGAATAAAAGTGATATCAGAAATAAGCAAAACAAAAAACAAACAATATTTAGCAACCCTCCTGTCTCCTTACCTTTTGGGTACAGAGGGGTGGCTTCCCTGGGGTGCAGTGAGAGCTTGCTGGCCCGGGCTGATGGGAGTCTGCCATCAGCTTTCTCAGTCCTTCTCCCCCACAATGCTTGTATTCTCCTCCATGTGGTGTGTGCCCCCTCCCCAGCGGCACTGAGGAGGAAGCGATCTGACCTCACTTCCTCCCAGCATGCCACGGAGAAGAAAAGGGATCACAGGGCAGTGTGTGAGGAGGCTAGCTGTGAGTATGTATTCAGCCAACCCACATATTACAGGGCCCCGGTCCGGAGCAGTATTAAAGGGCTGTGGCCCCTGATTACCTCAGGTGCTGCAGGGGGCCCATGGGCCCACGGCCCAGCCTCTAGTGGATGTCAGACTGACCAGCTAGAGGCATTTCCTCCTTAAGTCCTTTTTTAAATAGCAATTATAAATAAAAAAAACTAGCCTATACATTGCATCCTAGCATATAGCATTTTTATATTATTATTATTATTATCGGCAACATATTCCACAGCATAATATTGTAAAATATTATACATATCTATAAAGGATGAATGAATAAATTCAAATTAAAACTTTGAACATTTACATAAATGCATTTCTTTGTGATATTACTAAATAACAACTTATACACTGAACTGCTGTTTTGTCGTATGTTTATGTGTTTGCTTTGCATTCCATATGCTATGCTATTAAATAAATGACGTTATATATATATATATATATATATATATATATATATATATATATATTTTTGTAAGCAAAATAACTTGGCAGAAAATTAGTTCATTTACAAATCTGTTTTTGCAACATATACATTTGCTTATTTGGTTTTCCAGACAGAAAAAAAAAATATCTATAGTTTCTATATAAAATGTGGTAAGTTGTTAAATATAATTCTCCAAACCAACTCCTGTCGTGCCGCTATTTCAGTTTTTGACATAAGGAGGATGCCTGAGCAAGGTTTCCTGGGGAGAAGATGATTAGGATGCACCAGAGGTGCAATCAGTATAATGCTAACATAACTGCATGTCTTATTTCAGAATGTAAAAAAAAAAAAAATAAGATTTTTTTTTTTTGAGAGTGCATTTAGGTGCTAATAGGTTGAAAATAATGAAATGTTTAATTTTGCTCTATTCAACTGAACAACAATTAGGCGGCTTGTGAGGACAATTTAAATTGTACTTAAGCTGAAATAATTTAAAAAAAATAAAATAAAAAAATAAAAAAATGATGCCTGGTGTGAAAGTGGACCCCTCCATTTAACCATTTTCATGGAGTCTTTTACCCCCATTTTTTAAAAAAGTTTTTTAAAAATGTGTTTTATTTAAAGTTATTCATTTTAAATGATTACACTATGGGGAATGCAATGTGTTTGTTTCCCCAAATAAGCACTAAACGTAGTATTTATTTGATGAAAATACACTCAGTAAAGAAAAATGTGAGAAAATGCATCACGACGCGTAAGTTATCAGATGCATGAGACAGATGTGGTGAGCTCAAATGAGGTGAGAAAATTCAAACTGTCTTGGCTCAAACACAGAGGAACATTGTTAGTTTATAAACTAAGGGGGAGGGCGATGAACAATCCAGTAGAGTGT
The DNA here is from genome assembly GCF_036172605.1 of Pelobates fuscus. Classification (NCBI taxonomy): domain Eukaryota; kingdom Metazoa; phylum Chordata; class Amphibia; order Anura; family Pelobatidae; genus Pelobates; species Pelobates fuscus. The sequence goes on along the minus strand of NC_086321.1, from coordinate 146,817,426 downwards.
AAACTTAAAGTAAAGAAGCCAAATTATCTTTGTATCTTGTGTTTAGCTGGGACTCTGTCAAATCTAACTGTGCTAAATGCCGCACGAGACGGGCACACAATAATCCTTCCAAAAGAGGAGCAACAAATCTGTCTAGATCTGATTGTGCCAGCTCTTGGCAGCAACTATCAGCTGTGTTCTGCACTGGCAAGGATCAGCTACTCATGCATCTCACTTTTTATACAGGTTCTTTTTTTGAAAACAGCTTTGTCCACCTGCCTCATGGTCCCTTGGTGCCAAAGACATGCGTAATATCTTCACATTTATCCTTATTTTCCGTTTATGTGTATATAACATATTGCAGAAGATCCATTAATGTGCCCACATAGGTCCATTTACAGCAGGTGAGTGTCACGCTGACTTAGCTTCATGCTCTAAACATACTTCAGTCTTGGGTTTTTAAACCTCTGTTGGATATTTTTTTATTCAGACTATTGCCATTTGGAATTATCTTACATCTTGTCAACAAGTTAAAAATGTTATAACTAAAGTCTGGTAGTGCTACTTTACAATGTTTAAAGGAATGTCTCATTTACCAACATGTTATTTTATCTTCCTTGTTTACTTAAAAATTCATAGATGCAATATTCCTATATAGGAAATCAATTCATACTGTATATATAGGCAGATTTACTGGATCAATGACATTATATGTGAAATACGATGTGTACAATTTTATTTTATGTATATAATCTTTTTACAAGGTTATAGGTAAAATATTTCATAATTACATCTATGCTAATATTTAACAAGTCTAAAGTGGAGCAGTTTTGGTGAAGGTTGAGAGACAAAGAGAAGATTTAAATATCAGACTTTTTATGTATATATATATATATATATATAGGAAACATGGGGGGATTGTTTATTATATATATATATATATATATTTGTGTACGGGATTATGGAAGGGGCGCACACTAAACTGTGTGTAATTTTTAATATATGAGTGTCGGTTGAGGTGTGCCGAAACCGACGTGAGGTTAGGCCTGCAAAAGAGGGCCCACCCAGGTATAATGATATATGAAGAGGGTGTGGTGGGAGGGAATTTCCGAAATCGTCGCAGACAGGTGAGTGAGGGGAATGCTGGGTTTAAATAGGCTTAAAATCCCTCCCACAATTTCAGGCATACGCCTTCTATATATATACATACACACTATACATATACACTAACAGGGTAAATACACATGTCTCTATAAATTACTGCTTTTAGAGACTGGACCATTCACAGTATTGTATTATATGGACCGCTCTCCACTCCTTAAAAAAATCTTTGAAAACTTACTTCTTTAGGAAAGCATATCTATTAAACTGTGAACAGCTTTCCCTCCCCGTACCCTGATTCCTCTCCTGCAACTGTCATCAAAACAAAACACTAAGCCCTCAATGAATACTATCCTAGCAACCTACTTTTCTACCCTACCCTTACCTGTTCTGTCACTATACCCCACTTCCTCTAGCATGTAAGCTCATTGATCAGGGCCCTCAGCCTGTCTGTTCCTGTGCGTCCAACTTGTCTGGTTAAAAATATGTTGTCTGTTAGTCCACCCATTCATTGTACAGCGCTGCGGAACTTGTTGGCGCATTATTAATAATAATAATATAGATCATGAGTCATACTTATTATTAGAGCATTCATCAAGTTTTGTTCATCATTGTATCCAAAGGTAAAATGCAACTGAACTAACTGTTCATGTTCAAATGCCTTTTATAGATTACATATTAAAATATGGAATACCATATTGATAATGCACATCAAAGAATGGATGGAAGTAACAAATGCATTTTACTTAACAACATTTTAAAAATGATTACAGACATAAAACAATTACTGCATGTCTCGCTCAAATATTTCCTTGCCTGTCATAACATATCATTTGATGAACGTTCTAAAGTTTGCAATTCTTTAGTGTACCAAAAGCAGGCAAAAAAAACAACAAACTGCCATCCAGGAGAAGTGGGAGTTTGAGCTTAGGGATTAGATTTGTATTTTCTTTTGTATTACACAGCCATATTACAGTGCTGCCGGCCGCCCACCCCGTGTGCTACCTATTAAGGGTTAATATGTATGTAGGAGTTTGGAAAAATACCCCTTTCTGTTTTAGAAATGTTACCTTTCGGCTTAAAAAAGCATGGTGTATTGTTTGTGTGGGACTCACCTAAGAGGTTTTTCCCTGACGTGCAGGTGAGCTTACCCTTTAATGGCCATCGGAGTGACACTAAAAAAAACCTCCTGTTATTTAAATGTGCATAGGGATTTGGGATAGAGTGCAAGTAACTTTTTTTCTTGGTTTTTATTGTATGTATTCGGGCTGATGTGTGCTATAGTCATTCCTACCACCCAGAGGTAGTGGGTGTTTGAGCACAGAGCTTGGTTTTGTATGTTTGTAAGAACATTGGTAACACTGGCTGTGTTCTAGCACTAGCATATCACATACTTTTTATAATGGAATGACACCTTCACAATAGTGGAATAGATTAAAACAGCTATGCTTGGAATGCAGCCTTGAATTTATACTACACAGGAGCTTAAATAGTTTAACAAACAAGCCAAAAGATAAACTTCTGCTAGAGATAACACTTGTAGTGTCGCAAATATCCTAAAGGTCCTGCAGAAAACTTTGTTGAGGAGTCGGCCCCATACATTTCGCATACTTTACAGGCAGAAGCAGTGGAGGAACTATCGCCGGCTGCACCAGGGACCACCCGCTCATGGGGCCCCGGTCAGGCACGGTGGTCCTTTAACAGCGAGACTGAGGCCCTGTAGTATCAGTGATAACGGGAGGTAGTGACAGCAGGTCACTTCCTCCCACAATCAGAGGGAGTCACACGGGAGGGAAGGCACAGGAGTGGAAAGGAGGAAGGAGAGATCCAGCTGCTGATCCACATTCCCATCAGTCTCAGCAGGACCCCAAGGAAGCCACCTTCCTGCACACAAAGCGTATGTTAACAGGAGGGTGGCTACAAATATTAAAAGTATGACATGTATGTGTGTATCTGCGTATAAGTGTGTGTACCTGTGTGTCAGTGTGTATATGTATCAGTGTGTCATGGTATGTGTCAGTGTGTGTATATGTGTGTCATGGCGTGTGTATGTTTCAGTGTGTGTATCATCTATGTGTCAAGTTATGTGTTCTTGTCAGTGGGTGGGGAAATCTAAACCAGAAAGTAAAGTTCCACTTACAAAATATTTATTTAGTTTTCATTGGAGTGTTCCTTTAATGCTTTATTTTTTTTAATTATTTATTTTATTGAGGCACTTGCATAAGATACAGAATACATGAGAAAACAAAGAGTTGTGCTAGTTGTACAATTGTATAAGTTGCCGTTAGTGCAGAGGTGTAACTCTTGCAAAATTGAGCCTCTTTTTTGTAAATAATAAAACAGGTATAATCATGCTCTGGTAACCAGGCCCGTAGCGTGTGACTTAAAACTTCAGTTGCAAATGGGTTGCCTTTATTGGATGGATACCTGTCCAGGCCATATGGGGTTAGTAAGGGACCGTTATCCATCTTACGAATGTAATATGAGAGTGAACTAGAAGTGAGCCTGTGTAGTAGTGTGAGCTCGTAGAGCAGGCTGTCTAAATCCATTAAGGACCTGATAAGGTTATACTATGCGTATGGTCATGCCTTAGGCATGGTGATATGTATAGAAGAGTTATGGTTGCCCATCTTTTTAATTCGAGAAAACTATCAAAATAAATTGTAATGAATATTTATATGAATAACATGCTTATCTCCAAATGTCCCTTTTAAACAGTAAATGCCATAGCTCTAATCATACATTAATTATTCCACTCAAAGCAACAAGAAGACCAGGGCAATTAAAATGGAACCTATAGTCCCAGAAATAACAATCATTATTTTGTGACTATAAGTTGCCTTCTGTCCACCAAATAAAGACCAGTGCCAGGACTCCTCTACTGCAGCCTCCAGCTCCTCCTATCTCATCCAATCTATTACTTCTCTATGAAGCATTTGATTCCTAGACTGGGTTTTACTTATCCAGGAAGAGGAAGCACCTATAGTGGTGGTCAGGAAGATAGCCACTAAAGGTGGCATTAACCCTGCAATGTAAACATTGGAGTTTCTAAAACAAAAATTGCACCCAAACCACGTTCCTTTAATGGTGCTCCCTAAACCAGTTCTGTTCCAGTTCTATTTTAATTTGAATTGGATATATATATATATATATATATATATATATATATATATATATATATATCTTGTGCATCACCATGACTAACTCAAGTTGGACTCTAAAAGAAGTTCCCCTTGCTTGCTGAAACTCCCCAAATATCCAGAGAATGGCTTTTAGTCCAAGAGTCGGTGGTTGGTTTCTGTTCACTGATTCTTTGGGATCATAATCTTATACTTTTTCAGGTAAGAAGCATTAAGCATGGATTAAAAGGAAATAAACCGAAGGGCGGGGCCTGGCGGCAATGCCGGACGGACGCGTCTGGAGTGAGCTCTGGCACTTAGGCTGCTAGATTGCCAAATTTCAGCATTTTAAATCCCAACTGACAACTCTACTTGCCCCTAAAGCACACCCAAACCAAGTGGGGACATACATGAGCATGTCTGATGTCGACTGAACTGGTGTTCACGCTCCAAGCTAATGGATAGCTGGGGGCTTGCCTGATGCGTCCGGAGGAGTGGAGAGGCGGCTGATCTCCGCTCCTGTCTGGGCGGCTGTATGGTGTTCCCCCCCCCCCACCCCCACCCCCCTGGCCAGGGGGTGTGCCCGGTCCACTATATGGAGGCTCCCACACTGCACCAAGGGCACGCGGCATTATTTCAAACATTGCATCGCACCCAAAATGGCGGACACCGCGTGCTCCCCAGATCCATACAAGGCGTGGGTTATCCCCTTCAGGACCAAGGTTAGGCAAACCCCTTGTTATGTGACATTCCTGATGCGCTATTGCACGTGAAGCAGCTTAGAAGAGATTTATACAGATATTGATATTAAAACATATTTTGTTAACCAGGAATCTATACTGGACAAAAATTACCTTTCAAAACACATAAGCCATCGGTCTATTTAGACAGCTTTTGCCACACAAAAGTACAGATCATACCCCCCCCCCCCCCTCCGCCCCCACCTCCCCTCTTCCAAACAGACCGGAGGAGGTAATAAACAGAGAAAATCTGCACATAAACTCCTCATTGCCACACGCACGCCATAAAATAAGATTCTTATAGGTGGCAGATAGAAGGGTAGTACTAAAACAAGACGCTGGCACGGCGACCAACAAGAGAAGCACTACGAACACCCCAAACCACGACCCTGCTCCAGAACCTAAACACAAAAATCCCCAGGGCTAGAAGAAAGAACTTGAATAAACACCAAAGCCCTTGACTCGACTGGTACCCTGGATAGGGAAACGCACAGGGTGGGAAGATAATAAACGCTACTGCCAGGAACAGACCTTAGCGACCAATACCACATGAGTTCAATTCAAACGAGACAGTAGACATGAACAGCAAACAAATGCACAACATAACAAACTGCTCTTTGCAGATACACTGAATGCTTCAGCAAATGTGAGTCTGTTTTGTCTAGTCTAGTTTTGTCTTGCTTTGTTTTGTTTTGTTATATTTTATATGGTTAAGTGGACACGATATGTCCACCAAAATTGAAAACGCGACATTGAGCGGCAGACCAAGAATGTTATTTAACCTGTAACACCCTTTCTCTTCTGTAACATGCAATGTAAAACTCATCTATAACCGGCCCCTGCGTGAGCCAAAGTATACTGTGATGCCGTTCTCAGTGTCGAGACAAAAATAAAGAATAAAAAAAAAAAAGTACAGATCCTAATATATCATCCAGCATTGTTATTGTTGAGCATTATTTCTTTTCAAATTTGCCCCACACTCCAAAAACTTTAAACAAGGGTCTCGTTTTCTCATATGCACCTCCAGTTTCCTAATGAATATCTACTGTTGCCATCCTCATGAATCATGCCAATTTTATATAATTTTCAAGCTCTCTAGCTTTGTCCCCAATAATACTTGTTAATTATTTAACGCCCTGATAGGATAACCTGAGAAAAAAACTTAAAACGTAATTTTTTTGGGAGGGATTTCAATGCCCCCCTTTTGCGGAAATTCACCACTCTTAACCCACCTCATTCTCTTACTGTCTTCCCCTCTGACAAATACAACAATACTTCTCTAACGACGTGTGAAGATTTTACCACCTTTTAGTGAAGGACATTACCTGATTTAATCCTCATTTGTCATATTCTTGTGCTGATAGGTTTCTAATTAGCAGAGCCTCCCATTCATTCACAAATGCAATATTAACTCCACCACATTGTCTGACCTTGCAATATTGCAAATGACATTACACTTCTAGAATTTACCGAACAGGGGATGTTGGGAAATTAATGATTTCTTACTGCACTCTCCTGGTAGTTTTTCTTCCTGAACACACTAATAAACAAACACCTTCTTCAGCAGTTTCTAGCAAGCTTGAAATCTTTGCTTGGTTTAACGTTTGTTAAAGGGATACTCCACACCCCCAAAGCTTGCTGAGGTGCTTTACATTTGAAGAGTGAGTCCACTTTCTTCATACTTTTCTATAAAGACATCTAATTTTATAAAGTATTAACGACAGAAGCATGGGTGTGTAGAAAATATTCATAAATTAATGCGATAAATTAACAGCCTAACTTAGAATAACTTAAGTTGTGTGGCTAAAACACTTTGCTATTAGGTGAAAGAGCCAAACAGGAGTTGTCAGGATTTACAGAATTTACCACACCTGTGTGCAAATAGAGTTAGATTAAATAATAAGGGCACCGGGTACTAAAACTAAATAATAACATAACAGCTACCCATTATAAACTGAAAGGTGAATATTAGCAAAATAAAGGTTCTACAGCTGATACAGAAGTAGGCGCTCAGCCAATGCCGACCAAGCAATAATCTCTGGCGTGGTGAGGTATAACCCAGAAAAAGTCACCCTAACAAACAGCGCACTTTTGTTACAGGTCCAGCTGTGACCGGTAGCCAGAACAGGATCTTGGGATCTTCCCCTGCAATGCAGATCACTTGTGCAGATCAAGGGCCTCTTGAGGACGTGAGCTGTGCATAGGGAATCGACCCTCTTTGAATTGTGGCATAGGTGAGTGGTGATGAAGTGTAGATTTTGGTAATGAAGTCACAACCTCTTCTTTTGCCTCTGCACTGGCGATGCCATATTGGGACTACATACAGCAGGCTGTGCTTTTTAGCATCATCGAGGAAGTTAAGACCAGGAAACTTGCAAGGACTTCTCACTGAGTGGCATTGGGAAGTCTGTGATTGGGAAGTCTGTGACAGCAACTTAGTCTGGCCTGGTTTAGAAGGGGAGGATTTGTAAAGGCTTCGGTCAAGAGACCTGAAGCTTTTTCTGTTTTTAAATATACAACCAATGAAAAAATGCATAATGAAATAAATGCACGTTTCCATTGGGGGTATATCTACTAAACTGTGATTTTAAAAAAAAATACATTTGGGTAGTGCAGTATTCCCTTAACTGTTTGTGCAACATCAGATGTTCTAAAGTAAAACAAACCATGATGCTATGAGAATATAAATAAGGCTTGCACTCAATGAGCTCAATGTTTAACGTTAAACCCATGGGAAAAAGTGATATCCAGGACCAAATCAGATACTTCACATTCTGCTACATCTTTGTACTCTTTGCAAACGTACATGTTAAACCTCTCTAGACCTCTCAAACTTTTATAGAGAATACCCCTTCAGGTCTGGAAAAAGAAGTGCCCCTGCCTCGAAAAACTAATTTCTTTTGATTGGTTTCTATGGATTTAACTTCGAAATGAAATATACAGACACTGATATGCAAGTTAATCCCATATGGGAAAACAAGCCTCATTAAAGGTAGTAAAAAAATATTTTTCAAATAAATGTGACATAATGTGAACATTGTGTATGTAGGGGGGCGGGGCCTGACACTCATGGTGAGCAGACGTGCTTTGCTTGAGCTCTTCATCTGGCCTTAACATTAGCCTGTTTTTGCTCCTGGTCTGCCCCCGGTGGAAACATACCGGAGCCCTGACTGGGCCGGTTTACTTGGTAGTGGCTGGAAGCCAAGATTGATGCATAAACAGCTGGAGGAGATGGTGTGACACCGCGTCCTGTTGCGGGACATTCTGTGGGCCTTTTGGGTACTGACAGACACATACACATTCTCTTACACAGACTCACAAATTAGTATTTTTATTTAAGCCCACCCAGCCTCCCTGCCTTTGGGATAACTGGAGTGGATAATCCCCCTTGATTCCAGTGGGAATCCTTTTCCTGGGGTCCAGTGTGGGGCTTGCATTATCTTCATGCCCTTCCAGCACTGCACCCTTGCATGCTGTTTAATGCTGCTGGAGTGACGTCATAACCCCGCTCCTGTCATCACATCAGGGTGCGCGAGGGAGCAGTGCTAGAAGATCATGAAATGTACAGTTCCCTCGTCACCTCCATTCTCCTACAGCCGGACGCCTCCCGTGGGAGCATATCCCCTGCCTTTGGTGCATGTAATCCCTTGGGTACAAGTACCACAGGTTGAGAAACTAAGCTTTAGACAACACTGTCATACATACTCAACATGGTTTCCATGTTTAGCTTTTCCAAATTTCTAGTGGCTTTTGATTTGCCTTTTTAGGATGATTAAATTAAAGATGATATAGGATCCCTTACGTTCAATGAGAGTCTGGGTTTGGGTGCATTCACAAATGTATATAATCATCCTTCAAGGAAAACTAACTCTGTGATTACAAAACTATATGCAGTATTGCTAGCTAGTTGTTGATTCATCAATGAAATACAGATTGCCAACATCTGTTGGGTTCAAATGCTGAAGCCAGTTGCCAAGGCAATAAACCGTGTGAGGAATAAATGTATGGCAACCTATAAAATGCTGGTATCGTAAATTTGATTTAACCAGTTATCTGACAAGGGTTAACAGGTAGAGAGGTAATGCTCATGGAACACTTGTTTCTCACAAACCTATTTTTATAAAAAAACATAAAAAAAAAAAAAAGAATGCAATGAGAAGGGAACATCTGCTTTCCTCTGCGAAGAACAAATGCTTACATATATGTCTATGTTTCTGAAACACTAGAGAGCATTTCTAAATGGATCAAAGCCCTGACAAACAAAAACAACGCAACAAACAACATTATTTATTTCTTGGCATAATATGAAACTACTCAGATCCATAATTTTGAAATGTTCCTCATTCTTTGGTGAGCTATGAACAATACAGATCATTTTACAAAGCCAGCTCTGCATGCATAAGATCTGAATTTTGTATTAATGGGAAACATAAAACCAAGTTACCTAGAAATGTAATTAAGAATAAATACATTTTCATGAATATGATTTTAATGCCCTGGTTCATGTTTATAGGGAATGCATTTACGGTACTTCATCCAAGAAATTACCCTTAAAGACTGGAGATCATCATTTTGTCTTTTAGAATGGTCTTTAACTAAAAGTGTTCTGTATTGTAAATGTAAAACCAGACTTTCCATGTAGTGGACCTAAGTAGGTATTACCCATAATAACCTTCATTTATGTGAAAGATGCACACTATTTGGTTTTGCTGTTACATAAATTCTGGTTTACATTTAATTCTGTTTCTAGCTCATTATAGCAGTGCATCTATCCAAAGCTTTTCTGTCCTCTTCCATTGTTTTGGTTTCTTCTAAATCAGCAGAAATGCTATCATATCTTTAAACAATGCAAAGTATGAAACCGGGAAGAGAAGAGGCAGGTGAGAAGTTTATGACTGAATAGAGTTAATTCAGTGTGCATGTGTTTGTGTGTGCATGTGACAGTACAACGAAGACTGCCCATTAACAGAACATTTATAATGCACTCTCAAATCACAACAAAAAGTTGCATTAGAATAACATGTCTTTAAAGGGTACTCTAACCACCATGAACACTTGTGCTTTTTGAAGTGGTCATGGTAATATGAGTCTGGATGTGCAATGTTTCATCTTCAAAAACGGCTCATCCATAGTTATTTGCAATTGTGTGCCGGGGGCTTGTTACATAAGCGGCACACGTGACTTGGACCTTGGAACTTCAGACTGCCTTATATCAATTCTGTTCATATTTTATGTCTGTCATCAGCTCACACTGACAAGAACATTTGTGTCTCCCTCTCCCTCCGACAATGAATGCAGCTCTCTGCTCCCGTCTACCCCCTCTGGTAATATTTTGTTCCCACCAACTGAGCTATATAAATGATCTAATCATCGGTATCTCTTTGAGAAGATTTTAACTGGACCTCCACACAGCTCCTGTGATGTCACAAGGGGAGCGCGCCGAGCAGTGCTGGATTAAAGAATGTAAACACTTATTTTAAAAAGTTTATGCCCCAAAGAAAGGGAAAAAAGGTAGGAGAAACCCTTTAAAGACCTGCCATAGTAAACCTTTTGGGGTGACTTTCTCTGGTGTGCCCAGAATTTAGACAACAGAGGGAAAACGCCATTGATTGGATTACTTAATGTGGGAAGGAGCCAGAAGACTTCTGGCGCCAGAACCACTGCCGCAGTAGTGTAGAGGTTATAGTGCATACACTGTCCCTTTAAATTAAAACTTCTCAGCTTCATGCTACAACTGATCAATTCAAGGCCCTATTTCATTTCAATTAAAAAAAGAACAGAGTTAATGACATAAAATCAAAGGTAGGAATTTGTAAAATAAATAAACTAGAACAAATAGCAAAATAAAGGCTTGTTTATTAAAAAACTTTTCATTAACCCTAACAGTGGCATCATCAGAGCACTGATACTAGTTTTAAACGATTAAATAGTCACAAGTCATGTTCCTTACTGCTGAGCCAATATATTCTGAGTAGAGGATAAAGAATATCGAAAACCCGATAAAAGAAATGTAATTTTGTTTATTTGCATAAATGGGTAGAAGTAAGCTCATCAAATGTGAGCTGTGTAACAGAAATACAGCAATTATACCCCCATAAAATCATTAATTACATCAATGTCTGTCAATTTCTAAATCTGGTAATACAAACTAATTATACCAATACCTGCTAGTTCTTCTGGATATGATATTAGTCCACTATTACCCAAACAGACAAAACCAATGAAAATCAGCAGAGCTTGAGAAAAAATACATTTGTGAAAGCATCACCGCTAACAGTGATGTATGTGTAAACTAAAATCAGAGGAGTGATACTGGCAGAGACTTGTATCAAATTAAAATAATGTCTTTTATAACCTTGTAGTTGATTTTAATCATCATCATAATTCTCTTTGAAGTCATACAACAATTCTTACAGAAGTTTGGAGGTCTGTGCATTTTTGTCTGTATTTATGCCTGCCTCATTTCATTAATAGGCCATAAAAGCTTGTGATTTAGAATAGCGTACAAATAAGAGCTATGTTTTACTTTGCACCATTTCCGTTTTGATCCAATAAGATAGTCATTAAAAGTTTTAAGATAATTAGGAATATATACAGCAAGTGTTTAATCAAAATACATCTGACAAGGTGTGAACAAAAGCTTATTCATAAAATCACCTTAGCAGCGAGAAGAGCCGTGGCCTCAGAATGGCTCAAGCAAGGCACGCCATCCATAGCAGGATTAAGGAGGTACACTTAATGGATGACCAAACAGCTAGGCACCAAATCAGAGGCACCTCGAAAAATTGGGAACATATCGCCCTCACACCTCTCCCCCGTCCCCCTCATTGGATGATCAACGTGGGATGAGCACGACCAGGCATGCAAACTAAGTCTTAGCTGCTCCTGCCCCCCTCCCCCCCCCTTTCTATCCCTGCGTTTCCAAACCTTGTCTATCTATACTTTTTTTCTTTCTTATTCCCTTTAACCTCAAAGGGAAGATCTAGCATGTAATGGTGACTGAGAAACAATCCGAGACGCCTATATGGGCGGCAGGAAAAGAGCAGATGAGAGGCCTAACATTGGTACCCACTAATGGAATGAGAGATCGAGAGATTAGTGACCAGACATATTTACAGATGTATATACAAAGATATTGAGCCCATACACAGCATCAGATACTATGTGAAGTAGATCCAGAAATCAGAGGCCCCAGAAGTGACAGGCAGGTCAACTTACATTAAATGTGCTAAATGCCTTTATCTTACATGTTGTTTTTTTCACGTATTACGTTAAGCATAACAACTGTATTGACTGTGATGAAGCGAACGTAGAGACGGCTCAGAGTAATATACATTAGCCATACTAGGAAAATTGGGCTGATCACTATACACGTACGCATATTAGGATAACGATAAGTTCACCTCTTGGGTATACATGGTCTATGTTTGCAAATGTTCAAGTTACATGCTTCTTCCTGGAACATTTCTGTATTTTCATGTCAATACAAAAATAAAGAATAAAAAAAATAAAAAAAATACATCTGACAGTGGAAAAAAAGCATATCTTTATTTATCCTGAGTGACATAAAATTTGGCTGAAAATATGAGTGATTAAAATTTGCACATTTACATGTCTGTCTTCTTAACTTTATCTTTAAAATCCTCTGGGTAACATCAATTAAGCTGGCAGATAGTGCGAGATTGTACAAATTCCATTTTTATCCAGATCCCTATGCCTTTCCTAGGTAATTAATGAAAATTAAGTAGAAAAACAAAAATGCCAACACTCTGGAAAGGTACAGGGGTTTCTAGCAGATATCTCATAATGCAAATTGAACACAGTTGGCAGTCATGCCAAACAATGTGTATGTCAAAAATGAAAGAAACTGCTGCCACCTTAAAACACAGTATACGATCAGGCATTTTAATCTTGTATTCAAACACGTTTAAACAATTATTGAGAGAAAACGTGTAATTAAAGGAATTAGGAAAAAGAACATTCTTTGCAAATGCTCGTGTCATACAAAATAAACTAAAACAAAAAATGCTTTTGAATACTGTTGGGAATAATACACTTTGCCTATATACAATGCTTAACCCCTTAAGGACTGAGCCAAATGTACAAGTTGTGAACAAAACAAAATGTAAACAAAACCTGCCATTTGCGCTATATGTCTGTCTAACCGTAATTCACCTCTTTCATATTAAATGCACCCCCTTATTATATATAATTTTATTCAGGGGGAACAGGGCTTTCATTTAATATCAAATATTTAGCTATGAAACATAATTTAATATGAAAACAATGGGAGAAAATAAGAAATTTTATTTTTTTAGTTCTACATGACATTTTAACTGTCAATGTCATAATACTGTTTGCTTTTACTGGAATAAAATACACATATTTGTATTCAGCAAAGTCTCACGTGTAAAACAGTACCCCCTATGTACAGGTTTTATGGTGTTTTGGGAAGTTACAGGGTCAAATATAGCCCGTTACATTTGAAATTGAAATTCGCCATATTGGTTACTTTGCCTTTGAGACTGTATAGTAGCCCAGGAATTAAATTTACACCCATAATGGCATACCATTTGCCACAGTAGACAACCCAAGGTATTGCAAACGGGGTATGTCCAGTCTTTTTTAGTAGCCATTTGGTCACAAACACTGGCCAAAGTTAGCGTTAGTATTTGTATTTGTGTGTGAAAAATGCAAAAAACACCAATTTTGGCCAGTGTTTGTGACTAAGTGGCTACTAAAAAAGACTGGACATACCCCGTTTGCAATACCTTGGGTTGTCTACTGTGGCAAATGGTATGCCATTATGGGTGTAAATTTAATTCCTGGGCTACTATACAGTCTCAAAGGCAAAGTAACCAATATGGTGAATTTCAATTTCAAATACCTTGGGTTGTCTACTATTGCAAATGGTATGCCATCATAGAGGTAATTTTCATTCTTGGGCTACCATAGGGTCACAAAGGCAATGTAAGCAATCTGGCGAATTTTAATATGAAAAAAAATGAAACACAAGCCTCATATTTGACGCTGTAACTTTTGAAAACACCATAAAACATGTACATGAGGGGTACTGTTGTACTCGGGAGACTTCGCTCAACACAAATATTTGTGTTTCAAAACAGTAAAAAGTATTGCAGCAATAATATCATCCGTGTAAGTGCTGTTTGTGCGTGAAAAATGCAAAAACCGTCACTTTTACTGGTGATATCATCGTTGTAATACATTTTACTGTTTTGAAACACTAATATTTGTGTTCAGCGAAGTCTCCTGAGTCAAATAGTACCCCCCCATGTACAGGTTTTATGGTGTCTTGGAAAGTTATAGGGTTAAATATAGTGCTAACAAATTAATTCCCTATACTTTCGGCATGGGTTGTCAGAAAGGTCCCGCTAATTGTAATTAATTAGGATACCTTATTATGTAAAAATATTACATAAATATATGTGTAGAATTAATATATGTATATATATACATATATGTGTATATATACGTATATATATATATATATAATTTTTTTAAATATTTTTATTTATATATAGGTATATATATATATAGTGATATATACGTATATATTTATGTATATAGATATATATATTATTTCATTCTACGTGTATTTTGATATAAATATATATATATATTAATATCACAATACAGTTAGAACGAAATAACACATCTATACATTTTTTCATTATTTATTTTTAATTATTTTTTTTATTTAATTTTTTTACGTATTTACATATTTATTATATTATATTATATATAAATATATATATATAACAATAATTATATATATATTTAATCAGTATCAGTCTACGTGTAATTTGATATTAATATATATATATATATATATATAATTATATATATATTAATAGTAAAATACACCTATACACATACGGTGTATGTGTGTGTGTGTATATCTGTATATATATATACTTAGATCATATATATATATATAATATATATATATATATATGATCTAAGTATATATATATATCTTTTTTACACTTATTTAATTTATTTTAATTTGATTTCCAGCCAGCAGGGGGACTGTCATTACAGTTAGTCCCCCTGCTGGCATTGCTCGCAAGGACCTTACTCTCACATGGCCCGGGGGGGCTGAAGAGGGCGGACGTGCCGCGGGGGGCTCCCTGGGAGTCCCCCCAACCGCGATCGCCGGCGACCGGGTAAGTAAAAAAAAAAACGGAGGGCGTACAATTACGCCCGGCGGCGTTTAGAGCCGCTTTAAAAAGGACGTAATTGTACGCCCTCCGGTCTTAAGGAGTTAAAGGATCACTATAGGGTCAGAAACACAAACATGTATTCATGAGCCTATAGTGGTTAAACCACCATCTAGCCCCACTGGGCCCTTCATGCATCCATAAATATAGCAAAATCTTACTGTATTCAAGCCTGAAGCTGGAGATCTGCATGCTGTTTGCCTCAGAAAAACAGACATCATCAGAAGTGGTAGCCTGATCCAATAACAATGCTTCCCCAGAGGATTGGCTGAGACTGACAAAGAGACAGATCAGGGGCAGATTTTAGGCAGCCATGGCCCGGGAAGGAGTGGCCAGTGAAGTTATCACTAGGCTGTAATGTAAACACTGCATTTTCTCTGAAAAGACAAGTGTTTACAGCAAAAAGCCTGAAGGTAATGATTCTACTCACCAGAACAAATTCAATAAGCTGTAGTTGTTCTGGTGACTATAGTGTCCCTTTAAGTGACCCAAGGCTCAAGCTACAGTTGACCGGATGTTCAGTCTGTTTAAAATTGGCTAACTTGGAGTATGTCAGTTATTGGAAATAGTATACTTTGTCTATATACAATGCTTAGTGAATATACCCCTAGACAAGAGCTAAAGTACATCGTGTAACCGGTGTGTTTGTACCATTGGCCTTGATTCCTGTGTTTCTCCCTTTTATCATAACTGCTTAGTAATGTGTAATTTAGAACTGCATAGTTAATATCTTTAAATCTAAGTGTTAATTCTAAGTGCGTAGTTATATTGAAACTTAGCTTTGTGCAAGGCCTGAACATGAAGATACACCTGCAAGTTAGCTATAAGTTAAGATGTTGATTTTGTTAGGATTGGATAATGCTTGCTAGACCACCCCTGTTTCCTCTTGAATATAACCTGTTACACAGTCCATTAAACGTTAGAAGTCACGTTGAACCTTGCATTGTCTTGTCTCGTTCATTGGGGCTCCTCACCAGCTGATTTGGGGACGAGGAGAAATACAGAGAGTTCCAAATTGATAAGAAAGACCATGGCAAGGGGAAATTCCTGACGGAGAAAATTCCTCACTATCAAATACTTTCCAGTTTCACATAACAAATGTAGAAACTTCCTCATTAACTCCAAAGAGCAATCACATTTCCACTTGTACTACAGGTTATTATTAATAAAATCCATGTTAACATTTATAGTCTCATATATCATATTTTATTAAAAAGAATATAGCCAATATTTCATGGCATCTAGTTTATTTGAAAGCATAACCTTTCTAGACAGTGAAGTCCATATTTTTGGTCTTCTTATGGTAAAAAATCTACCGTATTTATGTTGCTGTAGGTGAAATCTTCTTTCATACAGTCTAACTCTACAACATTAGGGGTTAATGTGATTCTATCACATCACCTATACAACATGAAAGAAAATCTCCTGAAAGTCTCATTAAATAATATACATTTATAAAGTAAAGACATTTTTCACTTTACTAGAAGTCACATATTTCACTATTTAATGAATAATGTAAAAAGAATATAGTTGTGATGTATCTATGCTGCTTCAAATACTGGAATTAAAACCTACAAATGGCATGGGTTATCAGTGCAAAAATAGGGTATAGATGATTTTAGGGTAAGTCTATGAGGTCTGAAATTCATTTCATGATCAGGGATAGTACAGATGGATTGTTTACCATTTAAAAAAGATGTAAAACCGGGGGCGTGTCCAGACACTCACGGAGATCAGTCGCATGTAAACTTCAGCTCTGCCAAAACAAGGCCAAAATCTAACAATTGAGACCCAAAATACACAGGACAGGCACCATGTCTCAGCCCAAAGGCAAGCGAGCTGCAGACAAGCTCGACAAAGCAAATTTCTTTGCCTCAAAAGCGCAGAGGAGAAGTACACTGCACCCAGAGCACAGCCAAGATGGTGCCGAGGAGGAGTATGAACGGGCCCGCGACTCTCTGTCACGGCACTGCCGTGTACTCACCCACCCCTGGGCGCCCGCGACGCCCTTGCGGCAGAGTCGCGGTACTTGCCGCTCTTGGAGACATCTCTTCAGGGTCTGCGGCGGCTTCTTCTATCCCTCACACCGCCGAGGTCCGTGGCGAGCACGCTGTCGTGGCAAGATGGCAGCCGCCATGCAGACCCGGCGTTCTACACAGGGAGGAGGGGGAGAGCTGCAGATCCATGAGGGAGGGACAGGTCAGGGACTATAGTGTGAAGCAAGATGGTGCTGAGTCCCTGACCTCTTTATATAGCTCCTGTGTGCTCCACCTACTGGTGGGAGGTGGCCGGTCAGGTGATCCTAGCCACCTATTTAAACCAAGCACACCTTCCTGTCAGTGCTTGGTTATTTTGCTTGTCTTTATATACCTGCCTATTGTCCTGATTTTCAGCCTTTGTTCCTGATCCTTGAATCCCTGATTGATTATCCTTGCCTGCTGCCAGACCTGACTCCGGATTAATTGGCTTCTTTTGTCTGCTGCCTGACTTCGGATTCCTTTCTTCGTCCTCTGCTCCTGTCCTCTTGGATTCTTTGTTTGGCTTCACCCCATTTAAGGCCCGCGTTCCACCACAGACCCTTTGGGACCCTGTCTCCACCAAGGGTCGTGATTGTAAGGGAGTGCTGTTCCGCTGCAATTGGGTTCCATCACCTCTGCAAAATATCCAGGTGGACCCCGAGAGGCAAACAGCGAGCCTCACCTAACAGACCACCCACCTGAGGGAACGGAGGCTGAACCACCCAAGGGGACTTTGTATGCCACTATTATTTCACACCGTATCCACCACAGTTAAAAGATGCTTTACTTTAAAAGTTAAAAAATGCTTTATTTTAAATGTATAAATGTTATTAGTTCTCATTTTCGCACTGCTTGATGTGTAACCTTAATGAACCTGTAAAGCCTAATAGCCTGTATGTGACCACCCAAGCAGTTGCTCAAACGAACGCTACAAATACATAACAGAGGGAGAGCATTAGCACTCAGTTTGGGCTGCTACACATACCACACCACCTAGTAACCACTCTTGCTCACCAATCCACACCCCCCCTCCTTCCAGGTAACCAACTCTAACGTACTACACACATAGCCTAGGGGAAGGAGGCAAAACCCCGTCATGGATCTCACCAAGCTGACTCACACTCTTAACACACCCACAAGGGGCTCACTGGCTGACTTCTCTTAATAATGTCTTGTATAATGTACTTATAAAACACAAAATGTGCTATGTTAACAGATGCCGACAATTGTGCTCTAAATGTTGAAAGTTAAGCTAGTGATAGCTGTTGGGGCATTGCTTGTATACTTGTACCTTACATGCATGATTAAATAAAGAATTAAAAAAAAAAAATCCCAGGTGGGTGTGACACTCAACGTGTCCAGAACCCCAACTCACCAAAGACATGCTTCAGAGCATGGTGGACGCCATGTCCCAGAAGATGCTTACAACACTGCGGTCTTCAATCGGAGACCTCACGAAGGATTTGCAAGACCTGGGAACGAGAACCTCCGCAATGCAGGATAAAATAGCGGATCATGTCAAATTGCACAATGCCCTGGCCCACACGGTAGACATCCTGATTGCCTGCATGGATGCAACACTAAGCTCGCAGACATGGGGGACAGGGCCCGGCACAATAATGTGAGGATCTGGGAAGTGGCGGAGACAGTCGGTATAGCTAATCTAACGGCCTACATCACAGGCCTCTTCCGAACTCTAGCCCCTGACTTGCCCCAAGATGTCCTACTACTAGACCGGGCACACAGGACTGAAAGGCCAAAATTCCTCCCCTCTGACACCCCCCCAAGACATACTGGTCGAATGCACTATTTTCATGCCAAGGAGGCGATTCTGAGGAGCAGCAAGTCTGTATAGCTGATCTGTTTGGCTTGATGCCAACACAATGGGTAACTACTAATGCCTATGTGAAATGTATGTATGGACTGTGAACTTGCTATGAAAAAAACAATAAAAATTGTCAAATTGAAAAAATAAATAAATAAATAAAAATGTAAAACCAAAACATTCTATAGGGTTGGTGATCTAACCATTGCTTGTAAAATAGTGACTTTTCAATAAGAAGCAGCAAAATAAATCCAGTAGACTAACTGAAATGTACTGTATATGTTTTAATATTAATTTCTTGCACCTTTGGTAAAAAAAATTTAAAAAAATTATGAGAAACTACAAATTTATAAATATAAAAAGGCAAAGACATTCTAAGTTGTTCTTTTTTTTTTTCTCTCTTAAAAAATACATATATAATAACTGCACCACCAAAACATATATATATGGTCAAAGCTTTCCCTGACATACAGAGTGTCTCCAACTAAGTGAACAGGACAGACAGCAATAAATTATCTCCCACTCCATCCTACAGTTGCCAGTCATTACTGTGTGGATGGTCGGCCTGTGCTGCTACTCTGCTCTGCTCAATGTAATATTTCATGAAGCTGGTTCAAATATTCTACAATATAGAATGCTTATCACAGAACCTACAACAAGCTTCAGTCAGGCAAGCTTTCCTTGCCATGGTCTGCCCAGGGCCTGCACAGTGGTCAGACTACCAGCAGCAGCCAGTCAGTATATGCATTCTCACTCCTATAATGCCTGTCCAAGCCTCAGTGGGATGGACCATGGTGAACCTGACATTTTATTCCACCCACATGGACCCATGTAATGTAAGTTATACTTGGTAGTAGCATGCAGGTTGCAATGTGAAGATAAAGCCTAACAAGGATTAGTTAACTAGGCAGCATACACTGGCAAAGGTTACAATGGATGATGTGGTAAAGAGTTAACATATTGCTTTGCAGCAACTTCCTTCCTTCTAGTGACATTTCACATTACTATGATTGGAATCACTGACCTCTGGACCTTTTTAAAACTAGATATATCTTAGTTACTTAAAATAGATCCCAAACCCTCCATGTGCTTGTGCAAATGTCAAAAATAGACACAGAATGACAGAGAATGCTGCCACTTTATAACACAAGTCATACGCTCACTTCTAAAAATCAAGCTAACATGTACACCTTCTTAACATCTATTTTGTTTCCCGCAGCAATGTGAGTGTGTTTAACATAACATAAAAATTAAAACATTGCATACTACTACTAATTTATAACGAGTACAACAATGAAGTAGAAAGAAATCCAGATTTCAAATACATATAGCATTTGATGGACTAGCAGCCAAATCTAGGCGCTCTTGGGGATTGGATGCAGTTCCCAGCATTAATGAGCACAGGACAAGATTATCACATATTAAGGTCACCAACTCTACACTTTTATAAAGATTCCAGACTTGCTTAAAGGGACACAGATGTGACAGATGTGGGTATGGTGACTGGAGTCTCATGGGACCATCCCATGGTCAACGTTAATCCAAGTTCGAACAGTGTAACCCTTAGCGGCTGCAGGCAACCCAGTCCCACGGAAGGCAAGGCTAAGGTTGAGTTAAACTCCAGATTATCCATACCAACTAATAACAGCAATGTTGTGATAGGCTAGCAGCGGTCAACTGATGCTCTAACTATATCACTGCTAGCCATTACTTCTCTTGTTAATGCAGAAGCATTAGCATGAGCAACAGAGAAGAGTCGCCCTCAGGTGTCTGGGGACCATACGTCTGTATTAAAAAGCTCAAAAATGGTTTAACATTGAATAGTGAGATAGCACTAGGGGGATTCAGAATACATAGGCACATGAGATGATGTGATTATGGTGCCTAGGGAGGAGGGAGGAGCATGTCTCTGTACCATGCTCCCTCGCGGTTCCCACAATTCCCAGCACAGGAAACGCGAGGGAGCATGGTACAGAGACACGCTCCTCCCTCCTCCATCAGCCTTCAGCGAGTCTGCATTAGTGAAAGGAGTGCCGCCGGACCGGCGAGGCTGCCACCCGGTCCGGCGGCTCCAGCGCGGAATGCGGCCGGCCCCAGCCCCACTCACTACTCAGGTAAATGGGAGGGGGAGGGGGGGAATAAAGAGACTCAAGCGGAGGGGGGGAAATAAAGAGACTCAAGGGGAGGGAGGAAATAAAGAGACACAAGGGGAGGGGGGAAATAAAGAGACTCAAGGGGAGGGGGGAAATAAAGAGACTCAAGGGGAGGGGGGAAATAAAGAGACACAAGGGGAGGGGGGAAATAAAGAGACACAAGGTGAGGGGGGAAATAAAGAGACACAAGATGAGGGGGGAAATAAAGAGACACAAGGGGAGGGCGTAAATAAAGAGACACAAGGGGAGGGGGGAAATAAAACAGAGGGACACAGGGAAAGGATGGGGGAAAGAGACAGAGGGGGGATAGAGAGATGGTGGAGGGAGGAAAAAGAGACAGGGGGAGAGAGAGACAGAGAGGAAGAGAGACAAAGGGAAAGGGTGGAGAAAGAGACAGAGGGGAAGAGAGAGACAGAGGGAGAAAGGAGAGAGACTGGGAAGGAGAGGGGAACCCCCCCCTCCCCTGCCAGACAATCTCCCTCCCCCTTCCACAGGCACCGTGCGGGCAGCCGGCAGGGGAGGGAGGGAGAGAAGACCCGGGAGGTCAGCCTGCAGCTCCTCTGCGGCCTTCTCGCACGAGCACAAAGCGTTGCCGCGGTTACCATGGCAATGCTCCGGCTCTCACGAGAGTGAACTCTAGCCCTAGAGCTATGGGCTAGAGTTCACTCTCACCACGAATTCCTGGTGGTCGCAGTGTTGAGAGTGAACTCTAGCCCCATAGACACACTGCCCCCACACACACACCATACACATTCACACACTGCCCCCCCCACACACACTGCCCTAACACACACACCATACACATTCACACGCTGCCCCCCATACACACACTGCCCCCACACACACCATACACATTCACACATTGCTTCATACACACACTGCCTCCATACACACACACACACACACATTCACAGCCCCCCATACACACATTTCCCCACACACGCAACGCATTCACACACTACACCCCCCACCAGGGCCGGCCTTAGGCATTTGGGCGCCCTGTGCAAAAAATCTTCACAGCGCCCCCCTTCCCGTCCCCCCCCTCCCCCACTCCTTACCCCTTCCCACACACCCTGTCACACACACACGCAGACAGTCCCACACACACACGCACAGACAGTCTCACACACGCGCAGACAGTCTCTCACACACACACACACACACACAGGCAAACAGACACACACACAAGCAGACAGCCACACACACACACAGTCAGACACACACACACTCACTAACAGACAAACACACTCACAGACACACACTAACAGACACAGACACACACTAACATACACACACACTAACAGACACAGACACACACTAACATACACACACACACACTAACATACACACACACAGACACACACTAACAGACACAGACACACACTAACATACACAGACACACACTAACAGACACAGACACACACTAACATACACAGACACACACTAACAGACACAGACACACACTAACATACACACACACTAACAGACACAGACACACTAACATACACACACACTAACAGACACAGACACACACTAACATACACACACACACACACACTAACAGACACACACACACTCACCCACATTAACACATTTTTTTAAGTTTATTTAGACACCCCCCCAGCCTCCTTACCTTTGGGAATGCTGGGGGGGTCTCTTCCTCCCTGGTGGTCCAGTGGCTGCTGGGCTGGGCGTGCGGGCGGCGCTGGCGGGCGGCTGGCGAGGGAGCACTTCCTCTGAGCTGTTTGCTCAGCTCCCTCGCGCGCCGCAGAGTGAGGCTGGGAGCCGGAATATGACGTCATATTCCGGCTCCCAGCCTCACTCTGCGGCGCGCGAGGGAGCTGAGCATACAGCTCAGAGGAAGTGCTCCCTCGCCAGCCGCCCGCCAGCGCCGCCCGCCCGCCCAGCAGCCCGGCATGTCTGTTAGCCGCAAGGCTAACAAGGCATTTGCCTTGGGCATTTGGGGGCGGCTTTTTTTGCCGCCCCCTGGAAAATGCCGCCCAAGGCAAATGTCTTGTTAGCATTGCGGCTAACAGACATGCCGTGTGAGCTATGCGGCCGCAGGGCACCCCCTGCACCATGGCGCCCTGTGCGGCAGCACAGCTCGCACACCCCTAAGGCCGGCCCTGCCCCCCACACACATACACTGAACCTTTCACACACACTGCACCCCTCACACATTGTACCACTGCTCCTATACCCTACTACAGCCCCATATCCCAGCAAACCCCAGGTTCTTAAACGGTTTGACTACCTACTCTGTGAGGGGGTCCCGGCACTCCTTGCACAATAACCACTACACAGAGCAGTAGTGGTTATTGTGCATGGATTTTTTCTTTAAATAATCTACAACTGCCCCTCCCGGGATCAGGCTCTGGATCCTCCACTGGTATATGACATGTATATTAATGTGTGTATTAGTTAATTATATATATATATATATATATATATATATATATATAATTATGTCTATTATATTTACACATATATTAATGTACATTTATATATGCATAATACACAGAGAAATGTCATTAATATGTACCATATGTAATGAGCAGATATTGGCCCAGTCTTGTTGCTAGGTAGGTGCATACTCCAGCACAATAACATATTTAAAGTGAAGAGCGCACCCACAGGACTTCAAAGTAAACAAGATAACGTCAATTTTTTACAGTTGTGCCCAACATACATTCACCATTTCAGTCCCATTACCAAGCTTTCCTTAATATGTCATGGTAGTTGGACTGAAACATTGATTGCATGCAAAGGCACATCTGCTTAAAATAAATCAGCACTTTTGTTTATTTTGAAGCATATGAGTGCTTTTTTTTTACGTTGGAGTAATAATTTTTAATTTTAAGTTCTCTTTTCTAACTCTGTATCTGCACACTATGCTGGCGCGACGCAATATGGGGCTGGTAAAAAATTTTTTCCAGGGTTGCTTTTAATGCCCAGTCCGGCCCTGGCCCTGCAGGGAAGGCTCATAAAAGACTTTGTTCGTGCCCTTACTCTATTCTGTTCGAGAACCGAACAGGCGCACGAACCATGGGCCACCAGGGAGCATTTTAAGCTCTAAAGCAGTTTGACAGAAAAGAGAGAGATGGCTCAAAGTGTGAGATGCTGTAATACTAGTTTCCACATTATAGCAAAGACCACTCATAAGTCATTTGCCCATAAGAGGTAACCTCTTTCCCACTGCAATAATGGCACTGATGGACGATACAGAATCAACGCATGCACAATGCTGTGCTGCATCACTTCCGGTTTAAGAGGACTGGCCCTTGCCCATAATAAACATGGCGGAACCACAGAAGGAAGAAATGAGGCTTAGTACGCTGCATCATTTCTGTGTTGGATACAACGCACAACGAGCATCAGCTGAGACAAACACACACACCCAAACTTGTGCATCTGATTGGCCATAATGGATGAGCAGTCATCTGTTTTGCATTATTAGTTATTTGGTATTTGGGGAGGTACAAGAGGAGCTTCTGCTTCTGTTTCTCTCTGCTTTTTCCTCAACATACTCCAAAAGGAGGATTGTGTCACCTTAGTACACTACTATGAACACAATGTGAGCCTCTTATTTGAGGCTCCGTTCCATGTGAGTTTAACCAGTATCTTTAAACTCCATATTTTTTGTGTTTTAAGATTTCACACTTTAGAGTATTTGTCCCTTTCTCATATTTGCAGTACAGTATTTGAATCAATCAGGATCCCAAATAGGGGAAGGTGTCTAAATCATACACCACTATTTAATCCACTCTATAGGTAGGCAGTTGTTTTTTTTCTCCTAAAACTTTTTCTATTTTTGCATGGTTTGACGTTGGTTAGAGAGATACCCACTAGAGGGGATAACTCTGTCATTAATGATATACACTTTTAAGCGCCTTCCCAACACACAGAGCACTTTGTGATGTTTTAATTTTTACCTTTTAGTCTTGGCAGCCTCCCTGTCTGAGTTAATAAAAAAGAAGCATTGAGAGGCTGGTGTGCATAAGCAGGAAATTACTGCGCTACGCCAATCAGCCTTTCCTCATAGAGGTGCATTGAGTCTGTGCATCTCTAGAAACATAGAAACATATAATCATCATCATCATAATCATCACCATCATCATAATAGAGTGCCCGAGTGGCAGCCACTAGAGGGAGACTGACACAGCAATGTAAACACTGCCTATTCTCTGAAACGGCAGAATCACCAATGCTAAGATTGCAGTAACAGGTCATATGCCCAAGAACTACTACATTAAAGGGACACTATAGTCCCCTGAACAACTTCAGCTTAATGAGGTTGTTCAGGTGAGAACTATAGCTCCCTGCAGCCTCTCTCATGTAAACACTGTATTTTCTGAGAAAATACAGTGTTTACATTGAAAGCTAGGAACACCTCCAGTTGCAGTCACTCAGAGTGAACCAGAGGGACTTTGGAGTTGATGGAGGCATAACACGAGCTTCCTCTCCTCCCACTGCATGCAGACACTGAACTTTCCTCATAGAGATTCATTGATTCAATTAATCTCTATGAGGAGATGCAGATTGGCCAGGGCTGTGTTTGAATCATGCTGGCTCTGCCCCTGATCTGCCTCCTTGTCAGTCTCAGCCAATCCTATGGGGAAGCACTGTGATTGGATCAGGCTATCACATGTAAGCAGACTGCTTGTTTTTCCTGAGTCTAACAGCATGCAGATTTACAGCTTCTGGCTTGAATACAGTAAGATTTTTACTATATTTATGGAGGCATGAGGGGCCAAGGGGGGCTATATGGTCGTGTTAACACTATAGGGTCAGGAATACATGTAGTTGCACTGGTGACTATAGTGTCCCTTTAAGCTGTAGTGGTTCTGGAGATTATAGTGTTTATATTGACAAAGCATGATCAATTATTTCATTATATTAAAACAGAAAACATGACAGCTGTTTTAAAAGCTCTACCATTAACACATTTTCTTAAATAAATTTTAGAATTTAAAAATTTCATCAGTTGACAATAATTTACTAGGAAAGAGAAAAAATAGAAAATTAGGCTTTTTTTAAAAATTATTTTTACTTTAAAAATTGCATAGAAACAAGGCACTATGTCACTTGTTTGTTAAAGAAGAGAATGCCTGAGGAATTCAAGCTAAAACAAGATCAGCAGAAAATCACACAATGTACTGTGCTCTTTAATTGTTGTAGGTTTATCCAGAGCCAATACAATTCTTAATGCAGTACCAGACTTGGATAAGAAGAGAGTAAAAATATTAACATCTGTGTTGACGGTACATGCATATAGATAGAGAAAACAAAGAGCTGCTTCCTCTGGTGAATTTAGAATAGGCTGAGGTTAGCACACAGACTGCAAACACAAAAAAGTGCATTAATACCGGTCCGCTGCATTGTATCTGAGGCATGTCCTCCAATACCTAGGCTTATCTAATTTACAGAGCAGAAGAGGATGTTTATTCACGAGATGCAATTTGAAGCAGCCCAGGGAAGATTTTGTGACATGTTAGAGTTATTATTAAAGTTCTTTATGAACCTGTAAGTTGGAGCCTGGGTGTCTTTGCTCAGAAAGGAAACTAATGGCTTTCAGAGGGAATAAAAGCATACGGAATCAGGAGCTAGCGACACTCAGAAATGCAAGTTATTTTATTATATATTTAAATCTTTCAACCTTATTTTTTGTTTAAATCTTTGCTGCATTCATAATGACGGGATGAAACACACCTACACCCTGCAACCAACCAATCTAATAACAGAAATGCCCCTCCTTCCTAGAATACCACTTAACACTCATTGGATGTCTATTCCAGATTTCTCTACCCCAAAGGACTTTTGCAGGAACAAAACTGTAGTTCAAACTTAATCACTTATTCTGCATGGAAAACTCACACAAAATAAACATCCTCTTTTGCTGCCTTCTCTAAATGTTTAAATATTGATTTTCAGATCAATGGTACCCTTGATAAAGGCAGCCAGTTGGTGCCGAAACGTTGGGGGGTTTGGTGACTCGTGTTTCTGTCTTGTGGCTTGTAAGAATCTCTTTGGTATTTTACCATTACATTATTGTATTTGCCCTTGCTTCTGTCATTGTGATTATTTTTCTTGTATGTTTTAACTTTGGTACTTTTTGTACATAATAAAGCTAAGTTTTTTGAGATTGTTATAGTGTGCATTCTATATTATATAGATATTTGGATATTTGAAACATTTGAGGGAGTGTTTATATGGTTTGCACCTGGCTATTTAATACAATTGTGTCTCTCCATGTGCTGTTGGTTTGTGAACATTTAATAATGGTTAGCATGTAAGGTGGAATTTGTGGAGTAGATTGGGTGACAAAGTGGGTTGGATTTCGATGCTGGCTTGGTTGAGATTATGGAGACTAGGTAACAGGGTGGGCTAGAATGTTTGAGCCACATAAACTTTTATAAAAGAATAAAAGAAAAGGTATATTAAATTGCAGGTTAAGGGTGGATTAGAGAGATTAGATTGGAGGATGGGAAATAATTAGGAACATAAAACCAAAAGAAGGGCTAGGTTTAGGACGATAAAATTGCAGGATGGGGAACGATTGAGAGATTAAATGGCAGCTGCGGAATGGCAATCTGTAAGATTACAGGTATCCCACCAGAGATTGTTAGACTGTTTTAGAATGGTCTGAATTCTTACTTGAGTATGCCTCTTCTTAGTTACAAGGAGAGCCAGAAGCTCCTGCTTAGGACCTTCAAATGTTCTCTTGAGCTAAGCCCTGTAACACCAAGCTTAGTTTAGACAGAGAACTTCATCCTCTCCTGTAGGCTTTATTGGAAGGAGTGGGTCCTGGCAAACCCCAAGTAAGAAGTTAAATCATTCCAAAAAGGTTTCCTACTTGTTTGCCAGTTGAGTCTTCTGTGTGACTGTGGTGGCTGAACTGTGTGTGTGTTGGACTATCTTAGTTTTGTGTTTGTGTGTCTGTGTATGTTTTGTGATCCCTCCCTTCCTTGCTTACCTTCCCTACTACTACTACTACTCTTAAAGTAGTCTGTACCTGATATTGGTTGTCCATTTGAATATGATTCCTGGAGGAACCACTTGAGACAAGTTGCGTTTAATCACTTAATCATTATAGAGCCACAATTTGTTGTTAATGGGGTGTGAATGTCTCTATATATAGTATACAATGTTCTGGCTAATTTTAGTAGTACCCTATTAACTAATATGAGCCTGGTCAGATGACTATTCCTTTTGTCTTTATATATTTGTAATTTGAATGAAATTATTTTGCATTCAAATTTTTATAAAAAGTTAAAACATTTTGTTTTTTATTTTTAATATAAAATATATAACTAATTTTAAAATACATGGCTAACTTTAAATATCTAAAATATTTCAGTCATTTTTTTCTCAGCATAAACAGGGTGAATTAGCTTCCAAATACTTTTAATACACTATAATTTAGTCTACATTTTTAGAGGCTGTGAGTTACTAGACTATTTACTTTTTAATTACGCAACTTTTCAGTAAAGCTGATTTGGCAGTTTGCAAAACTGCTGTTTAATTTGCTAGTAATTTGATAAAAACACACATTAACTTTAAAATGTTAAAATGGAATTGTTGAGTATGAATGTTATACTTCTATATATCATTATGTGTGCTTACCTTTCAAATTGTATACTTGTCACAATAACGTTCCTATTAAAAAACAAAAAAGTGTGACAATTTGAAATAACTCAATTTTAACTATAGGCTGTGTTTTAAAGGGACACTAAAGGAATAGTGTTTTGCACTCTACTAAGATTCAGGGGCCCTCTTGAATACGCTCCACCACGGATTGTCCTGCAGGTCGCTTTCTTTGCTTCTCATCCAATACAATGATTCTCAAGTTCTACCATTTGACCAGCATTTGATATGGAATGTGTGGAATGAAAAGCCTGAGCGTCTTATCCTAGTGAACTGTCACCTGCAGAGAAATGACAGCTATTTCTCTTTACATAGTCCCCAAGGTCACCGGGCATGGGCAATACCACCAAACAGCAAAATCACATCAATGGGTGAAGCCCAATCAAGATTATAGCATTCATATTGTAGGAGACGGGCCCTGTAAATGTTATTTGGGAAGCATAGGCTGCCAGGTTCAGTGTGAGTGTATTCCCTGTATTCTTGGCTTGACTTTGAAAAAGACGATTTAGGAAGAGGGTTGTCCATGTCTGCTGCAGACACGCTGGTGGCTAATGAGTGGCTGAGGTCAATGCAGTATAGGCAGATCCAGCCATAGCAGCTACAAGGGAATAGCTGGTTTGACTTTGATGCCACAACGTTACTGTCCTTCCTCTGGGCTTTGTTTTTAGCTTCTAAAAGGAACACTATGGGAGATGAAGTGGTCTGGGTGCGATATGCCCGCTATTTAACGCTGCATTCTGCAATGGTTTCTCAACAGGGTTAACATGCCACTAGTGGCTGTCAATATGACAGCCACTAGAGTTGCTTCAGTGATATAGCAGAGGAAAACGCAGCATTTTCTTCATGCATGTGAGCTCTACCCTCCCAATGCTTTCCTATGAGAAAGATAATCGATCTTGATGATCTAAGCCAAAGAGGTGGAGCTTCCTGGGGGGAACGAGAGCTGCAAGACCGGCTCTGCGAGGGAGAAAAGGTAAGCAGAATACCTAAACCATGACTACAGAACTATAGTGTTAGGAATACATATTTGTACTTCTAACACTAGAGTGTTCCTTTAACCCCTTAAGGACCAAACTTCTGGAATAAAAGGGAATCATGACGTGTCACACACGTCATGTGTCCTTAAGGGGTTAAACATAGAGCGAAATAAATAAATGGCGTAAAATAAGCTAAATAATAATAAACTGGCAGGTGAATATTTCTACACGATAATTAAAACAAACTCTTAAAAATGCTCGCCTGTTATAGGACTATATACACACTAAAAAATTAATAAAGGCAAGCCAATTATGGAAGTAACTGAACACAAAAAGAAAATTGATTTCAGTGGTTAATAGTAATATCCTAAGGACACACTTCACATCTGACTTTTTGCTTTCATGGTTTCACAGGAAGGTTGAGTTTTATTCTGCTATTTGTAATTTTTACATAAATTTTGCTATTTCGAAATGGCCTTGGATCACTCTGTGCCCAAAATACTGGAAATGAAAGCAGAAACGTATTCTGACTTGCTGGCGTGCATCCCATGCACAAGAGCATTTGTTAACGAGACGATAAATTTGAATCTATTTCTGCATTCATTACCAGTATGTAGGAAGCAGAATGATTCAATGCAACCTCAGAACTGCTAGGATCGGTGTAATTCATAAGTGATCGTATATAATAAGAATATGCTGGGCAGAAAGAGCAAAATGCTTCCATCTATGTGACTTGGCTTCAGAAATAAAATCTGAGCAAATGGAATACTTCTACCATCACACTGTATAAAAATAAAATAAATACTTTTAAGTGTCTCCGGGTTTTATTTCCAAGTATGTAACAATTTGCACAATGCCTGGACCATAAGCACATAAATTGTTATCAGTATGCTGAATGGAGAACAAAGTCATAGGCAGTAAATATATGGGGTTTTATTATTGTTATTTATAAAGTGACAACATATTCTGCAGCACTGTGCAATAGGTAGACTAACAAACAAGTAGCTGCAAAAAGACAAGTTGAACATACAGGGAGAGAAAGACACGAGAGCACTGCTCAAAGGAGCTTATTGTCTAAGTGGGTGTATAGTTACACAAATCTTAAGATAAATTGCATTTCATAATTCATAGTAAATTGAATTATGAATTAGGCGATCCAACAATGAAATGAGCTCTATGAAAATAATTTGGTGCAGTTGGAGGACAGAGAAGTAAGTTACTTAAATGTGGGGATAACAGTGTATGTTTCAGCTAGACTCATATGCCTTTCCGCTCACACCTCCCATACACCCCCCCCCCCCCCCCTCTGCCACTCTTTACACTTGCTATCGTTAAGATTTTTGGCTTAATTTTAAATCCTAGAGGTTACTTCTAAAGCTTTTCATAACATTATGCCTACCTACTTTTCCTTGCTAATAAATATGTAAGTCACAACCAGGTCACTTCATTCTGCAAAAGACCTGCATCTGTCCTCTGCTCATATCTGCACCTCCATACTTCAAGACTTCTCCAAATTTTCCCATTCCTGTGTGACTGCATTCTCTGCTCCATAAGACTTTCTCCCAGACTCACTATTGTGAAACGAAATATGGATGAAATGTGTAACAACTTTTCCTGTTGATTGACTCATCTGTGCATGATTAAGACTGTCGGTTGCAACAGTCAAAGTAGAAGATAATTTTGGCATGAATTGACATCGTAGCTATATCTGGTGTTAAGTAGTGGCAGACGCGTGCTATGTTTTTGAGATAGAAACAACAGGAATCGCTGAGTGTGGAGTGAAGAAGAGTCTGGAAATAAAGTGAACACCAAGTAAGCAAGTATGCAGAGTACAGGTGACGGTAATGTCATTTACTTGGAGGGCGACCTGCATGGGAACAGTAGACATTGAAAGAGGAAAAATAATATGTTCTATTTTGGAGAGAAAGAGTTTAAGAAGCAGAGCACTCGTCCAGTTTGAAATGGTAGTGAGGTAGCTGGAGACATGATGTGAGAATCAGGAGAAGACAGATAGATCTGAGTTATGTCAGAATAAAAGTGATGCTTGATTCCAAAGGAATTGATTAGTTTACTAGGAAAGGCAGAACAAATTGAAAACAAAGGGGCAATGAGCACAGAAGTTTTGGAAACACCAGAGGAGAGTGGTTGTAGAGGGGAGGAGGCACCAGAGAAGGAGACCAAGGTTACTTGAAAGCAAGAATAAAAATCTGATGGTCAACAGTGGTGAAAGTAGCAGGTAGGCTCTTAATCTCAACAGAATATATTCTACTGCTTTGAATATGTCCTGTTTCTATTCAGACCTTTCTTTGAGTTACAAATTAACCTTTTCTTGGTCTTTCTTGTTTTTATTTATTTATTTTTATTATTTTTGTTGCAGGTGGGCACAGATCATCATCAAGCGCCACAACAGCATACACAAACATATATAGACAGGACAGTGGCATGATTAATTGCACATTTTTTTTAATATATGAACAGGCTTAGTGTAACTGGCATGCCTTAATAACTAGGAGATTGGTAGTGGGGAATAGAAAGACATGCATAAGGTTCAAAGAAAAAGTATAAAGGTAAAACATGTATGATTAGTAAGTTAAGCTTAATAACAGTGGGGTAACTAGAAAGACTAGATGCTTAACAGTATGTGTAAGATACATGAGGCTGAGTTCGAGCCAGACCTTCCCATTGCCCCAGGCCGTTATGAAGGCCTGCATCCTTGGACCACGAACATGGGCGCTCGAATAGGAGGCCGAATTCTTCCCTTGCAGGGGACGTCGGTGGTTCCGGATGGGCTGTCGCCGCCTGCGGTGCTGGATACTGCGCGTCGGTGGAGGATGCTCTGGGGATATATCCCTGTTGACCTTCAGCCCGGGTAGGCCCAGTGTGGAAGACCGCAACGCTGGTGTGAAAGAAGTGCCCAGGGATGGCCTGCTCTTCTCCCACCTCTCCTTTCTCCACATTCTTGCCTCAACTGGAGTCTCTGACAATTCAAGGTGAGCTGCTAACTTGGCCAAGAATGTTTCCAAAGTCCCAGCCAGGCACTGCAGGATTTGCTCACAAGTGCTCTGCAGGATAATGGTAGGTTGCTATGCACGAGGTGGTAGTGTGTCTACCATCTTGGGGCAGCCGGCCCTGTCTAGGACCTCCGTCAATGCGAGTGCTGGAAGGCAATAGTGGATAGTAGTGGTCGCCAGTGAGGACTGAGATAACCCCCGCCGGTCCAGAGGGGGGGGGGACAGCAGTGCGTCCGTCAGAGAACTGGGTGAGCGGCCATCTCACCTCAGCTCAAGCTCAGGTAGGCCCCAAGCCTCAGTCCGGGTGATTCAATATCGCACAGGCTCGTGAGAGGTATCCCCGTGTACACCGTCGGCAGCTTAGCATGGTGAGCATAGTTTCAGGTCTGAATAATCGTGTATCCCGCTGGTAGCCCCGATATTCAGCGTCAGATGTAAGATCTCAGACAAAACACGTCTGATCTGACCAGCAGGCAAGCTTCGCCCACCCCGATCTTTCTTGTTTTCATGTCCACAAAATGTCTCGGTCAAACCATGCAATTGTGGAATCAGTGAGTGATGACTCACCTAAATAGAGGTTGGTTGAGCCATCTAGAGCCAAGTATACCTATCATACTAAAATAAAAGAGACTGCAAAGAATGTATCTTCATCAAAACCTGACAAGTACTCTTTAATCAAGCAGGTCTGTCAGGAATACCCACTTATGTGATTATTGTGCCTCGACATAAAACAAATACTTGACTTGTACCAAAGCAAATGAATGTAGCATGCTAGTGAATTTAAGGATGCTTTCCGTTTGATTGTGGACATAGGATACTTGCAGACGGACAGAGAGTGCAATTATAGCAGGATATACCAACATATTTTCTTTAAAACGCACATGCTGATTCACTTGTGTATATGCTGTATTTTTTAATGGACTAATGTGAACCCGTTAGGCTAAAAGTAACACGCCAAAAACAGGAGTATTATTAAGGCACAACTGTCTTCACAGTAAAATGAGTTGGGATAGTGGCAGGCTTTCTTACACTACACCTGAGTCTTCTTATTAGGAAACCCCCCAGAATTAGGCAATGCCCACAAGCTACAGAAGTAACAAAGAATAAATAAATGAAGTACAAATCTCACATCAGTTCTGCTTGATATAGGTCAGAGGACTCATTGGGTGTAATATTGTAATCACTCTGAATAGAAGTTGTTCATTAAAATAGGCAGCTTGGAAAAATCATTTAACTCATCAATTTTTCAGCTCATCATTGTGACTTACAATTGAAATTCCAAACAATTCCAGAGTTTCTTGAATAAATCTGTGTATACTTGGATGCCTGTGGAATCCAAGAGACAGTAGGCTCTATGTACACTTGCATGACGGATGCTTTATGCTGCATGCAGCGTTCTTATCATTCTCACTTAAGGTTGGACAGGCTAATGCAGACACTTAACACTAAATTAGCCATGCAGCAGGCAAAGGGCTGGGTTATAGTAGCCAGGTAAGCCCCAGTTTTTGTCATAAAGCATGTTTGACAAGATACAGGTGAGTGGCACCCACAAACTCTTAGAACCCTAACCATTACAACTTGAGCTGGAATGGTTAGAGTGATTAGAGTTCCCCTTTAAACACAATTCACTGCCAACACCTCAGTGCTGCCATAAGACATAAAATAATTTTAATGGCACGTTTTGGATCAGAAAGCATGCAGCCTAATGAATAGCTTGTCATTCCGCAAATCAGCACTCACTGGCAGAATAGCAGAAATATCTGTAACAGCATAACAAATACAGCTGTTCTGGTCCAGAAATGCATTAAATCAGTCATACTTCATATCCCCTCTTTCAGTTATCAGTTATATCACCAGCTGGGTCTGCTTGTTTCAGCAGCAGCTGGATGAAGAAATACTTCTTTTTGTGTAACAGGCTGATCCTCAATGTGCTCATCTAGTTATAGGCACTGGGTAAATGAGCTGTGGGTGAGCATATGCGTATATAAAAAATATATATTCTTTTTCAGCAGATCTATAAGTAACCATCTTATGCTGGAAAAGGTCCAAGTGACTTGGAAAGAGTCACTACTAATGGCCCATGATATATATATATATACACACACACACACTAGGGTTCAAACGTTTGCTGTTCATTAAAATAGCACCAAATTGATCAGAAATACTGTGTAGACTGTTATTTTAGCAGGAAACGGATGATTTTTAATGGAATATCTACAGGTGTAAGGAGGCCCATTAGCAGCAATCATCGGTCCTGTGTTCCAATGGCATGTTGCGTTTGCTTATCTAAGTTGATCATTTGAAAAGGCTAATTGATCATTAGAAACCTATTTTGCACCACTGACATTTGTTATACTGATTAAAAAAGCAATAAAACTGGCCTTCATTAAACTAGTTGAGAATCTGGTCTAGAAATGAAGGCTATTCCATGTGAGAAATTGCCACGAAACTGAACATCTCATACAATGCTGTGTAATACTCCCTGCACAGAACAGCACAAACTGGCTCTAACCAGAATAGACAGAGGAGTGAGGGGCCCCGGTGCACAATTGAGCATAAGGACATATATACATTAGCGTGTCTAGTTTGAGAAACAAACGTCTCACAGGCTCTCAACTTCAGCTTCATTCAATAGTACCCGTCTATCGTCAACAGTGAAGAGGCGACTTTGTGCAAGTCTACTAGGCTGCGCTGGAGAAAAGAAAAAAAAAGCCATGTCTCACACTGGCGAAATAAAAACAAAAGATTAAGATGGGCAAAATAACACAGAAACTGGACCGAGGAACATTGGGAGAAAGTGTTATGGACAGACTAATCTAAGTTTGAAGAGTTCAGATTACAAAAAATTATATTTGTGAGACGCAAACTAAATGAAGCTGGAGGAGTGCTTTGTGCCACCTGTCAAGTATGGTGGAGGCAATATGATGGTCCTGAGGTGCTTTGATGGTGGTAAAGTGGGAGATTTCTACAGGGTAAAAGTAACCTTGAAGAAGGAATGTTCTCACTCCATTTTTCAAGTAATGTCATATCCTGTGGACAGCACTTGATTGGAGATAATTTCCACCTACAACAGGACAATGGCCCAAAGCACAGTTCCAAGATATGTTAATAACTATTTATGGAAGAAGCAGTCAGGTGACATTCTGTCTTTAATAGAGTGGCCAACGCAGTCCTCAGATGAGCTGTTGTTGAAGCATCTTGACCCTATAGTAAGTAGTGCCCATCAAGCCAATCCAACTTGTGGGAGGTTCTTCAGGAAGCCTGGGATAAAATCTCTTCAGATTACCTCAACAAACTGACAACTAGAATGCCAAAGGTCTGCAAGGCTGTGATTGCTGCACACGAATCTTTGATTAAAAGCAAAGTTTGAAGGACACAATTAATGTTTCACCAAAAATTCATTAATTCTAACCTTGGCAATGACTACATTTACTATTCAAACTCATATAATGTACGTTTTCATTGAATATGACAGAATTTCTGAGTGACCACAAACCTTTTAACGCCAGTGTATAGATATATAATAATTTCAGGGCCAGAGTAGAGGTCTATTTAATTTGTTAACAATCAAGTGGGTGACTATGGTTTCAGAGCCAGTTTACAGAAACTTTATAAATGGATACTATTGACTTTGTACAGCAAAAAAAAAAAAAAAGAAGCTACCTCTCTTGAATGCTATCTGTAATTATAAATCAATATTGTGCGCAATGATCTTTTTTTTTTTTTTTTACATTAATGAAGTTCACACAGCAAGTAACAGCATTATAGAACAGGTGTTATTTGGGCTCTTCAAGGATAGTGATTACTATATCTATTTTATGCTGCAAAACATTTTAAATAAGCTATTCCTGCTCGGTTTTGTGGAACCAAATATATATATATATATATATATATATATATATATATATATATATATATATAAAACTTAGTTAGTCATTAAGGAAAAGATAAGTTAGAAGGTTAGTGAGGCTGCTATTTAGTCTAGGGTTGACCAAATCCACAGGTAAAATTTGACAAACACTGGCCAGTAGGGTAAGTAGCATTCTTGATCTGTTTTGAATTGTACTGAAATATTTCCAAACATCAAAGATCAGGTACAAAGTTAAAATTATTGGAAATATTTTAAAAAAATAAAGAAAAACATTCACATACACTCATTCACAACATTCCCTGACAAAGGTGCCACAACACGCACCGAAACGCACGTCTTTGCTGTCATTTCAAGCACTAGGTGTTTAACACCTTTATTCACTCGAATTTTGTAGCTTGGAGTTTTCTTTTTCTTTTTATTCATTTTATTGGCAAGGGGCAATCTGATGGATTCTATTTCTAGCTCCTAGGGACAGCATAGAACACCCTTGAAGGTGTTATTAGGAATTATAGGGTCTTACTAACCCAGTGTCTCTCCTCCTTTTTCTTGTTAAATTATTCCTAAGCTTTTTTGCTAGGTGCCATATGTTATATTAATAGTTGAGGTTGACGAGCTCTTGCTAACAGAAGCCTTTACCTGCTATTTTTCTGACCCTGTCTATTATACTGATAAACTGATTGCTGCCCCACTATTTTCTGAATATAGTTTTCACACTCTCCAATTGGATTGCTGATTAACTGATTTGGTAATAGGTATAAGATCTACACTATAGAGTCTTGTAGTACCTTCGGATCATGAGTATACCCCCTGCCACTTAGCAATTATCCCAGTTGTATAGTGCCTTTTTATCTAAATTTACCAATAAAGTATTTATCATTTGACTCTTCATTGGCACACCTTGGGACTAGATACTATTGCTGGTTGTAGTACACTTTGCTAATTTAACTCCAAGCTTATTTCTGGATTGGTTACATACCTTCATAATGTCCTTTGCAGACTTTGTATAAAACCAGATTTGGAGTCTCATTAGCTTTGGGACTCCTTTAGTTATTTAACATTCACATAGAACTTACACAATCCAAAAAATAACTCTTACACGGTAACCTGCACTAGAAGATGCTGGATGATGTGATTTAAACAAATAGAACATCTTTAAGGAGGATTAAGTAACATACCTTATTTTATTTATGTTCTTCAGAAACTAAAAATCCTTAGATCTCCATATCGCAGCCACCAATAACTGTCAGACAAAAGAAAAAAAATAATGAAGGTTTGCATCTTAATATGAGAAATATGCATATCAAACTATAAAAATATAAATACATGGAATTAAACTGTCTGCGGTTATGGGCATTCGATATAATAAACTGTTCCAACTGCAAGTAAATTTCGGTAGTGAATCTCAGAATGTGAGTACTTCAGCATCCTCAAAACTCATTTTAACCCAAATTGATGTTTGCAATGATTATTTTGAGAGCAGAAACATTAAACACAAATACTTAGTGTATGTCATATCTTGACAAACTCAGGACACCATCTCTATAGCAACTAGAAATTGGTTTCTGTCCCTCCACCCCCCAGGATTATCTAGGCAGGAAACATATACTGCTCCACTTCAGGAGGTGCAAAAGTGCAATGTGAGGGTTTTAGATGCAACTGAAATGACAGCATGACATGCAAGCCAAGCTGATTTCCAAGTGGCCAGCTGTGTATGAGCAGAGTCCTAAGGAAGCATGCATGTACTTAAAGTTGAATATATTGAGTACCTGCTATGTCCAATAACGCATCCACACATGTATGTGTCATAATTGAGGACAGTAAGGCAAGAAAGGATTGTCCTAATTAATCAAGTGCGCTCGGAAAGGTATGAACTACCTGCTATCTACAAAATATTTGTGAGCAGTCAGTAGAATGTAGAACAACTACAATGTAGAACACAAATATATACAATGGCATAAAATGTACATGTTTCACAACTAGTGACTAGTTTGCTTCCTGACTTCACTTTGCAATGCACACTTTCTTATTCCCACCAGACAGCTACTACAACACCCCACGAGGAAAATCACTGGCACACTGAGAACATGAATATCCATACTGAAGAGACAGAGCATGGATTACGTATACCATGAGTTCATATTGGTTGCCATTGATTAATCTGTTGTGTGGGTGATTTATATTAGGGGCTCTGTGTGTACTGTATTTTCCACATATAATATGTAGGAGGTGCATATATTAAGTTTGCAGTGTGGGTGATATATTGCATATCGGTACAGAGTAGGTAAGAGAGAGGTAAACTTTTGGTGAGGCGTAAATTTTGAGGATGGTTTCCAAAACCACAGTAAATCTGTATAGACTTTACAAACAATGGTCATACTCAGGGCTCGAGTCCTGCAGGAACGCGTGGGAACGGCGTTCCTGCACTTTTTTTACAGCGGGAACGCCGTTCCCGTTGCTCCTGCAGGAGTCCCCGTGTTCCCCCTGTTATGGGGTCAGTGAGGCTAAAGCCCGGCAGGCGGCTGTGGTGCCTGATACACGTGGCGAGGGAGCTGCTGGTCTGTCTCCTCTGCTCCCTCGCGCGCTGTCTACGGAAGCCGGAATATGACATCATATTCCGGCTCCCGCCATTAATAGACAGCCCGCGAGGGAGCAGAGGAGACAGACCAGCAGCTCCCTCACCACGTGTATCAGGCACCACAGCCGCCCGCCGGGCTTTAGCCCCACTGGACCCCAGGGACAAGTCCACGCCAGCCCAATAGAAAATTGGGAAGACTAGATGGGCCAAATGGTTCTTATCTGCCGTCACATTCTATGTTTCTATGTTTCTCTCCAGGTAGGGAGGCTGGGTGGACATTTGTTAAGCATTTTGTAAAAATGTATGTTTGTGAGTGTGAATCTGGGAGTGTATGTGTGTGTCTAGGAGTGTGTGTGTCTGTGAGTGTGTGTGTCTGTGAGTGTGTTTGTGTGTGTGTGTGTATGTGTCTTTGTCTGTGAGTGTATGTATCTTTGTTTGTGAGTGTGTGTCTGTGAGTGTATGTATCTTTCTTTGGGAGTGTGTGTGCCTGTGAGTGTGGCTGTTAGTATGTTTGTCTGTGAGTGTGTGTGTCTGGAAGTGTGTGTGTCTGGAAGTGTGTGTGTGTGTTTGTCTGTGAGTGTCTGGAAGTGTGTGTCTGTGAGTGTGTGTATGTGTCTTTGTCTGTGAGTGTATGTATCTTTGTCTGTGAGTGTGTGTTTGTCTGTGAGTGTTTGTTTTTCTGTGAGTGTGTTTGTGTGTGAGCCTGTCAGAGTGTGGGCGCATGAATGTCATCAGTATGTGTGTGTGCGTGCGTGCGTCTATGCATACAAGTGTATCTTTGGGGGGGGGGGGATCTCGGGTGAGTTCCCACACTTTTCCCCCCAGGACTTGACCCCTGGTCATACTTATGTTTAGTTTTTTAACATGTTGTAGGTTACCAAAATGGATGTCAGCATTAACTTTTTTTTATTTTTATTAAAAGCATGTTTTGCAGCAAAATAACTATTCTGCAAGATTGCTTTGAAACTTCCGATGTGCTTTAAACTGTCAGTGACTAAGGGCTTTCTCCAACCACCGGCTCGATTTATTACGTGTACGTAAAAAACAGCATAAGCAAGAAAAAGATTTATGTTTGCATTTCTTTTAAAAGATCCAGGAAATTTACTAGTCTGACTCGTGGTATCAAAAGTAGCATAAATGTACAGCTCAAGAGTAATACATTTCTTAGAGTAAAGCCTTCAAAGTGGTGTGATAATAGATAAGCAAACCAGGCCTATCTTCATCAACTTGAAACTAACAACCTGCTGTCACTCCTTTACCAACCGCAAGAATACACACACTTTATCAATTAGTCCATTTGGAGGCTTAGCGGCAGCTGGTAAAAGACACAGTTAGAACCAAGTAGAGGCTAGTGGCTCTAAGTAGAGTCTAGTGGCCCCAATAGAGAATAATGGGAGCCTTTAGCAGCCACTTAGTAACTGACTTTAAGTAGCACCAGCTGGTAATTCCCTGTCTCTACTGAAATGTTACTTGCGAACATTTTAGTGAATCGTGGCTGACAGGTAGAAAGCAATAATACTGGATATGAGTCAGCACTGTCTTCTTTGATTCAACTAATGTTAGAACCAATAGATTACATTTAAAAGATGAATAGCATAGGGTCATGCAATACAAACATATTACAGGTTTCCTTTAGTTTTAGTTTGACATTCATCAGATTTATATTTATTTAATACAATATAGGTGAGCAGAAATTAGGGTTGAAGGAATATCAAAAAATAAAAAACTAAAAACAGCCTGTTAGAATAGGAAATGATGTGATCTGCCCATCCCTTTAGCACACTAACATTTTCTCACTGGGAGCTCCTTCAAATCTGTACACTCTATAACCTCATTTAACCCATCACACAATTCTTGGGCATGAAAGCTCTTACTATCAACTATAACAGAAAACACACGGTTCCTCTTTCAAAAGGATTAATAGTGTATTTTTATTTACTCATTATACCTTTAAACTGAAGCAAAGGGAATAAATAGAAGTAGCACAGATAATATACTCATTTTTGTCTTTGTTCTTTCCCCCTATTTTTTCCCTTTTTCATTCCCTGTAACACAGTGTCCAAATGCGTGTGTGTATGCCCACAAAATATTGGGATGTAGCTTCTAATGGCCTTCCAATGCAAGCATTTCCATTATTCAATGTATCTCATATTTTCCTCTGCTTAGTGTTGATCTATCGTGGAAGGATAAGATACACATATATTTACTCCAGAAGCCGAAGGGTTCGCTTCTTGTTTTCTTTGCTCTGCAGGAGACAGAAGGAAGCTGCTGGATAAAGTATAATATCCAACTCCTTCATTTATTACTGCAGTAGAACCACAGATAGGGGTGTATGCTCCCTCCTCCATCACTAAATCACCAGGGAAATTGGTAGCTGGAGGTGCTGAGCTACTCTGCCCTGTGCCTATTCAATGCTGCAGTCTATGCAACTCTGTTTCTAAAAGAGAGTGTGTGTGTGTGTGTGTGCGCGCGCGCGCGTGTGTTTGTTTGTTTAATGTGATTATTAAATGAAGATGCCTCCCTGAATTTACATTTAGCAAGCAATTTTGGAATCACTATTATACGGTCAGGAAAAAAAAATGCGTTTTTCTAATATTAGGCAAACATATCTGAATTAGCAAAAAAAGAAATAAATAAAAACTAAATTATAACAACTAAAAGTATTGTTTGAACTGAAGCCACTTTCTCAATTTTATGCAGCAGAATGTGGGTAGAATTTGTTAATCTGGAGGAGTATGGTCAGGCCATGTTGTTGGCAAGATGGATTCCCTGTGGAACTTAAAATGTCTCATTCATCCTGAAAGGCCTGCAGCACAGATAACTCACACTCACCTTTCCCTGTGTGACACAAAAACTTTATTGTTTATTGTTCTACATTGAATCTGACATTGTGCCAGGCCACATATTGAATTACTATGTTGGAGTTGAATTAATTCATTATAATTCATATAATTACACTGTTGTCATGTACAATGCATTTTTTTCACTCTGCTTCACAAAGCTGTAATGGGTGAATGCCATAGATATAAATACATATATATTTACACATAATCATATATGTCATATTATTTTTCTGTAGTATTGTTAATAGTAATATTTATTCATTTATAGTCTGTTTTAGCATTTGACTATTTGGAGATTTTTCTCATTATCAAGTACATCCTGGAAAGCACATATAAATACATTGTTACATATGTAATAGGAGACATGACAGTATAGATCGACTGCTCCTCAATACACAAACAGGAACATAACTTAACAGTAAATGTAGTTTTTGATTGAACCAACATCAACAAACTTCCTTTTGAGGGGATATATTGGGTAGAGGCAGCAGGTGTGAGAATAGTGCTCAGGTAGCATGGGGTTTTTCCAGAGAAGTGGTTATAAATCAGGCAACAAGGTGGCGGAACCTGACTCCCAAGATGGCTGGGAGTATTTTCTAGTTGCTTCGGCAAATCTAAGCTATAATCTTGTCTAAACTACTCCAAAAATAGGCAAACACATTGTAAAATACATAGCAGGCAAGAACCAAGTTTAGTGGAAACTGACAAATACGGTTTTGGCACGAAGTTCTACCACTTGGCCCTAAGGCCTACCGAGGCTGTTGATGTGTTGGTTGGGAGAAGTAGCCAATCTCCCATCTAGGGTTGCGCAGCTCAAACAACTTTCTGGAAGCCCCGCATCCTACCACCCTTTGGACCGGTGGGGGGTCTCCCTGTCTCTGCAGATCCTGAGATGGCATGTTGGATCCAAGATGGCCGCCATGCCGCAACTTGAACTGTGCCGAGTTGGCCCTGCGAACATGTCATGGATGGAGCGCTAGTTAAGTTCAAAAAGGCTGTTCTGGAAGCATATAAACTGTTAATCCCAGAGTCTTACCTCACATGTCCCACTGCTGATTTAAGGAGCTGCTCCAACTCACGGTTCCTCCTTTGGGCATTACCTACATCCACCATGGAGACCCACTGCCAGGGAGCTCTTCGCATCTTGGAGTCCATGCAGGCTTGTGATCCTGGTGCTTGGGGAGAAGGGATCCTTGGGTGTAAGGCAATGGCTCCCATAAGAGCCTGGGCTCAAGGCGGTGAGAGGATCTGGCATAATAGACTTAACTTTTCACACATGTATGAGGTTCTGCTTTACTTACAAAGTATGGAGGGGGTGATTGGAGAAGCAGAGCCTGGCACAGAAATTATCGGTTTACTTGGCCTATATGTGGCATTGGCTGATTGAAATCGGGCAGAACATTTCACATGATGGAGTTTCCCCTTTACTACTGCAAAGTTCTCTGTGTCTCAGTTGAATATTATGTTTTTCTTTTAGTACCCAGTGGCATTACAGTTTTCTTTTTATTACATAGTGTTTGACCAAGCGTACATTACTTAAAATGAGCAACTCCTATCTGGCACTGCTCTTCGTTAGCCTGACCGTGCAAACATGTGTCCTTGTTTTATGTTTATAGTCTCTGGTTCCTACTCTATACCTGTCAGCAAGATGACTTACAGGTCATACCACCAAAGTGACAAATATAGGCATTTTAACCTATCTGACCTGGAGCACATTCTATGATATTATGCGCCTAATAGCAGACACTATTACCTAAGATAGCATCAGTGGCGTACGTACCGCGGTCGCAGGCACGCTTTGCGGCCCCGGCCCGTGCGGCAAACCACCAGGGCCGCATGTCAAGGGGTCCATCGGGTGGCCCATGCTGTCAGGGCCACCTGATGGACATGGATTTTAAGGGGGCCCGGTCTGCGCTGAGCGCTTTAAGTGCTCAACCGGGCCCCCTGTGATGAGATCATCACACGCTGGGAGGAAGTGACCGCACGTCACTCCTCCCAGCATACTGAGAGCCCGCGTAGGAGGAAACAGAAAGGAGGAGGGAGTCAGAGTGGGAACTCTGACTCCCATCAGGCTGAGCCACCACTGGACCCACACATGGTAGGAAACATTTTGTGTATGTGTGTCTCTGTATGTATGTATGTATGTATGTGTGTCTGTGTCTCTGTATGTGCGTATGTCTGTGTCTCTGTATGTATGTCTGTGTCTCTGTATGTATGTGTCTCTGTATGTGCGTATGTCTGTGTCTCTGTATGTATGTCTGTGTCTCTGTATGTGTGTATGTCTGTGTCTGTATCTGTGTGTGTATCCATATGTATGTCTGTGTCTCTCTGTGTGTGTATGTATGTGTGTGTCTGTGTCTCCGTATGTATGTCTGTGTCTTTGTCTCTGTGTGTGTGTGTGTCTGTATGTATGTCTGTGTATGTATGTTTGTGTCTGTGTCTCTGTATATGTGTATGATTGTGTGTCTGTGTCTCTGTGTGCGTGTATGTCTGTGTCTGTATCTGTGTGTATGTCTGTGTATGTGTGTGTGTATCTGTATGTATGTCTGTGTCTCTGTGTGTGTGTGTATCCGTATGTATGTCTGTGTCTGTGTGTGTGTGTGTGTATGTATGTGTGTATGTATGTCTGTGTCTTTGTCTCTGTGTGTGTGTGTATCTGTATGTATGTCTGTGTATGTATGTTTGTGTCTGTGTCTCTGTATATGTGTATGATTGTGTGTCTGTCTGTGTGTGTGTGTGTTTCTGTATGTGTGTATCTGTATGTCTGTGTATGTATGTGTGTCTGTGTCTCTGTAT
This sequence comes from Pelobates fuscus, assembly GCF_036172605.1. NCBI lineage: Eukaryota > Metazoa > Chordata > Amphibia > Anura > Pelobatidae > Pelobates > Pelobates fuscus. The sequence continues at coordinate 146,772,533 of NC_086321.1, read as the reverse complement.
GTGTGTATGTATGTCTGCGTGTGTGTCTCTGTATGTATGTGTCTGCATGTGTGTATGTATGTATGTGTCTGTCGGGGGTGTGTGTATGTGTTTGTGTCTGTATGTATGTGTCGGGGGGGGAGAGGTTCACGGTAGGGGGGGCCCACGGATCAGTTTCGCACCGGGGCCCCATGGAGTGTGTGTACGCCACTGGATAGCATGACTCTATACGGACATATGTTTGCGTTCGTACTCTGTACTTTATTGTAAACATGTCTTACAAGTTGCACTTAAAAGGTAGCAGTACAAGCTTCATGGTTTATTGTATGAAACTGCAATGCTACAAATACAAATATACAGTATCTCAAAAAAGTGAGTACACCCCTAACATTTTGTAAATATTTTATTATATCTTTTCATGTGACAACACTGAAGAAATTACACTCTGCTACAATGTAAAGTAGTAAGTTTACAGCCTGTTTAACAGTGTAAATTTGCGGTCCCCTCAAAATAACTCAACACTAGGGATGTGCATGAGCAAAAAATTTGGTTCGGTTTGGCACTTCCGAAATTCGGGACTACGGCAATTTGGAAATTTGGCACTTCCGAAATTCGGGACTTTGGCAATTAGGAAATTTGGCAATTCCCTAAGCCTAACCCTAACCCTACCCCTTAGCACACCCCTACCACCAACCTCTAACCCTAACCCTACCCCTTACCTTTAACCCCAACCCTACCCCTTACTTAATTCCTAAATCTACCAGTAACCGGACCCCTAATCCTACCCCTAACCCTGCTAGGGTTAGGGGTAGGGTTAGGGTTAGGTTAGGGGTATGGTTAGGGCTAGGGTTATATTCCTGTCATCATTCCCTTAATTTTCTCTCCCTCTCCTGTTTTGCCACTTTTCAGAAATCCAAAGCACTTCGGCACTTCCGAAATTTGGCACTTCGGCAATTCGGTTGAGTTTGGCACTTCGGCAATTGGGCACTTCCGTAATTCGGACATTCAAAACGAATTGCACATTTCTACTCAACACACAGCCATTCATTTCTAAACAAAAGTGAGTACACCCCTAGGTGGAAATGTCCACATTGGGCCCAGTTAGCCATTTTCCCTCCCCGGTGTCATGTGACTTGTTAGTGTTACAAGGTCTCAGGCGTGAATGGGGAGAAGGTCCGTTAAATTTGGTGTTATCCCTCTCACACTCTCTCATCCCGGTCACTGGAAGTTCAACATGGCACCTCATGGCAAAGAACTCTCTGAGGATCTGAAAAAAAAATTGTTGTTCTATATAAAGATGGCCTGGGCTATAGGAAGATTGCCAAGACCCTGAAACTGAGCTGCAGCACGGTGAGCAAAACCATACAGTGGTTTCACAGGACCGGTTCCACTCAGAACAGGCTTTGCCATGGTCGACCAAAGAAGTTGAGTGCAAATGCTCAGCGTCATATCCAAAGGTTGTTTTGGGGAAATAGACGTATGAGTGTTGCCAGCATTGCTGCAGAGGTTGAAGGGGTGGGGGGTCTGCCTGTCAGTGCTCACACCATTCGCCACACACTGCATCAAAATGGTCTGCATGGCTGTTGTCCCAAAAGGAAGCCTCTTCTGAAGATGATGGTCCGATGAGACCAAGATAAACTTATTTGGTTCAGATGGTGTCAAGCGTGTGTGGCGGCAGCCAGGTGAGGAGTACAAAGACAAGCATGCCTTGCCTACAGTCAAGCATTGTGGTGGGAGTGTCATGGTCTGGGCCTGCATGAGTGCTGCCAGGACTGGGAGCTACAGTTCATTGAGGGAACCATGAATGCCAACATACTGAAGCAGAGCATAATCATCCTTTCAGAGACTGGGCCAACATGATAACGACCCCAAATACACCTCCAAGATGACAACTGCCTTGCTAAAGAAGCTGAAGGTAACGATGGTGGACAGGCCAAGCATTTCTTCAGACCTAAACCCTATTGAGCATCTGTGGGGCATCCTCAAACGGAAGGTGGGGAAGCGCAAGGTCTCTAATAGTGATGTACCGAACTGTCCGCCGGCGAACAGTTCCCGGCGAAATTAGCGTGTTCGCGTTCGCCGCGGCGGGCGGACACATGCGCAGTTCGATCCGCCCCCTATTCGTCATCATTGGGCAAACTTTGACCCTGTGCCTCTCGGTCAGCAGACACATTCCAGCCAATCAGCAGCACTCCCTTCCACACCCTCCAACCTCCCTCCCAGCATCCATTTTCGATTCATTCGGAAGATGCATGCTTAGTGAGAGGAGGGAAAGTTTAGCTGCTGCTGATTAGATAGGGAAATTGATAGCTAGGCTAGGGTATTCAGTGTCCACTACAATCCTGAAGGACTCATCTGATCTCTGCTGTAAGGACAGCACCCCAAAAAGCCCTTTTTAGGGCTATAACATCAGGCTGCTTTTTTTTTTTCCTGTGTAATGTAATTGCAGGTGCCTGCCTGCCAGCTTCTGTGTGAGGTTCACATTGGATACTGTGCCTATTTGCCCAGTGCCACCACTCATATCTGTTTTAACAATAGGTTAAGCTTTACATTTAAAAGAAATATTTTTTTTCACTGTAATAGAAGAGCAGTTGCCTGCCTGCCAGCTTCTGTGTGAGGTTCACATTGGATACTGTGCCTATTTGCCCAGTGCCACCACTCATATCTGTTTTAACAATAGGTTAAGCTTTACATTTAAAATAAATATTTTTTTTTCACTGTAATAGAAGAGCAGTTGCCTGCCTGCCAGCTTCTGTGTGAGGTTCACATTGGATACTGTGCCTATTTGCCCAGTGCCACCACTCATATCTGTTTTAACAATAGGTTAAGCTTTAGATTTAAAATAAATATTTTTTTTTCACTGTAATAGAAGAGCAGTTAGTTGTCTGCAAGCGTCTGTGTTTCAGGCCTACTTCAGCGTGTGCTCTGCAGACCTGTGCCAGCGTGCTTTGACAGTTGCCACTCATATCTTGTGTCTCTATAGCGTGCTTTTACAACCAAAATTTTGTTTCCACTGTAATAGAAGAGCAGTTGCCTGCCTGCCAGCTTCTGTGTGAGGTTCACATTGGATACTGTGCCTATTTGCCCAGTGCCACCACTCATATCTGTTTTAACAATAGGTTAAGCTTTACATTTAAAATAAATATTTTTTTTTCACTGTAATAGAAGAGCAGTTGCCTGCCTGCCACCTTCTGTGTGAGGTTCACATTGGATACTGTGCCTATTTGCCCAGTGCCACCACTCATATCTGTTTTAACAATAGGTTAAGCTTTACATTTAAAATAAATATTTTTTTTTCACTGTAATAGAAGAGCAGTTAGTTGTCTGCAAGCGTCTGTGTTTCAGGCCTACTTCAGCGTGTGCTCTGCAGACCTGTGCCAGCGTGCTTTGACAGTTGCCACTCATATCTTGTGTCTCTATAGCGTGCTTTTACAACCAAAATTTGTTTTTCACTGTTATAGATTGAATAGCAGTTACTTGTCTTCAAGCGGGTGTCTCAGGCCTACAGTGTGTGCTCTGCAGAACTGTTCCAGTGCACATTGCCAATCATATCTGGTGTCTCTATAGCGTGCTTTTAAAACCAAAATTTGTTTTTCACTGTTATAGATTGAATAGCAGTTACTTGTCTTCAAGCGGCTCTTTCAGTCCTTCCTTCAGCGTGTGCTCTGCAGAACTGTTCCAGTGCACATTGCCAATCATATCTGGTCTCACAGTAGCTTGCACGCATAGTACCACTAATCCCCAAAAAAATGACAGGCAGAGGCAGGCCACCCCGCAGGGGCCGTCGTGGTCGTGGTGCTGTGATTCCCTTTTGCCCTAGAATAATGCCCAGTTTTCAGAAGCCACGTACCCTGAACTTGAAAAGTTCTGAGGACAGTTGACTGGCTAACACAGGACACCCAATCTTGTACAGCCCCGCTCGGAACCTTGACGCACCATCCTCCTCCAGCTTAGCTTCAGGCACCTCTCAAGATAGCACTCACCCGCCTGCCGCCACCACCAAAACTAGCACCACAGCCGCTTTACTTGGTATGTCAGAGGAGTTATTCACACACCCGTTTGAAGAAATGAGTGATGCGCAACCATTATTGCTAGAGGATGTAGATAACAGGGATATGTCTCAGGCAGGCAGCATTAAACACATGGAGGTACGGTGTGATGATGATGATGATGTTGTACCCGCTGCTGCTTCCTTTTATGAGTTGTCAGATACAAGCGAAGCGGTTGATGATGACGATGCGTCCATGGATGTCACGTGGGTGCCCGCTAGAAGAGAAGAAGAACAGGGCGAAAGTTCAGATGGGGAGACAGAGAGGAGGAGGAGGAGACCAGTTGGAAGCAGGGGGGGGTCGTCGCAAGGAGCTAGTGGCACAGTCAGACAGCATGCATCGGCACCCGGGGTCAGCCCGACAGCACGCCAATCAACGCATGCTGTGTCCACCACCAGAATGCCGTCATTGCAGAGCTCAGCAGTGTGGCATTTTTTTTTGTGTGTCTGCCTCTGACAACAGCGATGCCATTTGCAACCTGTGCCAAAGGAAACTGAGTCGTGGGAGGTCCAACACCCACCTAGGTACAACTGCTTTGCGTAGGCACATGATCTCACATCACAAACGCCTATGGGATCAACACATGAGTACAAGCAGCACGCCTACTCTAAGCCGCCATCCTCCTCCTGGTCCAGCATCTTCAGCCACGTCAACCACTGCTGTCCTTCTTGCCCCCTCTCAACCATCCGCCACTCCGTCTCCCGCCTTGAGCAGTTCCCGCTCATCTGCCCACAGTCATGTGTCTGTCAAGGACATGTTTGAGCGTAAGAAGCCAATGTCACCAAGTCACCCCCTTGCCCAGCGTCTGACAGCTGGCTTGTCCGAACTATTAGCCCGCCAGCTTTTACCATACAATCTGGTTGAGTCTGAGGCGTTCAAAAAATTTGTAGCTATTGGGACACCGCAGTGGAAGGTGCCCGGCCGGAATTTCTTTTCACAAAAGGCAATCCCCAACTTGTACTTGATTGTGCAAAAGGAAGTCATGGCATGTCTGGCACACAGTGTTGGGGCAAGGGTCCATCTGACCACTGATACCTGGTCTGCAAAGCATGGTCAGGGCAGGTATATCACCTACACTGCGCATTGGGTAAACCTGCTGACGGCTGACAAGCAAGGAATGCGTGGCATTGCAGAGGAGTTGGTGACACCGCCACGAATTGCAGGCAGTCCTGCTGCCACCTCCTCTACTCCTCCTACTCCATCCTCTTCCATAACCTCCTCTTGTGCCGCTGCTTCTTGCTCCACATCAACGGCACCCCCCCAGCTCCCCAGGTACTATTCCACATCCCGGATACGGCAGTGTCACGCCGTCTTGGGTTTGACTTGCTTGAAAGAAGAGAGTCACACCGGACAAGCACTCCTGTCCGCCCTGAACGCACAGGTGGAAAAGTGGCTGACTCCGCAGCAACTGGATATCGGCAAAGTGGTGTGTGACAACGGAAAACATGTGATAGCGGCATTGAAGTTGGGCAAGTTGACACATGTGCCGTGCATGGCACATGTGTGTAATCTGATCGTACAACGCTTTGTGCATAAGTACACAGGCTTACAGGACGTCCTGAAGCAGGCCAGGAAGGTGTGTGGCCATTTCAGGCGTTCCTACACGGCCATGGCTCACATTGCCGATATCCAGCGGCGAAACAACATGGCAGTGAGGCGCTTGATTTGCGACAGCCCTACACGTTGGAATTCAACACTCCTAATGTTCGACCGCCTGCTCCAACAAGAAAAAGCTGTTAATGAATATTTGTATGACCGGGGTGCTAGGACAGCCTCTGGGGAGCTGGGAATTTTTTTGCCACGTTACTGGACGCTCATGCGCAATGCCTGTAGGCTCATGCGTCCTTTTGAGGAGGTGACAAACCTAGTCAGTCGCACCGAAGGCACCATCAGCGACATCATACCATTTGTTTTCTTCATGGAGCGTGCCCTGCGAAGAGTGCTGTATCAGGTTGTAGATGAGCGTGAAGAGGAAGAGGAAGAGTTGTGGTCACCATCACCACCAGAAACAGCCTTATCAGCATCGCTTGCTGGACCTGCGGCAACGCTGGAAGAGGATTGTGAGGAAGAGGAGTCAGAGGAGGATTGTAGCTTTGAGGAGGAGGAGGAGGAGCAAGACCAAACACAACAGGCATCCCAGGGTGCTCGTTGTCACCTATCTGGTACCCGTGGTGTTGTACGTGGCTGGGGGGAAGAACATACCTTCAATGACATCAGTGAGGAGGAGGAACGGGAAATGAGTAGCTCGGCATCCAACCTTGTGCAAATGGGGTCTTTCATGCTGTCCTGCCTGTTGAGGGACCCTCGTATAAAAAGGCTGAAGGAGAACGACCTGTACTGGGTGTCCACGCTACTAGACCCCCGGTATAAGCAGAAAGTGTCGGAAATGTTACCCAATTACAACAAGTCGGAAAAGGATGCAGCATTTGCAAAATAAATTAAAAAGTATGCTTTACACAGCGTATAAGGGTGATGTCACAGCACAACGGGAATCTAACAGGGGGAGAGGTGGAAGTCATCCTCCTCCTCCTCCTCCCACGACCACGCAGGCAAGGACAGGACGCTTTAAAGACGTGTTGTTGATGGAGGACATGCGGACCTTTTTAAGTCCTATGCATCGCCACAGCCCTTCGGGATCCACCCTCAGAGAGCGACTCGACCGACAGGTAGCAGACTACCTCGCCTTAACTGCAGATATCGACACTCTGAGGAGCGATGAACCCCTTGACTACTGGGTGTGCAGGCTTGACCTGTGGCCTGAGCTATCCCAATTTGCGATAGAACTTCTGGCCTGCCCCGCTTCAAGTGTCCTGTCAGAAAGGACCTTCAGTGCAGCAGGAGGTATTGTCACTGAGAAGAGAAGTCGCCTAGGTCAAAAAATTCTAGATTACCTCACCTTTATTAAGATGAATGAGGGATGGATCCCGAAGGGACTGACACTGGGCGATACATTCGCTTAAAAAAGGCCTGATGAGATGAGCTGCCTTGGGCTAAAAATGGTCCACACGCTGCTGTATTTTAGCTCTGAATGTAGTTTGACTTGCGTGACTTATCCGCCACCAACTAGGGTTCAAGCCGCCATGTTTTAGGGCACTTTCTGCCTTTGAAACAAACATCAATTTTTCTGGCCGCTGCTACAGCAGCGGCTGCAACAATACCAAATTTTTCAGGCATGTGTACATGCCTAATTTTTAGGCCCACTGGTGCACAACTGTGGCTTCAAAAACCAAACCAAAAATTAAAATCCTCCAAGATGGCACCAATATACCAGTGGTCTAAGCATCTTCCCACCTTGGCCTAAAAAGGGGAGGTGATTCAACAATTAAAAATCTCTGCCATTTACACGTCCACTGATAGGAGACACGGAAGGTATTAAACTGATATGAACAATACTCCACTCCTATCAGTAGGTCCGTCCCATTGTGATTTATGCCCCCCACCCACCGCGCAGGGATGGGGGCCGGGGGGGAGGAACGTAGGCCCCCCCATTGTGATTTATGCCCCCCACCCACCGCGCAGGGGTGGGGGCCGAGGGGGGGAGGACAGTAGGTCACCCCATTGTGATTTATGGCCCCCACCCACTGCGCAGGGGTTGGGGAGGACAGTAGCTCCCCCCAGTGTGTATCAGGGGCTTTGAGGACAGGTGTCAGTGTGTATCATGGTCTCTGTGGACGGTGAACAGTCTCTATTCTGCTCTGTGTCAGTGTGTATCATGGTCTCTGTGGACAGGGAACAGTCTCTATTCTGCTCTGTGTCAGTGTGTATCAGGGGTTTTGAGGACAGGTGTCAATCCATATCTGCCAAGTGACCCTATGTAGGGGGAACAGTCTCTATTCTGCTCTGTGTCAGTGTGTATCAGGGGTTTTGAGGACAGGTGTCAATCCATATCTGCCAAGTGACCCTATGTAGGAGGAACAGTCTCTATTCTGCTCTGTGTCAGTGTGTATCAGGGATCATTAGGATAGGTGTCAATCCATATCTGCCAAGTGACCCTATGTAGGGGGAACAGTCCCTATTCTGCTCTGTGTCAGTGTGTATCAGGGGTTTTGAGGACAGGTGTCAATCCATATCTGCCAAGTGACCCTATGTAGGGGGAACAGTCTCTATTCTGCTCTGTGTCAGTGTGTATCAGGGCTGGGCTTTGAGGACAGGTGTCAATGTTAGGTGATTTCTGCCCTTTATGGATTAAAAGCAGACTCTGCATCAACTGTGCAATTTTCCATGGGAGTTTTGCCATGGATCCCCCTCTGGCATGCCACAGTCCAGGTGTTAGTCCCCTTGAAACAACTTTTCCATCACTATTGTGGCCAGAAAGAGTCCCTGTTGTTTTTAAAATTCGCCTGCCCATTGAAGTCAATGGCGGTTCGCGCGGTTCGCCGGTTCGCGAACATTTGCGGAAGTTCGCGTTCGCCCACCAGTTCTGTGATGTCTTCATGGAGGAGTGGAAGAGGACTCCAGTGGCAACCTGTGAAGCTCTGGTGATCTCCATGCCCATAAGGGTTAAGGCAGTGCTGGAAATGAATGGTGGCCACACAAAATATTGACACTTTGGGTCTAATTTGGACATTTCCACTTAGGGGTGTACTCACTTTTGTTGCCAATGGTTTAGACATTAATGGCTGTGTGTTGAGTTATTTTGAGGGGACACCAAATTGACACTGTTATACAGGCTGTACCTTACTACTTTACATTGTAGCAGAGTGTCATTTCTTCAGTGTTGTCACATGAAAAGATATAATAAAATAATTACAAAAATGTGAGGGGTGTACTCACTTTTGTGAGATACTGTAAATAAGTCGAGAAATGTGAAGAAATAATTAAATAGATGATTTCCTCTCATCTTGCAATGTACCTGGACTCTGGAAGATGGTAGGAGCAGATCTGATCCATAAGGCTGGTGATTCCAATTTAGTGTCTAATTAAAATTGAATATATTTTCTCTTAGTACTGTCACTTGTCCTGGTCAAATTAGTCCATGGGTTAATATAGCCGATTAACATATTTTGTCAGGCTGGCATTTGTTCTAGTCACTGAAAAGTCACTGCCCTGGCATAGGTTTATATTATTCCCATACACACAATACATGCAGTGTTGTAACACCCACGTTACACTCAAAAGGCTAGCGTTAGGAAGGCCCACTTACTGTGGATTACACAGACCTCTTTGAATTATTTTACTTTAGGGACGCCTTATCATAACAATGTAAGTAAACTGGCTCTGAATTTGATCATACCGTCTACAGGCAACTGCACAATACATGTAAAAGTCAAACTCAAAGGCTAACACGGGCCAAATAAACAAGGTTTAAGTTTATGTGGGCCGCAAAAAAAACAAAAACGTCAGTTTTCATAGAAACGTAGGTTTATAGTACGGTATAAAAAAGTTGCCTAACTGACACTGGACGTCACCACGCTTGTAGGGCTTCAAAGTAAACAAAAAAAGCAAATTTATTTTAAGGAGACATGCATTTGCATATAATCAACGTTTCAGTCCAACTACCTTGACATATTAAGAAATGTTTGGTAACAGGACTGAAATGGTGAATGTATGCTGGTGCACAGCTCTAAAAAACAAATGACGTTATCTTGTTTATTTTGAAGTTCTATGAGTGTGTTCTTCACTTTAGCTGCGATCATCAAATGTGATGATTTCAGCCAATGCAATGCTTTCACATATGAAAGCATTAGGAGGCAATTGTGCATGTGTGGTAAAAAGCTGCACGGCCAATTAGCATCTCCATGGGGAGCGTTCAGCTTCCATGCAGATCCAATCTAACACACTGCCTCCCCTCCCCCTATTCTAATACACTGCCCCCCCCCCCATTCTAAAACATTGCCCCCTTCACCCAATCCAATATATTGCCCACCTCCCCAAATTAATATACTACCCCCCCACCCCCAAGCCCCTCTAATCCTACCTTACAATTTGCGGTCTGTCCTCCAGCTCCAGCCCTGTTGAAGCAGGCCAGATGCTCCTCTGGCACTGCAAGCAGGAGGGAAGAGGGAGTAGCTGGACTGGTCTGGTCTGCTCTGCAGACACACAGTCACACTGCCCTCTTGTGGCCGGGAGAGCAAGAATCAGGAACTATGTTTCCTGTCTTGTGGCTGGTCGCAGCCACAGCTGAAAGCTTCCCCAAGGCAGGGGGGCCGCAAAAATATTCATTCCGGGCCGCATGTTTGACATGCTTGATGTAGAACGTCTGATGTAAGGGTTGAGTGCAATAAAAATTACAAAGTCTTAACACCTTTTCACCTCTACAGTAATAACACTCTAGAACATAAATTCAAGACACTGTCTATCCTGAACCTTAAAGCTAGATCACATTCTGGGACTAACCAACTTCCAGATTTTTTACTAAAGCTCAGTGCTCCAGTAACTGCACATCCATTTATTTCATTAAGTATGAAAAAATATATAACATAAACATACTAGTGGAGCAGTATGTATCAAAATGTAATCATTTATAAAAGAGCTCGACCTAACAATACATATTTTAATCACATTCATTAGCATTACATATCGCAGGCATCATGGCATTAGTGTCACTTAAAGAGTCATGGACAGTGATGAATACAGAGCAGAAAAGAGTTATGAAGGAAAGAAAACAAGGTCTATAATCCCCTGCTAAATCCCTGCATAAATTACCATAGTAGTTATGGTGTCAATATTCACAGCACATCCTGGTGTATAGCTGGTCATACGAAATCTGAAGAGGCCAGTAGCATCATAATTGCACTGCATGAACTCTCTAGCACAATAAAGTAAAGGTCCAGCCAAAAAGTAAAAATGATAAATTGGTATATTTTATCTGCTGTGAAAATTTCCACATAAACAAGTGAAGTGTAAGAAAAATGGAAGCAGCTCACACAAGATCCCAAACATTGCTGTGCCGGTCTGTGAATGAACTTTCCGTATGGATGCAATCTGCATGCCCAATCATTTTTATTACTCTGGTTGATTGTGGGCTAGAAACCAGGATTGAGGAGCACAAACAACTAAAAATCTAGCAGTACATGAGTTTTAAGGCAAACACAGACAAACATAGGAGGAAAATTAACATTTTAAAATACAATTTTAAATGTCAGATATTGACAACAATTTCCACTTTTCCCCCTTCCTGCAATCAAAATTAATTTCACTTGTTCTTAAGAGTCAGTCAGGAGTAAATGCACTAACTTAAGCTTTTGTTTACAAATTGCAAAACTACATGGTACAGAATTGAAAATGACCACAAAACCAAGATCGATATTCGAGTCCAGGCATGTCAAACTCAAAGGCTAACACGGGCCTAATAAACAAGGTTTAAGTTTATGTGGGCTGCAAAAAATCCCCAAAACTTTAATTTTCATAGAAAGTACAGTACAAAAAAAAACAAGAACAACGATAAAATTAATGTTTTCTACTAATCTCCGACCACCCCTCTACAAAACCACAGCCCCCACCTCTACAAAACCTGAGCCCCCCTCTACTAAACCCTGTCCACCACTCAACTAAACTTCAGACCCCCCCTTTGCTAAACTCCGCACCCCCTCTGCTAAACCCAGCACCCCCTCTGCTAAACCCCAGCATCCCCCTCTACTAAACACCAGCACTCCCATCTACTAAACCCCAGCCCCCACCTCTACTAATTAATTTAGTCTTCGTTCTGAAAGTAAACCTGAGAATGTAAACCTCTTTGACAGTTGTGATGGTTATCCTTGAAGAGGCTTTTAAAGCAGTCAAGACTCAACATCCTTACATGTTGCAGGCTGTATGAAAGAAAAGCACATATTTACCATGCACGGCTACAGCAGACTTTGCTGTTATCGGAATTACTATGTCAAATACCATACAAATGAATATCTTTGCTGGGCCGGAAAGATATTCATTGTGGGCTGCATGCGGCCCGTGGGCCCCAAGTTTGACATCCATGCTGTACAATATAGTCTTATGTACAGAAATGCCATATGATGAATATCAACTAAAATAAACGCTGCCAACAAATCAGCTTGTGGCAGTCATTTAGCCATGTAATAAAAATATACAAACAGACAAGCAGATAAGATAAATCTTATATCTTCATAAAATGGCTATAAGTCAGTGAAAATCTATTTGAATGATAGGTTCTTTTTGGCAGTCCACACTCATTCCAACTCAGATGCTATCAAATTCCTGTTTTTTTCCCCCCCAACAATATCTTGCTGAGCGACAATCAAAAAAAAAGATTTAATACGATTAGTAGACTTTTAAGTTTGAATGTTATTTTTTTGTATTTTAAGACATTTTAGCACAGTGCATGATCAAATCTCTCCTGAGATTCTCGCTGGAGGTAGTTAAGTATGCCCTTCTTTGTCTTGTGTCATTGACTTTATTCTTCTAGAAAGTAATAAGGATTGCAGATGCATAATGTTGGTAACGTAGGACCATTCCTCTTCTTTCGAGTCACCACCAGGGACTTACTCTTAACACTTCAAGGTTTCTGGTAACGGCACAGATTGACTTTGACTTAGAAACAGCACGGCTAGAACTCGCTTATTGTCCTTCTCTTGTTTAATTAACTTGAAAAAAGCAACTTTTCTGTAAGCAGCTTCGTTTCTGCACTGATGATACCTTGGAGGGAAAAAAGTACTGGTCGAAGAGCATCTGGGTGAATCACAAATGAGAAGACAAATCTCAGTGGGTTTCTTAAAGGAAGAACAGCTTATCCTCTTGATCCCACTAGAATGAGAGCTGAGAATCACAAAAGATGAAGTAGCCACAAATAAACAGAAAAGTAATCAGTGTTAGCTACCAACAGCTACTCAATAAAGTTAGCAAAAAGCAGGTGCTAATGTCTGGCTTTATACGTTAAATTTATCTCCCCGTTTATCAGCATGTGGCTGCTCACTGTTATAAAAAACAAATAAAGCACCCCACTACCCCCCCCAATAAATGACCCCATGGTGTGGCATCTGTTAACTAGTGGGGAGGGGGACATAGTGTTTCCCCCAGCCCCCACCCACCGCTTTAACCACATTCATGCGGAGCTCAGTCTGTGCGGTGCCCTTGCTGGGTGAAGATGGAATTTTTTTTTTTGGTGTCGGGTGTTTTTTTCTGTACTCAGGTTTTTAATTTATTTTTTATGTTCGATGAGTATTGTGGATTTGTATTTGGTTTTTATTGGGGCTTAAAAAAATGAAGGTTTTAGAAAAATGAAGACATCAAATGGTATTATTTTTATTTATTTACATGTATTTAGTTTTCTTGTCTCCCTCCTCACTATTTTTAGAGTGAGAGGGGTAGGTAGGGCTTTTTTTAAAAATAAAATAAAAATTGGGTGGTGAGGTGACTAGGGGCTTGGGAACCCCTAGGGGGGTATTTTTACATCTAGCCCCCACCGTTTACCCATGGGTGATGGCCAGGGGGAGAGGACAATAGTTCCCCCCTATTGTATTTTAAGACCCCCACCCGATGCTCATGGGTGGGGGCATGTAAAGCATTAAGATACATCATTAGGATGGATAACTGCTTGCACTGGAGAGCGCTAAGGTGGTTGCGTAGGGGAATGTGACCCTAGTGGAATGTGGCATGGAGGACTTACATATAAGAAGACTGCTCACATTACATATCTCTTTCCAGGTTAACAAGCCAGAATCCTTGATGGACAATTAAATGCACTAGCACAAAGAGCATTAAATATCTATTTGACCATAATATACTGCTAGGCAGACAGCTTGTGCATTCTAGTGTTTTGCTCTGTTCCTGAGTTTCCTGAAAAGCCTGGCATGAGAATATGAACAATAAAAGTATATTCTATGTTGTGACTGCTACAGCACGTCTAAGCAGCCTGCATTGCTCCATACACTGGACCAGGGAACCCAAAGAAGGTGTACCTCCCATTCCAAAAAGGTAGATAAAGATGAAAGAGTCTAGATACATTTATTCATTTTTATGCAAGGGCATAAATAGGAGAAGGGTAAACAGGAGTCCATTATTCTGCAGGTAGTGCAAATGCATTTTCTGTTTTAAGCCATAGAGAGGAGCCAGTAGTCATATATGAATATACAACAGCACAACACAAAGAAATGCAAAGGTCTGTGAAATATGCTACTGGTAATTAAATAAAAAAAACAATTGTAAATTGTTGGCAGCATAAGTATTCAACCCACTAAACCAGTGCGTGATAGAACCTCTTTTGTCTGCAATTACCATTGTAACTTTTTGTAATAAGTCTATAAAGGATTTGCACATCTGTATTATGCAATTATTTCACTATATTCTACTCAGTAAATTTCTCCAGCTCGGTCAGGTTGGAGAGGGAACAATGGGAAACAGCAATTTTTCCACAGATTTAGATGGAGGTCGGGACTCTAAATGAGCCATTCTAAAACATTCAGAGTCTTGACTTTACACCACTCTAATGCAGCTTTGTCTGTGCATGTCGGTCACCTTCCATTGTTGATTTTGCATTCCATATAATGTTTTCTGTTCAGGTCAATACGGTTAATTTTGGTCTCACCAAAAAAAAAAAAAAATCCAAAAAGGATTTGATATGTGAAAGACTTTAGAAGTGTCAATTTATGTATCATTCTTCATTTATTTCAGAAACCAATGTATATTTCATATCAACACAAATTTAGTTTAACAATATAAAATCAATTGGTAATCAAAAATACAAAAAATACTAAGTAAAAAGATATGAAGACTTAAAGCGACACGTCACCACCTGAGTACTTTGCTGAAATCGCAAATAGCCCCAATGGTGATATTGACACCAGAGGTCCGGTGGCGTGGGGAGGGGCAACTAAAGGTGAGATATACTTACCTGAACCTGTCCCTTGCAGGTACCACCATCTTCCTCCAGCGGGTCCTATTCAGATCCTGGCACTTCTGTAGCGGAGCCCTAGTCCTGACCAGGACTTTCCTCTGCTGGATCACCAAGAGTAGAAATCAGGAACAAGATACTGCCAAGTGAAAAGCCCACCTCCTCCCCAGTAACTGGACTAAAAACAGTTCTGGGAGTACAAAAATTTTTATTGTGACACATGGATTTTTATGAACTGGCCCCTAGCATGGGGTTTTTATATCAAGAATACATGGGTTTCTTCCCAAGAGCCTTTGGGTTTGAGAGATAACTGAGCTCAAATTAGGATAACTCAATTACAGAAACTTACATACATATTTTACAATACAAAAATACAAGAAAAGAATACAGGAACCCCACAAAAATCATATCCCCGATCTGAGCGCACAATATATCCAAAAAGCATTCAGATCGATTTGGTAGAACAAAATTGCTTTTCGAATAAAGTTTTGACCGACAGGAGTTCCTGTGCAAACACCGACAAACGCCTTCCCTGGCTGTTATGGAGCAAATCCCCCCCCCCCCCCAGTAGGTAGGTCATATCTCCTGAACGTCGTTCGTCTAGATGGTTGGGAAGCTGAATGGCATGCGGTACGAACTCTGCCTGGGTTCGTGGACTCGCGTGGCCGAAAATAATTCCAAGCATTTGACGACCATGTACCGCTGCTTGTGTTCAGGAGACAAAATGGCCATGCAAGGAAAGCACTCAAGCTAATGTGTCAAGTTGTTAATTTGTGGTTAACAGCCAGGGGGGGTCGGTGTTCTGAGGCATAGCAAGGGAACTGCACACCATTCGAGAGACGAACAACCGAAAACAAAGGAATGGAGTCTGCTACAACTTCTTCACTGACTGGTATTTCTGTAGAATACCAACACAGTTAAAATGTGTATTTTATAAAGCATCTATATTTATAAAAAAAAATAAAAAAATTTAAGGTGGTGGGGGCGGGGGAGAGGAGATGACAGTGTTGCTTTAATAAGATATAAAAATGCACAAAGAAGGAATAGGAATAAGGAATAGAAGACTATTGATATATGCCGTGCAGAGTTGTGATGTAGAAGGCTAAACATTTCTCTTTTCATTACTTCTCTTCCAGAAATGATGCTGTCTTTGTCACGTTGTATTTCTTCGGCAATTTTAGATTTATTTATTTTTGTTCCTTGTATTAATATAAGTTATAATATTCAGATTCTGCCCATATCTAATCTATACTCAATTACATTTCTTATTTCCATGACAACCTACATCACAGAGAGACAATTCTCAGCACAATGTCTCACTAAATTATACATCTAGATATTTGGTTTTTGCATTGTACCATAAGCATGTATCAAATAAATTACTTTGCAATATTACTTTAGACATTTATACATCATCATCTTTCTTATCTAAGCAATTCCGATTTTGTTTTGTTTACATACTAATGGTGATCAACTGTTTATTTCGATATATAAATATACAACTTGATTTTGGGGTAACTGCATGGAATAAAATAAAATAAAAATGAGAAGACTCTACAAAGAGAGAAATAGCCACTAGATAAAATGTATTATTTATTGCAGTTGTAACAAGAATGAATAAAGCAACTCATAAGCAAAATTACAGTTAATTATAACTCCCAGTGTGATATCTGTTGGTACATGATCAAGGTTATTCATTAATTGACATAAACATTTCAGGGAAAATTGTACAGTCATATCATATATAATAATAACAATATAATAATCACAATAATTTGTCACGTGTGATTTCAGGTTGGCTGTGCTAGCCTAAAATTAGAAATCCACTTAATTAAGTTTGAATTCGTAACATACACACTTTAGTGTACAACCATGACTGTCATGACTGCATTTGACCTTTTATACCTTTTCAAAAATGAAACTTTGATACTACCACTAATTTCTGAGATTGTTTTGAGGCAGAATAAGATGGTTCTTGGCATAAAGGACATTTTCCATGTAAAATCTCTAAGAAATTAGTAGTGATCGCTATTAATAATTTGCTACTTAAGGGTGGATAATTCCTAGATTTTACTATTAACATGACGTAAAGTCATGATTTTATTAAAGACACGGAGGCGAGTATTATGCTTCTCTTTCTTTAATTCTCCCTCAGCAGCGAAGAGAGATATATGCAAAAGAGATAAAAAAGAACAAATAACATAAGCATATTGACAGTGCTATCATGGGTATCCACCCCCTTAGTATATAAGGTGTAGCACTTCCTGTTTCTTCCTCTTTCTTCTGCGATCCGAAGACCAGATCCATAACTGAACGATAAACTTGGCCCGAACAGGAACAGTGGGCGGTAGTCAAAATTCCATTCTTTGATGATGGACTGTAGAACTTAGTAACGGTACTTCAACACCATGACAGTATAATTCAGGCTAAAATGAAAGGAGAAAATATGGTAATATTCGGTTGATGACTGGTTGTATCATATACCCCCACAACAGTTAAAACTAATGTGTACAGCATTATAGTCATGTCGTCAAACATAATATATCTATCAGATTATGTCCACAGTAGCACGTAGAGCCACTTACCTGAAGGATGTAGGAAAACCTGCAAAAGGCAGTTTGAACTTACGGTTACATCCGCTTGAGGTCGATATCCTTGCTAAATCCAATCCCTCCACCCAGGGAGGGCGGGAAGGGAATAATACTCGCCTCCGTGTCTTTAATAAAATCATGACTTTACGTCATGTTAATAGTAAAATCTAGGAATTTTATTAAAGACACGGAGAGGCTCCTATTATGCTCTTTCAAAGCTGAGCAATAACTCTTTCCGAAAAATGTTGGATTGGTTTAAAGTAGAAATTCCGGAATGTGGATTCCGTAGACCAGTCTGCGGCCTTCAGGATATCCTCTAATCGACATCCTATCGTCGATGCTTTAGAAGCCATAGCGCCTCTCACCGAGTGGGCCGAGAAAACTGTTACGTCTATCCCTGCTGAAGCTAATAACCACTTGGCCCAACGGGCAAGCGTAGGTGTAGATACCGGGAGGTGCGGTTTCTTCAGAGAAATAAACAATGGGCCTTCGTTTGGTGGTCGGAGGGAAGAAGTACGGGATTCGTATTCTTTCAAGCACAGTACTGGGCACAGGTTCTGTTGGTTCGGGAGGCATGGATAGAAAACATGCTTAGTCGCTGATTTAGTTCTTCGTGAAATATCAAATGACACCCCCTCCGGAGTGAATGTGCGGGCTTGCCAGTCTAAGGCTCGTACATCTGATACTCGTTTACAGGATAGTAAGTATAAAATCATGAGCAATTTAGCAGACAAATGTTTAAGTGATAGTGCCGAGTTGTCGGGCCACTCTTCTAAGAATTTGAACACAATGTTGACATCCCAAAAGGACCCGTATCTGGATTTTGGAGGCCGTGCAAAACGTATGCCTTTGAGCAGGCGACAGATCAGGGGGTTCTGTCCGAGAGGACTTCCGTCTACATTATCGTGACCAGCCGAGATAGCCGATCTGTAGATGTTGACTGTACGGAACGCCTTGCCCGATTCGAATAAATGAGTGAGAAAGTCTAGTACTGTCTTCACAGGAGCTGATATGGGATCCACTGATTTTTCCAGGCACCAATCGGACCAAACTCTCCATGCCGCAGCATATGTGCGCCGATTTCCTGGTGCCCATGCGTTCGCCAAGAGTTGGGTAGTTGTTCTCGAAACTTCCGTGATTTCCCAGGGTCCCCTGAAAGGAGCCATGCCATGAGACGGAGTATTCCCCGTTCTATCAGGTCGTGGTTCTCCCCATCCGGATTGGTTAACAGGGACGTGTGATCCGGCAGTAGATGTGGGAAATCGATTGCCATTTCCAGAAGGTGAGGGAACCAGGGTTGAGATCTCCAGCATGGTGTTATCAAAACTACTGTTGCTTTGAACCGTCGAATGTACGCCAGAGTCTGAGCAATCAGGTTGAACGGGGGAAAGGCGTATGCTCGTCCCCCAGTCCAGTCTTGAAGAAAGGCATCTGTTGCCAAGGCTTCCGGATCCGGTCGCCAGCTGAAAAATTGAGGAAGTTGTGTGTTCAGTCTGGATGCAAAGAGATCCACACTCAATGGACCCCATAGCCGTGCGATCTTGGAAAAGACCTTCGGTTGGAGTCTCCAATCCCCCAGATCCCTCAGGTATCTGGAGTTCCAGTCCGCGGCGTAATTGTCTAGGCCTGGTATGTGCTCCGCGGTCACCGACACATTGTTTTGTAAGCAGTAATGCCAGAAGTCTCGAGCTAAAACCGCCAGGATGCGTGATTTGGTACCTCCCAGATGGTTTATGTACCTGACCGCCGAGATATTGTCCAACTTGAGGAGGATTGAGCAAGAGACGCTCCTGGGAGTGAGGCTGCGTATGGCAAATGAGGCTGCCAGTAGTTCCAGTGAGTTTATGTGGAGGAACGATTCGTCTACTGACCATCTGCCTCCTGTGGAGATGGAGCCGCAGCGCGCGCCACAGCCATGTAAGCTCGCATCCGACTCTATTATTATATCCGGAGTGGAACCGAAGATCGCTCGTCCGTTCCATGCTTCCATGTGGGTCAACCACCAGTCCAACTCCTCCTTGGATTCCTCGTCTAGAGTGATGTTGGACTCGTACGACTGCCCGTTCCGTAGGCAAGAAGCTTTAAGGCGTTGCAACGCCCGATAGTGGAGTGGTCCCGGGAAGATCGCCTGTATGGAGGCCGCTAGTAATCCGATCACTCGGGCTAGTTGTCTCAGGGAGATATTTGGACGGTGTCTTATCTTCCTGATCTCCTTCTTGATGCTGGACATCTTGTCCGCAGGGAGACATAGAATTTGTTGTACCGAGTCGACTCGGAATCCCAGGAATTCCATCTGCTGAGATGGTTGTAGTACCGATTTCTCCCAATTCACTAGGAAGCCTAGGTTCTGTAGGAGGTGCAGAGTCCACGACAGATGTGATAGTAGAAGGGATCTCGTTTCTGACAGTATGAGGATATCGTCTAGGTAGATGATGAGACGAATTCCGTGTAATCTGAGGAATGTAACCACTGGTTTCAATACTTTCGTAAAGCACCAGGGGGCGGAGGATAGACCAAAGGGAAGGCAGCGGAAGCGCCACTTCCTTGTGTCCCATTGGAATTGTAATAGGTTCCTGTGTGTAGGAGTTATCGGGATCGTGAGATACGCATCTTGCAGATCGAGTTTCACCATCCAGTCTCCTGGGAGAAGGAGGTCTCGGAGGCAGTGTATGCCCTCCATTTTGAAATGATGGTATCGGATAAAGGCATTGAGGGGTCTTAGGTTGATAACCGGGCGGACACCCCCGCCTTTCTTTGGTACCAAAAACAGGTTGCTTACAAAACCTGGGGTATCTAGAGGGATTTCCTCTATGGCATTTTTGTTGTGAAGGACCTCTATCTCTGCGGAGATGAGGTCGCGGTGTGACTGTGGCATGTGTGGTACCCGTGGAGGGGAGTCCTGAAAGGGAAGACCCGTCAGTTCTAGGTGGTAACCCTCTACAGTCTGTAACACCCAGCTGTCGGATGTGATTGTGGCCCAAGTCTGTGTGAACAAAGCCAACCTGCCCCCCACATTTATATGGGAAAAATGGGGAAAAATCGTACTCACCATAAGGGCGTTTTCCTGGGGTTGTACCTCTGCCGCCGCGGGCATTCCAAGCTCTTCCTCGAGAGGGGAAGAATGGTGTATAGGAACGTTCCTGGCTTTGCCTCTGTGTGTTGAAGGAGCCTCTGCCGGTCTGGAGAAACCTCGGGGGTTGCGGCCGGGTAGACGGCTCCTACCTCTCCCGGCCCCACCGAAAACCTTTTGGTGGAAAACCCTCTTTATAGATGACTGGGCTTTGTCAAGGGCTGTGAAGGTTTTTACATAGGAGCCCAGATCTTTGACGAAGGAGTCGCCAAATAGCAGACCCTTAGCTGCGGCCCCTGGTTCAGAGGAGGCCATGCTAGCCAGTTTAGGCTCAATTTTTTAGCAGGATAGCCTTCCTGCGCTCCGTAGACATGGCGGTATTGGCGTTGCCGATCATGCAGACCAGGCGTTGGAGCCAGCCAAATGCCACCTCAAAGTCTAATGATGCCTCACCCGACTGAGCTGCCTCCAGCATCTCATAAAGTTTCGTAACGGGACCCAGGGTGTCGAGGAACTTGTCCTGACAGTTACGGAGGGAATAGTCCAGTCCCCTCTTAGGTTTCCAGCCTGTCTTGGCCAGAAACTGGGCTAACTGGGGGTCCACTTCTGGGGTTTTTGCCACCGCATCAGGAATTATGGGTCGGGGGCATTCTGCTCTCAATTTATTACGGCCCTCTTGAGAGAGGGACTTACGCACCCTGAGGGCCAGATATCGGGCGATATGTTTGGAGGGTTCCCACTCAGCAGAGCGTGGGTGTCTCAGGTTGTCTGGGTCGAAAAGCGGAACCTCTTTAGGGTCGTGTTCAGTATCTGCCCCGGTCGTCCCTGAATGTGCCGAGGCACGTGTTGGCGCTAAAGGGAATTGTTTTCCTTGGAGGCTTTCACCCTCTGAGAGCTCGTCCTCGTACGGGTCTGAGTACGGGACGTCAGACCCCTCATCCCCCTCCTCGTCTGAGTCAGACATTATATCTTGGGCTCTTGCCCGTTTCCAGTCTCTGGTAGCCGTAGCTCTCCCAGAAGCTCTACTGCGCGGTTGTTGCGCGCCATCTTGGACAGCCTGAGGCATGTCAATCAGAGCAGGTTCAACCTGCGTGGGGGGGGGGGGTCCTGTGAGTGTTTGCGTTTGACCAATGACTTGCGCCCCGGTAGTGTCCCTACAGGGGGGGCCTGGGTCAAGGCCGGGGCAGATTGAGGCTGTACTTGCCTGAGTGCGAGTGCAATGGAGTCTGATATGGTAGAGGACATAGCGCCCATGGCCGATGATATGGCCTTTGAGATAGAGTTGGACATGGTGGTGTCCAGAAGGCATTGGAATTCCTCTGAGCCCATCAGTCCAGGGTCAACTTGGGGGTCATGATTAGTATTGGCCATAGGTGGGCTAAGTTTGCCAGGGAACTTATCACCAGATTGCATGGTGGATAATGAGTGCAAGTAAGAAAAATAATAAACGAAATATGAGTGACAGGCAGTATCAGGATTGATTAACCCAGATACAGGATAGTGAGATGGAGGGTAATTTCAAGGTAGAGAGGGTAGGAAAAGACTTTACCCGTCTGGGGATGAGAGAGCAACGAAACCAGCGTGTGAGAGGAACAAAATCCGTGAAACCCGCTACAGAAAATGGCCGTCGCCTTAATCGGCGACGGAAACCGAAAAAATGGCCGCCGCGAGCAAACTGTGCATGCGCGCCACTCGCGAGCGGCGGGAAATGAAACCGCCGCGCGGATAAAGTAGATCCGGCCGGCAGCAAAGTAAATAGTGCCGGGAAGCGCCGCGGGGGTGTTAGACGAGCCCCGCCGGCGAAACCCGGTAGTGTGTGACCGGGGGGAGAGCCCCACCCGGAGGGGGGGGCGAGGGGAAAGAAAAAACGGCAGAGCCCAGAGGGCGAACTGAGGGTAGCCCGGTCACACAGTGAAAGGTAGCAACACAGTAAAATACCTAAGTAAATAATAATAAATGAAATAAACAAGAAATTATGTAAAGGTGGGATAAAGGGATAACGTGAAGAGAATATCCCAACAGTATATTAAATCAATACAAGATGTCACAAGCTAAAAAACCCACCAGAGCACACCATAAATAAAAATAGAGTGTACTTATCTGAGGGAGCAGCGAAGAAAGAGGAAGAAACAGGAAGTGCTACACCTTATATACTAAGGGGGTGGATACCCATGATAGCACTGTCAATATGCTTATGTTATTTGTTCTTTTTTATCTCTTTTGCATATATCTCTCTTCGCTGCTGAGGGAGAATTAAAGAAAGAGAAGCATAATAGGAGCCTCCGTGTCTTTAATAAAATCGGATATACAATGTTTAATCCAGCACCTATTCTGGGAATTTAAAAAAAAATTTAAATTGTGAAGCAGTTCAATTAAAGTACATTAACAAAAAAGTAAAGACATAAACATGGACTACAAACAAACAACAAATATTAAATTCCAAACCTAATTCATTGGGCCCTCAATAGGATAGACAACATGAGGGTATTTAACAAATACCAGTTGAACCAGCAGGCACATTCCATTGTGACTTCTCCCCTTTTATATTTTTACATCACTTTTTAGAACAGAACACTTGATAAATCTCTCCTATTGTATTCAACAGACATCAGCCAACTTCCCACAATTATATATTTACTATAGCTTCCACGCTTTTCCAAGTGCACTGGAGATCCACGTCATGGATCACTGGATCAGAAGTATCACTGAGCTTGTTTTGAAATGAAAAATAAATAATAATCAGTCTAATTTGTGGATACTTCTGATGGGAACTGATCTGATCATCCATTCTTTCTGGGTATCCCTGGTTTGCAAAATATTTTCAGACCTCTCAAATGTTCCATATTTGATGGGACAGTCCTGAGATTGGTCTATTGAGCTGCTGTCCCACTTTTAGTTTCTGGGGATACAGGAAACCAAGTTCGCAGAATGAATTCTTAGCATGAGTTGCCTGTCCTGGGCAGTTGCATAACTATGCAAATATGTATGGTAGGTGGGGGCACCTCACTGCTGCAGCACAGGCAAAATACTAAAGCAATTGCATGGCTTGATGTGCACATCAAGCCAGACACAGGACAGCACCGGAGCTTCCTGTCCGTGAGTTGACGGCAAGGGTTGAGGTTAGCGTGACAAAGTGACATTTAGTTCCATTCCACGCCAGTGAGTGACATAGAAGGTTCTTGGCACCCAAAAAGTAGTGAGGACCTGGAGCCGAGCTGAAGGGCAGCAAACTTCTTTTGATTGCCTTCTCCTCTATTTGCAAAATTGCTGAAAGTTTACTTTATCATTTACAGACATCTTATATTTGACATAATTGCTGTAATACACAAATATTTACTTTAGCTGAGCCTGAACATGGTAGATAAGACCTGCTGTTGCACTTTACATTAAATATGATCTTGTTTGTTTTAAATAGTTTTTACAACTTTTGAAAAGCATTTTAATTTACTAAAGCCTGAAGACTCCTGGAAGGGCACTTGGATCTATGGCTTCAATGTTCATAAATTCGTCACCAGTCAGATAGCCCTAATCATTACACGAATGACCTTTTAATTGTTTTCCCTTCGGACTGTGACAGCCTGTGTCAGTCAGAGGGGATTAAAAAGAGAAGGGCTGGGGGCTGGTGCGGCCGCATTTAGGCTGCCAGCAGCCAGAGGGAGAACTATCTGTCTCCCTTCACAATTTTACAACACCACCTCCACAATCAAGCCCTGCCTTGCTCAGCCCCGCACTCAAGCTACTGATCTCGCCTACAGGCGAGATCAGCATTCAGTGCCAGTTGGCTTCATCCCATGACAGTGATTTTGCCATGACAGTGATTTTGTGTGTATGTGTGTGTGTGTATGTGTGTGTGTGTATGTGCCTGCTAGTGAGTAAGCTTGTATGTGTGTGTGTCAGTGAGCTTGTCTGTAGTGAGCATGTGTTTGTGTGTCAGGAAACGTGTCTGTATTGAGCATGTGTGTGACAGTGAGCTTGTCTGTAGTGAGTTTGTGTGTGCATCTCAGTGAGCTTGTCTGTAGTGAGCATGTGTGGGACAATGAGTTTGCCTGTAAACTTGTCTGCAGTGTGTCAGTGAACTTACTTGTAGTGAACATGTGTGTGTATGTGTCAGCTAGCTTATCTGTAGTGAATTTGTGTGTCAGTGAGCTTGTCTGTAGTGAATATGTGTGCGACAGTGAGCTTTATGTAGTGAGCATGTGTGTGACAGTGAGCATTATGTAGTAAGGGAGTGTAGGGTGCACAGGCCGCATTCCATCTGCGTGCCACTATCCATCTGCGTGCCAGCTTCCAATAAGTGCCCTGAATCCTAGGAGTTTACCAATGGAGTTCACCAAGGAGGACACAAGGAGGAAAACGTCAGACAGTGCTTCAATCAACATTTTCATTATCATCCACTTGCTTTTGTGCTTGCTGCATTTATGTTTGTGTTCTGTACCTAGCCATATTTGTAGTGTAAGTACTACTTCCTCACCATATATGCATTATTTGTAAGCTATATAATATTTGTTTTCATCTCCTCCCCCCTGTTTATGGCTCCAAATTTGACCATGTTAACATTCCCTGTAACCCTCTTCACACTCCTGTCATGTTCCTACCACCACCTTCTTAAGCACCACTTACCACAAACTAAGAACCAAATCCCTCTACACCATGGCCTGCTTTGTTGCTGTAATTTATCTGCTGAGTGCTGGTGGAGAGTGTTGAAATCAAGCCCTCCCAACCCCACACCACAAAATTATAAAACCCTACAATTGCAATACTACCAAATTAAGATTATGTCCAAATTCCTATTACTCATGTTACTTGTCCTTGCAAATGATGAAGAGTCTAACCCTGGTCCCCCAACAGATTCCATTCCTAGCCTTTCAGCTAAAAAAGGCACTGTAATATCCGCAGCTTAGTACCAAAAACCGATGCACAGCAAGCATGGTGTTCACATTACAAACCCAAAATCATTGTGTTCTCTGAATCTTGGCTAACCGCAAAAAAAACTGACTCTGCAATTGCAATACATGGGTATTCAAGCCATAGAAATGACAGAGCAAAAAGAGGAGGCAGTATTGTAATTTATGTTAACAATTCCTTAAAGTTCACCTCCTTACAAAATGTTATCTCTCCTGCCACCTTTGATTTCCTTTATGGCACGAGATCCCGTGCAGCAAATCAATCATTGCTGGAGGAATCTACCGCCCACCTAGCTCCCCAGTGCATTCCCTTTCTGACAAAGCCCATCTCCTTAGTGAAACCATAGCTCAAAACCTAAAAAGTGAACTGTTGGTCTTTGGAGATTTTAATATTGGTTGGCTGAATCCTAAAACTAATGGTTCTTGCTCGCTGTTTAAGACTTTGCAGCTAACACAATTACTCTCCTCCCCAACTCACGTAAACATTAAAAGCCATAACCATACCCTGCTCGATTGGATTCTCTCCACTTCTCCTGATAGAATCCAGGAGGCAGGTGTGACCACTGCTTCGTGTACTGCGTGCGCAAAATAAAAGCTATTAGATCCTCTCCCAAGATTAAAATCACCAGGTCCTTCAAAAAATGTAATCTTGAATCTTTTCTAAATGACATCAAGAACCTCCCATGGCACAGCTTACACCTTATCTCTCCCAGATCTAGACTGTGCAGTTGAATTTTTTCAGACTGAACTCCTACAAATTTGGAATTTGCATGCCCCGCTGCGTAAATGAGAGTAAAAGGGGCACATATGAATTGGATCACAGCTGACCTCATTCAAATGTACCAGTTTTGGGTCAAAGTTCAAGCGTACTGGCTTTATGAACGATCTCTGTGCGTATAGACATTGGCAAAATATATGCACAAAACAAAATTGGCCAAGGCCCAATATTTCTCTGAAAATCTGAACAATAACACATACCTTAATAAACTATAAATAATAAATAATACATTGTATAACTTGTTCTGACGCTTTGCGCTACAATGTAATTACATGGCCCACCATTGTGACATGCTAAAAGAACTAAACTGGCTCTCACTGGAATCCAGATGCACCCTTAATCTTTCCAGCCTTGTGTTTAAGAGCTTTTCTAGAAAGCTCCCACCCTACCTGAGCAGAATTCTCTCCCAGGCTGTTCCCACCTCCTATAATCTCCGATCCAGTACCAGCACTTTAACCAGCACTTTATTTAGTCTATCTCAATACAAAAAGAAAGAGACTCAATCCTCCTTTACCTACACAGCACCTCAATTATGTAACAACCTCCCACACACTTTCAAATCTTCCCCAAGCCTAAAATCATTTAAGAGATCCCTCTCTATATATCTCAAAACAGAATACACCTGTCATGGTTGATTATATATTTCCTACCTGTTCTATGTTAAATTTTGTATTTATTGTGTATTAATATTGTTTTTGTATTTTATTGTACCCTATTGTATCAATACAATGTTTTGTGGACCCAGGACACACTTGAAAATGAGAGAAATCTCATTGTATCCTTCCTGGTAAAATATTTTATAAATAAATAAATAAAATAAATACAGTTTGTCTGTGCTAAGTTTGTGTGTGTCAGTGAAATTGTCTGTCAGTGAGCATATCTATGTGCATCAGTGAGCTTCTGTTTTTATGCTATGTGTATTAATGAGATTGTGTCAGTGAGATTTTCTGTGTCTGCATGGGAGTATGTTTACTGTATAATTATTTTTTTTACCCTGAAAGGACCAATATTTTGAATCGGGGAAAAAACACATACCAATAATATACATACACACACACAATGACTTATGGGGCTGGTATACATTTTTTTCCAGAGCTGCTTTGTATCCCCAGTCCGGCTCTGCAACCAGGGGGACAGGGTGGACGGGGGCTGGAGAGTTAGTACATGAGGGGCAACATTTTATTCTGCACCTGGCATCTGTAACTTTGATGACGCCACTGGAGCTGGGCAGTCCACTGTGACTGACAGTCACCTCCCCCCTTTTTTTGCATAGGAACCACTGTGGCATCAACAATAATGCACGCAGTCTCACTGGCTGGTCCACTCACCTCTGGTGAAACATTAAAACCTGCTTTTTTGTTTTGTTTACATCTATATTAGTGGTGAGCCCCTTTGACAAAAATCTGATTTTTATGCACCACATTTGACTGTTTTTTGGAAAAACTCCACCACACAATGTTATATATAAATTACTGGACCTGCATGTAAGAGTACATAATTCATAAGAGCTAAAACAACATTAACTGCATTAACCCTTTTATAAATTTGCAGCAGTAGGAAACATATAGCACCCTATATCTTTACAACTTTAATTTACAAAATAATATAAAATAAGAGTTACAATCTGCAACTGATATTTTTAGATATATTATGTTCTGTTATACATGTAGCTTATAACTATAAACTATTTGAAATTATTCGAAGGTTTTATACTTATCAATTTATTTTATATTGTATTAAGAGGGCACTGCAAGCTTTAGCTGACCCTCCTTTTTAATGCTTCATACAGATAATACAATAAAATAAATAAATACAATTAGAGTTAATAATATAAGAGTTAATAATAAGCACATTCACCTATGAAATTAATGTGTTTGCTCTCAATCCATTGGATTTGTGGATTTGTTTTTTTCAATTCTGCGCTGCAAGTCTTAATCTTTATATTGTTTTAAATCAGAAAACACCATCTGAGCACGGGTCCATCGTTTAAAATTCTTATCCAATACAAAGAAGGAATGGTCCCTCTCTTCCGCCTCTACAGTTCTCATATTTGCTCCCTCTCCTTATTTTCCAAAATACAATTGGTTGAAATCGTATACTTAACTGTATGTACTTATATAATGATAATAATACATAATATACAATGCTGTCCATACAAAACATATTTATTGTACCACTGTACGTTTGGTTAATAAAACTGTAAAAAGCAAATAAAATTTGAAAATGCACAAAATGTAATAAAAATTATCAGTAAAAAAAAAAAAAACTAAGACAAGTGCAGTATGTCTGTAAATGTATATGTTTATATTACATTTTTCTATTGCACTATGCTATTTTTTTTGTTGAAACTCTTTTTTTATGGTTTTTATGGTACATAGGGATACGTGATTTTGGTTACATTGTGTTTTTTGTTACTTTTAATTTGCTGTGTATTTGCTGGGTTGGTGGGTGTTTTGGTGGCCTGATCAATAGTCACTCTCAACCCATTTTTATCATTAGTTCTATTTCTAATTTCTAATTTCTATTTTTCTGTTTTAATTAAAAAAACCTTAATAAAGCTATGCTTTTAGATCAAAGAAAATATGTGAATTATGACCCTAGATTTATTTGTATTCTTGAAGTCCTTTTTCAGTGATTAAATATTTCCTTCTAAAAATTATAATATAGGATCAAAAGGGGGTAAATAGGTACTGTGATGGTGAGAGAAAAGGATATGTTTTACTGATGAGACAGTAATGTACATAGAAAGGGACTGGGCAAAGAAGAGACAGAGAAAATACTGCTGGGGTTAGAGGTTCGCTTTTTAAGAAAGTAGTCCATCATAAATCATCTATGTATGTACACAATCAAAAAAGGCTATTGGGACTTTCAGAACACAGACATCTATAAACCTAACAGAAATAATATTCCAAGCTGCTGGCCAGCACAGAATACTGTAGCATTGTTGCCATACCACATCTGTAATTGGCCAAGAATTTACTATGAAGCATGATGGGACTGTCTCTAACTGAACTCTACTAAAAGCGACATCTGGTGGTCATAAATCAGAAGTGGTGTACTTGTTTGCCAGACAAATTACCTCCTAAAGATGTGCTAAGTTTTCTTTACTGAACCAAGGATATGATTCACAGAAGAAATATAATCATAATTATTTTTCCTTTTTTTCCCATTGCTTTTGTGCCTCTGACAAAATACAAGGCATGCAACAAAACTGTGCAGTGTGAGCTATTTCACTGAATGCCTTATTGACAAAATAAAACATTTACTAAAATTATTGAATCAGAGATTGGAATCCTAACTGTAGATATTCCAATATTACAACACAAATATAGTAACAAGGTGATGACACAACACAATAACAGAACATTATGTCACTGATAATAACAAAAACACAGAGACATATCTACAAATGTGACAATCTGGGGGTGCAAGTATCACACAGGGGTGATGTTTGGAATAAAATAGATTCTCCTGATAAATATTACAGCTATGACATATGACTTATCTACTAGAATTAGATTTTAGATGCCCATCCTTGTACTAAGACAATTGCTACTACTTGTTTAATACACACATGGGGTTTACGTACTAAAACAGTATTAGAAAAAAATAAGAAAGGGATCTTTAAGCTAAAAAGGCCAAAATACATAACTATTTCCCTTTGCCATTAATAAAATATATATTTGCTTAGTACAAAGCCATCACTATAAAAAGTCAGATCACTGTGGAATTACAAATTACTTTGACTGTAGTCCATAGTATCTGAAGTATTATCACCTATAAACCCCATAACTTTTTTCTAACTTTGAGCAAAGTTTCAGCATTCCTGGTTTAAATCTAGCAGAGCAAATCTACATGGAATGTGGCACAGCCCAAGCTTGACATTTGTAGGGTTGTTTTGTAATCACCACTTTTCCAGTGGTGATGCTGTATCAAAATTCCACTAATTTTACAGAGTATTAAGGGGTGAAAAAGGCTGTTTGCCAAAATGTTAGGGGGATGGATCATTTTATTTTTGCACTCTGCTCTCTATGTCATTGATTGCTGGCACGTCATTTATCAGATATGTACATGCTCAAATATACTTTAGGCTATTTTAGCCTTTTCATTGAGAAAATGCAGTGTATAAGTGGATGTATAATAAAGCTTCATATTGCTAGTTTGAAATATGAAATGAGGAGACATATTTATTCCCAGAACTAATAATGTTACCAAAGTAGAGGAGTAAAAATATTAATGAGCAATCAACATCCCAGGTATATATAATATGAAGGTAAAAAAAATCTTAATCTATGTGCTATGCCTTCGAGGGCACCTACTTATCTGCACCCATAAATATAACTATCTAACAAGAAAACCCTGACTGTGCCTTGGAGGGCACCTAAGCTAACAAGCAGATAGGTACTTAAAATCACTGAATATGTTGTTAAACTAGCTCCTTGAATCACAAATAATTCCTAAGATTGCCAGCAGAGAATCCCAAGTCAATAGCAGTACGGTGCACACATCATTAACAGACGAGTTAAGATCTTTTACCAGATAGTAACCCACGAGTTGTCATGAGGACTTGTTAGATGTTTGCAGCTATTTCCTGCCTTAAACATCTTACTGCAGAATACCACTATGAGGACTCAATATCAGTTTGTGGTTGTTTCCATCTTCTTAACTTCTTGCAGATTTAAAATAATCGCTTCAAACTTTTGTCTCACGCAATAATCTGTCTTTTGGATTGCAAGCTCACAGATATCTATCTCTGCACAATGATCTTAATTATTTTTTTCCACAGTTTGTCTAATTATATAATGTGTTTTCTTCAATCCCTATTCTCCCTAAATTTTGGTAATGTACACTGTACACTGACGACCTCAGCAAAAATGTAAAGTGGCCCAGACAACCTCCATAGGGTGCTCCATACGGGACACAAAAACCACACAAGCTTTGGAGAGCTTCCAGGAAGCACCTGCCAACGCTCGATGCAGGTATGGAGAGGGAGTTGTGATGACAATGCGTTCTGCCTACCCAACCTAGTGCTCTGTAGGAATGCCAGGAGCAGGGTAGGGATCGACCGATACTGATTTTTTAGAGCCGATACCGATACCGATATTCTGTGAACTTTCAGGCCGAGAGCCGATATAATTTGCCGATATTCTGTACATTTACCATTTTGGAAAATAAAAACTATTTCTAAAGGTAAATGCACAAAATATACATGCCACGTGTAGTGGATGCAGTGTGTTGAGACAGGGGAGCTGTGTGTGTTTGTGTAGTGTGTGTAGTGGATGCAGTGTGTTTGTGTAGTGTGTGTGTAGTGGATGCAGTGTGTGTTTGTGTAGTGTGTGTGTTGTGGAGGCAGTGTGTTTGTGTAGTGGATGCAATGTGTATTTGTCTAGTGTGTGTAGTGGATGCAGTGTGTATTAGTGTAGTGTGTATATAATGAAAGCAGAGTGTTTGTGTAGTGTGTGGGTAGTGAATGCTGAATATACTAAATACAAAGTGTGTGTTTGTGTAGTGTGTATATAATGAATGCGGAGTGTGTGTGTGTGTATTTGTGTAGTGTGTGTATAGTGAATGTAGTGTGTTTATATAATGGAGAGTGTGTGTGTTTGTATAGTGTGTATATAATACAGTGTGTTTATGTAGTGTGCATCATATAACACACTACACAAACACACTGCATTATATACACACACTATGCAAACACACTGCATTATATAAACACACTACACACACTGCATTATAGAAACACACTATGCAAATACACTGCATTATATACACACACTACATTATATAAACACACTGCATTATATAAACACACTGCACAAACACACTGCATTATATAAACACACTACACAAACACACTGCATTATATACACAGTGTGTTTGTGTAGTGTGTGTATATAATGCAGAGTGTGTGTGTTTGTATAGTGTGTGTATATAATGCAGCGTGTTTGTGTAGTGTGCATTATATAAACACACTACACACACTGCATTATATACACAGTGTGTTTGTGTAGTGTATGTGTATATAATGGAGTGTGTGTGTGAGGGGGCATTTTTTAAAACAATATTATTTATTTCTGTTGTCCCCCCTCCCTGCTTGTTACCTGGCCAGGGAGGGAGGATATGACAGTCCCTGGTGGTCCGGTGGCCTTGGCTGAGCTGTGGGGGGGCCGGCAGCAAGCGTTTACTCACCTCCCAGCAGCTCCTCCAGCTCCCCAGTGTAAGTCTCGCGGCCAGCGTGCCGCGTTGCCATGGTAACCCGTGACAACGCTCTGACGGCCGCGGGTCTCGCAAGACTTACATTGGGAGCTGGAGGAGCTGCTGGAAGGTGAGTAAACGCTTGCTGCCGGCCCCCCCAGAACCGCCGGGCTTCTAATGAGCCCGGCGGTCCTGTTATATATTATCGCAATATTGGTATCTGAATTGGCTGATACCGATATTGCTGAAAATAACGAATATCGGCCGATTATATCGGTAAAACCAATAATCGGTCGATCCCTAGAGCAGGGATATGACATCACTCCTACCCCAGCATTAGTACTGGGCACACAAGGGAGCTGAGCAATCAGAACACAAAGCTCACGCTAGCCACCAAGGACATGATCAACCCCAGGTCTCCCAGGGCAAAGTAGGTCAGATTGGCGGGCTAGATCAAGAATAAATTTGTATATGTAAATGTGTAAATGTGTGTTTGAGAATGTGGGCAAATATATGTGTGTGTGAGAATGTATTAGTGTCTATGAGATTATGTGTGTGCACATGAGAATGTGCATGTATGTTTGTGAGAGAATGTGTGATTATGGTTAGTGTGAGAATACGTGTGTCTGTGTGTATGTGTTTGTGTGTATGTATATATATGCAAATAGGCCTTCAAATCCTACATGCCCTAAACAACCCTTTTACCTAACCCTACACTTCATTCCTTCCCAAATCTATGCAAATGCTTTCCTTAGTCCCATGTTTAAGCACTCAAAGCCTAAATCTGAAAATGTTTTACTTTAACTGCTAATTTCAACCCCTCTTTAACCCCAACATCAAAAATTCTAAACACCCCTAACAACACAACTATAACTCATCTTAGCTTTTAATCACAATGCATTATATGCAGAAATATACACATGCATATATACCTATACAGTTGTCAAATAACAATATATGTTATATAAGAGGAGTGTGAAAGGGAGGTGGTGGAAGGAGTGAGGTCAAATATGTCTTTATCTGTATAGGCTGTGTTATATTGGCAATGTACAAAGATGGGGAAATGTTGGTGCTTTATAAAGAAAAGTAATAGTAATAAGAATGGTATCATATTTACACACATCATTTTAACTTTCCAATTTAAAATCATAATGTTTACAGATTACTGCATATTGTTTCCCTGTTACTAAGGAACCATTCAGTATGGTTGTTGACCATTATGTTCTTTATAAAATATTAAAAGAAGATTATCATATAAACATTAGCCTCCGGTGCTTGCAAGTCCATGGAGCCCACTTCCATTGCAGCAGGAGAATGCATGAGGTCAGAAAGAAAGCCAGAGATATAATTCATCAGAAGATGCTGACATGACATTTAAAATTAGTCCTTTGGGGAGGATTCATTATTCTAGGAATGGATGCGTTTTTATGTTATACATTTATGAAATTTAACACTTTGCCTTCCACACTGTGATATATAATGGAAACTCCCCAGGGGCCTAAAACAAGCAGCCTGTCTACTGATGTGCCAACACATAGGTATGTTTCACATGCAGTATTTCAAATCTCTCCCTAAATCCTGGTCCTCTCCTCCTCCACCCACCTACCTTTTACCAAAACCCCACCAATCTTATATCTATCCCACATATCTCCCTGTATGACCTCTTTTAGCAGTGCCCTCTGAAATGCACGCCATGTGTGCAACATCACAAAATCAACTGCTCTCCATGACTTATTCATTTTAAATTCCTTAAACTAACTGGGATTAACTGAAACCTGTCTGTCGTCCTCTGGTACTGCTACCCCATTATGCTTTGGTTGTCTTAGGTTAACTCACACCCCAAGAGAATCTATCAGCAAAGGTAGGGGGGAAGGTTTTCTATTCCACCTCACTACTCCTTCAAACCTAAAAATAAAGCTGTCTCTTGATCCATCTACCCCACATAACTACTGTCCCATAGCTATACTCCCTTTCCCCTCAAAGTTTCTGAAATGACTTGTCTGTATCCGTCTGACATGCTTTCTCAACTCTAACTCCCTACTCAATCCTCTTCAATCTGACTTCTGCTACTGAAACTGTTCTGACTAACGTAATTAATGATCTAATGGCAGCTAAATCCAAAGGCCACTACTCCAAACTAAGTCTTCTCTAGACCTCTTCATTGCCAATGACACTGTTGATCATGTTCTCCTTCACCAAATTCCTTACAATATTGGCCTTCACGACAATATTATTTTATGTTTTGGTTCCATATCCCCCAATGGTTCAGTGCCTCCTTTTCTGGTAACATCTTCTCCCCTCATCTTGTCTCAGTTGGCGTTCCCCAAGGCTCTGTCCTTGGTCCCCTTCTGTTTCTCTTCACACTGCCTCTTGTGGCAAACTTATCATTGTTTTTAGATGTCACTACTACTTGTATGCCATTGCCAATGACATCATATGTACCTTTCGTCAACCAATTTCTCTCCTGTGGTCCTAGAATGTATTACCTCTTGCATCTAAAAAACAATCATTCTAAGACAGAGGTTCTTATCATCTTTCCTTATAATGCCAATCCTTCTTTGTAGCTCTCCCTGCAAGTTGTTAGTACATGCATTAGCCAATTTTTGCAAACTCACTGCCTTGGTGTTATTTTTGATTCTGACCTCACCTTTACAGCTCTTATCTGTTGTCAAACCCTGCCAATTCCATCTTAAAAACATTACTCAAATCCATGCATTTCATTCCAATTGTTCATCGTGCTCTTATAATTTCTCGCATTGACTTCTGTAATTCTCTCCTTATTGGTCTCTCCAGAAATCATATTGCCTCTCTACAATGATAAATGCTGCTGCCAGGCTGGTTTTCCTGTCCCGTCGCTCCACTAAACAAACCTCTACAATAGCTTCCTGTACCCTACAGGATTCCATTTAAACTATTAACTATTGGGGGTGGGGCCTGACTATCAAGATGGACAGATGCCCTACCCTGTAGCTCCTTCATTCTATCACTAATATGATGATTAATAGCCAATACTGACCTCAGATACAAACCTTTAGCTGGAGTAAACCCACTCTTAAAGTGAGTGGCACCTTCAAGTAAGCAAATTTGCCCAGGATTGCACCTGTCTCAGTGGTAATCACCCCTTAAGTTACTGTGGCCTAGTCTTTTTGGTTACCTTTACGGATGGGAGAAGTGTCTGATCTCCCTGCCTGGAAAGGGTTGAATACAGAGGCATCCTAACTGTGCCCCACTATCACCTCCCTCTAAACTGATGGAAGTTATCCCGATCCTTACTGAGAAAGCTTCCCTTGCTGCCTGTTACTCATTCCAGTCATTCTTCTATCAGGGCACTCAAGTCCATGGTTTAACTAGATAGTCTCCTCAGCAGCTCCACTGCAACTCACAATGGGAAAGGCAGAGCAGAAGTGGGAAGTAACCTTTAAAGAGAAATTAGAGTTTTTGGCAACGGTTAAGGGCATGCGGGAGGATTTAACCTGTGCCAGGTCCCCCTTTATTGCACTAGCGCCTGGGCAGCAATTCCCTCCCCCCCATGAATTCTCTCCTTCAACTTTCAAAAATAACCTACTAATTTCTCAGTGATAACTTTTCTAGCAACCTATTTCATTACCCCTACTTATACCCTTTGTGTCACTATACCCCACTCCCTTTAGCATGTAAGCTCATTGAGCAGGGCCCTCACCCCTCTTTTCCTGTGCGTCGATTTGTCTGGTTACAATTACGTGTCTGTTAGTCTACCCATTGTACAGCGCTACGGAATTTGCTTGTTTATTACAAGGAGGGAGCTGGTAGCGCTGCTGGCTCCCTCCTTGCTTTTTTTTTTTCTTCGCATGTGCAGTGCTATTTTTGCCCCAATGGACGAACACAAATTATTTTTTAAAGAATATCATCCGAAAAACAAATGGTCAAAACAAATGGACGAAATTCAAGATTGACAAATTCAATTTTTATTTAGTACAAAATCATTTGTATGAAACAAAAATTTCACTGATACACATGTGTAGTAATAGTAAGAAAGAATATGAAAGGTAACATTATGTCTTATTTACACAATGTTTAAGAGAGCTGATACAATAAGTTCCATAGACAGACACTCTAAAAAAGAAGAGAGACATGGAGAACATGGATTATACACCTAGGCATGATTAAATTATTATAATATAAAGATCCATTAATGGGTCATACTTACTGAACAACAGTTAGTACACAGTTATACTTTAAACTTGCTTGCTGTTTGCCAACATCATTTTACTTCTCAGGCCCAAGTGACACGTTTTTAAAGTGACACTAAAGTCACCAGAACAACTACAGCTTAATGTAGTGGTTCTGGTGTCTATAGCCTGCAATGCAGGCTTTTCAATGTAAATGTTCAGAGAAAAGGCAGTGTTTACATTGCTGCCTAGTGACACCTCCAGCGGCAGTTGTGACGGAGCGCCAGTACTCTGACCGAGTACCTCCGCCAAGTCTGCTACCTCTTAGTTATCAGGGACCTTGGAGCACTTCATATCCAGTCACCGAGGCTTGTCTGGTATCTCTGAAGGCCTTTTCCACCCTGGACCAGGCTCTGTGTTTATATCCCTGGACACACTTTCGAACAGCAGATTATATCCCTTTCCCCAAACACCAGACGACACTAGGTGAAGGTTAAAACAACAACTCACTTTACTAAACATAGCACACATATTTTAAGCCCCCAACATCCTCATTTACATACAATAGGGTGCATAGAGTACTATAGTACAAGGAAGGATAGGGTCAAACAATAGCAAGGGCTGATGGGAGATTGAGGAGGGGCAAAGCAGCTAGTTTAAAGTGGTCTGGCAGTGTCCCTAGGTCAACACTTTGCTGGGGAAGCAATAGGACAGGAAAGACAGAGGAGACTCTGTACAAACAAGGCGGACACCAAGAAGGTACCGGAGCTCTGGCCGATTGGGACACGCGAGGCACGCAGCAGGCATGCAGCCGGAAACTGGAACAAGGCCCATGGAGCCGAGTTACTAACTACCACAGCACCTCAGAATGGCGACTACCAACAGTGGCAGCCCACGTGGCAGTGTGGTGAACACATACAAGCGGCACTCCGCACCGGCGAAATTCCAGCAGCGGAAAATCACCTACCGAGAGCCTCGCATCCTCAACCCAAGCTGGGAATCGGATGAGGGCGAAATGTGTCCCCAGAAGCTGCGAGGCGCTTGCATTGTGCTGGACTCCTGTACTAACCCTCACTTCCACGAATTAGCACATTAAGTTTAGTTAGTCTGTTCTCAATCTATTATTTACATGCCAAGTAACCGACAAGCGTAGCCTATATTGTTGCATGTTTTAACTTTATCTCTTGTTCTCACTCCTTGCTCTCCTCCTGTACTCTCTCATCTCTTAAAACAATTATTGAATAGAGCAGCGCAAACCTCTCACCTGTGTAAGCTGAGTAATTTAGTTCGAGCTATGTGACCTAACTGCTAATCGACTGTGGGATATGACTAGTTAGTCAGCCTATATAAGCGTAATCATACATAGGGCCCGAAGCTAAAGCGACAACGGTTACTGCACTTAATAACCTTAAAGCGGCACTGTCATGCCGAACTTACCTTTCCTCAATCTCTTCCTCTTCTCCCCCTCTCTCGGGATCTGTTATTCTTTTCTTCCTGTCTTCTTTAGTTTTCTTTAAAATCATAAGACAAAGTAGGGACTCTGTCTTATGGAGGATTCCTCCGCTTGACCAGCTCTGACCAGCGGAGGAGCAAAGTGTGCTTCATTTCCGCTGGTCAGACCAATTTTCCCATGATCCCTAGCTTTCCTCCCAGTTCCCACAATGCTTCCTGTCAGTATTGCCGAACGTCCTGTCACTTAGACAGAACGCCGGCAAAACTGCCGAATTGCATCCTAACAGAATGAGCACTGTTTCTCCATTGGTGTTAGGATGCAATTCGGTACTTTGTTCGGATCGGAATTTCATTCTAATGAATGAAACCCCGATCCTATTCATTGCTGTGGCTGCATCTTGCAGCCGCTTAGTAGATAACTCCCTAATTCCCACGGTATCAGGGAGCTATCTACTAAAAGGCTGAAAGACCTAAACTGGTCTTTCAGCCAACTTTACTAATACTAAGTAAAAATGACTTGGTATTAGTAAATAATATGCTATACCGCGAGTAGGGGCATGTCTAGTAAGCAGTGAGCAGCCTGTGGCTGCTCACTGTAAAAAAAAAATAAAAAAAATATTGCCCCCCACCCCTAAACGACGGGTGGGGGCTGTAAAGTAAAATAAGGGAGGGAGACCTATTGTCCCCCCCCCCCTGGCCCCCACCCCTGAGCGGTGGGTGGGGGCCATAAAGATAATGAGGGGGGGGGACCTACTGTCCTCCCCCCCGGCCCCCACCCCTGGGCGGCGGGTGGGGGCCATAATGGTAATAAAGGGGGGGGGGACCTACTGTCCTCCCCCCCGGCCCCCACCCCTGGGCGGCGGGTGGGGGCCATGATAGTAGTAGGGAGGGGGGGGACCTACTGTCCTCCCCCCGGCCCCCACCCCTGGCCGGCGGGTGGGGGCCATAATGGTAATAAGAGGGGGGGGACCTACTGTCCTCCCCCCCCCGGCCCCCACCCCTGGGCGGCGGGTGGGGGCCATAATGGTAATAAGAGGGGGGGGACCTACTGTCCTCCCCCCCCGGCCCCCACCCCTGGGCGGCGGGTGGGGGCCATAATAGTAGTAGGGGGGGGACCTACTGTCCTCCCCCCGGCCCCCACCCCTGGCCGGCGGGTGGGGGCCATAATGGTAATAAGAGGGGGGGGGACCTACTGTCCTCCCCCCCCCGGCCCCCACCCCTGGGCGGCGGGTGGGGGCCACCATAGTAATAAGGAGGGGGGGGCCTACTGCCCCCCCCCCCGGCCCCCACCCCTGGGCGGCGGGTGGGGGCACTAAGTAAATTCCCCCCCCCCCCCCCCATCAAGGTGACTAGGGGTGCCCAAGCCCCTAGTCACCCACCCCCCACCCAAATAAAAAATGCCCCTACCTACCCCCCTCACCCTAAAAAATAGTGAGGGGGGAATAAAATTGCTAACCTGTAAAGTAAAATTAAACTTACCATTCGACGTCTTCTTTTTTCTAAAATCTTCATTTTTCAGCCCCAAAAAAGGCCAAATAAAAAACCATCATAGCCGTCGAACTAAAAATAAAATAAAAAACCCGAGCGCAAAAAAAAAAAAAAAAAACCCGACGAAAAAGAAAAAACCCGAGCGCACATAAAAATAATCCATCTTCACCCATGGAGGGCTCCGCGCAGACTGAGCTCCGCAGGGCGGGGCAAGGCTTATAAAGCCTTGCCCCGCCCTGCAATTAGCCTAAGAACACTCTGATTGGTGGGTTTAAGCCAATCAGAGTGCTCTTTGTCATTTTACAAGCGTGGGAAAGTTCTTTGGAATTTTCCCACGCTTGTAAAATGACACAGAGCACTGTGATTGGATGGCTTGAAATCCATCCAATCACAGTGCTCTGTGTCATTTTACAAGCGTGGGAAAGTTCTTTGGAATTTCCCCACGCTTGTAAAATGACACAGAGCACTGTGATTGGATGGCTTGAAATCCATCCAATCACAGTGCTCTGTGTCATTTTACAAGCGTGGGAAAGTTCTTTGGAATTTTCCCACGCTTGTAAAATGACACAGAGCACTGTGATTGGATGGCTTGAAATCCATCCAATCACAGTGCTCTGTGTCATTTTACAAGCGTGGGAAAGTTCTTTGGAATTTTCCCACGCTTGTAAAATGACACAGAGCACTGTGATTGGATGGATTTCAAGCCATCCAATCACAGTGCTCTGTGCCATTTTACAAGCGTGGGAAAGTTCCAAAGAACTTTCCCACCTTGTAAAATGACAAAGAGCACTCTGATTGGCTTAAACCCACCAATCAGAGTGTTCTTAGGCTAATTGCAGGGCGGGGCAAGGCTTTATAAGCCTTGCCCCGCCCTGCGGAGCTCAGTCTGCGCGGAGCCCTCCATGGGTGAAGATGGATTATTTTTTTGTGCGCTCGGGTTTTTTCTTTTTCGTCGGGTTTTTTTTTTTGCGCTCGGGTTTTTTATTTTATTTTTAGTTCGACGGCTATGATGGTTTTTTATTTGGCCTTTTTTGGGGCTGAAAATGAAGATTTTAGAAAAAAGAAGACGTCGAATGGTAAGTTTAATTTTACTTTACAGGTTAGCAATTTTATTCCCCCCTCACTATTTTTTAGGGTGAGGGGGGTAGGTAGGGGCATTTTTTATTTGGGTGGGGGGTGGGTGACTAGGGGCCTGGGCACCCCTAGTCACCTTGATGGGGGGGGGAATTTACTTAGTGCCCCCACCCGCCGCCCAGGGGTGGGGGCGGGGGGAGGACAGTAGGTCCCCCCCCATTATCGTTATGGCCCCCACCCGCCGCCCAGGGGTGGGGGCCGGGGGGGAGGACAGTAGGTCCCCCCCCCTTTTACCATTAGGGCCCCCACCCGCCGCCCAGGGGTGGGGGCCGGGGGCTGGAGGACAGTAGGTCCCCCCCCCTTATTACTATTATGGCCCCCACCCGCCGCCCAGGGGTGGGGGCCGGGGGGGAGGACAGTAGGTCCCCCCCCCATTACTATTATGGCCCCCACCCGCCGCCCAGGGGTGGGGGCCGGGGGGGGGAGGACAGTAGGTCCCCCCCTACCTATTACTATTATGGCCCCCACCTGCCGCCCAGGGGTGGGGGCCTGAGGGGAGGACAGTAGGTCCCCCCTCATTCCCATTATGGCCCCCACCCGCCGTCCAGGGGTGGGGGCCGGCGGGGGAGGACAGTAGGTCCCCCGTCCCCCCCTTATTACCCTTTGTTTTTTTTTTTGTTTTTTTTACAGTGAGCAGCCACAGGCTGCTCACTGTTTAGTGGACATGCCCCTACTCGCGGTATAGCGAGTAGGGGCATTGGGGAGATTTTAATCTCCCTTGTGCTATTATGGGGGTCATATTGACCCCCATAGAGTGAGGAGGGGACCTGGGGGGCTTATGAAGTGGTGGGGAGCACTGCTCCCTGCCGCTTCTGTCTTTACATATTACAAGGAGGGAGCTGCATGCCGGTAGCTCCCTCCTTGTAATAAACCGAACAAACAAACGAACACTGATACACAGTGTTAGTTTGTTCATCTGATTTTTTCTATTCATTCATTCGTCTGTCTGATGAATGAATGAATAGGTGAAATTCCCGTTCGCATGTCCAGATGTTTCACTGGGCATGTGCGGGAATCTCACAGTCTGTCTAGTGTGGGTAGATGACGTGTCCCACAGGGACTTCACCTACCCACACAAAGATGGCGGCGCCCTGAATATAGATCGGGGCAGAAAATAAAGAATAAAAAATAGGTAATGTGGGGGGCATAGGGGCATTTGGGGGTGACTAGGGGGTCGATTGGATGTAGTTGAGGCGGGAGGGGGGTTAAAAAAAAAACGGAATTCGGCATGACAGTGCCGCTTTAAGCTACTGTTACCAAACATCGGTGTAATTCATTTTAGGCAGCCAGCATGTACCCAGCCTGTTTTATCATATATTGTTTAAAAAAAATAAAAAATGTGCGTACCTTCTAAATGCTTAAAAACAGTTCAAACTCTATGTTATATTGAGGGGGGCGGGGCCTAACCATCATGGCGACCAGACGTGTTTTTCAAAAGCTCCTGATTAACTCTGGCAAACTAAGCGACATAATGCTGCATCTGCAGAAACAAAAAGCTGTACCACACACTTGTAAACTCCTCGCTACAGTGGATGGGCATTGGGAAGCTGAGAGACCCGCTCAAGACCCGCTGACACCGGGTCCGATAGTGCGGCCTAGCACACGACGGGTGGGTGAGGCGGCCGCTCACCCAACTCGGAGACAATCTGACGATGCACATACCACGAGCAAGCCCCGTCACCCCCCCCTATGGACCGGTGGGGGAGATCCCGGTCCACCCAGCGGAGACTACCTTAGGCGTGCGGAAATATTACAGGCCGCCTCGGGGACGAAGCATGAGAGCGCAGCTTCATCCAAGATGGCCGACGCTACAGACACCAAGTGCCCCATCGAAGCTACATACAAGTTTCAAGCACGGCTGAACAGGCACTTTGCGAAGCTCTGGAGGGAGCTGGAACGCAGGCTACACCAACCTGCCCCACCACACGGGGCCAACCTCCCAGAGCGGAAACGGCGACTAACCAGTCGATCAGAGGCCCAACGCCTCGACAGCAGACAGGCACCGCGAAGGAGGAAGGGGACACTTAGAGCCAGACACCAGCAGAGAACGCAAGCTGCACAGCGACCTAACCCACTGCCGGGTCACCCACATACATGGCCCAGACAAGGTACCACAAGCGAGCAACACGGCAAGGTCTCCCAGCACCCTCCTGGATCTCGATCCGTCCGAGGACGTACCCCCAGGCACGGCTCACTCACTACTCGACGACAATCCCAGCCTCATGCAGAGAAGACCCGAGACTCCGTCCAGACCGTGGGAGGCGAACGGACAAGCGAGAAACAACTACGGGACTGCACTAGAGACTGGGGTAGCTTAGAGGGGACCCAGATTCTTCCCATACTCCTGGGCAGGCTTTGTGGACCAGTGGGCATAGGTTGACTACCCCCCTCAATACAGGCCTTCCTCTCCCCAGACCTCTTGACCCGTATGGGGCAATGTTTATGACCCAGCACTCCTCTTTAACCATTTGTGATTATGAGCGTTATGTCTAAATGTTATTAACTCCTCCATGTGGGGTGGGCTGAATAACAGCATGGACGCCTACCACACTCGATGCCTTGGACTGCTCCAAGTAACAGAGAGAGACACACTGTCATACCCTGAGGATTTTGCCCATAAGGTTTCCTTTCACATGCTCCGTGATGTTCAAAGTTTAGTTTAATTTTTTCCTTTTATGGTCAATACTCTACGAATGTCACATAACAGATAGATATACACTGGGTCGCCAGCCTGCCTTAACAACTTAAAGTGCACTTTTTATGTTTTATTCTCGTTGTTGTTCACCTCTTGGTAACCAGGGCGCAACGGCTCAGCATGCCTAGTATTTAAACTCTACTTAACTGATAGCGTTGTGCAACTCGAGTAACTATGTAATGCTTGTTTCTTGACTTACCTTCTACCGTGATAACTTGCCTTACTGCGCTTGGGCGGGCCTTTGTATACTTCTATCTTGCTGCAATTCCTGTATATTTATACTCATGCACTTACCCACAGGTCTATGCCACACACCCTAACAAATGGGGGCTCACACCCTCGTGCATATGCGGTCAATATTATATGCAACTCATTCAGCGTGTTTTAAATTGCCCAGCATAATACTATATACATTGCGCTACTCTATTTTCTTAAGCACGCATTTGTGAAAACTCATGGCATACACGCAAAGCGCTCATGTGTAATGGCATTTGCCTGTGCACTTACTGAACCAATGCAACATACCCGGCCAAACTAATCACATACATAAACAGGTCTGTTAGCTAATCTATATCTCAGTATGAACGTTTTTGTATAACCTACACTGACCGACTAATATGTAACACTATATATATATAGGACGTGCATGACTGTGCTGTGCCCTTGCTATTTCGTTAAAACACGTGATACCACATTTTCCTTTATTTGCCTACAACAATGCACCTACTTTTAGCTGTGTTATTTAGTTAGCATGTTACCACTCAGATCCTATGATCCATATCTTGTACTTTCTAATCCTA
The DNA here is from genome assembly GCF_036172605.1 of Pelobates fuscus. NCBI lineage: Eukaryota > Metazoa > Chordata > Amphibia > Anura > Pelobatidae > Pelobates > Pelobates fuscus. The sequence goes on along the minus strand of NC_086321.1, from coordinate 146,728,464 downwards.
GTTCAACGACAAAACCTTTAAAAAACAACCTGTCAAACCTGTAAAGTAATACTGTTGTAACGTTTATAAAATGAGGCTGTCATTCTAAGGTTTACATGCAACAATTGTACAATCAATTATACAATTCGCACGTATTTCATGCATTAACCCTTTTGTTTCACTTTCTGTACTGACTAATCTTATGCCTCAATAAAAACAAAGATTGACAAAAAAAAAAAAAAAAAACTCTATGTTATATTACCTCAGAATGCCGTTGTGGCATTTCAGTCAAGCGAATGTTATACGTGCACATCACAAATAAAGAATTATAAAAAAAAATAAAAACATTTTTTATATAGCTAACATGAGTGCTCCTTTAACTATTATATTCTTTAAAATCTTGCTGTCGTCTCCCCAAAAAAACACACATAAGAAAACACAAAACAAGAACTAAAAACTTGCTTTAGAATCTGTTAAAAAAGCCTGCTAAAACAGATAATTCCACATTTTCATGGTTCTTACAATAAAGAATAGTATTCTCCGCAGCAAACCCTATGTACGACCAATAAAATAGATGTATTTATAAAGAACAATTCTGGGTTAACATCTGATGGAGACTGGAGCAATCACATAAAAAAACAATGTATATTAGCACTTTACCCCTCTTTACCAATTTCCTTTTCCTTCTGTAAATTGTTGCAACGAACAATTCAGGAAACAATCGAATAGAAAAACATGATGATTGACTTTTTTTTTTTAAATTGCTTTAAGGTTGAACGTTTAACCATTTTTTTAAAAAAGGTTTTTACCACGATAATACGCACAAGAAAAAAAAAAGAAAAAAAAAAGAGATGGTGATTGGAGAATAATGGAGAATGGAGAGGGAAAGTAGCGATGGCAAACCAAAGAAGAGTTAAGTCGTCCTGTGATGTCAGTAGGTGGGTCAGTATAATATATGGCATGAGTGACACCTAATGTAAGATTGAACAGGGAGTTTATTCCAGGAATTTATCCCATAGAAACAACATCTAAGAATGTTTCCAACACTGTTCCTACAAGGAAAGCGTCAGTTTCACCATGCATTTTTTGAATTATTGAGTATAAAGGCTCTGACTGTGTCTACTAACGTCTTGTAGAATGTAGAGGTGTGAGGAAGAAGAAACAACAAGAATGAGAGAATATAATTTTGCAGAGAAAATACAAAATATGCCACAGGAAGTTGTGATCATTCCCAATATACAAAGGATAAAAGTGCTGGAGGCTGTAAAGCATCTCAAAAACACCATTTCCAAATAGTTAAACCCCACTCAGACGCCATACATAATATCATACTATATGTATTTTGTTTACACTGAGAAATAACAGACCTCTAGAATAATGCTTTCCCCCCTAATAATGACATCTTTACAAAAAGCAAATATCCTTTTACATAATTTTTTTTATCAACTATATATTAATTTTCTGAAAAAAGTGCAAGGAAAGTTATATTACAATGATAACAAAAACATAACATCTATAGTTAGACTGTAAACGATAACTAATAATCAGGGCTAGGCAAGATCTGCTGGCTGAACTTCACAAGTGCCACTGCTTGTAGCCCTTCAAGGGTTGTCTAAATCTACCTAATCTTCATGTTGCAGCAAACAATATCTTATCGGTCTATTAACAGCGAACTCTGTGTAATGAAATATGTACTTACAAACCCTATATGTGACTGGTGAGATAGCTCAATAATTAGTGATCCAGTTGTACTGCTAGCCAACACCTGTTCAAAACTAAGGAACACAGGGCTAAAGGACAGCATGGGGAGTTCCCCCTTCCATAATTCTGAAGTCAATAAGATAGTATCATTGAATTAAATATTATTTAATAATGAAATAGGATATATACCATTTATGTGATACCTGCCAGGATCAGCTCAATCGTCTCAATCTCATCCTTCCTATGTCAATAAAATAAATACCATTGAATTAGATAACAACAGAAATTCCTGAGGACATATCTGAAAATTATATAAAGCTAAATTTCTGCTTTGAGGTTAAGAGAAATATTAATAATAATAATATTATTATTATTATTATTATATACATTTGAGGCATCTTTAACGATTTGGGATAAATTGGTGACCTGACCGATTCTACCCCCTTGTATGTGAAAATAAATATAAATACTGCATTGCAGTATTGTCACAGAAATGAGTAAAGCAGATCTATTCCCTTTAATACTAAAAACATATATAGTTCTCTCAAGTTTTTTTTTTTTTATCTTAGAAAAGAAAACAAAAGCAATTGAACAGAAGAAGAGAATAGGTTGTATTTATGCGTAACAAATACATAATTCAAACAAAAAAAGAGGGGATTGGGGCTGTGATCCAGAAGATAATGATTGATGGACAAGAAATTCTCTAAAAAGAAGCAGATGGCATATTCATATTTAAACACCACTTTAAGGGAAAGAGAAGCATTATTGACCGTGACCATTTCAACTTCTAATATGTTTTGTTTCATTGAGTGCCACTGCATAATATCACATCTTTCTCAGTAACATTTTATTAACTAAAGTCTGTGTGTGCTTTACTTACTTTTACTGTTGCTGGAAATAATAGGAAGGTGTTTTATCATTGCCAACCTGCTGAATGCGTTGAAAACCCCCCACTAAACCTCTAAAATGACCTATACACCCAATTGTGCTAAGAATATCACCACACAGCACACGATGAGTAAAGCACACAAAATAAATATTTTTTACCCTTAAGACTTCTTTGTCCCTTAGCACGTCAATGCTGCCCACTTAGAAGCACTTACCAATCCTATTTAAGAAGCATCATTTATCAGACACTCATGGTTACTTATCAAATGCTGCTTACAAACCACAATGTTCCATCGCAAACAACCAAAACAAGCAGCTGTTAATGGATCTCCTCTTTACAATAAAGTGAAAGGTAACTCTTTCATTTCTGGAAAACAAAGCACTTGGCGCATCTCTGGCACTTGGTGGGTGATACTGAAGAGGACCTATTCACCTGCTGATTTATGAAACTTAAGTCAAAAACAGCTAAGTAGGAAAAACTGTAGTTACTCACTTTGCTGTCTAACATTGGCAAAACAATGATTACTGTGGATATGGTAACTGACCGAATATGTCCCAAATCGAGAGTTTGCTCAGGGCAATATCCTTTCTACAGAGCTGCCCTGTAAGATTAACCATCACTTAGCATCATTTTTACATGATCGTTATAAACTGGCAGATAGCAGTGGCTATGCTTATAAAAGGCATATTTTTGTAATACATACCTGAATCAAAATCACTATGTGTCTTGCTATTGATTATTGCTGAGAAATTGTATTACATCTATCAGTGAGACACCCTAAAGCCATAAACTACAGACAGAGTAATGCAATGGTTCCATGTTGAATTCAGCTATTGCAAAAAGGGTAACCCTGGTTTCTAATGTTCTTGCTCCAGTCATTAATTAAATGTATAATGTTGGGAGCTGTGCAGCCACGAAGGGAGCTGCGCAGCCATGAAGGAAATAAATAATAAACATGTCTTTAACCCCTTAACGACACATGCCATGTGTGACGTCATGATTCCCTTTTATTCCAGAAGTTTGGTCCTTAAGGGGTTAAAGAACCCAGTAAAACAGGACTTCAATTTGCAATTAAATAGGTGTATTACCAGGATGTCCACCACAATGGCAGCCAGTTTGGTCAGTTATTCTCTACATACTATGCATCCACTAGGCAAACAGACTCCCACGGTGGTCTAGTGTGCTAAGGGAGGATGGTGCAAAGTGCTGACCAGGTCCTAATCTGATTGAGATTGATGACTATAGTCTTTGTTTTTTTTCTGTAGTCATTACTAATGCATGTCTAGAACCGATATTTATATTTAAAGAATAATGGAAGACATTGGTAGGGGCAGATAACCCATGAAGCACCTATAGTAGTCATCTGAGGAGTGGTCACAAAAGGTGTTCCTAGGCTGTAAAGTAAACACTGCCTTTTTTCTGAAAAGACAGTGTTTACTTTAACCCCTTAAGGACCGGACTTTTTTTGCGATGTTGTACATTTGCGACCAGGCATTTTTTTGACACTTTTGTGGTGTTTGTGTTTAGCTGTAATTTTCCGCTCTCTCATTTACTGTTCCCATACAAATTATATATTGTTTTTTTCAGGACAAAAGGGGCTTTCTTTACATACCATTATTTATATAATCTCATGTAATTTAATTTTAAAAAAATGAAAAAATATGATGAAAAATTGAAAAAAATACACATTTTTTGAATTTTAAGTGAAAAATCTTTTACTCATCTACAAAAGCGAATGAAAAAAACTGCTAAATAGATTCAAAATGTTGTCCTGAGTTCAAATGTTGTCTCGAGTTTACATGCTTTTTGCTATTTTTTTGCATGTTATAGGGCTATAAGTACAAGTAGGATATTGCGGTTTCAAAACATACATTTTTAAAATGTATCAATAGTGACATTGTCTGTCATAAATTGCTAAATAACACCCCACATGTACATATTTTTTAAAAAGTAGACAACCCAGGGTATTCAATATGGGGTATGTCCAGACTTTTTTAGTAGCCACTTAGTCGCAAACACTGGCCAAAGTTAGCGTTCATATTTGTTTGTGTGTGAAAAAAGTAAAAAACTAAATTGAACGCTAATTTTGGCCAGTGTTTGTGACCAAGTGGTTACTAAAAAAGACTGGACATACCCCATTTGCAATACCTTGGGTTGTCTTCTTTTGCAAATGGTATGCCATCATGGGGGTAATTCTCACTCCTGGGCTACCATACGCTCTCAAAGGCAACGCAACCAACCTGGCCATTTTCAATGTAAAAATATTTGACCCATATATTTGACCCTGTAACTTTCAAAAACGCTATAAAACCTGTACATGGGGCGTCCTGTTCTACTCAGGAGACTTTGCTGAACACAAATATTAGTGTTTCAAAACTGGAAAATGTATCACAACAATTATATCATCAGTAAAAGTGCTGTTTGTGTGTGAAAAATGCAAAAAAAGTCACTTTCACTGACAATATCATCGCTGTGATATGTTTTACTGTTTTGAATCACTAATATTTGTGTTCAGCGAAGTCTCCCGAGTAAAACAGTACCCCCCATGTACAGGTTTTAGGGTGTCGTAGAACGTTACAGGGTAAAATACAGTGATAGCAAATTAAATTCTCTGGACTTTCGGCCTGTGTTGGCAGGCAGGTCCCTTAAATTGCAATCAATAAAATAACTTAATTATGTAAAAATATTACATAAATACGCACATAGAATTTAAATATATATGCATATTTATATATTTGAAGTCTACGTGTATATTTATATAATTATTTATGTAATTTTGTATATGGACATATGAATAGTTTGCATTCTTTTTATTTATTTATATATACATAGATATATATATACAATTTCATTCTAAGTGTATTTTGATATAAATATATATATATTAATATCAAAATACAGTTAGAATAAAATTTCGTATAGATATATAATTTTTTTTAATTTTTATTATTATTTTTAATTTTTTTAATTTAATTTAAATTATTTATTATTCGTATTTTATAATAATAATATATATATACAATATATAGTTATTATATATATTATATATATACGTGTGTAAATTAATTATAAGTGTATTTTTATATTAATATATGTACTTATTAATATAAAAATACACTTAGCATGACATTATATATATGATATATAGACATATATTATATAGGTATAATATATGTCTATATATCATATATATACACATATATAATAATATTTTTTTTTTATTAACTTTCACTTTAATTTTTTTTTTTATTTTACAGCAGCAGGGAGACTGCCTGTCAGCACAGACAGTCCCCCTGCAGGCAGAGACTAGGACACCTATTGTGACCATGTGGTCGCCCTGTTGGGCGATCACATGGCCACAGGGGTCCTAAACCGCCATGGGGAGACTGTCTGGGCTGCAGGCAGTCTCCCCACACCGGGAGCACCGCCGATCGCCGCCGGGGGAACGACGGCGATCGGGTAAGTACATTGGACGGTTAGGACGACAATGCAAAAATGCCGATGACGGTCCTGAACCGTCCTCCGTCCTTAAGGGGTTAAAAGGCCTACAGGGACAGAATATACACAACAGAACAACAACAATAAGCTGTAGTTGTTCTGGTGAGTATAGTGTCCCTTTAACCATCAAAATCCTATACTGTATGGGTTTTGAATGTGAAAGCAATGGTTTTAATCTGGACACCCAACATTTCCCAGTTATTGATGCAGATTCAATTGGGCCGACTGAATTCAGTCCTAATCTGGCTTTAGTGAATATGTGAACTGCCAATGCAATCAGAATTTAGTGGAAATCAGTTGTTTAATGAATAGGTCTGTAAAAGTTTTCTTTACAATCACAGGAAGAATGGTCAGCATGATCAGAATGTCTGTGCTGTAGCAACCTACCGAACTTTTGTTTAGGACAACTACTGATGAGTATTTATGGAGGTAAAAAAAAAAAAAAAAAAGTAAATTAAACACGTGAATAAAACATTTTCTGACCAAGTTATATTTGGATACATAAGGGCATTTATTTGAAATAAAATATTATATTTTAGCTTTGTGGTGGGGAGGAGTCTGTTGATCTGATAGTGGCCTTTGAAATTCACTGTTCTCAATGAATGGAAAATTACAACCCAGCATAAAATTATTTTTTTTTTTTGTAAATCTTTCTTTTATTATGGCACATGCGTTATGGGGTACAGAATAAAGAAAGGAGGCAATGTGGGGTAACAGAGGTGAATGATAACAAGAGGGCATTTAGTGCACTCCGAAGAAAGATTGCCATATTTTTTGTATTTTAAAACATCATGGGAACAGTATAATGATACAAGCTTGGTAACTATAATGAGTTAGGTTAAATTAAAGAAAATAGTTGTTGCTTAACAATTTTTATGAAATAGGCAGATTCATCCAAACAATACTAGCCTGTTTAAAAGTGACCACGTTTTTAACCCCTAGTGTACTTTAAGGTTAGACATGCTTGTAGAATAATGGCATGTTTAGGAACTTGTAAAACAAGACTATACTTCAGCAGTTAGCCAAGTCTAAGCTGAGATGTGGTAGATGGGGTTATAATATGCTTAGACCCACTAGTTGGTGCTTAACAAGAATGTGGTGTCATGAGCTGAGGCAGCGAGGCTATGAGAGTGGACTATTAAACAATAGCGGGGTAAGTGTATACATATGGTAGCGTTATACATATGGGTGTCATATACTAGCTGAATACAATCATTAGACGATACCCCTAAGCCTTGTGTTACGTGTGTCCCCCAAAGTCATCGGTTGTGCGTGTTGGCAACCGGACTGTCAATCCAAGAGGTTAGTTTAGCCTATGCCGCTGCTGGGTAGGGCCGGCAGAGTGGAATGTACGGCACCGTCGTCTTGGGGATTCCTCAAGGCTGCAGCATGGTGCGGGTTGATGGCAGCCGCCCTCCGGCCCCAGGTCTCCACAAAGGCCTGCACCCGTGATCCACCGACTCGGTTGCTCATAGAGGCCGGGTCGACCCTTCGTCGGGCGCCATGTGAGACCTGGGTGTTCTGCCGCCGCCAGCGGCGGGCAGGCCTCCGGCGGTGTGGTCGGTGCCTCGGAATCTGATTCCCTGTGGCCTTCAACCTGGGAAGGTATTGTGGGTGTGCAGGTAGGCTTGGGTCGTATAGTGGTAGCAGTGTTATGCGCTCTCTCAGAGATCCTAGCCCAGAAGGCAGCAACGATTTCGTCTAGCTTTGTCAGCGGTCTGTATGTCGATTCGCCTTCCGTACCTGTGTTTGCCGACTGGCGCGTGGCATCCGCCATTTTGGAGCCAGGGGCTCCTGATGCATGCAGTCTCTGGGACGTGAGTGTCCACGGTGAGTGAGCTGTTGGTGCCGGGATAACCCCCACCGGCAGGGGGGGAGGGAGGAAGGCTAGTGGATGGTTCCTCGCAGTTTTCATGTCGGCATTCAGGGCTGGGTGATCGGCCGCCTCACCCTTTCCCTTTATCTCCGTGTAGGTCAGTCGTTTCTGCAGTAGGCCCCAACTTTGCAGACCGCGTTAACGGTGGCTCAGCTTTTCAAGAGTGGTCTCGATCTGTTCTCTCTTGCTTCCCCTTCGTGGGTGCTGTGTTTTTAGTCGATTTTGTAGCTGGGGAGCAAGGATTATATCGAGGTAAATAGAGTTTCAGGCGGGAGCTCGTGCTGCACGCGTCTGTTCAGCTCCACAGCCAGGCTACGCCCCCAGCATCAAATTTTTACACATGCATGATTAATTTGAAAGATCATTTGGCTGAAATCCAGCATGTTACAGGCACAGTTTCACACTGTGTACCTGATTCGCTGTTGCAAAACAGGCAGCAGGCACTGAGCCTCTACACATCACTAATGTAAACAGTTTGCTTTGGCACTCTAAGAGGGGGACACCTGCTATGCATAATTTAGTGGATTGGGCAACAAATACATTGGGTTCACCAAGGTTAATTGGGGTTTCAATTATATCCCAGTAATATAGTGGGAGCTAGTGAAAAGGTGTCTGTATAATTTATTTTCAAAGGAACACTCAAGACAGTGTGCTGTAGTAGTTATGGTGCCAGGAGTGCCCCCCACCAACATAAGAAGTCGCACTGTTTGCTAAAAGTTTGACTTCTTACCAGCGGTCCACCAGGCACCATTCTCTTTCTCTCTGTAGTCAAAAATACTCTTCACTAAGATAAGGCCACCACTGAAGCCTACTGGACTGATTATGAACTTCTTATTCGAGCAAAATCTGGTCCACATATCTATGTCTACGGGAACAGGGGGATGCCCACCCCCCGGCTGGACCCGGTCGCCGCCACCCGCCTGCCCTGTGACGAACCTCGGGGAGCAGGCGGGGGGTGGCGCCGGCGGGGCACACCCGGGGTGAGCATCGGTAAAGGAAAAAAGAGGGGGGGGGAGACAGTTGCAATCGGGTCACACAGCCCAGAACCACCCGTAGAGCACTTACACACTATAGGTACGGGACAGGGGGGCACAGATAAGTAAGAGACCACCCGTGAGGGCACATCCAGATTGACTAAAACAAATCCGGCGACCATGGGACACGAATGCCTTCATCCTGACCCCGGATAAGGGTACCCCCAAACCTAGAGAGTGATAGGACAGGTAACTCGAAGGGACGAGGTTTACACACGCTAGATAAGCGAACCAGCGGGGGATGGGAGGGATCTGGGGGTGAGGGAGGTAGATGTACGGCCTCGCACTATGATAGAAATGTCAGTTACTTGTTATTACCTGTTGTGAATTGAATCTAAATGTTACTGTTACTGTTCATGCCTTACTACAGTAATTTGATTAGACATGTTGTGCAACACACACACCGGCTCTTGATCCAACACACCCCGAGGCGGGGAAGACGAACACATCCCACTGAGGCATCACCTGGGAGCCATACAGGGGCGACATGGGACCCAACATATCGCGAAGACACCGGCACCGAGACACCCAACCACTGCCCAGTAGGAGAGACGTCACCCAGATGGTGAGTTGCCCACGTGTGCCAGGCTCCCCAACGTCTATACCTAGCGGTCACGTGACCGGAACACGACCACTGGAGGTCACAGGGAACCTCCACACCTACCGAGGTACCTTACCCCTTCCCCTACCCCACCTTAACCTCTGACCTCACATTGACTCACATTGACCCCGACCTCACATTGACCGCGACGACCGGGACATACCGATTACATGCATACCGCAGAGACATTGGACAACGACACCCATATAGTACCTACCAATAACTAACTGACCAGACGGCATGACACTGACTCCCTTCCCTCTGCATATTATCACGGTCAACGCCAAAGGTCTGAACAAACCAGAGAAGAGATCAAGAGCACTAAGAGACTTCCATAAACAAAAGGCCTCAATAGTCATGTTGCAGGAAACACACTTTAAGAAGGGAGCCAGACCCAAATTAACTAACCACACTACACGCAAGGATACTACAGTAACTACCATGGGGGAAAGGCTAGGGGGACAGCAATACTTTTCCATAAGAGGGTGCCGTTCCAGGAGGGGGGCTGCTTATCTGACGATGAGGGTAGGTACCTATTCCTCAAAGGGAAAATAGCGGACCGTCAGTACACGTTCGCAACCATATACGCCCCCAACACACGTCACTATCGCTTCCTCAAACAAACACTTCACAAGCTCCAGGAGTTCAAAGAAGGGACTCTCATATTGGGGGGGACATTAATGTCGCATTAGAACCATCAGGGGACACCTCAACGGGCGCCTTCCATATCCCGAACCAACAACTCCGGGGCATCAAATCCCTACTCCGTGACCACCGGCTGGTCGACTGCTGGAGGGCCCATCACCCAGACATACGAGACTTCACCTTCTTCTCTCACCCGCACAACTCGTCCTCCCGAATTGACCACATATACACCTCACACTACGACCTCTCATTGGTAACCGACGTCACGATCGGAACAGCCACACGGTCGGATCACGCCCCTGTCTCTCTTAAACTAAAATCACCGCTATTCCGCCCCACATCCCCGAAATGGAGACTCAACAAATACCTGCTCTCCAACCCGGGAGTCGCGACCCTCATAGGCGACAAAATTAGGGAATACTTGGCCACCGATACGACGGAGCTGACATAACCGACGATACGCTGGGAAGCGCACAAAAGCGTGATAAGGGGTCACTATATCCAATAGGGGGCGATACTAAAAAAACAAACCGAAGCCCGACTAGCAGACCTACTAGACGACATACACAAAACGGACGGACAAAACAAGCGTGACCCAAATCACACACACCAAACCCGACTCTTACAACTGAGGAGGGACCTAGCGGCCCTACTGCATTCCAAACACCACAGGGAGGCACTTAGAAATAAGGCCTTCTTTACCCTACATGGGAACAAGAGTGGCAAGCTCCTCGCTACGATGCTGAGGAAACAGAGACAACACACATACATCGACAAGATTAGAGACAAGCAGGGGACCCTACACCGTCTCCCGACTGATATCATGAGCACGATCCGCGCATACTACACTGAGCTATACACGCTCCCACAACCAACAACCGAACAGGCAAGGGGGCACGCCTTCGCCGTTCGATTCATGACTACCTGACTAAACACCCGATACCGACCCTGGACGCAGAAGCCGCTGACCTAATTGACGAACTAGCACTGGCGGTCAAACTCACTAAACCGGGCAAAAGTCCGGGGCCAGACGGCTTACCGGCAAAATACTATAAGACATACGCCGAGGACCTATACCCACCCATGGTGGAAGCATTCAACGCGATACGAGACGGGAACCACATCCCCACACAGGCCCTAACAGCCCACATCACCATCACACCCAAGGACAGCAAAGACAGGGAGCATTGCAGGAACTACAGGCCAATATCGCTTAGCAATTGCGACATTAAGCTACTGGCCAAGATCCTGGTGATGCGTCTTACCAAACATATCCCATCTCTGGTCCACCCTGACCAGGTGGGATTTGTGACGGGACGCGAGGCATGCGACAACACCATCAGGGCGCTTACCCTCATGCACGGAGGTAGGAGCACAGACGGGGGCCTTCTCTTGCTATCCACGGACGCAGAGAAGGCCTTCGATAGAGTGAGCTGGGACTACCTCTTCGAAACGCTAGCCCACATGGGGCTGGGACCACACACACGACGCTGGATAGAGGCGCTATACCGAGAACCGACGGCCCAGGTGCAAGTTAATGGGGCGCTGACTGAAGCCTTTACCATACACAACGGCACACGACAGGGGTGCCCCCTATCCCCGCTTCTGTTTGCTCTCGCCCTGGAACCATTCCTCACACACATTCAACACAACCTAGACATAACGGGCCTGACGACAGGCCAAGTACACCACAAAGTAGCAGCGTACGCGGACGACCTTCTTATCGTGGTGACCAACCCCGAAATCACCCTTCCAAACATCCAGAAAGACCTTCAGATATTTGGCGACATATCTAACCTAAAAATTAATCCTTAATGTAAGCGTCCCCACCACACACGCGGACCCCCTACAACGTAGTTTCCCCTTCCAATGGGCCGAACATAAAATTAGGTACTTAGGAATATGGCTGACCAGGCAGAGTAGAGACCTGTATAGGGACAACTTTGCCAATATACTGCACACGTTCCAGAGAGATTTGAGAGAATGGTCCTACCCGCACATATCGTGGCTCGGGAGAGTACAGGTCGTAAAAATGAACTTTCTTCCACGCCTATTATACCTTCTCCAGGCCATTCCCTTCTTCAACACGCTCAGAAAAGAAATGATAAAATACGTATGGAACGTGGGGAGGCCTAGAGTGAAATTCTCCACACTGACACAACCTAAAGACAAAGGGGGATTAGCCTTCCCAGACTTTCACCAGTACTATGTGGCCACACACCTACAGAGAATCATGGAATGGTCTAAGGACGGAGTGCACAAACTATGGAAGACGGTGGAAGAGGCAGAGGCAGGCAGACCGATCTCAGGCCTTCCCTGGGGCCGAGATGCAGCTGAAAAGGGAGAAATGTCCTTATACACGAGACACACCCTGGGAGTGTGGAGGAGGGCCGCGAAGAGGGGGAACATGGCACCGTACCCCTCCCCCTCCTACCACTGACGCACAACGAGGACTTTCCCCCGGGATTAGACCCAAGAGCCCTCAAACACATCCTCCCAGACAAATCCCCATGCCTACACCACCTCTTCTACGGAGGGAAATGTAAAACACTAACAGACATGATGGGTGAGACGCCCCCGACCTTTATGCACCACTTTCGATATGCCCAAATGACCAACTTTGTCCACTCCCTGCCACAGGGACCGGCACTCACCAGAGACCGGACCACAATAGAAGTGGTCAGCTCACACCCAGACCCGCTCCCTCACAGAGTGTCCTTCCTATACTCCATGCTCCAATCAGAAACCCCATCCGAGACACCCCTCTTCATGGGAAAATGGGAGGCCGCCCTTGGCAACAAGCTTACAGAAGCAGAATGGGAATCCATCTGCTACCTTACACACCACTGTTCCACTCACAGCAAAACACAGGAAACGGCCTACAAACTTCTAACACATTGGTATAGGACACCACATCTCCTCCACCACGTAAACCCAGACCACTCCAGGCTATGCTGGAGATGTGAACGAGAGGTAGGCACCACGAAACACATTTGGTGGGATTGCGCGCTGATTCAACCATACTGGAAGAGGATACACAAAATGCTAGAGAAATTCACAAATGCACCCTCCCCCCTGGAACCGGCAGCGATGCTCCTACACCACACAACAGTTGTTTATAAAATGTAATGTAAACTAACTAATATTACGGGAAATGCATACCACCAGAAAATGGGGACCTGCGAGTCCTCCCATGATGTGTGCCTGCGAGCCCGACCCGATATTATTTGTCATACCATGCTGTGGAGACCTGATTGAACCTTGATACAAGCAAAACGAATAAATAAGAATTATATTCACAAAAAAAAAGCAACCTTCAGGGACAAAACATTTAAGAGAACCTCTTCCAAAGACTCGAAAAGGGGGGTCACAGAGAGCCTGAAATAACAAGGATAAATCCCAGGAGGGAAAAACAGATTTTCTAGGAGGACGTTTGAGTCTGATGGCCTTAAATAATCTTGTAATCAGCACATGGGATGCCAAATCCTTAATTAAGAAAAATCCCAAGGCTGAAATTTGAACCTTCAGAGTAGATACAGAGTAGATAAAATGTCCTGGAGAAAGTAAAGAATGGTGTCTAGAGATGGATGAACACTCAGGCAGTGGTGTTCTTTATCCCAATGTAGAAACCTGACCCAGATACGAAAATAGATTCTAGAAGTGGAACGTCTAGTTTACTGAAGTAAAAGAGAAACTCTGTCTATTTTTGTGCCCATTGTATAATCTCTAAGCACAGAAGATAAAGAGCGTTGACTCTGGTTCCTCCTTGTCAGTTGATGTATGAAACGACCGTACTGTTGTCCGATTGAATTCTTACTGCCTTCTGTTGTATCCACGGTCTGAAGTGATGAAAGGCAAATAGCACTGCTTTCAACTCTTTGAAATTTGCTGATTTTTTTGGTTGGAAAGATAAGCCTGTTAAAAGGAACCTTGAGGTTCTCCACCAAGATAGTTGATTTTTTTAACTGGGGAGAAATCTGGAACCAGATATCTAGATCCTCTTCTTTTCTTGACCAAGCTGATAGAATCTCCCACTGAAGAGGCCTCACTTTGGATTTTGCCCACTTGACCGCGTGAAAAGAAGATGTGAGGAAACCCACTATGCTCATAGCGTTTCTAATGGAACAACTTTCTTATTTCTGCAAACTGGACACTTTTTTTGAATTTTCTTTGTTTTCTATTTGGTAAGATGAACAGACAACGTCTTTGAATTTACCACGATACCTAGAAACTATCTCCCATGATGGTAGAAGAATTGAATAGATTTTTTAAATTTAGGATCCAACCATGGTCCTGTAGTAGTTTGATAGAGATCTGTAGGTTGTTGAGAAAAAGCTGTCTTGTTCTTGCTATGAGAAGCCAGTTTTCCAAGTATGGGATCACGGTGACTCCCAGCTCCCTCAAATGTGCTGTTATGGGAGACAATATCTTGGTGAATATTCTCGGGGCAGACGATAAGACAAAAGGAAGAGACTTGAACTGGTAATGTAGTATAGGGTTGTCCATAGGGTTCTTTAATGCCGATACTTCCCCTATGGGTTGTTGTTGTTTTTTAGAACGTTGAACTACCTGTATATCCACTTTTGGAAGTTCTTCCCAAATTTCATCAAGAGTGATGTTGAAGATTTCTTTAAAGTGACGTGAAATAAAGGCTTGTTTTTCAGGATTTTTCCACTCTCTGTAAATTAAATCAATAAGAGGCTGTTGAACAGTACAACTCTTTTTTGTTCTGGAAGACACGCCTTGTATTAGAATCAGGTTAACTCCCTTAATACAATTTCACACTTTTTTTTTTAATTTAAAGTTCTAGTTAGCGCATGTGCAATGGCGTCGCCGGAACTTTGGTTGAACAAAACACCTCCCGGGAATGTGTTCCACCACTGTGCGCAGGGCTTAATTACTACCTGCGCCAAGGACCGTCTCCTTGCACCCTTCTCGGCATAAGAGTCTTTCCTGGACTTCGCTCCGTAACCACAGCGGCAGGAGCATGGCCGCTCAGCATACAACCCGGGCAGCTATCGGGCCGGATCCACCAGACCATCAACCCGTGTGTCTCACCTCCGAAACAGATGCTGATCCGTCCCTAACTGGGAAAAGGAAGGAACTGGGGTAGGTTTGACAGAAAAAAAAGGCTGTTTGGTTTTGTTTGGTTTACTTTGTGTATGTAATAGAGATTTAAGTTATTAACTAAGGTGTGCTTCTTTTTGTAAATAAGCATTAAAGCACATGCAAAGCAGTGGCTTTCTAACTTCTCAATATCAAATAATATGACATAAGCTTACAGAAAGTGAAAAGCCCCAATATTTTTTTCAGATACCAATGCCTTTCTCAAGTGACAAGCATGTGATGAACAAAGCATTATGCTAGCATTTCCTGCTGTTCTATTACATTGTCTGCCTACCTTTTTTTTTTTTTTTTTTAATTCTTTATTTTTGTGAGTTTATGCAGAGAATACAACATGTCACGTGAATAACTGGTTAACAATATGTCATAGCTGGTTATACATCACACGGCTAAGCCTACTCAATTTATTGGTTATGGGCTAAGACACCCAGGTTCATCTGTGGGCTACTATGAGGCGTATGATGTGGGGGGCATTTGCGTTAGGCTTCATGCGCCTTAGGGCTAAATCTTATAGCGCGGTATTTTAGTACTTCTAGCGAGGCGCTGGTAGGGGGAGAAAGCAGGTAGTCAGCCGTCTGTCTCCATGGAGTTAGGCCTGGAGCATAGCGCTGCAATAGGCGGCTGTGGTTTTGCTAGGGGTGAACAATTGTCTGCAAAATTGCAGGTGTATCGCTTGCGTCCACGGGGGGGGGGGGGGGAGGGAAGGGCGTAATCTTATGGATATGTCTAAGGCCTACGGAGCCAGTGTAGTAGGGTCGAGGTACAGATTAACAGACAACAGAAGAGTTAGATATAAAATGAACTAAACATTGTAAAACAGTGTGGCACAGGTAGATGCCGTCAGAGAGTTCAGGGTGGGAGATCGGTTGCCCCAGGTGCCTCCCTTCTGGGCACGAATGGGGTGATGTTTGCTACATTCCAAGCTATGCGGCTAGGCGGCGGTGTTCCCTCCTCTGGCAGGCCCAGGGATTTCAGGAAGGTCGGTGCTTCAGTAGGGTGTGAGATGGCAAACGTTTTGCCCGCTTTGGTGGCAATCAGGCGGCGTGTGCCCCATTTATATGTGATCGCATTGTCCTGAAGGAGCTGGGTGATTGGTTTTAGAGATCGACGCCATGTTAGGGTATGCCTGGAAATGTCTCGGTAGAACGCCAGCTGCGCTCCCTCAAACGATACCGTGGGGGTACCCCTGACTGCTCTCATGATAACCCCCCGGTCAGAGTCCCGCACCAGTTTCAGCAAAACATCCCCGGGTACCTCTTGATTTGCGTTGGTTGCATTATGCAGCCTGAAGCAGGAATCCACCACTAGCTGTTTGGTCTGCTTAGGCATGAGGAGAGTGGTAAGGAGTCTCCTGCAGTAATGAGGGAGCTCTGCTCCTGAGATCGTGTCTGGCACTCCCCTTATCCTCAGGTTGCGTGCCCTGGCTTTGTCCTCCATGGTGGCTATTTGGGCTTGGTGGTCTGCACATTGTTTCTTTAACATAGCTATGGCCGTGTCAGTAGCTGACTGTGCTGTTTTGCAGCTTTCTGTGCTCTCCTCCATTGCTTGCACACGTGTTGTAAGAGTTGATACTGCTTCACGGACCGGCGCCAAGTCAGCATTGAACATGGCCTGGATTTCTTTCATTAGGGCTTTTATGTCAGCCTTAGTGGATGGGGCTGAGTCTTCCGGTCCTGCTTGAACCTGTGGCTCTATTCGCCTCCTCGGTGGAGGTGAGATGTCTGCTGTGCTGCTGTCCTCCTCTGACGACAGCGGTGTGTAGGCCTCAGCGGGCGCCATCTTGGTGGCATCATGTCGCACGGCCGTGCGCATAAAGGTACCGATATCTCGGGAACCCGAGCCCGGATCCGAGCGTAACTTTTTGGACTTCTTCCCCATATCGTCGGGGAATAGTCTGTGGCAGTTGGAGCCGAGGAGCGTGGGATTTTTCTTCCCCAGTCGCACTTTGCCCGCGCTGAGACTCGGAGCTGTTCTCAAACACGTCCTACTCGCTCGGGCGCTGGCTCCGCCTCGTCTGCCTACCTTTAAGTCATCAGAAAAAAATCACCCCTAAATCCCTTTCCTCAGATGTTGAGGTTAGGACTCTATCATATATTCAGTACTCTGCCCTTGGGTTTTTACATCCAAGATGCATTATCTTGCACTTATCCACATTAAATGTCAGTTGCCACAACTCTGACCATTTTTCTAGTTTACCTAAATCATTAGCCATTTGGCTTATCCCTCCTGGAACATCAACCCTGTTACATATCTTAGTATCATCAGCAAAAAGACATACCTTACCATCAATTCCTTCTGCAATATCACTAATAAAAATATTAAAGAGAATGGGTCCAAGTACAGATCCCTTAGGTACCCCACTGGTGACAAGCCCAAGCTTCGAATATACTCCATTGATTACAACCCTCTGTTGCCTGTCACTCAGCCACTGCCTTACCCATTCAACAATATTGGAATCCAAACTTAAAGATTGCAGTTTATTGATAAGCCTTCTATGTGCAACAGTGTCAAAAGCCCTACTGAAATCTAGGTAAGCAATATCTACTGCACCACCCTGATCTATTATTTTAGTTACCCAATCAAAAAAATCAATAAGATTAGTTTGGCATGATCTCCCTGAAGTAAACCCATGTTGTCTCTGATATTGAAATCCATGTGTTTTTAGATGTTCAACAATCCTATCCTTTAACATGGTTTCCATTACTTTCCCCACTACTGAAGTAAGGCTTACTGGCCTATAGTAGCCCGACTCCTCCCTACTACCTTTCTTGTGAATGGGCACAACATTTGCTAACTTCCACTCGTCTGGGACTACTCCTGTTAGCAATGATTGGTTAAATAAATATGTTAATGGTTTTGCTATTACACCACTAAGCTCTTTTAATAACTTTGGGTGTGTTCCATCAGGTCCCATTGACTTATTTGTCTTTACTTTTGACAGTTGAAATAAAACCTCTTCCTCTGTAAACTCACATGTAATAAATGGCTCATTTGTCCTTTTTCATAACTGAGGTCCCTTTCCTTCATTTTCATCTGTAAATACTGAACAAAAATATTAATTGAGGCAGTCAGCTAGACCTTTATCCTCTTCTACATACCTTCCTTCTTTTTTTTTTTTATTCTTTTTTTTGTTGTGCATGTTTTAACAACGAGCATGTGTTGCCACAGCAGCAGTCACACGCAAAATCATACATTTTCAAACATGACAAGTAAAATGTCTGCACAAGTTTTATATATTATAAAACAGAAATGATATGCATAGCGTAGGTCTGTGAGTATACGGCATAGAAAAATGTTTGATTTATCTATCTATGCTAACAATAGTAGGAGCAGGCAATAGTCGCTTAACGGCTAGCACACTGGAAAATGTAAGATATGAAACTGTTAGAGATTAGTCACATTTTTTTTTCAGTATTTATATGATCTCTAGAACACATCGTAGACAGGTAGATTATAAGGCTTAGATTATAAAGGCAAACAAGATGTGTTACTGCTTCCCTATCTACATGAAATGAGGTTCCACTGGGTGGCCTGGCAGGTGGCCTGCTATTGCTAAAGTGGGATCAATAAAGGTACAGGATGCAAACGTGAACTATTTAGCATGTGGTCGCAGGGAGGGGGGGTATGTGTACCACCGCTGTGGGCTCGGGTTGGGGGCTGAGTTATGCAGGCAAGGAGTCCCTCAGCCTATGCCTGTTACGGGCATCGGTAGCATATACTTGCTGTGTCCATGTAAAGCTCGCTGCTCAGTGGGGCCCCCGGTTTAGTTCCATCTGTGGTGTTTCTGTGTGAAGTGTGTGGACGCTCCGCGGTGGCGAAGTAGTGTCCAGAGGCCCTTGCAGAGCCTGTCAAAGCCCTCCATGCTGCGAGCGGGTAGTGTGGTGTGTGCGCCCGACCTTCTTGGCTCCTGCTGAGCGGCCATCTTGTGTGTACCCCGGTGGTCCAGCGTTCCTGCCGGCGATGCAGCCAGGTGACTGGTCTGTCTGTCCAGTGGGGACCGGGATATCCCCCACCGGTCCAAAGGGGGGGGGGGGGGGGGGGGTTAGGAGACCTGCTTAGTTGCGTAGGGGGTCCGGTGTCGGAGAGAGAGCGTCCGCCTCTCCCCGGCTCCGGCTTCTGTAGGCCGCGCTTGGTGTCCTGCTTTTCTGGTTCCTACGGGCACCAAAAAGGTCTCGTTTTGTTCAGGGGAGCACCCCCGACGTGGGTGATGCACCCTGGTAGGTCTTTGGGCTATTTAGCCCTCTTTTATGCCGTTTGTTATGGCACTTGTAATGTTCATTTAACTCATTGACAAAAATACATATCAGAAGGTTCCTCTGACTCTTGGACCATTTCAATATTTTAAAGCTTTTAAAGTTATCCAGACTCCTATAATTTGTATTGAATTCTAAAAACAGAATGTTCAGAGATAGATTTACACAGGACTAGGCTCCATATCTGACTATGAATTAACCTTAACCAGGCTCACATTACAATTTGTGGCCAATTTTTAGATTTTCCCAATCCCAGGGAACATTTTTACATTGAGGTATCCCAAATTGTACATCACAACAAATTCAAAATTTTCACTAGGTGTGTTTAGTGAAAAACACAGGTAGCAAAAATAACAAAACAAACAGACACAACTAAACTAGATTTTGTGCTCGTTTGAGCAGGGCCCTCAACACAACCTGTTCCTGTGTGCCCAGCTTGTCTTGTTGCAAATACTTGTTAGCCCACCTATTGTACAACGCTACGGAATTGGTTGGCGATTTATAAATAATAATAATAATGAACAGAAACACACATTCCTGATGGATAAAACTTCATGTTTCGGAAAGGGATGGCAGTGTTTGTAATGGAAAGTAAACCGCTATAACCTGTATTTTTATTGATTAATTCTTTAAATTGATTGAAATAAGAGATAAGGAAATTTCATTCGTTAAAATTAAATGCTAAAAACATAACATTTCACATAAAATTCTAATTGCCTAACTGCTCCAGTGAGCAATATTAAAAAAGCCTACAGCTATAGGACTCTGCAGACACCCAATGCAATAGGCAATCATTACATAAACCAGCCAGCAAAAAGGAAGCACATTTATTTACAGTAAGATAAGCCGCTCTCAGTTTATTTTTAATTGGTGACCTGTTGCATGCAGCAATATACTTGTATAAATAAAATAAGGCTGCAGACTGTAAGTATTCCTCCAAATCAGATATGGGAGACAACACTTGCATGAGGACCTCCAGTGTCGCCAGTATCCCCATAGGAAAGCATTCAAAAATGCTTTCCTATGGGGAGGTCTAAGGAGTGTGGCCGGAGACTGACCCAGCACCGAGGGACATCAGCGCTGGATTCAGGTAAGTCACTGAAGGGATTTTAACCCTTAGATTCCCACTGGGAGGGAGGGGGGGGGGGCACTGCAGGATTCTTAGAGTCCCTTTAAGTGGAAAGAAATAATGATTTTAATGACATGACCCCTTACTGATGTAAAGAGTAAAATCCACTTCACGAAGTGTTAATAAAAAGGAGATATGTTAATAGAGGAGTTTTAAGCCTTTACTCAATTAACTATTTTATATTTGGACATGCAGTGTTCCACTATGAATGTACATACACAGACAAGACAAGTTTGAATATGGGGTATTATAGTTGTATTTGTACAGTTACTACCAGTTTGAGTGTTTTAAGAACAACCTTGCTGTATTTTCAATAGCAACAGATTTCCACTTAAGGATGGTACATCACCAGGGCATCCATCCAACTGCTTGCAAGCCAGTGACTAAAATGGCCCATGCTGAAATCGATCAAAGGACGCGGACACAATTTACAGAGCAATATGAAGGCTATAGTTATCCAAGTGACAAAACAGACAACGCACGACTTAACAAGATTATAGAATGGCAGCTGTCAGCCTAGTACACTTACACCTATTTCAGAAAAACACTGCAAACGGATTGAGGAAAGAAGACACTTTAAAACTATTGACTTATCAAAAAAGCATCTTACTTAAAGTGAAACTATAGTGCTAGGAATACAAAGTTGTTTTCCTGGCACTACAGCTCCCTCCTGCCCCATGTCATGCAGAAGGAGTTAAAAACCCTGAGTTTAACACTGATGCCCTTCAGCACTGGCTCGGGCACCACCTCCGTTCCTCCTCAACCAACACCAACTAGTAGGGGAGACCTAATGCACATGCATGTGAATTTTCCTCCTACGAAGGCATTATACAATGCCTTCCTGTGGGGGTTTGGGTGACGCTGGATATCCTCATGCATAGCGTGAGGACGTCCAGCGTCAATTAGTTGACCAAAATTTGCCCAACGACCCGGAAGTCCCTCTAGTGGCTGTCTGGTAGAAAGTCAATAGAGGTGGAGTTAATCCACAAAGGTAACTATTGCAGTTTATTGAAAACTGCAATAATTACCTTTGCACGGTTAAAGGACCTGGGACACTGCACCCAGACCACTTACAATGAGCTGAAGTGGTCTGGGTGACTGAGTGCCTATAGTGTTCCTTTAATGTCTTCTACAGCAACACATTAATACATTATACCAGCAATGTTGTGGTTCAGCATTGAATTGCAAATATTATGCCAAACTACATTAGCTGGAAATTCAACCTAGTTGGAGAATTTTTCCTGTTTGTCTATTTTGCCCTAATTTTTTCAATTCTCTGTTTATATTCTGGTTTCCTAAGTCCTGTCATTCAGTAAGTGTCCATATGCAGAGGCTGCCAATGACAAACGTGCTGTCCTGCATCAAGGTGGGGATTCTTAATTGTGCTTGATTTTGCATCTTGCAGCATCTCACAGCATCCTTACGATGAAAAAACTGCAACATGCTCAAGAGACTCCTCACCTAAAAAACTAGTTATCCCAGCCTGCTCAAACACACAATCTAAAATATTTCACCTTCCAGCAACATGTAAATTTCTAGATTTCATAAATCTCTACATTCACGTGGCTCAAGTACCCTCTAATAGCGAACCTGAATACAAAAATATGTGACTGGTGTAACTTTCAATCTGTAGGAAATAATGGCACCTTGTCATTATAATTGCATGGCCTATTTCTAACAATGTTTGGAGATATTGACTAGATGTCCCCATTACTTCAGGCACTAATGCATTATGTATTTTTGGTATCTGTCCATTAAACCCCTTCCACTGTATTCCTAAATATGTAGAACATAAAATTGGAATGGACTTGTGGAGGCTTCACAGACGAATAGAGTATTTTTATGGGATTATTTTACCGAAGGTACAGGATTTAGAAGAGTGGACCCACTCTTATCTGCAACATAAGACACTGTTATGAGATGAACGCTTGTAGCAGGCTTCATAACCCCCCTTTTTTGAGTGAGGGAGGGTTTCACCCATGTCCTCTATGAAGGAAAGGGGATTTTTGGTATCTCACAAAGGTGAGTCAGTGCCGGGAAATGGCTATTTATTTAACATGTCATAAAAATATATATATATAAATAATATTATATTATTTAATCCATTTGGTATGCTGATGTACTCTGTGTGAAGGGCGAATGCCACATTCTATTTCACAGGTTAACTCTGATTAGCTGGCACAGATTCTCAGCAAGCCCTGGGCATCTTAACTGAAGGAAATCAGAGTGAAATAATTAACTCTTTCAACTCAAAACACTTTCAATCTGCCAAAGCCAGGTAACAATGGTATATTCTAGCACAATAACCCAGGCAAAGCTGAAAAGATCAAAATTTTACTTGAAGCTTTGTTAATTAAACACTTCTGTGACTGAGATTTTCTCAGATTTACAGAAAAGTGTAAAAAGAAAGAACAGTCTGGGGAAAAAAAAGAGCTAACAAAAAAAATATAGCGAAAAAAGGATACCTGTCAGAGTTTCAGCAGGAGCATTCTTACATGTTTGGTTCAATCTTAGAAAGTATCCAGCAGGGAAAGATACCTTGTGTAAATGTCGCAGAGCACAGCAGGATCCATTATTATATACAAAGATGACAGGGTGGGTGGGACTGTGTGAATGAATGTATGGTTGATTTATGCGTTTAAAACCACAAAAATTATAAAATAACTGAAATGAACAGCAAGGGGTTTATTTACTAAACCTCAAATTGATAACTGTCTCGGGAATGTTACACTAAAATATTACAATCTGTGCTGGAGATTTTTTTTTCAAACAATTTTGACATTTAATTTAAAGTTGGCTTTCACCTCACCAAACCTAACTGCAAAATCTAGTCAATAATAGCCAGCAGTAACTATCCATTTCTAAATCAGCAATTTCTGTCTAAATTGGACAGTTCCAGTTTTCCAGTTTTCAATTCACTATATTTGAGAATTTACATGCCTCCCAACATTCCAGGTACCGGTGGAACCATCCTATTTTTAAGGTCTTGTTCCGCTGTCTTGAGTTGTCCCCAATAAGCACATTATTAGATGAGTTTGTGTTGTGCATAGGGCACTGGACCGACCACAATGGAGCCGTGCCAGAGAGGCCGTCAGTCAGCCTGGCATTCAATAATGCCAGACTAACATGCCCCTTTTCTGGGTGGTACTACCCCCGTTTCCAGGACGATTCAGAAGGATTTGGGTATTGCCAGTGACTGGCATGCTACCTTTAGACCATCCACCCATGTCCTGATTTCATACCTCCCTATTTTGAAAACGATGTATTTAGTGAATAAACCTTTAACTGTTAAGTAAATAAACTGCATGTGTAAAAAGCAGGTCATACATAAATATAAAATGGGTGCTAGGATAATAGTTGCATATATAATATGACATTATTTATTTATAAAATATATTGCCAGGAAGGATACATTGAGATTTTACAAATTTTCAAGTATTTCATGGGGAACACATACAACTACTATAGTACACACATAACAGGACGCATAACAGATTATGGAGAATAAGGATGTTGGAATACCCCTACACGAATAAAAATAAGTTGTGTATATGTTTGGTAACATTATTGAGGAACTTTCAGTCCCTGTGCTCCTTATAGTGGAAGCTGAACAGACAGCATTTGGATCATGTACACTTACATTAGTGGATAACCTTTTCTTAATTGCATTGATCTAGGGCTACTTCCCTAGATCAATGCAATTAAGAAAAGGTTATCCACTAATCAGCCACAAATTTAAAACCCAATATTGTGTAGGTCCTTCTCATGCTGTCAAAACAGCTCTGATGCATCAAGGCATGGATTCCAGAAGACCTCTAAACATGTCCTGTGGTATTTAGCATCAAGAAATTAACAATAGATCCTTTAAGTCCTACAAGTTGTGAGGTGAGGTCTCCATGGCTGGACTTCTTGTTTCAGCACATCCCATAGATGGTTACTCGGATTGAGATTTGCAGAATATGGAGGTCAAGGTAACACCACACACTCTTTGTCATGTTCCTCAAATCTTTCCTGAACAATGTTTGCAGTGTGGCAGAGTGCATTACCCTACCAAAAGAGGCCACTGCCATCAGGGAACAACATTGCAGTGAAGGGGCATGTCTGGTCTGCAACAACTAGGCAGGGGGATAGTGGCAAAGTAACATCCACATGAACGCCAGGACCCATGATTTCCCAGCAGAACATTGCCCAGAGCATAACACTGCCTCAGCTGGCCTGCTTTCTTCTCATACTGCATCCTGCTGCATCCCTTCCCCAGGTAACTGACAAAAACGCACCAGGCCATCCAACTGATGTAAAAGAAAAGTAGCTCTTCTATGTGATTGGAACAAACTAGCCTCAATAGTGAGTAATTTATCTGACACCGGAAATGGAGCCGACAAACTCCTCCTTTGGTCATAGAAAGTAAAGCGTAGGAAAAATACATAATACAAAGTAGTCCCTACTTTATCTAATGTTTTAAAGAAAACTAGATCAGAAATAAAGAAAATAAGAACAGATTCTGAGAGAGTAAGAGAAGAGGAAACAACAGGTCAAAAGTAAGTTTGGTATGACAGTGACGTTTTAACGTATACAACGTATGCCCTTAATGGAAGCGAATTAGGGATAACAATACATGAAAAGGACTTGGGAATTATTATAGACAACAAACTATGCAACATTGTGCAATGTCAATCAGCAGTGGCCAAGGCCAGTAAGGTATTGTCATGCATGAAAAAGGTCATTCATATTCAGGATGAAAATATTGTTTTGCCTCTTTATAAATCACTGGTTAGACCACATCTTGAATATGCTGTGCAATTTTGGGCACCTGTCCTAAAGAAGGATATTATGGCACTAGAAAAAGTGCAAAGGCAGCTACAAAATTAATAAAAGGAATGGAACATATCAGCTATGAAGAAAATGTAACAAATTTAAACCTCCTCAGATTATAAAAGCGTTGCCTCAGAGGGGATATGATAATATTATACAAATATATCCAGGGCAAATACAAACCACTGTGTGGAAATCTATTCACAAACCAGACTTTACATAGGACACAAGTTCATGCGTTTAGACTGGAAGAAAGAAGATTTCGTCTAAGGCAAAGAAAAGTTTTATTTATTGTAAGAACAATAAGGATATGGAATTCTCTGCCTGAAGACGTGGTTTTATCAGAGTCCTTACAGTTGTTGAAACAGCAACTAGACGCATACTTGCAAAAACAGAATATTCAAGGATATAATTTTTCAATATAGGGTAATAGCTTCTTGATCCAAGGATTAATCTGACTGCCATTCTGGGGTCAAGAAGGAATTATTTTCCTAGTTTGTTGCAAAATTGGAAGTGCTTCAAACTGGGTTCTTTTGCCTTCTTTTGGATTATCAGTAAAAAACAGATGTGAGGAAGGTTGAACTTGATGGACGCAAGTCTCTTTTCAGCTATGTAACTATGTAAATGTAACCATTGGCTTTGGACAAATATTATGGAATATAAATTGTTGTGGTTCAGGGTTGTTCTTTATAGCTACCCCATGACCTCTGAAACAACCATAATTGGCCACACTGCCAAGCTATATTCATTTAAGGGCAGGTTGTATTATAAATAGTTAAAAATGAGGAAAGGAAAGATAATGGGTAGTGTCTAGGTTTAAATAACATAAAAGGGGAGGGAATAACACATAAAATAACAATATGGTCATCCACTAAATCAGAGGGGCTGACAAGGAAATTGCAAATTTTAGGATAAAATAATTGACCTGGATAAAAATGGTTGAGTTTTAAATTTCTTCTGCTTTGTATGTTTTGGCCTAAAATGTTCAATTCTTTTGTCCATTCCTTTTTCAAGTAGGGGGTAGAGGTCAATCACACATAACTACGTAGAGTACATTAGCAAAATGTTGCCCCAGTCATAGCACAACGTGTAGATTTTTAGGTGTTAAGTAAGCAACAGCCATTTAAAGCAGTGATGGCTAACATTACTTTAGCCTGAGTGGACCCAGTCTTTGTCATCATGGGAAGTTACATTACTGAAACAGCCCAGACCCAGTTTTTATTCCTCTTCTCCTTATTTCATCTTCTGTAATCCCTAAAACCTGCTCTTTCCATAATTGACTGTTTCTAAATTTTATCTGACACTTTCTATCAGCTAGCAAGTGGGGAGAGACAAAAATGGGAGCCTCGGGAGATGGAGAAATCAACACATAGGGGAGGAAAGAGATGGAGTGAGCCACAATTCAAGCAAAGAGACTGAAGGGAGGGAAACGATGGAGAAATAAGATGGAAAGTGTCCAATGAGTTGGAAACCCGCAAGTAAGTGAGATGGGGAGAATCATGCAGGAGCTAGAAGGAGATGGAAAGGCACATCTTGTATTTTACCCTAGATATCTCGAAATGTCCATGGTAGTTCAAGGAATACCTACAAAACCTGGCAAGTTAGTTGTATACAAACAATAAGGGTTGATCGCAGGTGAAGTGTGCAGGCACTGAGCTAAGTTTTAGTCCTGGTGGAGATGCTAAGGTAATGAATTGCAGAGCGATCCTTTAGTTTCAAGCTGCATAACAGTATGAGTGATATAAATAGCAAAGAAGTTCATGCTCTAAATGGTACGTTTTGCTAAAGGTATCCCAACTGAGTAGCTATACATTAAAAATGCTTGGTAGCTTGAATCCTGCAAAGAAAACATAGAGAAAACAAAAGTTTAAAGATATATTTTATCTGAGGGTACTCAGCAGTTCTGAGTACACTCACCTCTATAAAATGACCATAAAACAGGACTGAAACTTTCCCATGATACTGGAAGTAGGAGACAACAACAACCCCCCAAACCACTGGTAACAAATAAACAAATACCTTCCATGTGGCAGGAACAGCAATGTAACATTCAGCGTTATAGCATTACATTTCTGATGACCCGCACATCAAGTGTATACCCAAGGGATCCATTCAATCACTCTTTATATAATATGTACGCTGCAAAACACTTCACGTATAAATTAACAATTCCCAAAGCAACAAATCAATTACTATATTATTGTATTTCTGCCTGTCTTATCACAAATGATATAATGGCAGGAGGGAAGAGATTCCCCTTTTTAGATATTCCTAAGTATTATCTTTTATTTTTTCAAATTCAAATCTTTTATTGAGTAGCAAAATAAATATGGCAAACATCAAAGTAGTGGACCGAACGAAGGGTAGTAACATAGGAAGTATTAACGTTTTGCCTAAATGCCATTTATGTTGTGTGTTTCCACACAGTGTGTTTGCCATTGTATGCCCCAAATAGTGACAACAACTTGTGGGGTTAGTTTTAGAACCTTCTTAAGTTTCATTTGTTTGCTGAAAACCCTTGTCTAGCCTCTGTTCCTTTTCACACCTCTCACTTTCATCTTTAAGATTTCTTTAGGGCTGCACTATCCCTATGGAACTCCTTTCCCTTCTCCATTAGACACTCACTCAGCCTCTATTCCTTAAAAGAATCACTGAAAATTCACTTCCTCAAGAAGGCATATCAAAAATTGTTACTAGCGTTCCCATTCCGCACCTCACTAACCCACCTTGCTGCCTCTCCTGCAACAGGTCTACTCCTGTTTCCAATTGTAGTTCCAGTATCTATTCATTCCAGTATTACCATACTCTGTAGGTACATTCAGCAGTAACCAAATTCTACACCAATATTTCATTGAGGGTCCTGCTGCTGACTTTGATCAGGGTGTTGCATTCCCTATTTTGCATAATTTTCTCATTAACTGTCAAGCTCAGTCTGATAGTGTGTAAAAGGTCAGGTAGAACACACATAGAGCTGCATTGTTCTTTTCAGAGTCTTCTCTGGTGAAGTTTCATAGGAAATACTTTTCACCCAGTACATCCAACCTTGACACTTTGTTTCTTGATAAAGTCGACATAGACGAATGGTTGCCTTGTTTTACCTCTGTGTATGCTGTTCTCTGCACCCTTATTTGCATCTTGCTTTTAGTGGTTCACATTGTTTGTAAATGACCTTACTTGTCACAGAAACCATTATCCAAGATTTGGACCCCTCTGCTATGAAAACAAGATATTGAGAGAGAAAGCAATTACAAAATGCATGCATAAATATTCCATAAGGACGCAAAATGCATACACTGGTCTATTTGACATCTAGAAAAGGAAGCACAACGGCTTTTTCAAATGTCATATCTAAAAATGCGATGGCGTCTTTAAATGTCATGAGTCGTTATGGAATGACACCAACACAAGATATTAGTTACTCTATCCAGTCGATGCCTGGGTCAAAGCAAAGAAGCAGATGTGCTTATTCCATAGAGTGCAACTTGTTTGAATAATTTTTAATCGCAGCAGGTTTAATATTGTGTGCAGAGTAAAACATAAAAAAGGTTGTGAAAGGGAAGCAATCCAACAGAGCAAGATGCTTCATTTTTAATTCTATCTGACACCAATAACGCATATCAAATTAATTCTCAGTAACCAATAACCTGTCACTATAATATTATCTAGATGTTTTTCCATGTCCACGTAAGCATAATCTAAACTGAGACAATATTGATTAATGTCCCTAATAGCAGAAAAAAATCAGTATGCCAGTGTATGTTTGTTTATTAGAGACTTCTAGGTAAGTCTTAAAGAAGTGAGACTTGCACGTCAGAGTACTGAGAATTCTAAGCACGGAAAAGGCTTTATAAAGTATTTTCTTGCTTTGTAGACTCATTCTGCATTGAGCCCTTGCAATGCAAATTTGGATTTACTTTTTTGTGCCATGGTTTTTATTTTTTCAGTCATTTTTATTTTTTGCAAAATTCATTGCATATTATGGTCTTTGTGTTTGGCCTTTTTAGGGCAGGAAGATAAGAGTATTTACAAAAAGGAAAACTTCAGATGGTAAGTATTATTTAGTTTGTACAGTTATTAGTTTATTTGGCCCCTTCCTCACTATTATTAGGGTTAGGGAAGGTAGGTATGGTAAATTTATTTTTAAGAGGGTGGTGGATAGGGGATTGTTGACATATAGCCACTCAGGAATGGGGGGAGGCAATGGCAAATTTGAGGGGTGTGGGGGTTTGACAATGGCATGTTTACCCTCCATTACTTATTATACTTAGAGCCCCAACCTAGTGCCCATGGGTGGGGCTTGGGGGAAACTATGTCCTTCTTTGAGTATTATAATTACAGCCCCCACCCACCACAAATGGGTGTGTGCCAGGGTGGGGTCATTAGATACTCCCCCTTAGGTAAGGAAGTAGCCATGTATTTTCTGTAGCCCCCTTATAACAAGCAGCCATGTCAGCAGGTGAGGACAGGGGGACATAAGGATGTCCCCACAATTTCACAAAAGAAAAATTGGGTGGGCAGTCTTATTTACTCTGATGGGATTTTTTATGTATTTATTTTATTGCCAAGGGTTTTTAAACAATTTGCCTGCTGGCTGCTAGAGCTGTTAGTAGACAAATAGTACTTGAAATGATCATGAACTTGCAAAAAGCAATTGAATAGTTATTTGCGAATGTGCCTCCTGCTGGCTGCAATCGGTTCAGATTTTGTCTAAAAATCGATGCTTTATGAATCTTCTGAATCCTATTCAATTCACTTGTTGCAGAGGAATTCAAAACAAATGTGGCTTTAGTTAATATGAGAATTGCCACTGCGGTCAAATTAATTGTTTTTAACGACAGACCCTGATAATCTCAACTGGAGCTTTTACAATTTTTTCAAAGTTGAAGAGCTGGAAAAGTAAACAGGCTTATTCACAAAAGTGTGAATTGTTGAGAGTTCACTTGAATTCAGAACTTATCAATCTTTCGGCAAAAATAACTGAAATTAAATCACGTTGGACTTTGTCTCTTTTGAAGTCTATCGTCACCTCATCAAAACTGCCATTTTAATAATTAAACCTGTAATTTATGAAAAATTGAAGAACTGATATACACATAGATGTCCATGGGCAGAAGTTCTGTAAACACCTGGCTCTTTATTTAAACATTTTTGTTTAGAAAAAGAAACACATTAACTAAAGAGGAAGAATAAAAAAAAGACAGATTCTTGCTGTTTTTGGCATCCTTAGATCAATACAAGGTCAGACACAACAGTCTGTTTTCTTGAACTGATATCCACACAGCGGTTGATATGGTCTATGCATCATATAGTGGAGCTGTGGCAAGACTAAGATTTATCCCCCCAACTGCAAAATAATTTTATAGCGGGAACCTATTGTGAAGAATAAATCAATTGTCAGTTTTACCTGCATGCCGCTAAAATCACCTTCCAACATCGTAAAACACATACAAATCACCGCTCTCCAGCATGGTTCTGACTACACAGGCTGTCTGCAGCCCTCAGTAACATGCCCGGGGTATATAAAAAAATAAAGAATAATAATTATTGCTTTTTAACAGCAACCCAAAAGAAATAGTCATACTTAGAGAAGAGACGGAGTGTTACCGAGTGATGATATAAGGTTAAGGTTCTTGCTTGTAAATATGAAATAACCAGACAACTGTAACAAGGCTATATGAGGTTTTGTTTCAATCACCCTGACAAAACAGACTGTGGAAAAACCTGCTCTGCTTACTTATTATTTCCCTGATTACTTAATTTACGCTTTATGAAGAAAACTATGTTGAATTTAAGAGAAATATATTTGTGATTAGATTTCAATACATTGCGGTATGGGTGATCTACAGGGACATAGTCTTGCCCATCTAATCACCAATGGGCAAGACAGGAATATCTGACATTTATAGCAGGTCTCAAAATAGGGTCTTCATACCATATTAAAACATGGTCACGAGTAATCATATTTTATTATGAACGTTAACTTTCCGAATTGTAGTGTTTAAAGTAGACTCTTCCTCTGGTTAACATCAAAGCCTGAGTTGTCTTCTCCAAACAAATTTCACCTACTCCTTTTAATCCTTCTGTCCTTCCTTGTTATTCTATTTGTATTCCTTTGTTTCTTTGCTCTCCTCTTTTCACTCTCTCTTTTCCATATTTGCCAAATTATTATGAAGTCATTTAATGTATCTTTGCATTCAGTGTACAGTTTCACTTTACTTGGCGTGGGGCTTCCATTCTCAAGTGCAGTGTCAACCTATTGGCAACGATATTTTTGTCTTTTCAATGGACAATTGTGGCACTGTGTACTGTCGATTTCATTAAATAAATTATCGGAAAAAATTTACCTTTCATGGTCCCAGTTTTTATAAAAAAATGACTGATGTTGATAAATAAAATTTGTAATGCTTATCATTTTTAAGCTACCTAATCAAACTGCCAAAGTTTTTTTCTACAGCATTTAAAATGGCCAATATTAAATAACTAGCTGTGTATGTATGGACTAGCCTAGGCATTATAAATACCCAAAAGAATGTTCCTAACATTATGTTATTTCTATAAGTGTTATATTATATTCAGTTTGTAGAACAATACCTCCTTGCTTTAGAGATAGTGAAGAACCTTCAGACAGTTTGTCATTGCCTGCCAAATAACAGAGGAGCTGTCATCATCTCTGTTATGATATTTTCTAGAAGAAAAGAAAAAGCTGCATGTACATGGTATAAAAATTAAAGCTGAAACTTTGAAAGGTTTTAATATATCCAGTGGTGTACTAAGGGGTGGGGGATTCACCCCAGATGCCACCAGCTGAAATTATCAGCTGAACTGGCCGCACGGAAGGAAAGTGGGGGCGGCACTTAGAAAAGTTGGGAGCGGGGCCAAACCGGGAGCAGGGGCGGGGCTTAACACAGCCCTTACCAGCTCCTGTTACTGTTGCACATGGAGGTGCAGCAAGAAGGAATCCCTGCTTCTCCAACTAACAGGCTCCAATGAAGAACTTCAGTGAATCCACCCCT
This sequence comes from Pelobates fuscus, assembly GCF_036172605.1. NCBI lineage: Eukaryota > Metazoa > Chordata > Amphibia > Anura > Pelobatidae > Pelobates > Pelobates fuscus. The sequence goes on along the minus strand of NC_086321.1, from coordinate 146,695,910 downwards.
CCTCCAGCCCACTGTCTGTAAGTAAGAGTGTGTGTGTGTGTGTGTCTGTCTGCCTGCAACTGTGTGTGTGTCTGTGTGTATATGACTGCTTGTGGCTGTGTGTGTGTGTGAGAGAGAGAGACTGGCTGCCTGCCTGTAACGGTGTGTGTGTGAGAGACTGGCTGCCTGCCTGTAACAGTGTGTGTACTGTCTGCCTGTAACTGTGTGTGTGTGAGACTGTCTGCCTGCCTGTAACTGTGTGTGTGTGTGTGTGTGTGTACTGTCTGTCTGTAACTGTGTGTATGAGACTGTCTGCCTGCCTGTAACTGTGTGTGTGTGACTATCTGCCTGTAACCATGAATCCAGGGCCCATGAAACCCAAAGGCAGAGAAACAATATGGGGTAGCCCGCTGGAGTGCCTTCAGGAAGGACCCATAACTGGCACAAAGGAAACTATTCAGTCTAGTGTTCCATGTATGGTTGCCAGGAGCCTTTTTTTAGAGAATTACAGTGGGTAGGAGGGTCCAGCTGCTGCAAAAAAAGATCCACAGCTTCAGGCATCTGTAAATGGTGAGTAATGCCCTCATGCTCCACTAGCAGGGCTCTATGGGTTCCTCAACGGTAGCAGACTCTTGTTGCTTGTAGGTGGTGGGTAACAGCTTTGAAGGTTTGTCTCCCGCAAAGTGTGGAACGACATAAGTCCAGCAGGAAAGTTAGGCTAGATGACTCATTGTCATACAGAGTTTCCCCCTTCACCACAGTCAGAAGTTTGTATTTATTCGTGATGGTGCCAAAGGTAACAATGACATCACATGGAATTTAGCAATGGAATACATTATATCTATAGTATTGTTATGGGGAAGTAGAGTGAGAATCAAATGCCTTATATATTGAGGAAGTTCCACAGCAGTGATCTTCTCCCAATCTTGAGATTTCTGAGTTTAGCATTGTCCTCCACAGTATTCATATGGAGCAAGATGTATAAAATACAATAGAGAAAAGGAAAGATATCAATAAGAGATGCTCAAATCACCAAGTGTGAGTCACTCCAAATCACACAGAAAATATATGGTTTCAGAGAAACTGCTATGTTTCACCGAGGGTTAATCCAACCTCTAGTGGATGTCTCACTGACAGCCGCTAGAGGAGCTTCCGCTATTCTAAAACACTGAACGTCCATAAGAAAGCATTGAGTAATGCTTTCCTATGGGCGGTTTGAATGCGTGCGTGGCAAGAGCATTCGGAGCTGAGAGGCGGAGGGATCCCCAGCGCCAAGGGAGTCCGGCGCAAGAGAAAGGTAAGTGCTGAAGACACACACACACACACTCTCATGAACAGATGCATACACACCAGCTAACAGACACACACATTTACTGACAGACACACTCAGCGACAGACATACATACACACTCACTTACAAAACATACACTCTCACTGACAAACACACACTCACTAACAGACATCAAACAGACTCACTAATACACACACAAACACACTCAGCAAGAGACACACAGTAACACACTCACTGACACACTAGCAGACACACACACTGACACTCACTAGCAGACACATTCACTGACACTCACTAGCAGACACACTCACTGACACTCACTAGCAGACACACACACTGACACTCACTAGCAGACACACACACTGACACTCACTAGCAGACACACACACTGACACTCACTAGCAGACACACACACTAACACATGTTTTTTTTTAATTTAATCCCCCAGCCTCCTTACCTTTTGGAGTGCTGAAGGGATTCCCTGGGGTCCAGTGGTGCTGCTGGGCTCCTGGGCGGGCGGGCAGGCAGGCTGGCAGGCGGGCGGGCACGCGCGAGGGAGCACTCTCCCATGTGTGCTTCCTCTTCAGCTCCCTCGCACACCGCGTAGGGATGCCGGCGCCGGTAGATGACGTCATCTTTCGGCTCCGGTATCAGTATGCGGCGCGCGAGGGAGCTGAAGAGGAAGCACACATGGGAGAGTGCTCCCTCGCGCGCCCGCAGAACCGGGCGCTCGGCCACACTACAATAGGTCGTCAGTTGGAGGGGAGCGCAGTGCGCTTCCCTCCTTCCGGTCAGCCTGATTTTGCGCCCCCAGGGCCGGTGCGCCCTAAGGCGGCCGCCTGGTCCGCCTTATGGTAGCGCCGGCCCTGAGAAGGGGAGAAAAAAGGGAAGAGAGATATACAAATGAATAAAATAGATCATAAATAAATAATAACCATAAAAGAAAATGCATGTAATTATATCCACTTGGATTTATGGGCATGTCTATAAAATGTTAAAAAAAAAAAAAAAAATATATATATATATATATATATATACATATATATATATATATATATATATATTAAAATATATAATATGAAAGATATATTTGAGACATTTTTATCATAAAAAGGAAGTAATTTCAAAATCTACATTGAGACCTTCAGGGGTTAAGGTATTGAGGTTAAACATCCACCTCATTTCTGCTCTGCTTAAAATATTATCTTTACACCCCCCTCTCCAATGTACTTTGATTTTTTCTATACCTATAAACTGAAGGCCTTCTGGATTACCATTATGATGCTCTAAAAAGTGTTTTGAGACGCTGTGGTTAATACATTTTTTCTTTACATTATTAATATGTTCTCCTATTTTTACTTTCAATTTTCTTATTGTTTTCCCCACATATTGATAACCACATGGGCAAGTTAAAAGGTATATTACATTAGTCGTATTGCACGTTATTAATGAATTTATTTGATATTCATCTTCTAGATTTTTATTTGAGAAGAAAGTCTTTACACTTCTACTCGTAGTTTTTTTTAAACGGCATCCAGTGCAATCGCCACAGTAATAAAAACCTACTTGACCTCCTAAAAAATTATTATTATTCTCCTTCTTTTCTTTATCTAAAACTATTTGTTAAGATCTGTCTGAAGTTTCTATTTCCTTAAGACATGTTGTTTAGATTATCTTAAGAAATGGATGTCTTTTTATTATGTTTTCAATGGACATGCGTATTAAAAGACATTTGGATAAAATTCCTTTGATTCGTCCGAGACCGGAAGTTCACTGAATCACATGGGTGACATGACCGCTGACCCGGAAGTGCCCTGTGACACACAACGTGACCGGAAGCCGGAAACCAGATGATCGGGAGTAACAGCTGGAAACCGGAAGTGAACCGGAGAAGAAATTACAGCGCGCCTTTTTCGAGGATATTTAAATGTAAAGTTTGTTTGAAATGTAGCCCTTTGATAAAGACCATAATCAGTTGAAACGCGTTAGTGCATTTTGGGAGATTCCATTTTTATGCTAGTTATATGCGAATAACGTTTTTTTTGTTCCTGTATCTTCCTATTTGATTTTTATTCATACTACATAAGGAAATTTCTACAGTGAACAATCTGATTTGCTTCATAGCATTTGATCTCCAGGAATACTTTACAAGGCGCTTATAGTCTGAGCCACTTCAAACGGCTCAGCACCACGTGAGTGGGCAATTTTATACCTATATTTATTTGTATTATTATATATGTAGCAAGATGGCCTGGTGCTGATTTTGCATAGTGGTTAGAGATGTATCATGCTGGGCATGCTTTAGCCGCAAGTCCAATGCGTCCTCCTCTGTGGGCTTAATTAGGGTAAGAATTAGGGTAAGTAGTGGATGCATGGAATAGGCTTCCAGCTGAAGTGGTAGAGGTTAACACAGTAAAGGAGTTTAAGCATGCGTGGGATAGGCATAAGGCTATCCTAACTATAAGATAAGGCCAGGGACTAATGAAAGTATTTAGAAAACTGGGCAGACTAGATGGGCCGAATGGTTCTTATCTGCCGTCACATTCTATGTTTCTATGTTTCTATGAATTTCCTCCCCTAGGATCTGCCGCAAACAGCAGCTTGATGTTGCAGAAGAGGTCTCTGATGTTCCCCTTAGTAGCTGGAGGGCTTCTAGCTGTATCCACTAAACTCGAGAAGGTATCTTGAGGTGTAGGCAGGAACTCGCCAGTGCATCTAAATGTGGACATCTTAGGCCTACTTGAGAAAGCAGTTCACCGATATCTTGAGTGCCTCCATTAACAGATGACTTTAGCTTCTTATTTCTCTTGCCCATAGTAGTCACTATGTTGCTGTGAATGTTGGCTGATAGAATAGTGCTAAAATTCACCACCCCCTTCCCAAATTCCCTACTTTTAAGTACAGCTCCTGCCCATGGTTTCCTGCATTCTTCATATTATGTGGGAGTTTCTACCTTCTTATGCTTTCCTACGAGGAAATTCAACACTGGACGTCCTCATGCCCAGTGCCGTTTCACAGAGTCAAAATCCACCACTACAGCCCTTTTACTCCACTACAGTCCAAATCCAACACTACTGCCCATATTCCCACTATTGCCTATGTGAGAGTACACATAAAGCCAATATGCTAAAAGAGCATTTTGGCCATTTGTGATCCCCAGGCTAAATCAGGAACAAATGTATCTTTCACTAAATGAATCTGAAACAAAGTGCACTTTAAAACAGCTGGCGTTTGTTCGATCAACCAATAAACTCTTGTTTGTATTCTTTTTCAACAAAGTATATATAATTATTTATTTATAAAATATTTTACCAGGAAAGATACATTGAGATTTCTCTCGTTTTCAAGTATGTCCTGGGTCCACAAAACACAAAATTGTGGTTAGTCAATATAAACATATTTATGTATTAAGTATGCGTAAATTACGATGCCCCAGGTAGCATGAGCGAATACCAACAAGCAAGAGAACCAGGATGTAACAGTGGTTGTATTGTAGTGGTAGGTATACTTCGGGCTGCCAGCTATTCATGTATACTGTCATGGGAGAATAGCATTTAAAAGAAAAAACAGGCTCATGACATATTTAGCCTTCATCAAAGGCTGCAACAAACGGGATGTGACTAAAAACGAGCAAGCCATTCATGGCTATTATCGTATGTCCCATCAGTTCCACCCCAGATCCAGCCATCTCTTGCCTATGGATAAGGGCCAAGATATCTCATGGGAGGTGATAGAGTACAGGAAGAGGGAGAGGGGGGGGGGAGAGAGAGAGAGAGAAAGGAGAGAGAGAGAGAGAAAAAAAAAAGGAGGGGGAGAGGGGATAGATCAATACCAGTAGCCGCCGGCCCCCGTGTCCGCCCCGAACCACGGTCCCGTTCAGTTCATCGCTACTTGTCCAAACTTCAAGTCGGCTTGTTCAGCCCCAAGAAGGCAAAGCCATCGCTCCTGCACATCGAACCAACGAAGCCATGAGGTCCACTGTTCTTGATGTTTGCAAAATCTTCACTGCATGCTTAAAGTAATATATTGTGGTATGATTATTTTTATTTTTATGTGCATTAAAATTCACATCAGTAGAAAATCTTCTTTGTCTTCTGTGTGTTACTTTGTTATGCTGGTTAATTAGCCATAGCTCACAATATGAGTGTACAAGTGTACAGACAGTTTAGGTTATTAATAGTTACAATACTGGATTTGTGGGCAAATTCGGTGACTCTGTGCCCTTTTTCCTATACTGTATATAATTTCTGGTGGATTTGGGAGTTGCATAATTAGGTGGCAAGGGGACGTACTACAATATAAATGTGCATTTAATAATAATAATTATACTACTACTTGCAATGTTTAATGTGCCCTGTTTTATTAATATTGCTCCAGTTTATATAAAAGACCAGATACTGTGCAGCAATGTATTTGAGTGGTAACATGTTTTGTTAAGCACTTTATAAGGCTGCACATGTAGCATCATTTACAAACTTGTTTGAGTTTATCTATTAAGCCACATGTATGGCTTTATTACAGTGGCATTCATTTGTTTATGCTGTTAAATATTCTGACTTGATTTCTGAAAAGGTGCAAGGTTTTTTGTAGTGTTTAGGGAGCATCAACCCTGTCAAGAATTCCTTCTATTTAAGAATTCCTACTCAGGTGCTGAGGGAACAATTACTTTTCATGTTAAGACAGCACATGCTTACAACAGCCTATATGTAACTGGGCATTGTGTATAAATGTGCATAAGATGTGAATTAAATACAACTAGACATCTATATTTGTCCTTGCTCTGTGCAAATATTAACCCACCATAAGACACAAGGAGCACTACTTCATTTAGACTAGAGTTTTTTTGAGTTCTCATTTTAATCCTGGTATGATAAAACCCATTGCGTATCTATTTGTTAGCTGTTGTTTCTCTCGGGGCCTGAGGAACACAGGAGCAGGAAGGCTCACATTGTTGTGCTATGTTATTATTAACCTAAATGACCTACAGTGACACAGATTCCCATAGTAAAGCCAGTTTATAAAACAAATTTATATCTACAAACAATCTGCAAGTTTATAAAACAATTAAGAAACACCTCCCTGGCAGTCAATCAGAAAGCCAGAGATGTTTTCTTCCTCCTTCCGTTAGCTCCACTGAGCTACCTTCTCCAACGAGTCCAGGGCTGCATTGTACCTAGTCCTCCTTATGAGGAAACACAAAGAACAGGGAGATGGGGTGAGACACAGGTGTGAGAAGAAGAAATGGAGAGACATATTAGCAAAGGCGAAAAACAGGAACTGTGGTAAATAGAAGAAGTTCAGGTTGGATAAGACGGAAAAAGAACCATTGGCTCAGGATAATTGTGAGGTATGGTTTGTAATCAAGAGAATAAGGCTGGGGTATGGGCCGACAGACTGAGAAGAGATGTTAGGCTGAACTGGTGGAAGAAATTGGGGTAAGAAGATTTACTAGATAGAACAATGAAAATTTGACTGGGCCCATGATATTTGTAGGCAGGCTTGAGTAAAAAAATAAATAAAAAAATGCTGTGGGGAAAAAAAGTTTGATTTGCTTGACCTTGTATAGTGTTGTTGGATGTGCTCTGTTGAGTTCTACGAAATGTTGATATTTTGAATAATAGCACTTCCCAGATTTAAAATTTGGAACATGCATTTGTTACATGAGATTAATACAAATGTTCTGGGCTTTTAGTCTACACATCCAGAAGGTCAACACTTAAAGGATGAAATAGAAGTTCAGAAAGCACAGAAGTCAAAGCACAATTTAAACAGCTCTGCTATTTGTGAGTTAAAGACAAGTGTAGTTACGCTTTTATTGAACGCTATTCATCTAGAAGATAGTGGCTAAATGGTTTTTAAGAAAAGTGCATGCAAAATATAAATTGTAATTAAAATGTTATGGATTATCACTTTTTTATGCAAATTTCATTGAAGTAATTTCTCTGGGATATTTGCTGTTATTGAATTTTGTGTAATATGACTGATGGATTGCTCTCCTCTTGGCCTGTCTCCCGCCCCACTTCATAGATTTGCTTCACGATAAATCAGAGATATGATGAGAAATGAGATGTCTTGCTTGTGATAGAATGGGAAAAGAACATAGAGGCTCAGTATTCTGATCAAGACCTATAGTTCCTATAATCGAAACACAGCATTGTGACGCCTGTAAAAATCATTAGATAAGTGCTGTAGCCTGTTAATGGAGGAAAATGAATCAGATGTAATTTTATTTACTTTACAAAGACGCCTAGCCACGCTAAATGCAAGTACAATGGTGAGATGAGTGTTAGACTAGCTTATGGCTCCACATATATCAGAGTCTTGATAATTCATAGCAATAAAGAAGCAGATCTTGGCACGCAGTGTTTTGCTAACCAGAAGTAGCAGGGTTCAAAACTATGTTGCATTATTTTTGGAGCTGTGTAAATCAACTCCTACATGCAGAGCTATGTACAATTCCAGCATGATACAGTTGGCAATTAAGCAGTTCATTGTAACTTTGAAGGGATACTCCAGACCACTAAAGAGCTTTAGCTTACAGATTGCTGTTTTTAGTTATACCCGCAATGAAAAATGCATTGTTTCATTTTGGGGTATATCTACTAAACAGTGATTTAATTAAAATGGGGGTTTGGGGTGGGAAGTGGAGTGTCCCTTTAAGTTCTACCTGTATACTGAGATCCTGTATGTATATGTGGGTGTTGTGTGTCTGAGTTGGTTACCATACATGTGGTGTAGGTGACCAATTGATGTTGTGCAAGTGTACTTGTGGTTGGAGGGAGCCATGGTGTTTCTTGATAGGTGCACTGTGTCATGTTTGCCCACTGAGGTGACTGATGAATGATTTGGATGCATTTCTTGTGATATGGGAGCCATGCTGATGACTGAATAATGTGGGTATCATCACTCATCGCTTATTTTTTCAATCATAATTCCTCATCACAGAAACAAAATGTACATTAACCATAATTTCAGTCTACACTCCCTAATTAGATCCATTAGTCTGCATATTGTACCTCAGCATCTCAATGTTCATCTTATGTTCAACTTTGTCTGTTGTACATAGCTGGTTTTGTGTGTTACAGGTGAGCAATCTAAAGTCAAGCCTATGGGGGAAACCTATTAATTTGTCCTGTTCAGAAAAGTGGGGAAAATTTCTAAATGTAAGGTTGACAACACTGAAAAAAATGAATCAATAAGAACCTTTATCTGGAAATCCACACAAGGTCACACATTTAGGCTGGAAGAAAGGAGATTTCATCTAAGGCAAAGAAAAGGTTTTTTTTTTACAGTAAGAGCAATAAGGATATGGAATTCTCTGCCCGAAGAGGTGGTTTTGTCAGAGTCTATACAGATGTTTAAACTGCAATTGGATAAATACTTGCAAAAACATTTCTAATTAGTGGGGTAATAGCTGCTTGATCCAAGGAGACATCTGACTGCTATTTTCGGGTCAAGAAGGAATTTTTCCTAGTTTGTTGCAAAATTGGAAGCGCTTCAGACTAGGTTTTTTGCCTTCTTTTGGATCAACAGCAAAAACATATGTGAGGAAGGCTCAACGTGATGGACGCAAGTATCTTTTCAGCTATGTAACTATGTAACTATGTAATCGTCTATTGGTGATGACGCCACTACTGCAAATTTGCACTGTGTTTCAAAACATAACACATAATAATGGATAATTCTGCCCCAAAGTAAAGGCACTTGGTGTATATGTTCAGAACTGTTCAGTACCCCTGGAATCACAGCATGTTACTCAATCAATGTTACCTCTGTTTTTCAGCTATGCTAACTTGGTTCTGTGCCATCAAACACAAGGTTCTAAAATCAGAACATAGAATGTTGAGAAAGCATTATATTAGCTCAGATCATCAAGGTTAATGATCTCAGTCAAGGGGTCGGGGCAAGCCACAGCAAGACCGGCATGGCAATGGAGAATAGGTAAAGGTTTAAACACCTATTCCAGGCATAGGCAACCTTCGGCACTCCAGATGTTTTGGACTACACCTCCCATGATGCTTTGCCAGCATTACAGGTGTAAGAGTATTATGGGGGATGTAGTCCAAAACATCTGGGGTGCCGAAGGTTGCCTATCCCTGATATTCATTACATTCTAATGGGGGCCAGGAGCCTAAACTGCTACCCCAGCACTATAGTGTTAGGAATACATGTTTGTATTCCTAACATTATAGTGTTTAGCTTTTTAAACTAATACAGTCCATTACATATGGGCTAGCCATTACACATAATAGCCAATACTTGCAAGAATAAAAAACAACACTTTAAAATACTGATTTTTTTTTTACAAATAAAACAAAAGCAAAATATGTGAATGGTATCTCTTTAAATCAGGAATGAAGGTAGCAGTTAAGTGCCAATCGTAGAAAACAGTGTAAACCATTAGCAGAACAGTAAAAAACGAAATATAATTCTACATTGGGGCTGAGTACTAGAGGTATAATAAAAATAAAAAGCTCTATCCTTATTTTAACATGGCAGATGATGATCCAAAAGCTCTTCCTGAACATCTGCATTGGTGAGACTGGCAACAGACTGACATGGGCAGCCACCATGCTGGAGCAGCTAACCAATCACACACGTATCAGGAGGAATAAAAGTATTATTGGACATCGATGTGGTCTTGGGCTTGCCTGGTTTCAGCACTGTAGATAAGAAGCGCAAAACTGTCTCCAATGAAGCAAAGTGCAGGAATGGTAAAGAGGATACTATGCATTGGTTTCAACAAAAGTACAATGGAATTATGCTTCCAAAAAGCCAACTTCTTCGGTTTTCAAACCCCAATAAAATGTTCTGTCAAAAATAAAAACTTAAAAAAACATGTAAAAAAATTGGGTAAAAAAGCTATGCATTGGTTTCAACAAAAGTAAATTACTACTAAACATTACTATGAGGTGGAGTACTACCTATTGACTACTTATTAGTCTGACATTGAATTAGCTAGTTTGCACATAATAGATGGAATTCTTATCTGGACATTCCAAAAATGTAAAAATAAATAAAAAAAAACCTTTAGAATGATAATACAAGGTAATCACAGAATCAATAGTCTACTGTGGCACAGAGGCACCTTAACATCAGTGAGGGCATTATCTCATCCAAGTCTGAAAACCATGAAAAATAAATTTATCTAGACAACTCCTATATTACTGATAGCTAACAATAACTGGTCAAATGGCAGATCCGCAGCTGTTGTAGAACTACAACTCCTGTCTTGATTTCCCAGCTGTAAGGCTCGCAAAGCATCATGGGAGTTGTAGGTCTAGCTGGGGATCTACTTCTTGGCCACTGTCAGTTCTATAACTTGGGATTGCTGACCACTGCTGGTTTGTTTGCTGCCTTCTAATATGCATATACATTTCTAGATTGTTGCGGATATCAAGGACGATTTTGTCATACAATACGCAACGTGACCATTAGTCCATCACTAATAATTGGGAAAATACAATGAGGCCAGGAGCTACATTTATTAGCATTATTTTCTTTTTATAAAGCTCTAATATTTTCCATAGTGCTGAGCATCTTTAATTATATACACTAAAAAGTAAAATTAACATATATATATTTTTTTTTAGCCATAGGTTGGTATGGTAACATTAAGAAAGGTCTAAGAGTAATATAAGCTTTTAAATAATAAGTTTGGGGTCGAGTGCAGCATTTGTCCAGCTATAGCCAGGAACACTAAGTATCTTGCAACACAATAGGGTCATATCTTTAACCAGTAAGCCCCCTCAAACATGCTGTGTTCACCCTCCTACTGTTTGTCCTGTACATGAAAACCGACCGTCACTTCTAATTAAAAAGAACACCAGCACCGCACACTGTGAGAGAATCAGAATGCAGAGAGGCTTGTCAGAGCCACAGACCTCTATGAATGTTTAATGAAACGATTCTTTATTCATACAAAACGTTTTTACACATAAAAAAATAAAAAATAAAACCCTACTATCACATTTGAGCACAGAAATGATTAAAAAAAAAAAAAAACAATAACCCCTTAATGATCTGCACACAAAAGAAATGTCAACCCGAAAGATAATTGATGAAAACTAGAATAGTCTTCTTTTGTACAGACCTTTCATTAGAGACAATCTCAGATTTAAAACACCCTGGTTACTTAATTGGGAGAGGATGCATCATTGAAATCTAACCTCATTCCATAATTACATATGCTAGCACTGAGCAACGTTACCAAATGTTGCTTGAAAGTAACTACATCTGATTTATTAATTTTTTTTGCCTTGCAGAAATAGGTTGGGGTGATGCAGAAGGAAAAGTACATAATATCATATTCAGAGTAAAAGCTTCCATAGGAGTTAGTTTTACATATAGTGAAACAGCCACGAAACGAATGATGTACATATAATCAGAAACTTTATAGAACACTTCTTAAAAATACATGCTCCTCAACAGAATTTTACATAATGCAGCCCAACAGTATGTATATTTTAGATATTTTAGCTCCTCTTTTAAAGACAAAACAAATATATGTTGTGTTAGTGGTGGGTTTTTTTTGTGTGTGCAATTTGCATTTTCAATAAAGTGCAAAAATATGCCGGTCAGTAGTGTCTATCTTGCTTTTATGGCAAAAATGATTATTTGAAGGGGGAAAAACCCTGTGATTGTTCTATGTAAGCTGGTATGAACAAAACACGCATGCCTGTAAATGATAATGTGTTTTGCAGCATTATATGTAAAAATAAATTGTAAAAACACAGATATGAATATGTGACAGTGTGCTAGCCTGTCTCACCACTGATAATCTAATCTAACAGAACACTGTACAATAATGTGTATATATGGCAGTAGGATCCCAGTGGTATCCAGGGCTGCATGAGATCTCCCTGTATTGCATGATTAAAAGAACATTCAAACACCCACACATTTTAGGTGCAACATGTATGTTACAGCAAGTAATGGTGAGTGGGGGGTTTATTTTATTCAATAAGCAAACCCTGTTGTACCACTTCACCAACCCGCCACATGTATCCGGTTACACGAAACATAATAAAATATATAGTTGTTTAAATATAATACGTTTGTGGTTGATGGGATTCACAATTCAGCTGCCATCTTTCTGATTAAAGCAGTACAGTCGTTAGAGAGTTATTCATGAAAACCCAGCTTCTATTATCCTTTTGAAATGGTGTAATTGCTGTTTTATTATGAATGAAGGTAACTGCAGGTTGTCCAGCTTTTACTAGAAAGGTGGGGATTGAACTAAAACTGCTCTAAAACATATTGACATTTTTACATGTCCCTGCCAATTCACTGCTCTGATACATTTTCATTAGCAAGAGAGGAATGGTTAGTGACCCCTGATCTAAATGATTAAAACATTGATAATATACAAGGATTCAACTTGCCTTAAACTGTTACATTCATGCGTCTCTCACATAATTCCATCCCATGGATTAGAATGCTCTCCAGGGGATAGGGTAACATAACACTATATGACAGCCAAAAGCAGACTGTTTTTAGAAAGAGTGACTGTAAATGTGACAAGGGGCAGTGCATCATTGAATATTTATTGGTGACTTCATGACCTAGTGCTATTTATTTTAGTGAGTTAGTCATTTATAATAATAACAACATATACTAAAAAATACATAAATAAAATAGTGCTCAAGAAGAGATTGTAGCCGTATTAGTCCAGTGATGTAGATATAAAAAAAAAGGATAAAATTGTATCTGTTTTTTAAAATCTACATCACTGCATAAATAAAATATTAGTTATAAACATTACATTATTTAATATGTGATCATATTTAATGCTGGTCGAACAATTGTTAGGGTGCTGAGCTAAGCAACAAGACCTAGTCAAAAAACTACTTAGAAAATGTGCCCCATTTCTATTTAAAAGAATGTCCCAGTTAATGAATACCTGCCTGGATAATCCATATCCTAAAATTCCACCTCAGCAGCCTTATCCCCACCTCTACGCAAACCTTGCCAACTATGAGAACCATGTTGTCTGTCAATGACAAAACTGCTGGAAACAAGAAAATGCTGCACTGCTAGGTACAGAAAATCAGCTGCCTGATATAATATTAAATTACAAAAAAAAATCAGCCCCTAAAGTCTACTCCCCCACCCTAAGCAACACATCTTATTTTAGTGTTAGTTAACAAATCACCACATTGAAACTATCAAATAGAAACATTTAGATTAATATAACCAAACTTTGACTGTAACTGAATTGAAGAATGCTTCCAAATCAGCACTTTAAACTTATATTTTGACATTTGTGTCTTCAATACACTACAATGCTCTGTTTAGTAAAAACAATCCCAGGCAAACATGTTTACTATTAGGAAGAGACTGTGACAGTCTAGTAGGGGTATAACATGAATGAGAGACACAGATAGGCAGAAACAATGTTAGGCAAAGGGCTCCGTAAAAGTGAAGTATAAACAGGTGAAGACTTGAGCTGTGCTGGGTATTTGTAGGCTTGGTCCATGACATCATAAAGACAGCATGACATCACTGATGTTGTGTGGCTAATAGAATACCAAAGATGTCATCCAGTCATAGCCAGTTGATATATAAAGTGCTAAAGAGATAAGGTTTTAAAGCAATGAGAAGTGTCACATAGACTAAACCTTCACTTTTATATTAAACAATCACATTTTAAGCAAATGTATTCAGGAGAAGGGATTTTATTACAACGGATTGTGAATAGCAATATTAAAGCTACAATTGCACTTAACATTTTAGGCAGGGCAGTTGAGTAACTGAAGTTGAGAGGGCCCTGGTGCAAGTATTTTTTTGGGCCCCCTCTATAACAAAGATGGAAAAAAGGTAGATCTCCATCTGTCGTACAACTCCCACAATTATTTGCCAGCTAGGTAGCTACCATTTGACCATGCATGCGGGGTTCTATTTAGCACTGAACAGTGTGTCACTTGTCCAAAAATCCCATGTTTGGAGCATGTAACAGTTTATCTTCCTATCACTCGGAATCCTGCGTGTATGTGTATGTGCTTTGTAAAAGTGAGGCACAATCTGGCTGAGAGCTCAACTGCTTGGTCTGTGACATCATAAAGACAGAATGACATCACTGACGATATGTGTGACAAATAGAACACCACTAATGTCATACAGACACAGAGAGTTAACATATAAGCTGTTAATGAGATAATGTTTTTAGAGCAAAATGATGCTTTGCAAAGAATAAACATTTATTTTTATACTGAGCAATCGAAATTAGGCAAATGAATCCATGAAAATGTATTGCACTATCCATGTTAGTGTTTATTTACAAAACAGCACATCTTAGTGAAATCTGAATGGCAACATTTAGACTAAAATGTCCAGGCTTTGACTCAAGGTAAATTGGGGAGTGTTATGAAATCAGCACTTACTTACATTTTGGAATATGGGTCTTCAATATATTGTAAAGCTATGTTTAATGGAAAATAAAAATAGAGATTGGCAGAGTTACAGTTTGGAAGAGACTGACAGTCTAGCAGGGGCCAAAGTTGAGTGGGAAAAAAATCACAATTGAAAAACGTTTAATCTGGTTAATCAGAAGTGTAATTCTAAACATTAGTATCCAGGAGAGCTTGACCTAGCTGGGGAACTCTTGATGATCACACCATTGCCCTTCTTTTGCGAACTGCACGCCAAATTGTAGAAAGTCTTGATAGAGCTTTAGGCCTGGAAGCCTGCAGGTCGCAGGGAGCACCCGGTAGTATTTGCAGACTAGAGCATGTACTTACTTCCCGGCACAGGGATCAAGCCTTCATGGAGATGGATCACAAAACGAGGCATAAAACTGGCACACCATGGCAAACCGCTTTAGAGGCATACAATTGGCACACTATACGCTTTAGATGCATACAATTGGCACACCGTGTTAATCAGCTTTACAGGCATACAATTGGCACACCATAGCAATCAGCTTTACAGGCATACAATTGGAACATTATGTCAGCTTTAGATGCATAAAATTGGCACACTATAGCAATCCGCTTTATATGCATACAATTGGCATACCATGGCAATCAGCTTTAAATGCATAAAATTGGTACATCATGGCAATCAGTTGTAGATGTATAAACTTGGCACTAGACATGTGCAATTTGTTTCGGTCCGAATATGTATTCGGACGAATTTCGGACAATTCGGACATTCGGGTACTTGCCAAAGTGCCGAATTGCCGAGGTCCCGAAGTTCCGAAATTACCGAATTTCCGAAGTGTCGAAATTCCGAAGTGCTGAAGTGCCGAAACACAGTATTGCCTAAGTACTAATATACTTACCCAGTGAAAGAAGAAGAATGTTACATTGTAAATAATTTTAAATAAAAAGTATACAAACATAGCCAGGATTCAGCTGTAAGCATTTGCAACACTTACAACAATCAAGTAACATACATTCATATAAAATGTAAGTTACTTAGCCTGTCAATGTAATGACCGGAATGAATAAGTAGATAACTCCCTAATTCCCACGGTATTAGGGAGCTATCTACTAAAAGGCTGAAAGACCTAAATTGGTCTTTCAGCCAAATTTACTAATACTAAGTAAAGATTACTTAGTATTAGTAAATTATGCCCCTACTCGCTATACCACGAGTAGGGGCATGTCTATTAAACAGCCTTTGGCTGCTCACTGTTTAAAAAAAAAGGTCCCCCTTCCCGAGCCCCCACCCCTGAGCGGCGGGTGGGGGCCCTAAATTATGATAAGGGGGGGACCGAATGTCCTCCCCCCTGGCCCCCACCTCTGAGCGGCGGGTGGGGGCCCTAAATACTAAAAAAGGGGGGACCTAAGGTCCTCCCCCCTGGCCCCCTACTCCTGAGCGGCAGGTGGGGGCCCTAAATACTAATAAGGGGGGGACCTAATGTCCTCCCCCTGGCCCCCACCCCTGAGCAGTGGGTGGGGGCCCTACAGTAAAATAAGGGGGGGGACCTAATGTCGTCCTCCTCCCTATCCCCCACCCCTGAGCAGTGGGTGGGGGCCCTAAATCCTCAAAGGGGGGGGAACCTAAGGTCCTCCCCCCTGGCCCCCACCCCTGAGCGGTGGGTGGGGGCCCTATATACTAATAAAGGGGGAGGACCTAATGTCCTCCCCCCTGGCCTCCACCCCTGAGCGGCGGGTGGGGGACCTAAAAAAAAATCAGTTCTTTGGAATTTTCCCACGCTGTGTAATTTGACTCATAACTCTCTGATTGGTTACTTAATCCACCAATCAGAGAGTTATGAGTCAAATTACACAGCGTGGGAAAATCCCAAAGAACTTTCCCACGCTGTGTAAAATGACACAGAGCACTCTGATTAGTGGATTTCAAACCAACCAATCAGAGTGCTATGACAGGTAAATGTAGAGACTTACCTGTCAGTCTCTTTATTTACCTGTCAGAGCACTCTGATTGGATGGCTTAAACCCACCAATCAGAGTGCTCTGAGCCTAATTGCAGGGCGGGGCAAGGCTTTCTAAGCCTTCCTCCACCCTGCAGAGCTCAGTCTGCGCGGAGCCCTCCATGGGTGAAGAAGGATTATTTTTTTTTGCACTCGTTTTTTTTTAATTGCGTCGGTTATTATGTTTTTTATTTGGCCTTTTTTGGGGCTGAAAAAAGAAGATTTTAGAAGAAAGAAAACATCGAATGGTAAGTTATTTTTTTTTTACAGGTGCTTAGTTAAATGTCCCGCCCCTTATTATTTTTAGGGTGAGGGGGTAGGTAGGGGGATATTTTTTTGGGGGGGAGGGGGTGACTAGGGGTTTGGGGACCCCATGTCACCTGGGGGGGCATTTTTTTAGGGCCCCCACCCGCCTCTCAGGGGTGGGGGCCAGGGGGGAGGACAATAGGTCCCCCCACTTTATTAGTATTTAGGGCCCCCACCCACCGCTCAGGGGCAGGGGCCAGGGGGGAGGACATTAGGTCCCCCCTTTTATTAGTATTTTAGTATTTAGGGCCCCCACCCGCCGCTCAGGGGTGGGGGCCAGGGGGAGGACCTTAGGTCCCCCCCCTTTTTAGGATTTAGGGCCCCCACCCGCCGGTCAGGGGTGGGGGCCAGGGGGGAGGACATTAGGTCCCCCCCCCTTATTTTACTGTAGGGCCCCCACCCACTGCTCAGGGGTGGGGGCCAGGGTGGAGGACATTAGCCCCCCTATTACTATTTAGGGCCCCCACCCACCGCTCAGGGGTGGGGGCCAGGGGGGAGGACATTAGGTCCCCCCCCTTATTAGTATTTAGGGCCCTTACCCACTGCTCAGGGGTGGGGGCCGGGGTGGAGGACAATAGGTCCCCCCCATCGTTTTACTTTAGGGCCCCCACCCACCAGGGGGGCCTATTTATTTATTTTTTTTAAACAGTGAGCAGCCACAGGCTGAAGTGTCGAAGTGCCGAAGTTGCCGAAGTGCCAAAGTTGCCAGGTTCCGAAGTGCCGAAGTTCCGAAGATGCCGAATTTCTGAAGTGTCGAACTGCCGAAGTGTCGAACTGCCGAAGTTGCCGAAGTTCCGAAGTGTTGAAGTGCCGAAGTCCCGAATTGCGAAAATTCTGAATTTCGGAATGCCGAACCGAACCGAAAATTTTCTCCATGCACATGCCTACTAGTAGTAGTGATCCATCTCAGCATCTTGGTTACATAAGCAAAGCATATCATAGTACCCTGCTGAGTAGGTTACAAGTGACTCACTCCAACATATATGTTTTATTCTTTAAATTATTTCAGTTGAATTTTTCTGTTATGTTGTGCCTAAGTGGAGTAAAACCTCAGTCTGATTCATGTATAACAAAAAAATCAGTGGCTTTGCAGGTTATCTAAATATTCCCAGTATGCTTAAACTTTTGTTCATAACATTGCTACATTGCATTTCTAACGTTTGATCTCTATGTAATCTATAAAATGTCTGATTGACGCATCATCCACTCATTAAAAGTAAATTACAAAGAAACAAACAAAAAAAAAAGATAATAGAACAAGTGTAGCAAACAGCGAGTTATTATGTATTCTATATGTACTTGGGACTAGGAGATAAATATACAAAATATGCCTGAACTATGGTTGATGCTCATTAGTTACATACAACTTTGGTATTTAACAGTCATATTAAAAACGCTAGCTTGGCAGCTTTTTCTGTCCCTAAGTGATTCCTCAATGTGGAATGTACAATGCAGAAAGTGTAAAATACACGTTCTGCTTCAGCTGATGATGCCACAGCAGTTAGCAGCTGTTCAACTATTTGCATATCACTTTCTTTTAGTGCAGCTTTCATAGAATTAAATACATTCCACCATTCAATGTCACACATATTTGCTTCAACACTTTAATCGAACATTCACCCTTTAAGGGGACTTGCTCTACCTGTGAATTTAACATCTGGAAAAAATGAGTCCATATATTTTACTTTGTCACCTGGACAGTTATAACATTGTGCTTTTAGCCTGAATACAAAAGCCTTTCATACTGGCAGTTGGTATTTCCATAAATAACACCTAAATATGTTTTTTTTCCCCCTATAAGCTATCATTGTCAACTCACTTAAGCAGGAGAATGCACGCCTAACGCTCTATGTGGCAACTGGCAATGGAGGCTTATGTCACGTTCAGATCTTTCATTTATTTCTGCTTCTTGTTATGAATCAATTTTGCTTGACCCTAAGTGTATCACATGGTTGGCCTGACAACCAAAATGTGAGGATATCCCAGAACTACTTATACATTGTACCTGCTAATAAGAGACTTCATGAAGATCCAGTCCCATGTGTGGAAGTGATTTAGTTGGACATAATTCACTAAAATATAAATTGGTTTCATTTTCTCTAATGCATCAAAAGGCATTGGCAACCATGATGTTAGAAGTCTATGAAGTCCAGAATACCCTCTGCATTTTTCTTATCTAGTATTCTATTTATTAGCCTGTGCTAATGTGCTACTGAATCAGCGTATTAGTGATATAGTTAATGATATACAAACACAAAATAAAGCACTGTGTTTACAGCAGCAGTGGCTTAGTATTTAACAGCTCAAAATACATAGTAAAAACAAAGAAAAAGTTACCTGAACTCTGTCCCAAATTGCTATGTACATTTAAACAAAATGGAGGCTCTTTAGTTTCATTCCAATGGCCATTTGAATATAAGCTCACCTGCCACGTCAAGTCAAGCCTCAAAAGGTGAGTTCTACACTAGCCATTAGATTTGCTGATATCATCCAAGAATCTCCAATAAGAATCTCCAATAAGGCAGGAAGAGGTATTTTATAAACATTTAACCCTTTATATTGCTTCTACACATACAATAAACTTTGCTGGTATCAGACAAAGGTAAACGTCTCTAATGAGACATGAAGGGGTGTTTTATAAACCCCTACATACTTATTAACCCTAAATAGGGCTATAACATATAATACACCTTGCTGGTATTGTGATGGGATTCCAGCATGGTTAAAATTTTAGTAGGCTGAAATCTCCACATGGCATATGCTAATTAGTATCTGGTTACAAACAGTTGGATGAGTCATCAGTATACTGAGCATGTGCAGGAATGCAGGAACTGAAATTGCACTTATTTCCTTTGTCTTGGATGAGCCATGTGGTTTGACCAGATGTACAAGTCTATATTCTGCTCATTGATTGGTTAAAGGTATATGTGGGTGTAGCTATTGATGGGAGGAGTTATAGTGCTATATAAGGAATGTACACCATGTATTGGGCTCTCAGATATTTTTGGAACAGGAGTTCATCTGAGACCCGATCGGTATGTAAATAAAGACCTCTTACTTCCTGAAGTCCTGCATCCATTTCCCTGTGTTTGGTTTCTGCTAGTTTACTCGGTAACAGTATCAGCTAAAAGGCAAATTTCTCTGTTGAGACAGGAAGGGGTGCTGCCCCTACATACTTATAAACTCTTAACAGAGCAAACATGGGGTGGCTGGCAGCAACATTTATTGGTGAGTATAGTCAGCCTCTGCAGGCTTTTTGCTGTAAACACTGCCTCGTCAGTTTACATTGCTCCCTAGGGACATCTCCAGTGGCAGTCACTCAGACGGCCACTATAGGTGATTTCTGGGTCAATGCTGCACAATGTGCAGCACTGACTGCAATATGCAGCACTGCATGGAGACGCTGAACTTTCCCATAAAGATGCATTGATTCAATGCATCTCGATGAGGTATTGCTAATTGACCAGCGTGGCATTTGGCTACGCCCCTGTCACGTTGGATGAGATTGGATTGGCTGAGCTCAACAATTCTGATCATGTCAGTCAAGGAGTCAAATCGGAGGCAGAATAAATGCGAGCTTTTTATTAACAATTTTTAAGGGAGACAAGGGAAGGTCAGGGGCCTAACCTGCATTTTTAACACCATATGGTCAGGAATACACATTTGCATTCCTGACCCTATAGTGTTCCTTTAACATTCTAGGCAGGGGCATTCCTTCTTTCTAGAGCAGAAAATGTAATAACCTCCACCCTAGGAGCTATATCCCTGCCTCTCTTAAAAAACCTGGCCACCGACGAGAGCTGGGCTGTCAATGAAAAACCTGCTGGAAACAAGAACATGCGGCATTGGGCTAGGTATTGAGAATTAGTTGCCTGATATAAAAAAAAAGCCCTATAACCGACTGTAGAGACTAACATCTGGGGCTTCAGCCCTTCGAGCCCTCTCTAGCAACAGCACTGCTACCAGCTATTCATACTACTCACTTTAACACCTTTAGGAGATTAACCTATGCTTAAAATCCAATCCCATACAGCTAGAGTATTTTGGTGCAATCCTCCTAAAGCACAGACATGACACATGTGCAACTGTCAACTGCAAATAGGAAAAATAAATTAGCCTTTGCAAAGCCAATATTACAGTCCAGAGGTTGATCCATACGGCTGTTAAGTGAAAGAGATTTCATCACAATTTACAAACCCAAATGTAATGTGTATATGTTAATTTATTTGCAGCTCCTGGCACTGGCTGTACAGCACATAGTGGAAGATATTAAATGGTAATCAGCAGAAGCTGTAAAAACAAAGTTGTCTATCTTCTGGAAAAGCAGCTATTGTTAAATCACTGTGTGTTGTTTGTCTGATTTCTCATAAAGATTAAATAATGTGTGAGAGAAAACAAGCAATGTGTCATAAACATATCCGTGCATAGTACGGCACCACTGCCAAATAATAACACACCTCTCACTACAGCCAGTTAAACGACCCGATCATGCCTTGTAAACATCCTTTAATGGAAGTAGACAATATCAGGCCGTGATCTGAAGTGTTTGCATTAGGGAGACAGATTTAGGAAAAGAAAATTGGAATTTAATTTCTTGGATTTTTAATGTTTTTCTCCAATTTCAAATCGACGAAAGAAAAAAGAAAATGTAGACAGATTGCTTCTATGAGTCTGTATCATTGCCAGCACAGTATCAATTTGCATTATGCATAAAAATGAAGCACCCTTTTTCTCAGCTTTAAACGTCTAACTAGGCACAGCTGCCAGTAATGCTTCATTCTTTGGGAAAATGTGACATTTTTCTACTGTATTCTTCTCAAGAATTCCTATTTTATACATCCTCATCTTCATCAGGCCCAGATTGTTATGCACTTGCATTGCGTAGTGGCTGGAAAGTTGCTGAGAGTGCAATCACAAAGAGTTACTGTCTCAGCCTGAAAAGGTATTGAAAGACATATGGCCATCTTAAGAAGAACAGCTTTAATTATGTAAAGTCGTTTGTTTAATTCTGTGTCCTACATACAAGCACTGCAAGCATTTAGGAATAGTAATCTCAAGGGAAAAGTAGGACTTTTTGAGGGCATTCTATCAAACGCATACAGACTGCCGACTTGAACACTTTGAAGAGGTCCGACCTGAGACACAGGAATAAAATGGGATGATCCTGTTATGTTCATCATCCCGCCACATAAAAAATCTATAGGGGCGGGGCCTAACCACCATGGCGAGGAGACGTGTTTCTCAAGAGCTCCTGCCCGATTATGCCAAAATAAACTATAAAAGACCATACCAAACGAGGCAAACAGCTATACCACATAATCATAGTCACCTCACAACGAAGGGCATACAATGGAGAGGAGAGAGACCGGCTCAAGAACCGCTGACATTGCGACTGATAGGGCCTAGCACACAACGGGCGGGTGAGGCGGCCGCTCCGCCGACCCGGAGGCACTACGAAGATGCCTGCAACGCACACAAGCCCCGTCACCCCCCCTTTGGACCA
The DNA here is from genome assembly GCF_036172605.1 of Pelobates fuscus. Classification (NCBI taxonomy): domain Eukaryota; kingdom Metazoa; phylum Chordata; class Amphibia; order Anura; family Pelobatidae; genus Pelobates; species Pelobates fuscus. The sequence goes on along the minus strand of NC_086321.1, from coordinate 146,673,452 downwards.
GCGGGGGAAATCCCGGTCCACCCATCGGAGGCCCCACGTGGGTAAAGAGCGAGCAAGAAGTTTCACCCAAGATGGCAGAAAATGCAAGCGTCGAGCTTCCCAGTGAAACCACACCAGACATCCTGGCAAGGCTAACTAAGCACTTTGAGAGGTTCTGGCGGGAGCTGGAACGAAGGCTACACCAATCTGCCCCATTACATGACACTACCTCCCCAGCGGCTCAAAGTCCAGATAGCCGACCGGCACCACGAAAAAGGAAGGGGCCTCCAGAGATGCCCAGGACCCGTTACCGACATGGATCGCAACATACACAGCGACCTAACCTGCCACCGGGTCATGCATATACAAGGTCCAGACGAATCTACTTAAGACGGCAACACGGAGGGGCTCCCTACACAGCGAAGCAGAGTACACGAAACGAGATGCAGCACCATAATCCTAGACCGTCGATGAGCCACCTCAAGCCGCAACACGGACTCACCCCAGGAGCACCCCCCCCACCGCCCCTCTCACAAGCATATGGCCCCATGCCACAGTGCCACAATGGCAGGCCCCACTCTAAAGCACGGCGCACCCTGGGACGGAGACAGAACCTCATCGAGGAATCAACCCTGCCATTATCCTGTGCCAACTGGTCAAGCCTCCAGAGCTGGCGTCGGTTGATCAGGGGGAACTAACTCAGAAACGGACCACGCTCCTGCAAGCCCAAAGGCTGTGATAAGGCACGATATCACTGTACAGTTCATACCTAATGCAAAGTTCTTACTTGCTCTTGTGACTATCTGTTCGGTTTTCATTTAAAGTTTAGACCTCTATCTAGCCACGTCATGTTTATATAATAAACATCTTGATACACAAAGTTTAAATTTTCCAATAGACTCAGCAGACATGCACCTGGATGACAGGCTAGCATTACACAGTATAATGTTAATATAGTTTGTTTCCTACCAAGTTAATCCAACCACTGTGTCTTTAATACTTATGCGACACACTGATGACATCTCCTTTACTAATATTCGATATACACGCCGGAATGTTACCTAGTAGATCATATAGCACAGCTGATATATATGTTTCCTTATTGCCGGAACGAACCAGCTACCTGATGACCAAAGCGACTGCCCATACTCATATCTCATCTGCACTCTGCTCTTCCTCTCACCAAAATTTTCTCTCTCTCCTTTTCCTCTGGCACATTTCCTTCACCCTCCCAAGCATGCAGCTATAACGCAGATTCTGAAAAAGCCCAACCTTGACCTGAACTCCCCATTCAACTACCGCCCTATATCGCTACTGCCATTTGCCTCCAAAATCCTTGAGAGAGTTGTGTATGCGACATTGACAGACTTCCTCGAATCCAACTCTCTGCTTGACCCGCTTCAGTCTGGATTCCGCGCTCGTCACTCTGTTGAAACAGCTGTGACCAAAGTATCAAACGATCTAATTGCAGCTAAATCTCACGGCCAGTATTCTATCATAATTCTCCTTGATCTTTCTGCTGCCTTTGACGCTGTTGATCATCAACAGATTCTTCTCATTCTCTGTAATATCGGTCTATGAGATACTGCGCTCTCCTGGTGCTCCTCCTACCTTTACCAGCGCCTTTTCTCTGGCTCTGCCTCTTCTCCCCAACCCCTTCTCCCCAAGGTTCTGTCCTTGGTCCCCTATTGTTCTCAGTCTACACAGACTCCATTGGTAAACTCATCAGCTTCTGTGGCTTCCATAATCATCTATATGCAGATGACACACAAGTCTACCTGTCCTCTCCTGATCTTTCTCTGCCCATCTTGGCTTGTGTCTCTGACTGCCTCTCCATGATTTCCAATTGGATGTCTGCTCACTTCCCTAAACTCAACCTGTCCAAAACAGAACTTCTGGTCTTTCCTCCCTCAAGTGTTGCTACTCCCATGTCTGTCTCCTTCCAAGTTAACGGCACCACCATCACCTCTACCTCGCAGGCTCGCTGCCTGGGTGTTCTCTTTGACTATGACCTCTCATTCACCCCTCATGACCAGTCAATCGCCAAATCCTGACATTTCCATCTAAAAAACGTAGCTTGCATTCACCCATATTTAACACCAGACGCGGCTAAGGTGCTGGTCCATGCCGTACTCAGTGGTCTTATGTGTTCCCAGATTGCACCGCTGCAATCTATAATGAATGCGGCGGTGAGGCTCATTTTCCTGTAAGCCCGCACCTCCCACGCCTCCCCCTCTGTCAGTCCCTACATTGGCTTCCAGTTAGATATAGGGCTCGATTTAAGATTCTGGTGCTTGCTTACAAGACCCTACATAACGCTGCTCCAACTTACCTATCCTCCTTAATACACAAGTATGTCCCGTCGAGACCCCTGCGCTCTGCATTAGACCTACGTCTATCTTCTTTCTGTACTCCCACATCTGATGCTCACCTCCAAGACTTCTCCAGGGCTGCATCTTTTCTGTGGAACTACCTTCCCTTCACAGTTAGACTTTCACCCAGTCTCCACTCCTTAAAAAAAATCATTGAAAACGCACTTCTTCAGGAAAGCATATAATTTAAACTGTTAGCGGATTTTCATTCCTACCCTCCCCCCATGACCTCCCCATGACTCCTCTCCTGCAACTGTCAAAAATAACCTACTAAGTTCTCAGTGAATACTATTCTAGCAACCTATTTCATTACCTCTACTTATACCCTTTGTGCCACTATACCCCACTCCCTTTAGAATGTAAGCTCATTGAAGAGGGCCCTCAACCACTCTGTTCCTGTGCGTTGATTTGTCTGGCTACAATTACGTGTCTGTTAGTCCACCCATTGTACAGCGCTACGGAATTTGCTGGTGCTATATAAATAATAAAATAATAATCATTTTCTAAGAGTTGAGTAGAGGGATGATAAGAGTCAGGCTAGCAATTTTCCACCAGCACCGGCCTAGCCCCTGTTAACTACTGCTGAACCCGACAAGTCCTGTCTTGCAGCACTTTTCCTCCAACCTTTTTTTTTTTTTTTAACCTATTCCTATTGTGCTATACCCACTGAAATTATATCAGCATCTTTTCATATGCTTACAATACTGTACAATCTCTTGGAGCTCACATAGAAGTTTGAACTTTGCTCAACATAAGTTCACAACCCCCACGTGAACAACAAAAATGATTACAATTCTTATTCTTTATAAACTGTGAAGCTGTAGTTTCAGATTGTTTCTAACTTGATAAAGACTTCAATAAAGTGTAGTAGTTTGAATTCCCTGTGATTTACTGATATGATCATATTGTTATTAGACACTGTTAATTATTGGACATTGAAGTTTGCGGTCTATCAATATGACAGTGATAATGGCACTTGCTCTGGACCTTATGATTGGTCTGTATTATTATTTTTCAAATACTTACTTACAATCTTGAGTGGAGAGTAAGTGTCCTGCATAGCCCACCATCTACCAATCACACTATTAGTATATTGGGATTCTATTGGCCAATTCTGTACTTAATAAAGCAGTTTTTGTGTATAGCTCATACCACTGCAGCCTCACTGCTCAATTATTTGCCATTTAGGAGTTAAATCCCTTTGTTTATGAAGGTCTAGTCACACTTCTCTGAATATAACTTTCACATCATTTTTAAAATGCATCCTGAAAAGATATTCTAGGTTCTGTATTGCACATACACATTGAAAAGTGGAAAAGAGCCCCAAAAAGCTATTAACCTCAACAGTGTAGTGTAAGAATAGTGGAAATGTGACCACATACCCTAAGTGGGAATATAATAGAATAATTTCCAAACTTAGATGGTATTCAGATACAATGGATATCAAGCCACATATAAAAGACAAAAATGGGGGGAAACACATAGCATTATACTATAATAGAGAAGTGAAATTGATTGAACTGTACATCGACAACTCACATTGAGTAGAGCCTAACATAGGACAGGCTCAGATCTCTTTGGCAGTAGTGTCTTCTGGTGATACTTTCCCCTTTTACTCCAAATGGTATTCCTCAGAACAAATGAGACAAAAAGTGACAAAGCAGGAGATGCCTTCTAGTGTAATAAGTCACAGTATACAAAATAGAAATATCACCTTGCTCACCTTGTCCAGAGCCTGTAAACCTGGCTCTGGGTGGAATAACTTAGGTGTTTCTAAAGGGGACACCACCCTTCGTGGAAGCAGCAAAGTAGAAGGACCCAGAGTAGACTTAAAACAAATGTATTAAATATAAAATACTGCATAAGCAGGGTTAAAAATAAACTATAAAAACAATGAATAAGAGTCTATCTGTAACAAAGTCCTGAATCCTTTCCGAGACACGTTTCGCCCTGTAGAAGGGCTTTTTCAATCGGTGTATGCTACTCCTGATCTTGTTCCGTTTTAAACATGATGATATTGCCGTTCATTGGTGGTTCTCTGTGGGGTTTATCCAATCAGAGTCTGGTAATTCTAAAGTGCGTATACCTCGGCTGATTCCCATATCACTTCGGTCTGTACCAGAAGTGACTCGCCGCATGTCAACAGCATCACTTCCGAGGTAAAGATTTTCCTTCTTATCTCTGGGCAAATTTTGGTACTATATTGGAAGTTGACGTTGCACAACAGACCTGTGCACGTCACTTCCTCAATGCCCAATGGAACCATACTGAAATGGGGAAAAATAAAGGGCAATATGGTTAGAATTCTTTATCACTGAATATTTATTCAGAAAGTATCTCAGTATGTAAGAGAGAAAAAAGGGGGAAGAGGAAATATGGATAATAGCAACCATTGTGGTATAACGGAGATTTGGTAAACAATACACACATACTTAATTTACGTGTTTCAGTATTTAAAAGTCAGAGTGTTACTTTCACATCTATCCATACCTTATCATCTGCCCATAATATTAATTATATATATATATAGATTGGTATTACTTTTTTTTCAAGACATATATAGATAGGGACATTAAACTTTAAAATCATCCAGGCTTGGTTCTGCCATATTCAGTGAATTTTTTAAAAGAATTTTTTTAAACATAATTTCCTTTTGCATTTTTGTAGGTCAACATATACATTACATTTGTCTATAGCATATTTGAGGCCCTTTCCCCGAAGCCTAATTTGGGAAGTAGTAAGGACTCTGTTGGTCAAATTAGAAATTCCTTCTGATCCTAAGGGCCCTATCTGCTCTGTCTTCCTTTTTGGTACTGTTGTTCCTCCTCGATTTCCCCTTCTAGAATTCTTGTTCTATCCCTGGTGATCTCCTTATAGTTCCCTGATCTTTGAATTTGTTCTGAGGAATACCATTTGGAGTAAAAGGGGAAAGTGTCACAAGAAGACACTACTGGCAAAGAGATCTGAACCTGTCCTATGTGAGTTGTCGATCTACAGTTCAATAAATTTCACTTCTCTATTACAGTATTATGCTATGTGGTTTTCCCCATTTTTTAATTTTTTTTTTAAATTCTTTATTTTATCGTGCATATATTAGACATATAACATCTACGCCAGCAATGCCACAATAGCTTATGCCAGAGTTTACATATTCATAGAAAGACAGTTGTATGGCATGAATTGACAGTGCACTTTTTTTTTTTAAATTTAAGAAGATTGGACAGTAGTGTAGTGTAAGTCATAGCGTGCTTGGCTGTAGGAGCTTGTCCTCTGTTTAGATTAGGCAGTGTTCTAGACCCTTGTTAGTCATGTGTTGTTTAAAATTAAAACAAGCGTAGGAGAGGAGTAAGAGATACATCTAGTGCCATGAGAGGTAATATGGTTAGATATGTCATATCCACATTTGTATGAACAATAAAGAGTGGAAGCTGTGCAGAGGTAAAGCAGTCAGCATAAGTAGGGTACATGTGCATTTCTATGCAGGCAATCACGAGTACTAACATGTGTTAGGTGGTCTAAGAAGTAGCCAAACACATTTTTATAAGTAAGTAGATTAGTGTCACAAGCTCTGGAGTCAAGAAAGAAAGAAATAACTATGTATCAAAGTAACATGTTAAAGAAACAAGAGATTTAACCACATGTTGTCAGTTCCCTTATTAAACAGAAGAGAAGTTAAGTCATTCAGTCGCTTCAAAAGGGCACCAACCCCATCTGAGTTAGTGAGTATTTGCTGTTTAAGTATGAATAAGTATGAATAAACAACATGCTATGCTTCAAGCTGATGACCTTAAAACACCACAACGCCCCACCAACAGATGTTAAGTCCCAATTTCCTTGGCTGTGGATTGAGGCAGGTCCCTGTCCGGAATCCGTGGAACCAGGCTATGGGACATCAGGCTTACTCAAGGTTGGTCTGTTGCATGTGAGTCAGTAACAAAAGTAACGGTTAAATCAAAGGGCCAAGCAAATATTAAACATAACCATGTCTTTGGGCAATGTGGCCTCTACAGGAGTCCGGCAGATCTGGTAGCTCTGGCGTGACTCGTGCAGCAGAAGGTAAGTCCGGCTCAGCCTACCCCCAATGACGGGAAGTGCAGAGATCCTGAAGGTAGTAATCGGCTTTTTGGGGCATAGGCAGGGACCCTGTCGCTGGTTTCGGTGGCTGCTGGGAGAAGGCAAAGTCTAGTTGTGGTAGGTCAGATGTCGGGCCCGTTCGCTTGTCGCTGTGGGTACCTGTAGTTTTATGGTAGGTAATTGGTGCTCCGGTCCTGGACTCTGCAACTCCCCTTGATGTTGACAGGTTTTGGCACCCTGATGGATGTTTGCGTCTGAATGGTTGCCTGGCGAGATTCGGTGCCGTGTGAGGCTGAGGTGGGATCTGCCTGGCCCTTTGCGTTATCTGCGCTGTTTGGGGCAATCGCTTGCGGGTATGCGGGTGAGGTCTCCGACTTCAGCGCCATCTTGGGGTTGTCTCCGAGCGGGGGACAGCGCGGCTGCGGTTGGCACGAGCGGGTTCGTCTCTGGGCAAGTTCACTTGTATGTTTGCCTGCCGCTCTCTGAGTGCCAGTTGTGCCAGAAGGCATCGAAGATTGCGTCTAGCCTCTTCAGGGTATCGGTCTCCGCTCTGCCGCCATTGCAGTCGCACGTGGCGTCCGCCATTGTGTGGGCCTGTGCGGCTGGGGTCTGCTTGTCGAGCAGTTTGGTCCAGCGGGAAGATAGGGGTGCAGTAGTGCTGCCGTAGTGGTTCTCTGGAGACACGTGCATTTCGCTGGGCTGTGCACCTGCCATGTTACAGTGGCTATCCGTCTGCAGGCATTGTAGTTGGCCAAGGTTCGTGCCAGTCCTCAGAGACCACGGAGGTGTGTGGGTCAGAGCTGGTTGGACCGGGATAACCCCCGCCGGTCCTGTGGGGGGGGGGGGGGAGCCGGGTACCGTGGGTGTTGCTTGTCTTGACGGGCTGGGAGAGCGGCCGTCTCTCCCATGTCCTGCATGTCGTAGGCCCCAAGCCTCGGCTCGGTCATTCTGATGGGTACGTGGGCTTGAAGGGTATCCCCCGATTCACCAGCCTCAATAGAGTAAGATGAGGTGGGTTGCAGTTCGATCCAAGGCTTTTTGCCCCTGTTTGCAGTCGATTATCGGGCCCAGGCCCGGGAGCTCACAGAAAGTGTGTCTGATCAGCTCCACAGCCAGGCTCCGCCCCAGTTTTCACCATTTTTGTCTTTTATATGTACCATAGTAGCCACTGGATCTGAATACCATCCAAGTTTGTAAATAATTCTATTATATTCCCACTTAGGGTAGGTGGTCACATTTCCACTATTCTTACACTCCACTTTTGAGCTTTTCCACTTTTTAATGTGTATGTTGTTTGGTGGGTAAGAAGGATTGTAGCGTCACTAACAGTGATATATACTTTGTATTTATGAAGCGCCTTTTTTCACAGAGAAAATTATATATATATATATATATATATATATCTTTTATTGCACAGTCTGTTAAATCTAGAATTTCTTATCTCCTGCTCTGCTAATAAACTTCTAGAGCCTGCAGAAGCCCCCTGTGTACGATTAAAGGATCACTATAGGCACGGGCGTACATACTGCGGTCGCAGGGGTCACAGCTATGACCGGGTCCGTCACTCCAGGGGGCCTGGCCGCCATGCGGACCCCTGCGACCGGGTACCCACCGCCAAACCACCGGGGCCGCCGTCCAATGGGTCCATCGGTGGCCCATGCTGTTAGGGCCACTCGATTGAGATGGATTTCAGGGTGCCCGGTCAGCGCTGGGCACTTTAACAGCGCGACCAGGCCCCCTGTGATTAGATCACTAACTGTGAGGAAGTGACTGCACGTCACTCCTCCCAGCTAACACACAGAGCTTGCGCGGGAGGAATCAGAGGAAGTCAGAGTGGGAATTCTGACTCCCATCAACCTGAGCCACCACTGGACCCCAGGGGAAGTCACCCTCCTGCACCTAAAAGGTAGGAAACAGGAGGGTGACTTAAACATTGTCTGTGTGTGTGTGTTTGTTTGTTTGTATGTGTGTGTCTGTCTGTCTGTCTGTCTGTATGTGTCTGTGTGTGTGTCTGTCTGTCTGTATGTGTGCCTGTCTGTTTGTATGTGTCTTTGCATGTCTGCGTGTCGTGTGTGTGTATGTCTGTATGTATGTGTCTGTGTGTCTGTATGTATGTATGTGTGCCTGTCTGTTTGTATGTATCTGTCTTTGTATGTGTGTGTGTGTGTGCCTGTCTGTTTGTATGTATGCCTGTCTGTTTATTTGTATGTATGTGTGTCTTGTGTGTCTTGTGTGTGTGTGTGTGTGTGTCTGTCTGCGTGTGTGTATGTCTTTATGTATTTCTCTGTCTGTGTGTCTGTATGTATGTATGCCTGTCTGTTTGTATGTATGTGTCTTTGTATGTGTGTGTGTGTGCCTGTCTGTGTCTGTGTGTGTTGGTCTGTATATATGTGTCTGTGTGTGTCTGTCTGAATGTATGTGTGCCTGTCTGTTTGTTTGTATATATGTGTGTCTGTATGTGTGTATGTATGTGTCTGTATGTGTGTGTGTGTCTTTCTATGTATGTATGTTTGTCTGTATGTGTGTGTGTGTGTGTCTGTTGGGGGGAGGGAGTGGGGGGGAAGAGGCCCACAGATCAGTTTTGCACCGGGGCCCCATGGATTGTGAGTACGCCACTGACTATAGGTTTAGGAATACAAATCTTTATTCCTAAAACTATAGTGTCTCTCTGACCACACCCCTCCGGCCATGTAATGGGTTAAAAAACCCTTGAAACACTTACGTGATTCCAGCCTACTCATGGTGCTGGGTCGGGTTCCTATAACATCAGCTGATGGGGGAAGACAGCCACTAGAGGCAGTCTGAACACTGCAATGTAAACATTGCCATTTCTCTAAAATGGCAATATGTTACATTGCAGAGTTAAGGAAATAGGGACACTGCACCCAGACCACTTCAATGGTCTGGGTATCCCTTTAAAGTTATATTTACAAAGCATGAGACAAAAACTTCTAAGGCCAATGGGCTTCGTGTAACACCCACCTTCACTCCTCCCAAAGTGTTCGATTTTCCCTGCTAAAAGCAGTGACTAGGAAGTTTCCATAGAAACCAAGAGCAGAGGGACCTCCTGTAGGAGGTATTTTCTGCTTTCCCTAGTTAGTCAATGTCTCGGCATGCCAAGGCATTGACTAATAGCTGGGAAACAAAACTATTTTTAAATAAAAGTAAAAAAGGTCAGTACAGCAAATTCATAAAAAATTGTGTGTGATAAGCACACAATTAGATACACAATTTAATAGCAGGTAAAACAATGGGCACACAAGATGGATTACACTCTGCTTATCAGTCAATAAATTCTCCTTAATTTCTATGTTCAGAGTTATAAGTACTTCTGGGTAATAGAAAACACATACACATTCCATAATTAATTGAAACTAATTCAATGTAAATTCTCATTAAACTTATGTATTTATTTATTTATTTTTAAAGCAGGGAAGCTCATACAAGCACCAGTGTGTTCTAAGGATAACGCAATATCATTAGAATTTACTCTGCAATATTATTACAGTAGCAGCTTATTTCCTACATGGCTCTTAAATTAATTTACTCACTGTTGACCAGATGGCTCTGTGATTACTCCTCTTTGTGTCCATGTGGAACGCCCTGGGTTTCTAAGTACTTATTTTATTTACTGAGCAATCAGTATCTGGAAACATACAGCACTAGCGTACTCTCAAACAGTGTATTAGAATGACATGAGATTCCAATTATGTTTCTCTAAGACAGCCACTCAGCTGTGGTCTATATAGATTGTATTCTTCTATTCCGTATTTCTATTACCAATAGCCAATGTGTCACCTGAGAAAATGTTTTCATGACCGAATACATTCTCAGAAAGTAGTGATTTTATATTTATCTAATACCAATCATTGAATTCAATCCCCAGTACATCCCTCCCCTGTTCCCAATGGACAACCAGAAAAAAACATCACCATGAACATTCATTTAAACGTTTACACCACACACCATAACAACTTTACCTGTGCTGGACAGGAGATTTTTGGGATAAGAATAGACCCTATACACCAAAACAGAATAATACCTTCTGATTGGAGCATCTATTACCATATAGGAGGGGACTGTATGTAGCTCTCTGTAGCTAAAGGCATTGATTCTTCTGAGAACATTGAGGGTATGCATCTACTTTTTGTTAATCTTACTTTCAATTTTTTATTTTATTTTTTTGCATTTGTAATGCATTATTTATCAATGTATTAAATTAGGTAATGTTTACCCCACATGCATTCTACTTACATTGTCTGTAGGGATGTAGTGAAGAATACCAGGGACTGTCTGGAGGTATAGAGCAAAAGGAATGAGCAGGTAAAGGATTAGAATTAAAGGGTTTAGTATGCAAAGCTGGAAATCTAGAGAAACTATTTTCATTATTTTCATTTTACCATTTTACTGTGGTTATTGTTAGCCAGCACTAACCTATTTTGGTATGTACCAGTGGTGGTTCGTCCGTAAGCGCACTTGGGGTAGTCCCCCACCAATTTTTTTTGTGTAGAAAAATATTTGCAGTAGTTTAGAAACACTTAGATCCTTTTTCTGGAGGGGAGGGTTGTAGGCCAAACAATATGGTGACAAAAGTGTGTCTCTTTAATTCTTTAATAGGTTTCCGTTTTGCATGGCCCCTGGTTCCTCATTGGTAGCTGTTTGGAAAGTATTGGATTGGCTGAGAATCATCAAGATTGATGATCTCAGCCATGGAGGCGGAGCCAGCCACGGCGAGGAAAGTTTAAGCACCTTTTTACTGCACAGTGCAGGACAATATTGCTAGAAATACATGTTTGCATTCCTAACACTATAGTCTTCCTTTAATGAGCGGATCAGTGAAATTATATCTCCAGAAATACAATGATTAATGGAAAGTTTAATCAATGGGAGTGATCCCAACTAATGTGAAATTCCACAGTCAATATAGTCAATATAGGAAAGATGTCATTGCTAGCACACACTGATTTGTATCTTGACTTGTAACTTTTCAGTAGCAAGTGGAACTCTGACGAGCATTTAGTATTATAAACTCCTGAGCAAGCATATTGTGCTGAATGGGTGCCAGCACAGGCTGATACATTGAGCGTTAAAGAACAGGCATCATGAGTTTCCTCATGGAGTTTGAATAAGTGTATGTAATTAAATTCTGTTTTCGGAATAAGAAGGAATAAAGTTTTGTTTCATTAAATTATGCTGGCATTACTTATACCTGACAGACCCACTAAATACATTTAGCTAACTGGCTTTATGAACAGCAACATCCAAAAATATATTATTATTATTATTATTTTTTTTTAATTCTTTATTTTTGCGTGCATGTTATTACAAGAATACGTTTGCGATGCAGCAACAATAGGCATCAATAAAAAAAGGTGTACAAGTAGAAACAAGTAGTTGTCTGACATCCTGGAGTGAGCACTTTTTTTTTATAAGTTTTTAAGCAAGCTGTGTGCAGGTTGGGTTTGTGCGCTTGACCTGTGTATTCGTGCTGTGTGTTTCAAGCTTGGTGTAAGGTATGATTTGGGTTGTAGGTAGGTGCCGGTAGGTAAGGGCTATCACTTGGTAATCTCTTGTGTCGAGCGTCCCTATTCTGGTAAAAAAATATTATTTTAAAATGGGTTTTTCAAAAGTGTCATACCTAGCCACAGCTTGGTTTCATACATGTCCTTTCAGTCATATCATGTTTTGTGCATATTCAAGAATCTGCACTTATGCCCCAATCTATACTTAATAAGTGCATATTCCATGAACACTGAATATGAAATGGGCTACTGTTTGATATACTTTTTGTAATCAGACTCAGATTAAAAATATACGTTTGCAGTATTTTCTATACATGTTATATTATAACCTAAAACGTTGTTTTATTTAGGGGTCCAAAAGACTAACTAAAATGTTTTGTTTTTGTTTGTTTTTTTTGCAGTAAGCATGCAGATAGTAATTCAAAAATGCTTTGTGCTAATTTGAAATGCTACTGTACACATTCATCTATTAAATACAGTGAAAATAATCATAAATAAATACATGATTGAGAACATTGCTTGATATTATACAAGAAGCTGCACATTTCTATGGGAATCTCAAAGTACGCTTGCTTAGTATCCCACCTTTGGTAATGGATCATAAATACGTCACAATTAATCTAGTCAAAGTATAAGCAATTGAACATTTAGCAAATATGAACTTGCATTTAAATTGCCCTCCAAATTATCCACTGTAAGCTGCCAAGGGGCAGAGCATTAAAGGGTAAAGCATTTTGAAAAAAGAAATAAGTAACTCCTTCTCATTGGTTTATTAAAGGGACACTCTAGTCACCATAATCACTTTACCTGGAGTCTCCTGACTTCCCACAGTTCAGTGTCAACTGTTTTTGATGGGTCTAGCATTGAGCGATGGTCCCCGGGCAATGATGTATCCAACTCCCACTGTAGATATGGATGGAGTGAACTGTAATTGTAACACATACCAGCAACTGGCTGCAGTGAAAGTTTGAAAGCACTCAGCCCTCAATGTGCAAGCATTAACCTAAGCAATCGAGAGGATGGGCGGATGTTAAGCCGTTTGAAAGCCCTGTTATTGGGGAATCAGGAAAGACATATGTAGAAGAAATAAGGGCTCCAAACACTATGCTTATTTTGCTCTACTGTCACACATTGTGAGTAGGAGAATGCCATGCTCAACCTCTCTCCTGATCCTGATCAGAAGTTGGCTCCCTTTTTAAACTCTTACAACCAATTCATGGAGCAAAGACCTACTTTTGTTAGTGTGTGCAGCAGCTTATGCAAAATGTTGGATATGTGAGTTATGAATTCTGAGTTACACGGGTCTCACTTCTGGGATATTTTGGGTCAACCTATACATAAGAAGGACTGGAATAGTTATGGACAGCTGGTTGTTTATGGTAAATATAAAGCTATAGGTTTCTATATCGTCATGCAAGTTGGTATGCAAAGTAAGGTGGGGTAAAGCTTTTTCTTTTTTTGCATAAATCAAAAAACCTTGGTATGAAGGGGGAAAAAAAGAAAAGAAAATCAGGGTTTTGCATTCTTTGAACCTACATTCCCTGGAAGGTCCCTTCAACTTACCAGAAAGGTGAAATGATGGGCATTTATTTTCAGGATAGGGCTTATATTATGAGTATCCCATGAAAATAGCCTTGAGCTTATTTTCGGAGAAACATGGTAAATTGCACGTACACATTACTAGTTTGTGGCTATAAGTACTTTTGTATTGATGCTACGCTTATAACTTTTAGTTCTCACATTGGTTTCACTGTGGGTGGAAAAAAATATATCAGGGTTTTGCATTCCTGGAAAGTCCCTTTAATTTACCAGAAAGGTTAAATGATAGGCTAACTTCTAAGTGATGTTTTTATTGCAAATGGAAATTAATAACAAACCATAAAGGATATTTTTACTTAGCATCATCATAGGAGATACAATCATGTTCTTAAAAAAAAATTACAGTCAAATGTAATTATGTAAATAACTTCAAGCATACAGATCCAGGAAATAAGTGCAGTATTTGGCAAATGAGTGAATTCAGCTTCTTATATTCTGGGCTCAGAAAGAAAAAAAAGAATTGTCCCAGCAGTAGACAGCATTAGATTTGTCTGTCAATCACGAGGGATCCAATTTCTTAGTAAATGAAACTCATCTTTACTGCAATAGAAATAAAAATGCATTCTAAACAGCCAAAGCTGAAGGAAGCAATTTATTGAAAGTGTCAGGTTTGCATAAATTAGGCTAAAGTGTATAGTGGTAACGGCCGCTGTCTCTGGTAGGAATACGCTGTGCAGATCTCTCATGAACAATTAAGAGAGGGATTTTTCTGGAGGAGATGAACAGGCTGTAATGCTGATTAAACAGGTGGGCATTTGGGATGAGCTGTCGTGTCAATTTATCACACCTTCAAACTTCACTAGAGCAAACTTTTACTGCTAAGACCACAGAAAATATTACTTTTCAGACTGTACTTTCTGGAATTAAACTTTTCATGCAAAATAGTGGCTTAAGGAACACACTACTAGATTGGCAATCTGCCAGATGATGTGTTTGGAGGCATGTTATTGTACAGTGGAACCTCGGATTTCGTATTTAATGCGTTCTTCCGGATGTTTCTTATTGCGAAAAATTTGTAAACCGAAACGCGGTTTCCCATAGGAATGCATTGAAAACCAATGAATCCGTTCTGGAGGTCAGAAAAAAGTCAAAATGAGCTGGCATGGAAACCAACCCACAATGCAGAACACACAATAAAAGGCATGCAAACGACGAAGCTCAGCTCCCTACCTTTCCACAGCTTGAGAAATGCACCAAAAAGACACAAAACACCTGCAAACAATTTCCAGAATGGCTCCAAAACTCGATGCAAAAGCCGCTCCAACACCTCCACACTTGATGCCACGTGCTACCCACAGGCTCCAGCATGCAGGGGGTGGTGCTATAAACCTCCCAGGTGCAATGCATCATGGGGAAACTTACTTTGTATTGCAAAAAAAAATAGTAAACCGAGACATTATTTTCAATGGATTTTCATTTGTAAACCGAAAATTATGTTAACCGAGGCGTTTGTAAACCGAGGTTCCACTGTATATGTCTATCATATACACTCTTCTTTATTTTTTACAATTAAAATATAAACCATGGAGAGATGACAAAGGAATTGCAAAAGAAAACTTGGAGACATTTCTCAACCTTGCCGTTTGTCTAGCTTCGCTATATTTGCCTCCAGTTTTTCAGTCCACTTGTCCGCTTACTACAAATGGATGTTTAGTGAATAAGCCTCTTTGTAAAATGGACTTACCAAACGAAGAATAGTGAAGTGACAAGGGGAATATACTCTAATATTAAAAATAATCTATCTAATTTCTACAAACTTAACAGTTTCGCTGATATGGCTTTCAAGAAGTGAGTTTTAAATTATTTTTGAAAGAATGGCGTGAGAATCTAACAGAGCAGGGAAGGGGATTCCACAGGAACGCTGCAGCTCTAGAGAAGGCTTGAAGGTGAGTACCAGAGGTGAGAGTAGGAATAGAAGATAGACACAGGATTTGGCAGAGCGTCTAGGAACCTAGACGGGATATATCTGTGTATTAGGAAGGACTAAACCTTTGGTAGTAATAAAATAATTAAACTCTCTTTGAAAGTATTTTTTGTGATTTTTTTTTAAAGAAAGCTTTATTCAATAAATGATTTACATTCAATAAAAATATCAACGGGATATTTATTGTGCTGTTGTCCATTACTGGTTTTATACATTGTATGTTTTGTACCATTCACTCTGTTTAATGTCATAGATTGATGAGTAATAGTAAAAAAAAAATCTATTGATAGTCTGACATGATTTGTAGCTATAGCCTATATAATATACCTATCATTATAAACTGTGCCCATCAGTAGTAGCTCATTTAATGGACCTGTCAGCATCCAATGCACTCCATGTGAATATCACAGCAACCATAACCTTATTTTCTCTATTGCCAATTGGGTACATAGCTCATAAGAGGTATGATCCCCACTGAACTTCATTAGCATTAGTACTGAATACTGTTGCTTACTGCCTCAAACATAATTGTATGAATGGATAATTAACGTCACATTACCATAGTGAAGTGGGCAGTTCCCTGACGGTATCTAAAGCATGGAATATCACTAACAGCCGTCTCAACCTTCAGCTATGCATGTATCACAGCCCAATCTCGGGAGGGGCACATGGTTATTTATAGAAACAATCCAGGCACAATAACCACTACAGCTCACTGTAGTGGTTATGGTGCCAGGAGTGTCAAGGCACCCTCCCAGAGTAAGTAGTTAAACCATTTAAGAATAGTTTAACAACCTACCTGGGGTCTTTCAGGGTAGGTGTTAGGGCCTGTCGTAGGGGACAGAGGCAGTAGTGTGTGTGGTGCAATGTGTGAGGGGTGTAGTGTGTGTGCGTGAGGGGTACAGTGTGTGTGTATGCAGGGTGTATTGTGTGTGTGTGGGATACAGTTTGTTTGTGTCTATGAGTGGTGTAGTGTGTAATAGGTCAGTGTGTGTATGTTTCGGGCAGTGTGTGTGTGAGGGGTGCAGGGTCTGTTGGCGGTGCAGTGTGTGTGAGGGGTGCACTGAGTGTATGGGGGCAGTGTGTGTGAGTGACGGGGCAGTGTGTATGTGGGTGGGTGCAGTGAGTGTATGGGAGGGCAGTGTGTATGAGTGAGGGGTGCAGTGTGTGTGTGTGTTTGAGTAAGTGAATGGGAGGGCAGTGTGTGTGAGTGAGTGTGTGTGACATGTGCAGCGTGTGTGTGTGTGTGAGGGCTACAGTGAGTGTATGAAAGGGAAAGAAGTGTGTGTGTGTGTGTGTGTGAGGGGTGCAGTGAGTGTATGGGGGGCAGTTTGTATGGGGGTTGGTGCAGTGAGTGTATCCCCCTCCCTTCTTACCTATTTTCAGGGGGGGGGGCATTTCTCAATCCCTGGTGGTCCGGTTGAGAATCCCTGGTGGTCAGGTTGGAGTGAACTCTAGCCTGCATATTCTCCGGCAACGCTCCAACCTTGTGGAGGAGATCTGGCGGGTCCTCTATCCCTCCCCTGCCCGCTGCCAGCAATGTGTCTGTGGGCCGGAGGGAAGATCTCTGAAGGCACATAGCAGGGCTGGCGCTTGGGTAGCGCTGGCCCTGCAGGGAAAAGCCGAAGGCGAGGCAAGGTAAAGGGAGCGCTGTACTAGTTTCTCAGAGGGGGGGCAATTGCCCCATTGCCCCCTTCTGGAACTGCCACTGTCACAGCCTACATCAGGGGTAGGCAACCTTTTAGCAGCACTGTGCCGATATAGGATTGTGATGTCCCGTAGCGTGCCGATCCTATTTTTTTAAATTGAGGTGTGTATGCTGCCGTATTCTGCTTGTGTTATTTTTACTGTCATTGCTTTGTATCGTTGTATTTGTGCGTATATGAGCTATTATATTGTATATGTGCACAGGGCCGCCATCAGGGGGTGACAACCCACTTTCTTTCTCTGCACACATAGATAGCGAACATCGCTATCTATGTGTGCAGCCGCGGGCCCCCGGCTCCCTGTTACCGCAGAGGGGGCCCAGGCAGCACACAGCCTCTTCTCTTCTAATAACTCTCGTGAGACCCGGTTGCCAGGGCGACGCTCCGCGGGTCTCGCAAGAGTTATTGGAAGAGATGAGAGAAGAAGCTGTGTGCTGCCTGGGCCCCCTCTGCGGTAACAGGGAGCCGGGGTCCCCCCACCGGACCACCAGGGATGGAATCTCCCCCCTCCCTGGACCCAGGTAAGCAGGGAGGGGGGAGAAACATTTAATTAAATTTAAAAAATAAATTAAAAAATGTATTTGAAAATGCCACATTCAGTCCTGCATCATTGTCAGCGGACAAGGCAGGGCGTGAGCTGGCCTGGGAGGTGGGGGGGGGGGGGAAGGGGGGCAGACCTTGTGCTTTGTCAGGGGCCCCAAAATTTCTGATGGCAGCCCTGTATGTGCATTAGTAGTTTATCGTATCGTGTATGATACATATGAATGTGGGCTGTGTATGAGGGCTGCTTGTGGAATTGTGTGTGGATATGTCACATTGTGTTTTTGGTAGTGTGTGGGGGCTGTTTGGGGTATTGCATGTGAGAGGCTGCATGTGGGATTATGTGCATGTATGTGGATTGTTAGTGGTGTTGCGTTAGTGGGGATTGTGTGTATGTTTGTGTGTGGGCAGTTTGTATTATTTGTATGAGGGGAGGCTTACTCTGCAGGTCTGTGTATATCTAGCAGTGTGAGTGGCTTCCCTGGGTTCCAGTGGAGACCAGGCTGGCCAGGTACAGGTCAAGGACAGGAGCTGCAACAGCAGCTGCAGGCTGCTCTACTACAGTGTGGATTCCCATTCACAAGTGCTGGGAGGAACTGATCTGAGGTCACTTCCTCTACGTTCTGCAATATATAAATTGAGGATTTTCCTTCACCACCTTTTCGTATTAGCAGATATCTGAAGTTTCACTGAGACTCCTTATAGGCCAGAGCCTGTTTGGCTCTAGCAGCCTTGAGTGCCGTGGAAAGACACCTCGAGTGCCGTGCACGGCACTAGTGCCGTAGGTTGCCTACCCCTGGCCTACATCAACACCATACTGCACAGGAAAATATGCCCTACCTACTACCAAAACTATAGCAGTGAATATCACCACCCACTGCCACAACCCCTGTATATGCATGTGTCACTAATCACACAATAATGAAAAAGGAAACAAGCAATAAAAGCATGTCAAACAAAGTCTGGTATCGGCAGAAAGCTAACAAGATGTTATCTTTAAAGAATATAATGTAAATTAAAAGTTTCAGTTTTACCTAGAGATTGTTGCAAACAACATACCCATTCATGGCACTAACCTCTTTCAGCAGGATAATACACCCTGCAAAAATGTTCAGGAATGGTTTGAGGAACATGACAAATAGTACAAGGTGTTGCACTGGCCTCCAAGTACCCCAGACCTCAATCAGAATGAGCATCTGTGGGATTTACTGGAACAACTCAAAAATTTGCAGAACTTAAATGATCTGCTGCTATTACCAGATACCACAGGGCACATTCAGAGGTCTGGTGGAGTTCATGCCTAGACACATCAGAGCTGATTTAGCAGCATGAGGTGGCCTATACAATATTAGGCAGATGTTTTTAAATGTTGTGGATGATGTGTACATTATACCATTACTAAACAATACTTTATTGACTATATATATATATATATATTTGCTTCAGACCTAAAGAAGGGAGGAAAACTATGTAAGGATTGACTTTTAAGTATTATGTTAATCCAAAAAAAAAAAGGTATCATTGCATACTACGTATTAGTCCATTAGACAAGATGCAAAAATATCACTATATATATATATATATATATATATATATATATATATATATATATATACAGTTAATAAAGGCTTACACTCACAGTCTTTTCTTCATAAAAAAATGTATTTTATTTCATCCCATTAAAATATGATTGACGTTTCAGCCATCTTCTGTGGCTTTCATCAGGATCAATATATATACGTGGATGCAGCATTCATTCTCCCAGTCTTGTCCTTGCCTGGATGCAAATCACTTATGCCACAATATAAGTATGAAGGAAGGTGCACTCACAGGACTTTGTAAATAAATCTTGAAGTTTTATTGTGCAATTATACACCAGAAAATGTGTCGACATTTCAGTCCTCTATGGAACTTTAAATATAAAGATGATTTCTTGAACTAATCTGCATATGCCCACCTAGAATCCCTTGCGGTAGCAACATCACTGCAAATTTGAGATTTCTGTGGAAAAAGTCTTATGGCTTGACTGGTGTGTTTAGATCTGTGTTTACCAATGTATTGACTACATACACAGGTGATACTCGCAAAAATTTGAATACCATGCAAACGTTTATTTATTTCAGTAATGCAACGTAAAAGGGGAAGCTAATATATGAGATAGACACATTACATGCAAAGCAAGATAGTTCAAGCGGTTATTTGTCATAAGTGCGATGATTATGGCTTACAGCTCATGAAAACCCCAAATCCACAATCTCAGTAAATTAGAATATTACATGCAATCAATAAAACAAGGAGTATATATAGAACAATATCGGACCTCTGAAAAGTATGCATATGGACTAAGTACTTGGTTTGGGCCCCTTTTGCAGCAATTACTGCCTCAATGCGGCGTGGCATGGAAGCTATCAGCCTGTGGAACTGCTGAGGTGTTATGGAAGTTATGGACCAGGATGCTTCAATAGCGGCCTTCAGCTCTTCTGCATTGTTCGGTCTCATGTCTCTCATCTTTCTCTTGGCAATGCCCCATAGATTCTCTATGTGGTTCAGATCAGGCAAGTTTGCTGGCCAATCAAGCACAGTAATCCCATGGTCATTGAACCAGGCTTTGGTGCTTTTGGCAGTGTGGGCAGGTGCCAAGTCCTGCTGGAAAATGAAGTCAGCATCCCCATAAAGCTTGTCTGCGGAAGGAAGCATGAAGTGCTCCAAAATCTCAGAGGACCAACACCAGCAGATGACATGGGTCCCCAAATCAACACAGACTGTAGAAACTTCACACTGGACTTCAAGCATCTTGCAGTGTGTGCCTCTCCATTCTTCCTCCAGACTCTGGGCCCTTGGTTTCCAAATGAGATGCAAAAGTTGCTCTCATCAGAAAAGAGGACTTTGGACCACTGAGAAACAGACCAGGTCTGTTTTTCTTTAGCCCAGGTAAGACGCTTCTGACGTTTGTTGATCAGAAGCGGCTTGAAAAGAGGAATACGACATCTGAAGCCCATGTCCAGGATCCGTCTGTGTGTAGTGGCTCTTGATGCACTGACTCCAGCCTCAGTCCAATGCTTGTGAAAGTCCCCAACACTTTTGAATGGCCTTTTCCTGACAATCCTCTCCAGGCTGTGGTCATCCCTGCTGCTTGTGCACCTTTTTCTTCCACACTTTTCCCTTCCACATAACGTTCTGTTAATGTGCTTTGATACAGCACTTTGGGAACATCCAACTTCGCAATTACCTTTTGAGGCTTTCCCTCCGTGTCAATGATGGTTTTCTGCACAACTGTCAGGTCAGCAGTCTTCCCCATGATTGTGATTCCTTCTGAACCAGACTGAGAGACCATTTAAAGGCTCAGAAACCCTTTGCAGGTGTTATGGCTTACTTAGCCTAGAATATTGCACCCTTTCACAATATTCTAATTTACTGAGATTGTGGATTTTGGGGTTTTTATGAGCTGTAAGCCATAATCATTGCGCTTATGACAAATCACGGTTTGAACTATCTTGCTTTGCATGTAATGCGTCTATCTCATATATTAGTTTCCCCTTTTAAATTGCTTTACTGAAATAAATGAACTTTTGCACGATATTCTAATTTTTCGAGTATCACCTGTACATAATAACCAATAAGTGATAGGGATGATGTAGAATATCAGGGATATATGCTAATAAGGTTAAAAAAATATAAAAATACATCAGGAAAGAAAAACTGGGGAAAGAGTCACATAACTAATATATGTAAATGATAGTAAGACAAACTATTAGTCCTGTATGGGACAATACATATACTTAATAGTCAGGCTATAATCCAGAAAGCTGCCACCAAGTCCTGTAGAGGAGTTATATCGTTGTGAATGCAGAATACTGTAGATGTGTAAAAAAACATTAGGTTACCAGCAGTAGGTGGATAGCTTGCTACATTTTAATAGGAGTAAATAATGAGCAATGTGCGCATTTAGCAGCAGTAATGAGTCGATTTGAAACCAGTAATCAAGCTGCTATTTATACTGCAGCAAGGAGATAATCAGCTTTTATTAAAGCAAATACAGATGAATAGAGAATTCAGGAGTCATCTAAATATACTGAAATAATGAAGAAAGAACATGTGCA
Organism: Pelobates fuscus; assembly: GCF_036172605.1. NCBI lineage: Eukaryota > Metazoa > Chordata > Amphibia > Anura > Pelobatidae > Pelobates > Pelobates fuscus. The sequence continues at coordinate 146,651,636 of NC_086321.1, read as the reverse complement.
CCTCCATGCTGAGTGGATCAGGGTATATAATAACATGCTGAGTGACCAGGATTTATAATAACATGCTGAGTGGATCAGGGTATATAATAACATGCTGAGTGACCAGGATTTATAATAACATGCTGAGTGGATCAGGGTATATAATAACATGCTGAGTGGATCAGGGTATATAATAACATGCTGAATGATTCAGGGTATATAATAGCATGCTGAATGGTTCAGGGTATATAATAGCATGCTGAATGGTTCAGGGTATATTTAATGATGGGCCAGTAGTTGTGGGGGGGTATCAAATCCTCTCCCACTTTATCGTGGTTGGTCTGGCGAGTTACCCCTCCCACCACTCCCTTTATTCACATCACCCTCTAAGGTGGGCCCCCTTTATTACAGGCCTACTGCCTTGTCGGTTCCGGCACACCACAACCGACTGGTGTTATTAACTATGATGTTTATTATTAATTATATGTTGTTTAACATGCTGAATGGTCAGGATATCTAATAGCATGCTGAATGGTTCTAGGTATATAATAGCATGCTGAATGGTCAGGGTATCTAATAGCATGCTGAATGGTTCTAGGTATATAATAGCATGCTGAATGGTCAGGGTATTTAATAGCATGCTGAATGGTCAGGGTATCTAATAGCATGCTGAATGGTCCGGGTATTTAATAGCATGCTGAATGGTCAGGGTATCTAATAGCATGCTGAATGATCAGGGTATTTAATAGCATGCTGAATGGTCAGGGTATCTAATAGCATGCTGAATGATCAGGGTATTTAATAGCATGCTGAATGGTTCTAGGTATATAATAGCATGATGACTGGTCAGGGTATCTAATAGCATGCTGAATGGTTCTAGGTATATAAAAGCATGCTGAATGGTTCTAGGTATATAATAGCATGCTGAATGGTCAGGGTATCTAATGGCATGCTGAATGGTCAGGGTATTTAATAGCATGCTGAATGGTCAGGGTATCTAATAGCATGCTGAATGGCCAGGGTATTTAATAGTATGCTGAATGGTCAGGGTATCTAATAGCATGCTGAATGGTCAGGGTATTTAATAACATGCTGAATGGTTCTAGGTATATACAGGGGCGTATTAGCCGCGAGGCAAACAAGGCATTTGCCTTGGGCGGCATTTTCCAGGGGGCGGCAAAAAACGCCGCCCCCAAATGCCCAGGGCAAATGCCTTGTTAGCCTTGCGGCTAACTGGGCTGCCGGTCGGGCTGGTTGCTGGGCGGGCGGCTGGTGAGGGAGCTCTTCCTCTGAGCTGTCTGCTCAGCTCCCTCGCGCGCCGCACAGTGAGGCTGGGAGGCGGAGCCGGAATATGACGTCATCTTCCGGCTCCCAGCCTCACTCTGCGGCGCGCGAGGGAGCTGAGCAGACAGCTCAGAGGAAGAGCTCCCTCGCCAGCCGCCTGCCCAGCAACCAGCCCAGCAGCCCGACCGGCAGCCCCACTAGACCCCAGGGAGGTAAAGAAACCCCCCCCCCAGCATTCCCAAAGGTAAGGAGGCTGGGGGGGTAGATTAAATTAATTATATTATATATATATATATTATATATATTATTATTATTATATATTATTATTATATTATTATATATTATATTATTATATATTAATTATTATATATTATATAATTATATATTATATAATTATATATTATATTATTATATATTTATTATTATATATTTATTATTATATATTTATTATTATATATTATATTATTATATATTTATTATTATATATTTATTATTATATATTTATTATTATATATTTATTATTATATATTATATTATTATATATATATATAATATTATTTATTATTATATATATTATATTATATATATTATATTATTATTATATTATATTATATTATATTAGATAATATTATTATTATATATTTATATATTACATTATATATTATATTATATTATATATTTATATATTACATTATATATTATATTATATATCAGAGAGTGTGTGTGTCTGACAGAGAGTGTGTGTGTCTGACAGAGAGTGTGTGTGTCTGACAGAGAGTGTGTGTGTCTGACAGAGAGTGTGTGTGTCTGACAGAGTGTGTGTGTGTCTGACAGAGTGTGTGTGTGTCTGACAGAGTGTGTGTGTGTCTGACAGAGTGTGTGTGTCTGCTAGTGAGTGTGTGTGTGTGTCTGTTAGCTAGTGTATGTGTATCTGTCAGCGAATTTGTGTGTGTGTGTGTGTGTATTTAGAAGACGGGGGGGAGGGGAAGTGTTGGGTGGGGGTGTCACGCGGGGGAGGGGGCGCCTGAGTTTTGTCCTGCCTAGGGCAGCACAAAACCAGGATACACCACTGGGTATATATGGATGTTGGGCAAAAGTAACATCCCCAGGACGTACTTGGAAACCAGAGTAATCTGAATGTACCTTTCCTGGTTAAATACTTTGTTATTATTAGTATTATGTTGGCGATGTAATAAACATAACGGCTTTCTCCACAATATTTTTTGGTCCTACCCGATTTTAGATAGCTCTCTGGAAAGATATCCAAACTCAAATCCTCTATTGTACAGGACTATAATTATCCCTAGTTACTTCTATATTTCTTTTAAGTATGCTCCCTGACCATATTCAAAGACCCCACCAGAATTGAATTATACATATTTTGACCATAGCTCATTCTAGTGTGGCAGGGTACTGGCAAAAGGCCGACATCCCATCAGAATCCTTGGTTATAGACATATTACACCCATATATATATATATAAAAAATGTCATACAGAATTTAAAATCCAAAATATATGGGAAAGTTGGGGCTACCATATAACAACCTGTATTTTCTTTTATTCTAAACATGTGGACTAGGAAACAATCAAAGTTGTTGTGTTCCTTCTCTGAACCTGTGGACCATTACTCTCTCCTCCCTTATTTCCATTGTTTTGTTTCATTGTGCCATATTGTAACCTGTTTCTGTTTGCTCAATGTTGTTATTCTGACACTTGCTGTGGACATACTTTGGTAATGTACTGAAAAAAATTGACAATAAAAAAGTAAGCTTTGCACAAAAGGGGTTTCTCCTTTGCGCAGGGCCAAATACTGGAGACATTCCAGAGGAGAAAGGTAGAACTCTCAAGGGGCCAGAGTTAAAGACTATCATTAGGCAAGCCATAAAAGGAACAGTTTTAGTTCAAAAGACTAACTTGTCCTATAGGGATAGGACAGAACAAAAAGACTGAGGGAGGTGGAGATAGAGGGTGGTACTTATACCTTTATTTTAATTATTTCCTGCCTCAGGGAAAGGGAGAAGCTCCCCATTCTTGGGCTGCCATGGCCGGAAATATATATATATATATATATATATATATATATATATATATATATATATATATCCTATACTTGCTAAAGCCCAATTAGTTAATACATCAATAATCAACCTGACAACGATCTCAGTCAGACACTTCTCACAGAGATGCACCTAGGACACACATTGCATGTGTGGCCTTCGTCATGATCCTGTAACGACTGCTAGTAAGTTCCAGCATGCAGAACTATGTAACATCTACATAGACAGAACAGAAAAAGATAGAACGTAAACCGGTCCTTAGAATGGCCGGACTAATACGTTAAAGACAGAGAATGAATGGTCAAGGAATAGCCGAGGTCAAGAAATATACAATACCGTTTAACAAGCCAAGTCAGGAAAACCAGAAATCACAATAGTCAGGAATACCCAAGGTCAAAATACTGGTAATATCAAAAACAGGACAAGAAAACGCACTCTCAGGAACCAGGAACGGAAATCACGACAGGGCAATGAACTGGGAAGCTTCAGGGACTTAAATATCCCTCCTTTGACTGTGATTGGTCAGAAGGTGTCTTCTGACCCCAGAAAGTGCGTGTGCACCGACGCCGTGACGTTCGTCATGAACGCACGTTCGTGTGACCCTAGGGGGGCGGGAACCATTGTTGGTTGCGACCGCATGGTAGGCGCCATATTTATTTTGGGCAGGCAGCCAGGAAAACCTGGCGGAGCGGCTCCTGACTTGCCGCTGAGCAGGTAAGCTCAGATTGTCGGCACGGTCGCACCAGTCGGGTGCGGCCGCAACTCGTGGCGAACGAGTGTGGCCGTGACAGATCCACATTGACAGCGTGCATTAAATAGCAATTATTGTAAGGAGGGAGTGTGGGAGAGGGTGGGAGGAGAGCTAGCTACCGATCAAAGCAGACCCACATGCCTAGAGCTCTTTAAAGAGTATTGAAAAATGTATGCATATTCACCACGAAAACTAGCTATAATTTCCCTAAAGTTATTCATTCACAATGGGAAAGAACTCCAAACCTCACAGGAGCAACACAGCCACCTCTTCTAAGGATATTGGCACTGTGCTCTGAGTACTCCTGCAGACGTGGCCTGCTAAAATGGAGCCCATGTGGGAGGAGTCCAACACTGCATCTTAGAAGAGCGATCCTGATGATTCCCGGTTCCCTATAGGGCACAGTGGAGTAAGCGCAAGTCCTAATCCCTTGCTAGAGCACTTACCTGTGAGCAAGAGGGTAAGCCCCAATTCCCACCTGGAGGACTTACCTTTCAGTAAAGCATACATCCAAAATCTACTGAAAGAGCTGGAGGCCCTATTTGATGCTAATATCGCACTTGTCATTAGTGTGAGTTTTATTGCGGTGGAACACTGTGATACTGTCATACACACCAAGCATGCTGAGCTCCTAAAAAATAAGGGCACTGGAGCCATAAAAGGATTATCCAGAAAAGGTGTTACTGTTTGATAGGGAGTTTTAATTGTATGGGGTTATAACAAATCTAATAAACAATTCATACACCTGACTGTGACATTTTAATATTATCACCATTAATAAAATTATTAAAATTGTGTTCCTTCTATTCAATGAAAAAATGCATTATTTATTGTGATTAATAATTAACATGTGTCACTAAAATAAAAATTCAGAGCAGGAGGCAAAGCACAGAGCGTAATAGTACAGCATGAATAACTGTCATGATGTTATCATCAATAACAGGCACATCAGAGATTGGCAGCCAAACAGAGAGCCATGTGAATATATGTGGATTATATAGACAGGTGATATAAATCTGATTTTAAACCTTTCTTTCTACATGTGTCTAGACTAAAGACTGCAAACATTATAGTATCCAGATTAGTATGTTAATCCCTTGCTGGGCTGCAGACTGGCCACTGACACAGGGATGATATTATCTCACACTTCAGGAATGCGATGCAGAGTACAGTTAGGAATTACTTCGAAAAATTAAGGTACTTGTCGAGAATTGTAACCTCCAGTCGCCTGCCAGGGGAAATAGAGCAGAAACATCAAACTATGTCTGGTAACTAATTAAAGAAAAAGAAAAAGGAGAAAAAAAAAATCTGCAATTTCCTTTATTTGCTAGAGCAGTGTCTAACGGCCATTTGTTTCAGCTGCTCAAAGCTCTACAGACCATAGCACAATGTGTTTTGTTGTGCAAATGGCCTACATAGCTCCAAATCATCATTGATAGGTATACTACAGAAAAGCAAAATGCTATTTCCAGAGATGTTCCACACTACAATCGTAAAGGATTTCAGGGGCCTTAGTCACTAGAGATTATAAAAAATAAGCTGGAAAATGGTGACACTAGGCTATAAAGGGACTGAGAGCTGGTATCAAGAGTGAAACAAGAGGGTAGACTGCACACTAAGCATAGGACAGAGGCAAAGGATAATATTGACTGTTTACCAACAATGTGACCGTGACTTTTTAACAAATGTGCACCTTTAGGGCCCTATGTATCTCACAGTTATAGAATACGTTTGTGGTCATTGAATCATCTCTATAAAAAAATACAAGGGTGTTACTAACTAAACTGTGATATGGAAATGCTAGACAAAACAGCTTGAAGTTGAATGTTTTCAAATTTGGATACTTTGAACTAAAATGTGCTTATTAGTTTTCTACAATTCCTTTGTTGAATTAATAAACGTATGGTGTTTTTCCCTGACACATTGATAACTGATCAAATCTTGTGCAAATTTGAGTGAACTTCTAATGGAATGCCTGAGACAACAACAGATAAAGGAAGCAGAAAAGGAGGAGGTTCTATGGCAAACCTGTCCATGGGGTGTACCACTGGCAGATAGTTGATAAGGTTCCCAATATAAAATCTTACCAGTAGCTGAAAAAAGCAGGACTAAAAGACAGCTATGAGGCACTAATCCTATAGAATGTAAGCTCGATTGAGCAGGGTCCTCTTCAACCTATTGTTCCTGTAAGTTTATTTGTAATTGTCCTATTTATAGTTAAATCCCCTCTCATAATATTGTAAAGCGCTATATAAATGGCAATAATAATAATAATAATAATCCTAGCAGCTCAAAAACAGGCATTCAGCACGAGATCAATAGAAGCGGGGATTTACTACACTAGACAGGATCAGAGTGCAGACTGTGCAAAGAGGCCTCCTAATAAATCCAGCACATCGTATCTAGGTGCAAAATGTTAGCAGGGACAACATACACTGAGAGGCACAACCACGTTGCTGGAATTGTGTACTGAAACAAATGGGCTGGACCTCCCTAAGTCCAGATGTGAGATACCACAAATGGTAGTTGAAAATGACAGAAGTAGGATCCTGCGGGACTTCCAGATCCAGACAGAAAATCAAGTAGAGGACAATCAACTCCCAGCATCGTGGTGGTAGACAAGGAACGGAAGACTGCAATGGTGGAAGGGGCAATACCCAGCGACTATAACATCAGGAAGAGGGAACATGAGAAGGTGGACAAATACCAAGCACTGCAAGAGGAACTAAATAAGATGTGGACAGTAAAGGCAGTAGTAGTCCCAGATATGACCCTGAGTCCTTAGGGTTGTTATCCCCAGATTATAAGAGTGACTTCAGGAGGTTCCAGGTAACACATTGAGATCGCTGTTCAGAAGAGTGCAGTTCAAGGAACAGCCAAGATACAGTGCAGAACCCTCAAACTTCCAGGCCTCTGGTAGAGGACTCAAGAATGAGGAATACACAGAATATTACGCAGACAGCTATGAGGATGTACATTTTATAGATTATATATTTTATACACTGTGTATATTTATAAATACTACTTCTAATAATAACAAGAGTTATGTGCCTTCATTACACCGGATGAAACAGATGAAATGCTGTTTGGGAGTGGAATAACACAGGTACAGTAAATTTTACATGAAAAGATCTAATTATGATTTCTTATGAAAACTTCTCGCAAAAAAGAAGAAATGATTGGCTTTCATGCTCAGGCCTCTCTGCCTACCTAATGAATACAAACAAAATTGACATGGCTATTCACTAAAATTGGAATTGGTAAAAATTCTAAGTGAATTTAAAATTTGAGTAAAAAAAAATAAAAATTAAAGCTAGCTGAAAAAAAATATCCAGCTATGTTTTTAGCAAATGTTATATATTATATTTATACACACACACACACACACACACATGTTATATATATCGAAACTAAACAGATGACATCTGTGGAGTAAGAAATAAAGAAAAAGCAGCATATAACCTAGCAGAGGACTGCACACACATACAGAGAAACCAAGACCCTTACTGCATAGGCAGGATTCCAGCATGGCAGAGAATGAAGCGCTGTTAATTAGAAAATATCGATTGGGTCTTCCCTCACCTTTTATAAAATCACTGATACAGCATACAAACACATGTCCAAGTCCCAGGAAAAAAAACATTCAAGGAGAATCCTAGCTTTACAATTTAAAGGCCGAGGATATTTACTCTTCTATTGCAGCCATAGATATACATAATGCATTGCATATTAAACTGAATATATGTATGAATCTACTGCCATACAGAAAAGACCTGGAAATTCAATATGCATTATGTATATCTATGCCCGACTTTATTTATTTTTTTATTAATTTGATTTTATGTTTTCTGGAGGGTTATTCCACAGCTGATGTAGGAAAAATGCTACTCAACCCGCTTTCTTGCCTTAAAGTTAGTGGAGAATAAAGCCGAAGAGGACAGGAGCTATATTAGTCATAAATAATTCATCGCAACTCTCGTCATTCATGTTGATACAGTCTAATACAGGGGTAGGCAACAACTAGTCCTCTAAATATCACTAACGTAGAATTATAACCCACATGATCCTTAGCCATTCTGTAACCAAACAGTTCAAGGTCTAACACATACAGACACACGCAAAACAACCATTAGGGGGTGTATTCAATACACGATGAATGGAAACAAAATATTAATTTAAGCTATTTTATTTTCATATCACCTCCTCTAGGCTGGGGACTTTGTGGCACTAAATGTTACATGGTGATTGTGATATGACTGAATACTTTGTGTTACCCCAGGCTCTCTCTCAGGAGCTAAGGACCCAGTGAACCAATTTGGAATCAGGTACCCAAGACGGTAATTGGTCAGTGAACAGAAAGTGATTACATACCTTCCAAGTGTCCCTATTTAGGAGGGGCAATTCCTATTTTAGGTCCAACTCCCTTTGTCCCTCTTTTCTAGGATCGCCATATTGTTGGTGGGCCTGAGTGTATAACAGAGCTCCACAGCAATAATACTCCCAGTTAATGTGTCTTTAAACTAAAATATATGTTTATAAAATCGAGTCTGTTTAAATAGGATACATCATTCTCGTTAACAAGAATTTCTCCGGAAATGCCTGCACCTGGCCACAGTAGTCCCACATACATTCCTGAAATTAAAGTGTTGTCCCTCTTTGACTATTTGGAATGTTGGAAGGTATGTGATTAGCTCATCATACAAAGGCCTAGCTCAGAAACTACTGCACTCAGCTTGCTAACCAACAGATTTATTCCACTGACTGTTTGTTTTACTGCACTATATAACAAGTATGGCATAGTAACATATAGCGTGGTATTGTATTATGTACTATTCCGCTGTCAGACCCAAAGACTATGGATGAAGCCCAGGATGCTCACAGGAGTACAGAGCAGAATGCTCACTAAGACTCATACAATCTCCGGCCTACTTCCCCCACCAGTTTCACATTGTAGGAACGCAGGTAAAGTACATAGAGCTATGCAACTGTGATATATCTATTCAGAAGGAGAAATATAATAAACATCCTAACATATATTATTCACAATATACTGATTTAAATATGTTACTATTTGTAACTGTATCGCTGGTTTGTTCATAAAATTGAAAGGAAGTTTCTGTTACTGTATTCTATGTAAAACGTATGTTGAATGAAACAGGCACATTTAAAAAGTCTATTGTTTTACAATCTTTATTTCGGGCCAAGTAAAACACACAGGCCACAGACATTACAGTAAGAAGCACCTAAAACATTTTATAAATCTCCAACAAGAAAGAGTACCAAAAAAATGGAGGAGTGTACTCACTGAAAGGGCATAGACTTAAAGCACCATAACCACTACAATGAGCTGTAGTGCTCAAAGTGCCCACTTTGTGTTATTTCAACTATACAAACATTCGCAAGTGAGTAAAAATTGTTACAATGAGAATAAATAAGTCACATCTATGGCACTTCTTTATTCTAATATGTAAAGCCCATTCTGACAAATATATTCCTAAAAAATATGGATCATTTTAATGTATTTAATAAATATCACCATTATTTCTATATAGCACCACTGTCTCTCTTTGTTTTCTCTATCATTTTTCTGAATCTCGTTCTCCAGCTATGAGTACAGCTACAGTGTGAAAGACTCAATCATTCAATTTAGGTTTTACAGGCAGCCGATACGTACGTCAAGCCAAACAACAGTAGATTATATTTGTCAAGAAATATGAAGGCTTTCATTGTGTTTATTGAACAGGAATGGAGCTTAGCACATTAACTTATGAGAATATAACTGCTCATTTAAATGTTATTTCAAAATGCTCACGATAAGTAAACTGCAAATTAATACATAATTGGTTGTTTGGCATAATCACTGTAGAGACAGATGATAACTTTATGGAAGAGCTAGCACTTTCCCTAATCTCTCCATTAAGGATGCTGACATCCTTTGCTATATAGACAATGAAACGTAGAAAGTACAACATTAAGCACTACTTCTTAAGACGAGAATATGAGAGCACAGTGCATCTATACACATTGCAGAGATCATCCAAAACCTGAGCTTGCATAAAAAGGTTTACTCGCTAAAATGTGAATTGTGAGCCATTCAAAGTGAACTGAAAATGAATTTTAAATATCAGTCCCAATAAACTAAACTTCTCCAAGGCTGTTTGGTTAATGCACTCTAAAATTCTAAATGAAATTTTATTTCCAATTAAACAATTCACATGTTAGTAACCCTGAAATACTGTATTGTCGCCCAAGAAATCAATGTAATTTGTGATTCGGCATTCCAAATTCTGGCACAAAACCTTAGTAACAAGTTGTGTTCTCAAAACGTCAAAGAAGTTATAAGATAATATACTAGACATGTTATTTTTTATGTCACTTCCTCTCCCCCCCCCCCCCCCCCCTTATCCTGAGTTTGTGGAATAGATGCGTTATACACATAAATGAGGAGCCAGCAGTGCCCTGGAGACTTCTGGCTATTTACTGTTCTGCTTTGCAAGGGGATGTCCAGTCTCTTTGTTCTAATTGGAACCACTCATAGCAGTGCAGCCATGGATTGTTATAGGAAGTGCTAAAAACACTGTCTTAGAACCATCAAACACAGCTTTGAATATCAGTCAGACCACCTTACCAGTAAGTGTCCCTGGGTAAGTCATCTAATGATCATATAATGTAACTAAATCCCCATTTTTTTGCCTAGATTAGGTTTTTTAAAAAAAAAAACTTTTACAAACTAATAAAATCTGTCAACATTGAAGTTGCTGTTTAGTAGATAGGAGAGTGCGCTGGATCTTGTGTATTTATTGTATAATATGGCCCCCAGCAGCACCCCATTTAAGCATGTTTAGGTGAGTGCAACCATCCCCCCATGTTTCCTATATATATATATATATATATATATATATATATATATATATATATATATAAAGCAATAAAGGGAGCACACTAGGTCTTCATTCAAGTGAGAAAAAAGTATTTACTGCATTCAAAAAGAATACATGAACTGTGGTAAACAGAAATCAACGTTTTGACCCTCCTGGGTCTTTATCAATATATATATATATATCTCTGCCTACCTTAAATAACTTGTTAGCTTGCTTGAGCAGGGCCTTCTCCACCTCTCAAATACCATCTTTCTATAATAGTAAAGTACTACAAAATATGTTGGTGATATATGAATGATAATAATAATGCACCTAGCCAATTAAGTTATAATACATTTAGATGAGAAACTCATCATTAGATAAAGAATTCAAATACCAAAACATATTTAATACTTGTAACCAGGAACAGATATAATTACCCAGTTTGTCCTATGGAGGGTTATTCCACAGCAGATGAGCTCTGCAGGACAAATGCCTCCTAACCCGCTTCAGAAGAAGAAAGCTGCAGAAGAAGACAGTGATAGTGGAATTCCCAAGTGTCCAGTTCCAGGACATTCAGCTCTGTTTTTGGACCTGTGCCTTGGTGCCCAACTCTCTCGTCTGGCGGAAACCTGAATAAATATTCAGTTGTGACTATTGTGCACATGTACTAAAAAAAAGCGCAGAGAATTAGGAGACGTGTGCAGGGATGGTCAGTTCAGTCATGTCACCACATGTATCTTTCCAATGCCACTTGCCATTTTAAATGCTGGGAGGTATCTGTCGGATGGTAAGAACTGTCTGGAATCTTGACATTGACAAGATCTCCCCATTCACATACACAATGCTCAATCTTTGAATTAGGACCAAGTGACATAATGCACTGTAATTGAGAAGTGGATAGACATATTGCTATAATTTAATACTTAATAAGTCTGGAAAACAAAGGAACATGTCTCCTGTCTGCATTATCGTTCTCAATAATGCGACACAAGACATTAAGTCATGCTGTCCTCTCTAACCTTTAGAAAAGAGTCTTAGGAAAGTCTACAGCTAGAAACCAAAAATACAATAAAAGTACATCATACACTAGAATACATCTGATCTACTTATTCACTTGCTGTAACATTTTCCCTTAGCAATGCTCTGAGACAAGCATATAAACCATTCTTGAACGTAAGAACTTTGACAATGCATTCATTCTGCCATTTAAAAGGGTTACTTCCACTTACATGCCATATTCCTGCATAGTTCAGCATGGGTGCAGCCTAGGCGCAGAATTCTACAGCACAAATTTAAAGGGAAATTGTTCGCCTTGTTTTAGGGTGTACACTCTTTATCACACAGCAGCGCGGCCACTTGTTATGGTGGACCCGAATTAAGCGGCACCCCTTTTCTCTCAACATGGGGGCTGTAAATTACTAATACTCCCAAGGCACCTACAGTACCCGAGACCACACAGCGCCGCATACAACCAACACACAGAAGTCAGGCCACTAAGGCACCAACCCCCCCCCCCCCGGGTTACAGGGCAGTTTAATTCATCTAAAGTGTCACGAGACACAAGTTCCTAGCTCCATGTCAAGCACATATCATTTACAATGCCACCGTCCGCACTGGACACATAGTAAGCTGAACAACCACAACAAGGCAGCGCCGGTAGGCATCTGCGGCACACCGAGCACACCTACTATAGCATGATCCTAGCCCACACACCACGAACTACACATCTCCACTACAGATAGGTCTGCAGGATATTCAATAAATAATTATAAAATTGCAGTTCAAACATAGGCCATGTAATTGATATATGCTGACTGTTTTATCACGCTTGTTACAGCGATCATGGCTTTTCAAGCCGACTTGTTATACCTTGCAAATGAAAAATAAAGAATTTAAAAAAATTCTTGTTCGCCTTTAATTTTACCCACAAATATCAGGTTGAGATTGTCAGAAATACTGTCAGTACATGCTACCAAACACAAACATGCAGGAGTCAGCTGGTTCTGTATCACATCTTGCATTGCCTCCACCTCACTACATAAAAATAGCATGTCTTCATACTCAGCTTACATTGTCTTGCCAAAAAAGATTTCTGTAGCAGAATATCACCCAGGCATAATCTTCTATTTTGTCTCCACCACTAGGGATCATTTTTACATAACACATCAATTCCATGCCAAGTTTAATACATTCTATTCCCAACACATTTGAAGCCTTCTGTATTCAGTAGCTGAGCCAAAACAGCATGGGATTCAGAGATACACAGCAGTAACCAGTCTCAAATACGTTTGCAATAAAGATACAAATAATTATCTTCCATCCTGCTCTATGCTAGATTGATGCTAATAGCCATACTTCAGATACAAGATGATTGCAGCGGATTGCAATGGTCTGCTGTCCTACTGCTATCACTGTTACTCCAGGGTTAAATGTAAGACAAACTTATTTTTTCCAGCCTTTCTTTAGATGTTACTATTCTTTCCTTTGCTGGTGTTTTCTTAAAATATGGTGGAATTGTAAGTGGAATCGTAAAAATCTGAAAAGATTAAATCACTTTGGAAGATGCAGTGAAGCCCCTTTTAGTGGGGGCCAACCTACACATCTAAAATAAGGACTTCGATGATAAACATTCAGGACATAGATGGCTATGCTTGACAATGCAGATGTCGATGAGATATATTTACCGTAATCCAGGATATCTATAGTGAGTGAATGTGCCAGCTGCTGCTCGGCCCTGCCCATATCTACACAGACAAACATTCAGTGCTTTATGTTTTTTTGAGTTACAAAATACTGATTTAAAAAAAAATTGTATAATGATAAGTCCTAAATAAGTCCTAATTGACCCTCTTAATAAGGTACATTGAGTCTAAGGGAATCAATTTCCACTACCCCTGATTTGCAGGTTTGATGTGCGAGTGTATTATATGTTTGCCAGATGGGAATCACAACTTCTTGTAGACACTTAAAAACAAAACAAACACAAAAACAAACAAAATATGTTAGTGGTACGCTGACGTTGGCAGGCGGGCATTCCCTCCAGTGGCCATTGAAGTAACTAAATGACCTCCATTTGTTTAAATATACATAGCGTTTAAGGAGAGAGCGCAGGTAACTTTTTCTTTGGTTTTTACTATATGTATTAGCTGATGTGTACTGTGGTCGTTGCTGCCGCACAGGAGTGATGGGAGTGAGCGCAGGACTTTTATTTTTGTATTTGTATTTACTTTTTGTATCACACAGCTTTGTTACAATGCTGCCGCCCATCCCATGTGTTCCCTATTAAGGGTTAATAAGTATATAGGGGTGTGTAGAAAAAATACCCCTTTCTGTCTCCTTAGAGATATCTTTGCCAAAAGCTCAAGGAAGCAAGGTGAAGGGTCAAAGTAGGACCCGTCTAGGGAGGTCTGCCTTGACGTTGGCAGGCGGGCATTCCCTCCAGTGGCCATTGGAGTAACTAAATTACCTCCATTTGTTTAAATATACATAGGGATTAAGGAGAGAGCGCAGGTAACTTTTTTTCTTTGGTTTTTACTACATGTATTGGAGCTGATGTGTACTGTGGTCGTTGCTGCTGCCCAGGAGTGATGGGACTGAGCGCAGGACTTTTCTTTTTGTATTTGTATTATATGTATTGTATTATATGTTTGCCAGATACAACCTCCCCCCAGTAGCGGATCCAGAGCCTGACCTCGGGAGGGGCACTTGCAGATTATTTAGAGAAATAATCCAGACACAATACCCACTACCGCTCAGTGTAGTGGTTATGGTGCCAGTATTGCCGGGACCCCCTCCCAGAGTAAGTAGTCAAACCGTTTAAGAACAGTTTGACAACTTACCTGAGGTCTGCTTGAAAATGGGGCTGTAGTAGGGCATAGGAGGAGAGGTGCAGTGTGTGTGTGTTTGTGTAAGAAGGACTGTGTGAGCAGTGTGTGTGTGTGTGTGAAAGTTGCAGTGTGTACGTGAGGACGGCAGTGTGTGTTAGGGGGGCAGTGTGTGTGTGTGCATTGCAGTGTGAGTGGGGGGCAATGTATGTGTGTATGGGGGCAGTGTGTGTTTGGGGGGACGTTTGTGTGTAGGGACAGTGTATGTGTGTGGGGGGCCAATGTGTGTGTAGGGTGTGTGTATGTATTGGGGGCAGTGTATGTGGGCAATGTGTGTGTATGGGGACAGTGTATGTATGTGGGGGCAGTGTATGTATGTGGGGGCAGTGTATGTATGTGGGGGCAGTGTGTGTATGGGGGGCAGTGTGTGTGTGTATGGGGGCAGTATATGTGTATGGGGGCAGTGTATGTGTATGGGGCAGTGTATGTGTATGGGGCAGTGTATGTGTATGGGGGCAATGTGTGTGTATGGGGGCAGTGTATGTATGTGGGGGCAGTGTGTGTGTATGGGGGCAGTGTATGTGTATGGGGCAGTGTATGTATGTGGGGGCAATGTGTGTGTATGGGGGCAGTGTATGTATGTGGGGGCAGTGTATGTATGTGGGGGCAGTGTATGTGTATGGGGCAATGTGTGTGTATGGGGGCAGTGTATGTATGTGGGGGCAATGTGTGTGTATGGGGGCAATGTATGTGTATGGGGGCAGTGTATGTATGTGGGGGCAATGTGTGTGTATGGGGGCAATGTGTGTGTATGGGGGCAGTGTATGTATGTGGGGGCGGTGTGTGTGTATGGGGGCAGTGTATGTATGTGGGGGCAATGTGTGTCTATGGGAGCAGTGTATGTATGTGGGGGCAGTGTATGTATGTGGGGGCAGTGTGTGTGTAAGGGGGCAATGTGTGTGTATGGGGGCAATGTGTGTGTATGGGGGCAGTGTATGTATGTGGGGGCAATGTGTGTGTATGGGGGCAATGTGTGTGTATGGGGGCAGTGTATGTATGTGGGGGCAATGTGTGTGTATGGGGGCAATGTGTGTGTATGGGGGCAATGTGTGTGTATGGGGGCAATGTGTGTGTATGGGGGCAGTGTATGTATGTGGGGGCAGCGTGTGTGTATGGGGGCAGTGTATGTATGTGGGGGCAGTGTGTGTGTATGAGGGCAGCGTATGTATGTGGGGGGCAATGTGTGTGTGTGTGTAGGGTATGTTTGTGATAAGGATGGGGGGCTT
The DNA here is from genome assembly GCF_036172605.1 of Pelobates fuscus. Lineage (NCBI taxonomy): Eukaryota > Metazoa > Chordata > Amphibia > Anura > Pelobatidae > Pelobates > Pelobates fuscus. The sequence goes on along the minus strand of NC_086321.1, from coordinate 146,635,591 downwards.
TTTTTAATGTTTTTTTTTTTAAATTTGATAAAATTATTATTTTTTTATTTATTTAAAATATACATAATGTCCCCCCTCCCTTCTTACCTTTGTTTAGGGAGGAGGGGGGACATTTCTCGATCCCTGGTGGTCCAGTGGAGAATCCCTGGTGGTCCATGTGGTGAGAGTGAACTCTAGCCCCGTGCTCGTGAGAGAAGGACCTGGAGGAGCTGCAGACTGAGCTCCCCCGGGTCCTCTCTCTCTCCCTCCCCTGCCGGCGGCCAGCAAACAGTGCCTGCGGACCGGAGAGAGAGATCTCTGATCTCCCCTCCGGTCCATGAAGGCACATTGCAGGGCTGGCGCTCCCCCCTGACTGCTGGGAGATATCCATTTCCCCACTAGTATTTTAGCCATAGAAATAGATGAGCCCGAGGTGCTGACTTCCCACCACATGTGCTCCAAGATGGTCACTGAAGGGAAGCCTCGTAAAGACTATGATGGTGGGGCAAACACTCATACATATAGGAACATGACCTCAGACGGTACAGAGCTCTCTGTACATATTTGCTCTATCCTGACATTGCAGGAGGCGATATTTGAGTGTTTCTGGGCTTGTCTAGAAGAACGCTTGATGGCCTCTCACGCTTCGTCTGCAGGGGGTGATTGGAGACGCTGGGCAGAGAAACTAGGAGGGCTCCCTCCAGGCAACACTATCACTCTGATGCAAGGCATTATATTTACCTGCACTCCCAAACTAAGGGTCAAACAGGGCTTATCCCCATGACACTGTCCACACAAGAGGAGGGCCGTTGGCCAGACTAGGTCCAGATCATCCGGGACTTACGTTGTTTCCCACATGGGAACAACTTGCACTCAGTATCTGAGCCCCTGGCTCAGATGTGATGGTCCTTGAACTGGCCTGGGCAGGAGCATGGCATCTCCTTGGCATAATCATGCTAACAAACCCAATGGCCACTACCTGCTTACTACATGCTTCCCGATATCTTTAAAAGCTAAATCGGAAGGCCTACTGTATGGTGGTCTGCAACTCCAACAATGGATCCCAAGCTGTATTGTGTCTAGCTTTGTGTTCTTCTTTTTCTTTCCTTCATTACTTTTATTTCATTTGCAGCATACCACGCCAGAAAGTCTCACTCCAGTGGCATATTACTCTGCAGTTCTGCCTAGCATGTTACTCATAGTTACTTATTTCTCATGTAAAATGACATAACATGTGTTGTAAAATTATTGTTTCAACAGTGACCATCTTGTCTAGATAGATTTCTCTACTGCTTAGATACAACTCTGATTCCTGTCTAGACAGGTTATCCTAGCCTGAATATGTTATATCAAATAATTGTACAGTAATTATGAAGTTTGACTAGCTTGATTTTCTGTTTTATTTTTATTTTTACAAATGAGGCTGACTTATTCGGGAGTTTATTTCATTAGGTAAACCCACTGCATGTGACCTATGTACCATCTGCTATGACTCCCATTTCTTTTTTCTATAACATACTTTTCAATACCTTAATAAAAAAGATTAACAAAAAAAAATGATATATATACAAACTAAAATAAAGCAAAAATATTTTTGAAAGGCATGTAATAAGAGCTTATAAACGTACAATAAACTTTGTCATATTGCATTGTTGAGCACGTCTCTCAGCTAGAAGAGTTTATTCTGCCTACACCCCTCCCTATTACACACTCATCTCAGTTTCATACCAGTCCACTAATGACACAAACAGGTCATTGTGCAGCGGTAGGGAGAAACCCAACACCAGAGTCTAATTTGCATGAATCACACTGATCAGACTCCCTCTCTTCTCCCCCTGTCAATAAGTTGCAAGGTGAAGAGATCATCCAACTTTCCAGAATACCCAATGCACATTTCCAGCATTCCTAGGGATACGACTATGATTGGTTAGATCAGTGTCCACCCTGGAGTGGGTGTGGATAACATAAGAAAGAATAAGCCTTATAGACTGAGGCAAATGTGTCATTCAAAGTGATTCAAAGTGATGCATGTTTTTTTAAAGTACCCCTTAAAATTCTATTAACTTAGAAATGATTTTGTGTAGAAAAACTCTATGTTCTTTTTCCAAATTACATTCTTACAAACGGTTATCAGTAGGTCAAGTATCTCTAGAGTTTTCCTGCCCCTCCCTCTCTAGAAATAAACATGTTTCTCTTTGGTCATTTAAAACATTGGTTGATAAAGCCAACGTAAACGTAATTCCTAACAAGCTGTTTCCTGCAGGATCAGTAACTTTGCACTGCATTTTAATTCATATAAAACAGAGGGTGCCAATAAATGCAGTGTCAAAACTTACGCCTGGATACACTGATCTACAGAAATACACTGATCTACCAACTAATTCAGTATTCGAAGGGTTAACATCAACTACAAAATGAGGTAAGCATGTATTTATTTTTCCGCAAATGAAAAAACAAAAATCCAATTTCATTTTAGAACATATTTTATGTTGCTACTTTCTCTGGAAACAAATTCCAGAGTTGCATTACTGACGGTAAAATGGAATTTTTAAGAATCTCTGTTTTTTTTACATTTTTTTTTATTATCTGTCTAAATGATGTTTGGGTTTACTGTTTTGGTTCAACATCACACAGTAACATCTGATCCAGATAAATTGAGTAATTAACGTTGCACAAATAAAGGTTTCATCAAGCACATCAAGCACAAACAGAATCACGCAGCCACCCTGATTTCATCAACACACAAATATGATTTTTGTAGAACAAAGATGAAAGATTTTCATAATTAGGCAGCAACTCCATACAATCAATGTGGTCATACATTAGCAACACCAGATAATTTATTACGTTACAGCGATTAATTTATGTCAAGCACTTGCCAATATCATTTGAAATAGAACCGTTTATTATATTATTGTATAACATACCTAAACCACCCCCTTTATGCATGAGATAAAGATAGTATTAACTTGTGAAAGACTAATGATGGTCTGTGTCATAATAGTAATTTATTCCTCGGAGATCCTATTCTAATATTTAATGTCTGACTTTTTTAGCATTACAAACGTTCCATAGAGTTGCTCATGGTAAATTCACTGGATGGTTAATGCCAGCATGGGTTCTGCAGAGAACAGGGTCTTGGGAAAACATGGCACACCACTGGTTCATAAGGAATTAATATTCTTTTGATTAAGCAAACAAAAAATAGCTTTAACAAATGTGATCAACACATTCCTTTTTTAGAAGGAAGAAAGACTAGATCTAAAAAGTGATGACAAGCATAGAATGTTACATCAGTTTGATAAAAGGAAAAGGTGCTGGCTAACAAGTAAGTTAGTAAATACAATACAATTTGAGCAAATTGTAGCAAAATCGATTAGATTACGTGTTCCCCTCCTCCAAAATGAATGCAGATCAATAAAAACCTTGGGGGAGTGCTTGCACTTTATGATCTCTGGAATTGGAGTATGACTTTGAAAGGTCTTGTGGGTTTACTAGGAGATGTTTTCAGTTTATCTCAAATATCTTGTGGCAGATGGCTTTGCAGAAATCACTTGTGCTAGAATAGATGTTCAATGCACCACAGAAAACAATAGTGGTTTTGCACCAACTTTCCTTCACCTCGAGTACTCAATAAAAGCACCCACGGTGGGATGAGTGTTAGCTTGTAGCCCAAAATAAAAAAATATTTAAAAAAAATCACAATGCAATATGTAGGCATTAAGGTGGGGATACACAACATTTTCACAGAGAGAGGGCCAGATGACTGAATTAAATTCTTACAGGGTACCACTATATATGATGTCCATGGGATGGTTGATTCTTGTAAATAATCTTTCTGATGTCTGGTTGCAGGCTGCTACAAGAAATCTGTAGAATTTCTCGAAAAATCTCATCTCCTTTTCATCCTCCTTAATTGTGCCTCTGCTTCACCTCCCACATATCCTACCACTCTTCACAATCACCCCTTTCCTTTGTTTCTCTTCTTATCACCCCCCACCCCTTATCATTTCCATTACTCCTTTTCCCTGTGTCTGTGCCCTTTTCACACTTCCCCAGTTGTCTCTCCCCATTTTACAGCTGTCAGTCCTACTCCAAGCAGCATACCTAGAGATTGTCTGATTTCTGTGCCTGCTGCTCACCTCCTCACCATTCACACACACAGCTCTGCGTGTGGGGAGAGACCACGGGATGTGAGACCATCTCCAGTCACCACCTCTCATGCTTCACAAACTACCAGTTGTAATAAAGTTAAGGAAGAGATCTGTCTCACATAACATGGGCCTAACAGTGATGCATTTCTATTGGACGACTGTACCATTCCTTTGATGGTAGATATGCATGGTCAGTTGTCGCTACATGTAACGTTGTATACTGGAGTCTCCAGGCTAGTGGTCATGCATTGACAGGCCAGATTTGGCCAGGAGGCCTGAGGAATAGTCATTTAAAGCGGCACTGTCATGCCGAACTTACCTTTCCTCAATCTCTTCCTCTTCTCCCCCTCTCTCAGGATCTGTTATTCTTTTCTTCCTGTCTTCTTTAGTTTTCTTTAAAATCATAAGACAAAGTAGGGACTCTTTGCCTTATGGTGGATTCCTCCGCTTGACCAGCTCTGACCAGCGGAGGAGCAAAGTGTGCTTCATTTCCGCTGGTCAGAGAAATTTTCCCATAATTCTCACCTTTCCTCAGTGTTCCCACGATGCTTCCAGTCATTTTAGACAAAACTGCCGAATTGCGTTCTAACTGAATGAGAACAGTATGTTCGTTTCTTTTAGAACGCAATTCGGCACTTGATTCGGATCGCAATTTCATTCTAATGAATGAAACTCCG